>NC_060180.1:28078475-28809725 GCF_021184085.1 Oncorhynchus gorbuscha
GTCTATGTGATACATCCCTATTTGACATCATAGAGACTTTGCTATGCAACAATAGACATCAAATTGTGAACCTGTCCGAATGAGGAAAGCGAGTGATTTTTAACAAGTACAAAGATACTCTTTCCTTCAATCTTGCGATGCAGATTCAGACACAATAATTCTCAGGCCTTGCAGTCTTAGATTATTAAAGTTGAACAACAATGTCCAAGCTTTTCAAAGCAACAAGACCAATGCCTTATTTAGGGAAATTGCTAACATGTCCATATTATCTGATTTAATGACATTAAACGACCACGAAAATGCTTCAAAACATAAATTTTCTGCTTCAATGTAAGACGCCTTATCCACGAGGCAACACCTTCTACTCCATATTCTCCGATATGACATCAAACAGACGTTGCTTAGCAACAAAAGACATCAAATTGTGAACCTGTCCGAATGAGGAAAGCGAGTGATTTTTAACAAGTACAAAGATACTCTTTCCTTCAATCTTGCGATGCAGATTCAGACACAATAATTCTCAGGCCTTGCAGTCTTAGATTATTAAAGTTGAACAACAATGTCCAAGCTTTTCAAAGCAACAAGACCAATGCCTTATTTAGGGAAATTGCTAACATGTCCATATTAGCTGATTTAATGACATTAAACGACCACGAAAATGCTTCAAAACATAAATTTTCTGCTTCAATGTAAGACGCCTTATCCACGAGGCAAGACCTTCTACTCCATATTCTCCGATATGACATCAAACAGACGTTGCTTAGCAACAAAAGACATCAATATTGTGAACCTATCCGAATGAGGAAAGCTAGTGATATTTTACAAGTACGAAAAGACTATGTCCCTCAATCTTGCGATGCTGAATCAGACACAATATTTCTCAGGCCTTTCAGTATTAGATTATTAAAGTTGAACAAAAATGTCCAAGCAACAAGAGCAATGCCTTATTTCAGGAATTGCAGACATGTTCAAATTAGCTGAGCTAATGAAATTAAGCAACCAAGAAAGGGACTCGAACCCTCAATCTTCTGATTCGAAGCCAGACGCCTTATCCATTAGGCCACGCAGCCTATGTGATACATCCCTATTTGACATTATAGAGACTTTGCTATGCAACAATAGACATCAAATTGTGAACCTGTCCGAATGAGGAAAGCGAGTGATTTTTAACAAGTACAAAGATACTCTTTCCTTCAATCTTGCGATGCAGATTCAGACACAATAATTCTCAGGCCTTGCAGTCTTAGATTATTAAAGTTGAACAACAATGTCCAAGCTTTTCAAAGCAACAAGACCAATGCCTTATTTAGGGAAATTGCTAACATGTCCATATTATCTGATTTAATGACATTAAACGACCACGAAAATGCTTCAAAACATAAATTTTCTGCTTCAATGTAAGACGCCTTATCCACGAGGCAACACCTTCTACTCCATATTCTCCGATATGACATCAAACAGACGTTGCTTAGCAACAAAAGACATCAAATTGTGAACCTGTCCGAATGAGGAAAGCGAGTGATTTTTAACAAGTACAAAGATACTCTTTCCTTCAATCTTGCGATGCAGATTCAGACACAATAATTCTCAGGCCTTGCAGTCTTAGATTATTAAAGTTGAACAACAATGTCCAAGCTTTTCAAAGCAACAAGACCAATGCCTTATTTAGGGAAATTGCTAACATGTCCATATTAGCTGATTTAATGACATTAAACGACCACGAAAATGCTTCAAAACATAAATTTTCTGCTTCAATGTAAGACGCCTTATCCACGAGGCAACACCTTCTACTCCATATTCTCCGATATGACATCAAACAGACGTTGCTTAGCAACAAAAGACATCAATATTGTGAACCTATCCGAATGAGGAAAGCTAGTGATATTTTACAAGTACGAAAAGACTATGTCCCTCAATCTTGCGATGCTGAATCAGACACAATATTTCTCAGGCCTTTCAGTATTAGATTATTAAAGTTGAACAAAAATGTCCAAGCAACAAGAGCAATGCCTTATTTCAGGAATTGCAGACATGTTCAAATTAGCTGAGCTAATGAAATTAAGCGACCAAGAAAGGGACTCGAACCCTCAATCTTCTGATTCGAAGTCAGACGCCTTATCCATTAGGCCACACAGTCTATGTGATACATCCCTATTTGACATTATAGAGACTTTGCTATGCAACAATAGACATCAAATTGTGAACCTGTCCGAATGAGGAAAGCGAGTGATTTTTAACAAGTACAAAGATACTCTTTCCTTCAATCTTGCGATGCAGATTCAGACACAATATTTCTCAGGCCTTTCAGTCTTAGATTATTAAAGTTGAACAAAAATGTCCAAGCTTTTCAAAGCAACAAAACCAATGCCTTATTTAGGGAAATTGCAAACATGTACGAATTAGCTGAGCTAATGAAATTAAACGACCCTATTTGACATCATAGAGACTTTGCTATGCAACAATAGACATCAAATTGTGAACCTGTCCAAATGAGGAAAGCTAGGTATTTATAACAAGTACAAAGATACTCTTCCCTTCAATCTTGCGATGCAGATACAGACACAATAATTCTCAGGCCTTGCAGTCTTCGATTATGAAAGTTGAACAACAATGTCCAAGCTTTTCAAAGCAACAAGACCAATGCCTTATTTAGGGAAATTGCAAACATGTCCATGTTAGCTGATTTAATGACATTAAACGAACATGAAAATGCTTCAAAACCTCAATTTTCTGTTTCGAAGTAAGACGCCTTATCCATGAGGCAACACCTTCTACTCCATATTCTCCGCTATGACATCAAACAGACGTTGCTTAGCAACAACAGACATCAAAATTGTGAACCTATCCGAATGAGGAAAGCTCGTGATATTTTACAAGTACGAAAAGACTATGTCAGTCAATCTTGCGATGCCGAATCAGATACAATATTTCTCAGGCCTTGCAGTCTTCGATCATGAAAGTTGAACAACAATGTCCAAGCTTTTCAAAGCAACAAGACCAATGCATTATTTTGGGAAATTGGAAACATGTTCAAATTAGCTGAGCTTATGAAATTAAACAACCACGAAGGGACTCAAACCCTCAATCTTCTGATTCGAAGTCAGACGCCTTATTACACCTCCGTATTTGCAGTGGAAGATGATGGACCTAGAGCGGTGTTTGTCAAACCATGGGACATACCTATGATGGGTCTTCTCACAAAAACGTCTCTAGCTTCCGTACAGTTTGACCTACAAATTCGTATGACCACTCTCCTCTGGAAAGGGGAGACCCTCATGAACACGGTGGTATTCTGCATTTTTCTCTACATCCTCCACAAGTGTCAGGGGACTCGTCTGAAGTCAGAAACGTCTATGTGGCAACTTCTGTTTGTAAAATCCAAAATCTTTGGGCTACAAACTAATGTGACCCCACTTGTCACAATGTTCTCCGTGTTGCCCTACGTTCCCCACAAGTGTCACAGGACTAATCTGAAGGTAACCGGAACTGATTAAAATGATAGATTATTTAACCTGGGACCTCTCGCAACCTAAAACATAATAATACACCTATACCAACGATCTGTTTGGTCAAAGAATTATCAGTTTCCACAAAAATGACGGTCAAGATATGAGTCGATGTCTCCATGTTACCATTAGGCTGTATATAGCATTGGTGGTATAGTGGTGCGCATAGCTGCCTTCCAAGCAGTTGACCTAAGTTCGATTCCCAGCCAATGCAGAGCACAAAGAATTCGTTTGAATAATTATCCTTGTTCGTGGGAGTAAAGGTTGTGGGATGTTGAACCAATAAGTGCATAATAGGATTTTTACAAGTGGGTTTGCATCAAAATAAAATAGGGATATAAAGAGAGACTGATATTTGTGGTACGCGGTGGAAAATGTTATGCACTTTTTTTGTTGAATGTAGTAGGTTAAAAGATTTTCACGAGTTTAACCTCTTGAACCTCTGGGGACAGTATTTCATTTTTGGATGAAAAAAGTTCCCGTTTTAATACAAGATATTTTGTCACTAAAAGATGCTCGACTATGCATATACATTGACAGATTTGGAAAGGAAACACTCTGACGTTTCCAAAACTGCAAAGATATTGTCTGTGAGTGCCACAGAACTAAAGCTACAGGTGAAACCAAGATTAAATTTCATACAGGAAGTGAGCCAGATTTGAGGCGCTGTGTTCCAATGTCTCCTTATATGGCTGCGAATGTGCAAGGAATGAGCCTACACTTTGTCGTTTCCCCAAGGTGTTTGCAGCATTGTGCCATATTTGTAGGCATATCATTGGAGAATTGACCATAAGAGACTACATTTACCAGGTGTCCGCTCGGTGTCCTCCGTTGAAACTATTGCAGAATCTCCAGGTGCGTGCATTTTTCCATTTTGAACAGAGGAGAAACCAAACTGCCACGAGTGACTTATCGAATAGATATGTGAAAAACACATTGAGGATTGATTCTAAACAACGTTTGCCATGTTTCTATCGATATTATGGAGTTAATTTGGAAAAAGGTTTGCATTGTAATGACTGAATTTTCAGGGTTTTTTCTTAGCCAAACGTGATGAACAAAACGGAGCGATTTCTCCTACACAAATAATCTTTTTGGAAAAACTGAACATTTGCCATCTAACTGAGAGTCTCCTCATTGAAAACATCCAAAGTTCTTCAAAGGTAAATGATTTTACTTGAATGCTTTTCTTGTTTTTGTGAAAATGTTGCCTGCTGAATGCTAGCCTTAATGCTATGCTAGCTGTCAATACTCTTACACAAATGCTTGTGTAGCTATGGTTGAAAAGCATTTTTTGAAAATCTGAGATGAGTGTTGTTAACAAAAGGCTAAGCTTGTGAGCCAATATATTTATTTCATTTCATTTGCGATTTTCATGAATAGTTAACGTTGCGTTATGGTAATGAGCTTGAGGCTATAATTACGCTCCCGGATACGGGATTGCTCGTCGCAACAGGTTAAAAAGGCTTTCAGTAAAACATTGGGGAGAAGAGATTTTTACTGGGGTGGAGGTTGTTTCTTTTTGGTTTAGATGGGAAAAGTAAAGTTTTACATTTTAATTTGGTGAATTTTGTACTTAATCTTATTGCATATCTAGCATGACTAAGAAGGAATTTAGGTCATTGTGAAGGGAAAATTGAGAGTGTGAAGTTTTTTTAGGAGTATCTTACAGAAAGAGAGATAATATATAAAGGTGGAGGAAATTTTGAAAAACTGTGGGGGAGTACTTTCATTGAAATTCTGTCAAATGGAAAACTTGTATTTAATTAATTGCTATTAGTGAATGATTGTTTTTCTGATTTTGTAAAATGGTGAATTGCTAATCCTTATTTATTATTGACTGAATGTTCTAAGTTTTTCATAAAAGATTAAATAAAAAAGTTTTACAAAGTACTCCTGATCTCGTCAGATCTCAGAAGCTGAGCAGGATCGGGCCTAGTTAGTACTTGGATGGGAGACCACCTGGGAATATCTGGTGCATTTTGCGCCAGCAGAGGGTTCTCTTGTGTCACACGAGGAGCAACTCCCTTTTATTTATCACCCTAATAATGTTGTCTTTTTATTGGACTAAATGCAGTTTGTTAGTGCTTCCCTGCCCTTATCAAATCTAATAATGGACAGTGCGTTTGCCTCAATCTTGGCAGTGCATTCAGGATTTGTTTTTAGGCTAGGAAACTGTAAATGTCTGCAGTCCATTAGGGCCCTGTAAAATCCCTTCAATGTTTTGCCTGACCCCCCCCCCAAACGTTGACCGTTTGTCCCTGTATCTGTAGGTTTTCGCTCTCAAAAGTAAACCTTTAACACGATTGGATGTTATGCCTACGACAACGTTTAAAACACTAGGAGGAAACCACTTGAGGTATGGGAAAAAATTAAAACATCGATTTTGGGGTGTAGTTACGCTTTAACTAAACATTTCATAAAGATTGATGGCCTAGGAACTGCCTTGGTCAGGGGCAGATGTTTACCTTCTCTACTCAGGGATTCGATCTTGCAACCTTCTGGTTATTAGTCCAAAGCTCTACCCACCTGCCTGCCCAAGATTGAACTAATAATATTACAATTAAAATGCACTTTTCAATAAAGCGTTTCACATTCTCCACTGGTTGAAATACTATCCTGTGTCCTCAGATTAATGGAGTTAAGCATAGTTTTTTCCCCCTGTATATATGAATTACAAATCAACCATGTTTAGTCTATGGTATAGTTACAATGTGTAATCATTGATATCCCAGGATCAGTAAGCACTGTTGAAGTGTATAATTGTAATACATACACCGCATCGTTTGATATGACTGAAAAAGTGTCATACCTGAACCGCACCTTTATTTGCCAAGGAAGAGTACATGGCCGGTGAATATATTCAATGTACAGGCTACAATATGGGAATCTCATACGTGGTAATAAATAAATACATGTGTATATAGGTCTTGCATCCTTGGCACATTAAAGGTATATTCTAATCTAGGCTTCATTAATACCATTCAGACTTTAGGTTCATTGATTGGTATGAATATTAGTTCAGAGCTACGTTTTAGGGTCCATACCCAGAGCGGCAGTTATTTTTAGTCTGACTCAAGCAAGTAAATAGCTAGCCATGTTACTTCAGCTGCATTACAAGGCAAGCTTACAATTGTGCAGTCAATACTTTAGCCAGCTAGATTCTTTACATCCACTGTTTCACAAGACAACATCCTGGTTTGTTGGTTCTCAGGAGTCCCTGAAAGACGAATTACAAATTCATTCTCCTAACACTAGCTAGTCTGGCAACTTGCTAAATAGAGATGTTTGTAATTTAACTTTGGCAAAAAAAATATATATAGCCGCGTCTCTAGATTATCAAATTGTACATTTGCTTGACTTGTTAAAACAACTTCCATCTGTTTTGTCAGCAATCTTCTTTGAGCGCCACAGGGTGGCTTGTGTCAAAATTAGTCTGTTCCTCACAAAGCCTTGGGACCCAAATGCATCATTTACATTTACATTTAAGTCATTTAGCAGACGCTCTTATCCAGAGCGACTTACAAATTGGTGCATTCACCTTATGACATCCAGTGGGACAGTCACTTAACAATAGTGCATCTAAAACTTAGGGGGGGGGTGGGGTGAGAGGGATTACTTAACCTATCCTAGGTATTCCTTAAAGAGGTGGGGTTTCAGGTGTCTCCGGAAGGTGGTGATTGACTCCGCTGTCCTGGCGTCGTGAGGGAGTTTGTTCCACCATTGGGGGGGCCAGGGCAGCGAACAGTTTTGACTGGGCTGAGCGGGAGCTGTACTTCCTCAGTGGTAGGGAGGCGAGCAGGCCAGAGGTGGATGAACGCAGTGCCCTTGTTTGGGTGTAGGGCCTGATCAGAGCCTGGAGGTACTGAGGTGCCGTTCCCCTCACAGCTCCGTAGGCAAGCACCATGGTCTTGTAGCGGATGCGAGCTTCAACTGGAAGCCAGTGGAGAGAACGGAGGAGCGGGGTGACGTGAGAGAACTTGGGAAGGTTGAACACCAGACGGGCTGCGGCGTTCTGGATGAGTTGAAGGGGTTTAATGGCACAGGCAGGGAGCCCAGCCAACAGCGAGTTGCAGTAATCCAGACGGGAGATGACAAGTGCCTGGATTAGGACCTGCGCCGCTTCCTGTGTGAGGCAGGGTCGTACTCTGCGGATGTTGTAGAGCATGAACCTACAGGAACGGGCCACCGCCTTGATGTTAGTTGAGAACGACAGGGTGTTGTCCAGGATCACGCCAAGGTTCTTGGCGCTCTGGGAGGAGGACACAATGGAGTTGTCAACCGTGATGGCGAGATCATGGAACGGGCAGTCCTTCCCCGGGAGGAAGAGCAGCTCCGTCTTGCCGAGGTTCAGCTTGAGGTGGTGATCCGTCATCCACACTGATATGTCTGCCAGACATGCAGAGATGCGATTCGCCACCTGGTCATCAGAAGGGGGAAAGGAGAAGATTAATTGTGTGTCGTCTGCATAGCAATGATAAGAGAGACCATGTGAGGTTATGACAGAGCCAAGTGACTTGGTGTATAGCGAGAATAGGAGAGGGCCAAGAACAGAGCCCTGGGGGACACCAGTGGTGAGAGCGCGTGGTGAGGAGACAGATTCTCGCCACGCCACCTGGTAGGAGCGACCTGTCAGGTAGGACGCAATCCAAGCGTGGGCCGCGCCGGAGATGCCCAACTCGGAGAGGGTGGAGAGGAGGATCTGATGGTTCACAGTATCGAAGGCAGCCGATAGATCTAGAAGGATGAGAGCAGAGGAGAGAGAGTTAGCTTTAGCAGTGCGGAGCGCCTCCGTGATACAGAGGAGAGCAGTCTCAGTTGAATGACTAGTCTTGAAACCTGACTGATTTGGATCAAGAAGGTCATTCAGAGAGAGATAGCGGGAGAGCTGGCCAAGGACGGCACGTTCAAGAGTTTTGGAGAGAAAAGAAAGAAGGGATACTGGTCTGTAATTGTTGACATCGGAGGGATCGAGTGTAGGTTTTTTCAGAAGGGGTGCAACTCTCGCTCTCTTGAAGACGGAAGGGACGTAGCCAACGGTCAGGGATGAGTTGATGAGCGAGGTGAGGTAAGGGAGAAGGTCTCCGGAAATGGTCTGGAGAAGAGAGGAGAGGAGGGGATAGGGTCAAGCGGGCAGGTTGTTGGGCGGCCGGCCGTCACAAGACGCGAGATTTCATCTGGAGATGCAAACTCCCCCCTTGTGGTGGTCTGGAGCAATGAAGCCGTCCGCGTTGCAGCTTGCAACTTTTAAAGGAGTATCTTCAGTCCCCGCTGTTCCGTACGGTGTGTGTTGAAATCTTATCCTGGTGCGGAATAGATTGCAACGTAATCATGGCTCTACCTTCGTAGTTCTGACTTGGAGATTGTAAAGAAATGTCTTGTGTGCTAGTAGTTTTTAAAAAACAGACAGATCGGTACATTCAGCTTGTCAACACTTCTTACACAAACAAGTAGCGATGAAGTCAAGCTCTTCCCATTTGAGCCATGAGAGATTGACATGCATATCATTAAAGAAGAAATGTCCATATTTGGATGGAAACCAAGCTAGTGAGAGGTATCAAGGAAAGCTGACCAGTCTTATGTTAGAAATATTGTTCCAGTATTCACTTTGAACGTGTTTGAGAAACTCCCCTAGAAAATGTGCATAGTAAGTAGCCATGCCACGAGGGACATCAGAGAGCGGGTCAGATTGACAGAACCATCCCCGGTGGCCAGAATGCATAAAAGGAATGGTAACAGAAATTAACATTAGACCAGAAAACCGTGAGGCGCAAGCTACACGTTTGGAACTTTCCTAAACTCACAAGTACCTAGAAAAATGAACTTAAGTGGAATCATTCTGCTACTATATCCAAACCATCACCCACTGAGGAATCAGCAACAGGGTTGATTCGCCTAACTTCCAGAACGAGTGAAAGGAAAACCCATATTGTAGTTCCGTTCAAGACTAGTCATTGGAGCCACGGACAACCAACGACATTGTGATCTCATGTAGCCAATCAGAGATAAGACACACCACCTACCTTTCCACGGCGGCATCCCACATAAATACATACTCCAAGCTGGTGCCGGTTCGTGTGTTAAAAAAATGTATCAATGATAAGTGTCCCTTAACGGAATGGGGGGGAAACCTTGTAACAAGCCGTCATATTGTGTCACCTGTGTGTTTAGTCTGTGTTGTTAGTTAGTTAGCTAGTAATTCAATTAAACCAACTTGTATAGTACTGAATCATAAGGCTGGGGTTTTTGCAGCTGCAAGGAGGATACGATGTAATGTTAATAAGTTGACTATCAATTTAATCGATTTCTACCGTCTAGAGTTTAAGTCGGGAGATGGTAACTTTAAAACCGCTTCCTCGGCACCCCAAATCCTAACATGATTCATTTAGTCGGCTAACAATTAAACAGTCCTCAGATAATTCAAAGTCACGACAGTGGTTTGTTGGTTTTAATTTCTGATATTTTGGCCCATCAGACCTGGATGAATCTGATTAAGTACGTTTTTATTTTAAAGAACAGAAATTGGGCTTTCCGTCAACAATATTTATTTTGGTCTTAATCCAAGCCAAGCTTGCCAGCCGCTCTTGATTTCCATTTGACTGACCATCAGTTTGGCACAACACTGAACTCTAGCCAACCAAAAGGATAACATTGAGTAAAATGGTGTAGGTAACGCCAACATTAACCTTTTCACAAACCTTTTCCCAAACCTTTTCCCAAATATCTTCAACAGTCTCCCCAGTGGGAGTTGATTTTATGCGCGTGATGTCAGAATGCACTCACCGTTCCAACATGTGGACATTTAACCCACGCTGACCTAAGACCAAGGCACACTACCTGCTAATTTTCTATAGGCTGTTTCAACTTCTAATTTTGCCTCATTCATTCACAAAAGTAGCCCATTTCACTGTTGCAGACCATTGCTATCTGAGAATTTAATGAGCCGGACAAACTTTCCTTCAAAAGAAAGCCCAAGCACTTCCCCAGATCAAGTATACAGTCCTTGCACATTTATTGCCTTCCTTACAAATAACTGTGGACATGCGTGCATTCCTATCAAAGTGCCTCATTTCCTGTGTAAAATGTTGTCGTTTCTACTGTAGAGTACCGTAATTATAATGTACTTAGCGTTTTATTCATGCGTTCTGATTCTTGCCTAGATTGTAATGGACACGTGTGTAAAACACTTTTGAAGGTGGTACTGAATATGAGCTAACATCATACAATGCAGTCAGGTTATCACGTAAGCGTCTGACAGACTTACGGAGATCTCAACTGGAGTACCCCCATTGTCTTGAATGCACTGAAGTCGTTAGTTGATTTGAACACGGCATCAGAGTGTAAACTATGGTACTTCAGGGTTGCCAGATCAGACCCCCCTTTCCAGGGGTATATAGCTTAGAGAAACTTTCTTCCCCACCATTTATTGTTGATAAATTCCCAGATCTTAGTAATATTTCCTGCATCGTCCTCTTCACAATACCTTCCCCCAAGGACTTAACCCCCAATAATAGATTGTGCTATATCTTGCAACTCTGTTTAGCTTTCGTGCTAAGGTTGTATTTGGGGCGGTGACAACAATTGGCTTTTTGTATAGTTACCTTTAAACTGCTTGTCATGTGTACGCCGTAAAAAGTACAAAGATAGTTTGGCCACTTCAGCATGTGACAAAGTTAAGATCTCAGGCAACGGGCGCAGTGAACGGCATTCTGGGAGTTCTTGCTTGACAAACATGGCTGCCATACTTTCTAAACTAGATTTACATGGCTCCCTTGTACCGCATCATACTGTAAAACAAGTCAACCTGTTATTTAGACTAGATGATACCGTTAACATTTATATATTTTACAAGCAAAGCTGGAATAAAGTTGTGAAGACCTTTATTTCTCATCAGTACAACACATTGTTTAGTTGCTTTTCAGACAACGCGGTTTAGAGTCGTTTGATGCAGCATACGTTCCGTTCCAATGATACGCTGCAGGGACCACTCAGTGATGCGTGCATGTGATCATTCGCGCCAGAATCTCCCATAAGTGTTAAATTGGGTGGAGATCTGGTGACAGACTCCACATGGCTCACATCGTTTTTAAGCATTTTGACCACTCAACCTATGGATGGGGGCATAGCCACGGTAGCCAAGGTAAATGGCCTGCCAAGCATGATAGGTTGCTAATTACTCAGGAACCACATCTGTGGAATAACACTTGTTTAGGCCCAAAAACAACATGTTAGCCATTAATGATGAGATTCCACCGGGGTCGGGAGTCACGGTCCTCGTTGAGGGTGGCCCAGCAGTGGTCAAGCACCAGCGCTACCTTGGGATCAGAGGACGTGGTCAGCTCCACCTCAAAGTGCAGAGGCCGTCTCAGGTACCTCACCACTGGATAGTCCTCCTCCTGGTGGAGCGTGTTATACGACGCGTCTGGAACACAGAACAAGACAACCGGGGGTCGTGTTCAGTGGGCACCATCTGAACTTGTCCATTAAGAAATGCTCATTTATCATATCCTATTGTGCCCCAATGAACACAAGACATTTATAGCCAACACTACCCACCCCCCACCAGACCTTCCAAGATACTTTTAGAGGCTATGGGTCAAGTTAAAATTCTGAATTTGTGCACGCTTACCCTGAGCGAGTCTCATTCTGACCATTAGTCGACCCGTCCCAGTCTCAGCAAAAGGCTCGTTGTCACGCGGCCTGGTCAGGAAGGCCAATGTGCGAGTGATGTTGGCCACATAGTAGCAGGAAACCTTTAACCTAAAAAGAGGGATGTAAGCAACTTCAATAGAGGAAACTTCAAGCAGTGGAGTGGACACTGGTAGTAGAGGCACATTTTCCCTGTATACAAAGTAGTGAGCAATTGGTGAACAAAAAAAATACCTATGAAAGCTAATAGCTACAATTGTGATGCGTAATGCACTTACTGATATTCCTCCTCTGAAGACTTCGTGGCATTCAGCTTCACCTCAAGTTCATCTGGCAAGGAGATTTTGTTCTCATACAGCATGACATTGTTGATAAACTATGTAGTAGAGGGGAATTGCTTATTACAACCTGCAGAAGCAAACAGTCCGAAAATACACAGTACCCATCACCTCAGGGTAATAGTAATTTTACCTTCCTGATGGTGCCACAGGAGTTCACAGTGAAGTGGAAGTAGGCGAAGCGAGCGTCACTGTATGTGGGACCACAGGCGGGGTCGCTCAGGGTCAGCTGACCGGGGTTCAGACCGGGAGCAGACTCCACCTTCACCGCCAGCGCAGTCATCGTTCCGTTAGAGAAACACTCTTGGAGGTGGGTTCTGTATTTGTTCCATTTATTGAGCTTGAACCAATGGAATATCACCAAAAGTGCAAACCATGCACATCTGGCACTACTATAAGACTCACAGTATTTGCAAGGAACCCAGGTTTGGTAACCATGTTAAATGACTATTTATCAGAAGTAATTGTTTGAGAACCAACCAGTCAGCGTTTTGAGGAAGCTGCAAGCCAGGGAAAAGTATTTGATGGTCATGTTGTTGTAAGGATTCAGAGCCACATCCAGTCTGCTCCTGACAGAGGACGAGTGAACGGACTGGGAACCAATGGGAGAGTTCATTAGTCCAATATTGTATGCATGTATACAGGGTAAGGAAAGCGAGGCTAGCTGCAGCAATTTAGGTTAACATGTTTTGGGAGAGTGTCGTACCTCAAACACTGCGTCCGGGGAAGAGAAGGGCAACGTGATGGTGAAGTCTGTGTCGCCCGCTGTTAAATACTGTTGAGCAAACTCGTGGTTAAGCAGCCGCTTGCCAACCAAGACCACAAAAAAGGGCTCTTGGTTCCTGTAGTCCACAGTGATGTGGAAGTTCCCCTGATCACAGTTGCCAGTGACTGAGGGTGGCACTACAAGGACAAACAGGGTTGTGTTCATTAATTAAGCACAAAAAGGGGGCGGTAGCCTAGTGGTTAGAGCGTTGGACTAGTAACCCCTGAACAGGCAGTGATCCCAGGCTGTCATTGAAAATAAGAATGTGTTCTTATCTGACTTGCCTGGTTAAATAAAGGTAAAATTAAATTTAAAAATTAAAAGCATTGATCAATTGGTCAGCATTGTTGTAACAGAACTCTATTCAACGGCAAGTACATATGGGGACTATTAAAACAAACTATATACTTAAAGTAATGTTGCCCTAATTCCTCTAAATCAAATGCATACAACAGCCAAAATAATGGAAACACTTGAGTAAATGAGGGATACAAAGTACATTTGTGCCATTATTTATATTTTGTTGGTGGCCCACTTATTAGGGCATGTACAAATCACTGCATGTGGCTTTGCATTTAACAGGAACACACCTCCTTAAAGACCACCGGGTCTGAGAAGGGCACCTCCATCCTGAAGGTCTTCAAGGTGTTGTACTCTGCAACAGTTAGCACCATGGTGGGAAAGGTGATGTTCAGCAGCTCCACATCAAGGTTGAAGGTCCCCAACTCAAGCACAAACACTGCCTGCTCAGGAACTGTGTCTAAGGGTGTGTCTGTTCATTGGCAAAAAGGAAAACATTTTGAAATGCGGTACAATGGAAGTTGAAAATTGACATTTGTTATTGGGTAAGTCCAGGTATTGCCTCCCCGTTTCAGTACATTTTCTTCTGTTTTGTGCCTAATGAACAACCCAGGCATCCCAAATTCCCTTAAGCACTATTTAACTAAACCAGACTCACAGTTGAACTTGTGGAGGCCTGGCCATCGGAGGTGTTGTGATAGGGAAGAGGACTTTATAGCTGGTGTCCTCGTGTGCGATCTCCTCGATCCACAGCAACTCAAGCATGGGCTCAATAGTGTAAGTGACAAAGTACTGGTCAACCTGAATATGGCTCTGTAAGGGAGACGAGTGATGTAATACACAATTGGAGTGCAAAACCAGATAAATGTTCCTTATAAGCCAGAATGTTAAATAAAATTATTCTACCGCTTGTCTTTTTGCCACTCGTAATTTAAGACAAAATATATCCAAAGGAAAGTATTGGTTACCAGACTTTAGAGAGCTGGTAGGTGTATGGTTGTCAACTTGCATTTCCGGCAGTGTGCATTTTCAAAGCAACTGACAAGCAAAGTAAACACTTGCACAATATGTAAACAGCAGTGCATACTAAGTGCATACTTATAGAAGGTGTCTGTTGTGCTTGTATGCCCACAGCTGCCATCAATAGGCAAAACAACCTGTAAGGCATTTGACAAAATTATTATGATTGATTAAAAGGAGGAACACAACTCATTACATTACATTACATTTAAGTCATGTAGCAGGCGCTCTTATCCAGAGCGACTTACAAATTGGTGCATTCACCTTATGACATCCAGTGGAACAGCCACTTTACAATAGTGCATCTAAATATTTTAAGGGGGGGGAGGGTGAGAAGGATTACTTTATCCTATCCTAAGTATTCCTTAAAGAGGTGGGGTTTCAGGTGTCTCCGGAAGGTGGTGATTGTCTCCGCTGACTCAAATGTTAACATCGCATAACTCTCCTAGGCCTGCTACTACTTACCCTGAGCTAAGGAAAATAATCATTGTAGAACAGATTTGTTCTGATAAAATACACAGCTACAGAACCTGATATTTGACCCAAAGTGTGCAGCCTACAGCCCAGGTGTATGCAACTTTTACCCTATGACAAAGGCTTCCCACACGCAGTCACCTGAACCCCAAAGGGCTGCACATTTTCTTTTTTATTCCCCTAGCCCTACAAAGCTGATTCAAATAATCATCCAGCTTTGTTCATCTGAATCAGCTGTGTAGTGTTAGGCTACTGTTCAATTTTAGAAGGGTGCTCCGCCCTCACCGCTCGGCTCAGGTTAATAGAACTCCCTCATTAGCAGCACAACAGCCTTTCACAGATGAAAAGCATAATTACCCAACCGTCTACAATTGTAGCCCAGACAGAGAGAAAGATATTGGCCTCTAATGGCCAAAATGCAGCATTTACATGCACTTTCACAATTTGAATGTAGTCAACTGGGTGGGACTACCAACTTCATTGGCTGAGCCCTACTGGTGACCCTGTTGAAGTCATGTCCAATTGGGTCATCAGAAGGGCTCAGACAATTGTGAAGAAGAAATGTTACTACTTTAATATGAAGATAGCCTCAATGGTGCTGCCCATGCTGTCACAGACACTATAATGGCACAGATACATAGATGAGTCTTTTACCTTCTTATGGCTTCTTAGTATCTTCTTGTCCAGAGGTGCCCAGAGTAAACTGCCTGCTACTCAGTCCTAGAAGCTAAGATATGCATATCATTACTACTTATTATTATTATTATTATTCGACCATGCTGGTCATTTATGAACATTTGAACATCTTGGTCATGTTCTGTTATAATCTCTACCCGGCACAGCCAGAAGAGGACTGGCCACCCCACATAGCCTGGTTCCTCTCTAGGTTTCTTCCTAGGTTTTGGCCTTTCTAGAGAGTTTTTCCTAGCCACCGTGCTTTTACACCTGCATTGTTTGCTGTTTGGGGTTTTAGGCTGGGTTTCTGTACAGCACTTTGAGATATCAGCTGATGTACGAAGGGCTATATAAATACATTTGATTTGATTTGATTAGTATATGTGGATAGAACACACTCTGAAGTTTCTAAAACCGTTTGAATGATGTCTGTGAGTATAACAGAATATGGCAGGCAAAAACCTGAGAAAGAATCCTACCAGGAAGTGGGAAATCTGAGGTTGGTCGTTTTTCAACTCATTCCCTATTGAAGACACAGTGGGATATTGGTCATGTTGCACTTCCTAGATGTCAACAGGCTTCCACTAGATGCCAACAGTCTTTAGAACCTGTTTGATGCTTCTACTGTGAAGTGAGGGCGAATGAGAGGGGAATGAGTCAGAGGTCTGGCAGAATGCCTTGAGCTCGTGATGCTCGTTCACATGAGGGCGAGCTCTGTACCATCGCAATTCTACAGACAAAGGAATTCTCCAGTTGAACATTATTGAAGATTTCTTTTAACAACACCCTAAAGATTGATTCTATACATCGTTTGACATGTTTCTACGGACTGTAACGGAACTTTTTGACATTTCGTCTGCTCCTAGTGAACACGCTTCGTGACAAAAGTAGATATTTGGACATAAATGATGGACATTATCGAACAAAACAAACATTTATTGTGGAACTGGGATTCCTGGGAGTGCATCCTGATGAAGATCATCAAAGGTAAGTGAATATTTATCATGTCTTTTCTGACTTCTGTTGACTGCACAATATGGCGGATATCTTTTTGGCTTGTTTGGGCTCTGAGCGCCGTACTCAGATTATTGCATGGTTTGTTTTTCCGTAAAGGTTTTTTTGAAATCTGACAAAGCGGTTGCATTAAGCAGAAATATATCTTTAATTCTGTGCATAACAATTTTTTTTTCATCAACATTTATTATGAGTATTTCTGTAAATTGATGTGGCTCTCTGCAAAATCACTGGATGTTTTTGGAACTACTGAACATAACGCTCCAACATATACTGAGATTCTTTTGATATAAATATGAACTTTATCGAACAAAACATACATATATTGTGTAACATGAAGTCCTATGAGTGTCATCTGATGAAGATCATCAAAGGTTAGTGATTCATTTTATCTCTATTTCAGATTTTTGTGACTCCTCTCTTTGGCTGGAAAAATGACTGTGTTTTTCTGTGACTTGGCTCTGACCTAACATAATTGTTTGTGTTGCTTTCGCCGTAAAGCCTATTTGAAATCGGGCACTGTGGTGGGATTAACATGAAGTGTATCTTTAAAATGGTGTGAAATACTTGTATGTCTGAGGAATTTTAATTATGAGATTTCTGTTCACTGGCTGTTGTCATATCGATCAGCCCTAAGAAGATTTATCTATCTCTATGAGGGAAGACAATTGTCATTCAGGATTAAAAGGTGACTGCACTTCCTGATTTGGCCTTAGCTGTGTTCGGATACTCGCACTAACTGTACTGTTTGTGACATGAATTGAGTATTTAGTATGCTTATTGGTCATAGTATACCTGTATAAATATATCATAGTATACCTGTATACCTCTGGCCCTTCTTTGGACACTGTGTTAACTAACCTCCAGATGAGCTTCAATGCCATACAACGTCCACCGTCTACCGAATAGCAGCACTGTAGAAACTATTACACTCAACTGAACGACTTGATTAGTTGTAGTGTTAGCTAGCTACATAGTTGTCTTTCCTGTCTTCGTATTCAAGATAATTGTGTAGTTTAGAGTGTGTAGTCTTAGAGTGATTATCTTAATTTACCGAGGTTAGCTAGCCAGCTATTTGTCGTCCTTAACGTAGGAGACACTGCTAGCTAGCCAACAGCTAGCCAATGTCTACCGAATAGAACTTCCGCACTCAACAACCCAGTCGCATTCCGCTTCGCTCCAAAGGTAGTATCACATTTTCATTTCATTTCATTACAGTACAACGGTTTGATTTGTTTGAGCGTAGCTAGCTACATAGCTAGCTACATAGCCGTCTTTGTATCAAAGATAATTGTGTAGTCTAGAGCGATTTTCTAGGTTAGCTAGCCAGCTATTGTCATTCTTTTAACGCAACGTAACGTAATCAACACTGCTAGCTAGCCAGCTAACCCCCGAATAGCAGCACTGTAGAAACTATTACACTCAACGGAACGACTTGATTAGTGTAGTGTCAACAATGCAGCCACTGCCGGCTAGCCTACAAAGTCAACAACGCAGCCACTGCCAGCTATCCTACTTCAGCAGTACTGTATCATTTTAATCATTTTAGTCGATAAGATTCTTGCTACGTAAGCTTAACTTTCTGAACATTCGAGACGTGTAGTCCACTTGTCATTCCAATCTCCTTTGCATTAGCGTAGCCTCTTCTGTAGCCTGTCAACTATGTGTCTGTCTATCCCTGTTCTCTCCTCTCTGCACAGACCATACAAACGCTCCACACCGCGTGGCCGCGGCCACCCTAATCTGGTGGTCCCAGCGCGCACGACCCACGTGGAGTTCCAGGTCTCCGGTAGCCTCTGGAACTGCCGATCTGCGGCCAACAAGGCAGAGTTCATCTCAGCCTATGCCTCCCTCCAGTCCCTCGACTTCTTGGCACTGACGGAAACATGGATCACCACAGATAACACTGCTACTCCTACTGCTCTCTCTTCGTCCGCCCACGTGTTCTCGCACACCCCGAGAGCTTCTGGTCAGCGGGGTGGTGGCACCGGGATCCTCATCTCTCCCAAGTGGTCATTCTCTCTTTCTCCCCTTACCCATCTGTCTATCGCCTCCTTTGAATTCCATGCTGTCACAGTTACCAGCCCTTTCAAGCTTAACATCCTTATCATTTATCGCCCTCCAGGTTCCCTCGGAGAGTTCATCAATGAGCTTGATGCCTTGATAAGCTCATTTCCTGAGGACGGCTCACCTCTCACAGTTCTGGGCGACTTTAACCTCCCCACGTCTACCTTTGACTCATTCCTCTCTGCCTCCTTCTTTCCACTCCTCTCCTCTTTTGACCTCACCCTCTCACCTTCCCCCCTACTCACAAGGCAGGCAATACGCTCGACCTCATCTTTACTAGATGCTGTTCTTCCACTAACCTCATTGCAACTCCCCTCCAAGTCTCCGACCACTACCTTGTATCCTTTTCCCTCTCGCTCTCATCCAACACTTCCCACACTGCCCCTACTCGGATGGTATCGCGCCGTCCCAACCTTCGCTCTCTCTCCCCCGCTACTCTCTCCTCTTCCATCCTATCATCTCTTCCCTCTGCTCAAACCTTCTCCAACCTATCTCCTGATTCTGCCTCCTCAACCCTCCTCTCCTCCCTTTCTGCATCCTTTGACTCTCTATGCCCCCTATCCTCCAGGCCGGCTCGGTCCTCCCCTCCCGCTCCGTGTCTCGACGACTCATTGCGAGCTCACAGAACAGGGCTCCGGGCAGCCGAGCGGAAATTGAGGAAAACTCGCCTCCCTGCGGACCTGGCATCCTTTCACTCCCTCCTCTCTACATTTTCCTCTTCTGTCTCTGCTGCTAAAGCCACTTTCTACCACTCTAAATTCCAAACATCTGCCTCTAACCCTATGAAGCTCTTTGCCACCTTCTCCTCCCTCCTGAATCCCCCCCCCCCCCTCCTCCCTCTCTGCAGATGACTTCGTCAACCATTTTGAAAAGAAAGTCGACGACATACGATCCTCGTTTGCTAAGTCAAACGACACCGCTGGTTCTGCTCACACTGCCCTACCCTGTGCTCTGACCTCTTTCTCCCCTCTCTCTCCAGATGAAATCTCGCGTCTTGTGACGGCCGGCCGCCCAACAACCTGCCCGCTTGACCCTATCCCCTCCTCTCTTCTCCAGACCATTTCCGGAGACCTTCTCCCTTACCTCACCTCGCTCATCAACTCATCCCTGACCGCTGGCTACGTCCCTTCCGTCTTCAAGAGAGCGAGAGTTGCACCCCTTCTGAAAAAACCTACACTCGATGTCAACAACTACAGACCAGTATCCCTTCTTTCTTTTCTCTCCAAAACTCTTGAACGTGCCGTCCTTGGCCAGCTCTCCCGCTATCTCTCTCAGAATGACCTTCTTGATCCAAATCAGTCAGGTTTCAAGACTAGTCATTCAACTGAGACTGCTCTTCTCTGTATCACGGAGGCGCTCCGCACTGCTAAAGCTAACTCTCTCTCCTCTGCTCTCATCCTTCTAGACCTATCGGCTGCCTTCGATACTGTGAACCATCAGATCCTCCTCTCCACCCTCTCCGAGTTAGGCATCTCCGGCGCGGCCCACGCTTGGATTGCGTCCTACCTGACAGGTCGCTCCTACCAGGTGGCGTGGCGAGAATCTGTCTCCTCACCACACGCTCTCACCACTGGTGTCCCCCAGGGCTCTGTTCTAGGCCCTCTCCTATTCTCGCTATACACCAAGTCACTTGGCTCTGTCATAACCTCACATGGTCTCTCCTATCATTGCTATGCAGACGAGACACAATTCATCTTCTCCTTTCCCCCTTCTGATGACCAGGTGGCGAATCGCATCTCTGCATGTCTGGCAGACATATCAGTGTGGATGACGGATCACCACCTCAAGCTGAACCTCGGCAAGACGGAGCTGCTCTTCCTCCCGGGGAAGGACTGCCCGTTCCATGATCTCGCCATCACGGTTGACAACTCCACTGTGTCCTCCTCCCAGAGCGCTAAGAACCTTGGCGTGATCCTGGACAACACCCTGTCGTTCTCAACTAACATGAAGGCGGTGGCCCGTTCCTGTAGGTTCATGCTCTACAACATCCGCAGAGTACGACCCTGCCTCACACAGGAAGAGGCGCAGTTCCTAATCCAGGCACTTGTCATGTCCCATCTGGATTACTGCAACTTGCTGTTGGCTGGGCTCCCTGCCTGTGCCATTAAACCCCTACAACTCATCCAGAACGCCGCAGCCCGTCTGGTGTTCAACCTTCCCAAGTTCTCTCACGTCACCCCGCTCCTCCGCTCTCTCCACTGGCTTCCAGTTGAAGCTCGCATCCGCTACAAGACCATGGTGCTTGCCTACGGAGCTGTGAGGGGAACGGCACCTCAGTACCTCCAGGCTCTGATCAGGCCCTACACCCAAACAAGGGCACTGCGTTCATCCACCTCTGGCCTGCTCGCCTCCCTACCACTGAGGAAGTACAGTTCCCGCTCAGCCCAGTCAAAACTGTTCGCTGCTCTGGCCCCCCAATGGTGGAACAAACTCCCTCACGATGCCAGGACAGCGGAGTCAATCACCACCTTCCGGAGACACCTGAAACCCCACCTCTTTAAGGAATACCTAGGATAGGATAAAGTAATCCTTCTCAACCCCTTCCCCCCCCTTAAAAGATTTAGATGCACTATTGTAAAGTGGCTGTTCCACTGGATGTCATAAAGTGAATGCACCAATTTGTAAGTCGCTCTGGATAAGAGCGTCTGCTAAATGACTTAAATGTAAATGTAACTCTCCTTCCGTGGCCTCCAACTCCTCTTAAATGCAAGTAAAAATAAATGCATGCTCTTCAACCGATCGCTGCCCGCACCTGTCCGCCCGTTCAGCATCTCTACTCTGGACGGTTCTGACTTAGAATATGTGGACTACAAATACCTAGGTGTCAGGTTAGACTGTAAACTCTTCTTCCAGACTCACATTAAGCATCTCCAATCCAAAAGCCCCATTTACTACCCACCACTGCAATTTATATGCTCTTGTTGGCTGGCCCTCGCTTCATACTCGTCACCAAACCCACTGGCTCCAGGTCATCTACAAGTCTCTGCTAGGTAAAGCCCCGCCTTATCTCAGCTCACTGGTCACCATAGCAGCACCCACCCATAGCACATGCTCCAACAGGAGAATCTCACTGGTCACCCACAAAGCCAATTTTTCCTTTGGCCGCCTTTACTTCTAGTTCTCTGCTGCCAATGACTGGAACAAACTGCAAAAATCACTGAAGCTGGAGACTCAGATCTTCCTCACTAAGCTTTAAGCACTAGCTGTCAGAGCAGCTCACAGATCACTGCACCTGTACATAGCTCATCTGTAAATAGCCCATCCAACTACCTCATCCCCTTGCTGCATTTATTTATTTATTTTGCTCCTTTTCACCCCAGTATCTCTACTTGCACATTCATCTTCTGCACATCTACCATTCCAGTGTTTAATTGCTATATTGTAATTACTTCGCCACCATGGCCTATTTATTGCCTTTACCTCCCTTATCCTTTCCTTATTTGCACACACTGTATATAGACTTTTTCTACTGTATTATTGACTGTATGTTTGTTTATTCCATCTGTAACTCTGTGTTGTTGTATGTGTCGAACTGCTTTGCTTTATCTTGGCCAGGTTGCAGTTGTAAATGAGAGCCTGTTCTCAACTAGCCTAACTGGTTAAATGAAGGTGAAATAAAAAAATACTATGGATATATTTAGTATGCCAAATGTTTCAGGATGTCGTACTAAATTCGCCAAAATATGAGGAATACACGAAGAGGACACTATTTCCGTACTTTAGGGCCAATAATGCAAATCTTCAGGAAATCTACCCAATGTTTTGACGTGATTATTCCCATCATTCTGAGCTTAGCTAAATGGTATAGTCATTGTGCGTTCTCAATAGACATTCGGGTGCTTTCGTAAATTCGCTCTGGCTGTCTACTCTGCTCTGAATTTACAAACAGACAATGTGACAACGCTCTGAATTGATGAGCGCATTCTGGAACTCCTGATTGAATTTAAGAACACACCCGAAGTCGTATAATGTCTAACCAGTCATTTGTTATGCTAGATAGCTAGCGAGAGGTTGCATAGCAACATCATCAACCTCCGGTAGACAGGTGAAAAGCTAGTACGCGCAATTGAAAGCCTACTGTTAGTTTACAGTATACTCAAATTAACTAATAATATATAGTATTCAGTATATACTCATTAAGTATGTAGTATACAGTATGTTAGTATGGGTATTTGAGCACAGCTCTTGTTTTTCCTCAATGCCCTTTAAGAAATGCTAGCGGCCATGACTGAAGGCAAACAAGAATTGTCTTGGGGGTGTGGTTTGATGTGGGTGTTTCTTGGATGTGTTTTTACCATTCAATTGCAATAAACAAGTGCAGTAGGGAATACGTAAGGTAAGCCAGCTTTGCTGTAGAATACAACGTTTTGAAGTTGAGGACTTCTCCCGATGAGCATTGATACCACAACACGCTCATTTGGGCTACTGTTTGAATCACAACATACCAGATGAGTGCGGAATCTGACTTTGGACGTTGAATTATTATTATTTTTTAAATGTTGTGTTCGATCAAAACATTCGGTTTCGGAAGTGAATGTAGTGGTGCGTTTGGTTGGTGGATCTGCACATCTGTAATGAGGTAGGCTGTGCAGGTAGCCCGGATGAGAGTAGGTCTGAGATGGATGAAGGTGAAAGGATCAGTGATGAGTCTACCTACAAGACTGTACACATTTTTTGGTAGAAAATGTTCGGAAAAGGAGACGAGGGGGGATTTGCCACAGATGGGGACATAGATGGAAGGGGAGAATCTAGAAGAGCAAACAGGCAGGGAGAAGAGGTACAGGAGAACAAAGTAGTAGTGTTTTTTTAATCTGAGACAACCAGTAAAATGTTACATCTGATAAAGTTGTCAGATGTACAGTGGTTCATACTTTTGAAAGTTTTGAGCTTATGCAGCCACCGTTTGTGGTAGATGGTGGCAGATTGTGGTAAATTGCATCTTGGCTGACACTTAAATAATGTGCCATAGAATTATGCAGAACCACGCAAGATGTGCTGCAGGATGCTGCAACATTTAAGCTTATACTAAGCTTATACGGTTCCAAAAAAGGACCGCAAAAACATACAAAATAGGTTGTTCCAACCTGTAAACGAACAGTATACTTTCAGTCGCGTGTACTAGCTCTTCACTTGTCAACCGGAAGTTGATGATGTTGCTATGCATGTGCGGTCATGTGCGGTCTGTCACCAGATCTCCACCCAATATAACACTTATGGGAGAGTCTGGCGTGTAGGATCACATGCTTGTTATCACTGACTGGTCCCTGCAGCATACCATTGGAACATGTAAATCTAGTTTAGAAAATATGGCAGCCATGTTTGTCAAGCAAGAACTCCCTAATCCCAGAATGCCGTTCACTGTGCCCATTTCCTGAGGTCTTAACTTAGTTTGGCCACTTCAGCATGTGACAAATCTTTGTACTTGTTACGGCGTACACATGACAAGTAGTTTACAGTTAACTAATCAAAAAGCCAATACAACCTTAGCACGAAAGCTAAACATAGCTCAATCCATTTTGGGAGGTGAAGTCCTTGGGGG
Source organism: Oncorhynchus gorbuscha (assembly GCF_021184085.1). Taxonomy (NCBI): domain Eukaryota; kingdom Metazoa; phylum Chordata; class Actinopteri; order Salmoniformes; family Salmonidae; genus Oncorhynchus; species Oncorhynchus gorbuscha. Next base: position 28,102,824 of record NC_060180.1, read on the forward strand.
AAGGTATTATGGAGAGGATGATGCAGGAAATATTAATAAGATGGGGGATTTATCAACAATAAATGGTGGGGCAGACAGTTTTACGAAGCTAAATATCCCTGGAAAGGGGGTCTGATCTGGCAACCCTGAGGTACCATAGTTTACACTTTGATGCCGTGTTCAAATCAACTAACGACTTCAGTGCATTCAAGACAATGGGGGCACTCCAGTTGAGATAACCATTAGTCTGACAGACTCGTACGTGATAACCTGACTGCATTGTATGGCGTTAGCATTAGCTCATATTCAGTACCACCTTCAAAAGTGTTTTACGCACGTGTCCATTACAATCTAGGCAAGAATCAGAAAGCATGAATAAAACGCTAAGTACATTATATAAACATGAACAAATACCACGGTCAAGTGTAGCAGCATCTTGCTAACCTTATTTAGCTAGATATCCCCCCCTATTCCCCGTCGACCGTTTGTCTCTGCTTCTGCAGGTTTTCGCTCTCAAAAGTACAGCTTTTTAATAGAAATATAACACGATTGGATGTTCTATGTCCATGACAATTTTTAAAACCCTAGCAGGGAACCACTTTTGAGGTCTGGGAAAAACGGAAAACATGTTGATTTTGGGGTGTTGTTACCCTTTATAAAGGCAAGTGTGCGCCAAGAAGAGACCTTTGTTTGCTTAAGTGTTGCTGTAGCGTTCATGTGATTGCGGAGTTTGCAAAAAAAATGGCCACTGGATTGATGCAAATAATCATTATATAATTCTGCCAGGCTGGCAAAAGCTACTTTGCGCTCCGCACGCATGCGCACAGAGACTGGGCAGTCGTGTGCAGTTTCTGAAAGTTGCGTGGAAATATGAATCACTGATGCATTTTGTTCATGTCTTATGATTCACTTGGGCAAATTAATGGATTTTCTAAAAAGTTGAAGGGATTGAGTTGATTTCCTCCTTAGTTTAAAGCATTTTTGAATATTGTTGAATTTCGGTTTAATGTCTGTATTTTGTGATTCCGTGTGGGTGCGCTGTATTTTATAGGGCCCTCGTCCATGAAGTTGTCATAAGTATGAACCTAGGATATGCCCTCTTTTTCCCCCCCCACAAGAGTGAAATATATGGTCTGGAAATGCAAGCAAGGTTTGAGCTTTTCAGTGTGTGTCACAAGGTGGACATTTCTCTGTCCCCCGAAGAGTAAGCGACACATTTAAATATATATAGTGTACCAAGAGATTGCCTTTCGCTTACGGCCATGCCAGCCTGAATACGCGTTTCCGGTGAGGAGAGTGAGACAGGTGCGGTTGATTGAGCTGTGAGTGAGTGTTTGCGCAAGAGTTTTTCTTGAGCGTTTTTTTTGGGGGGTTATATTTCAACAGTTTTCGAAGTATACTTGTGGTTTTTGTAGTTGAATAAGTTACGTTTGGTTCGTTCTTCCACCTTGCAGTTTTGCTGCTTGGGGGAGAGTTTTGCTGCATATTTTTGGTTTATTATGACGGAAAACATGCCAAAGAACAAGGACAATGGACAACGGACAAAACATGGACCTGAAGATGGGTTAAAATATGGCAAAGAACGAACGGTGGTAGTAGAATTGATTGGAGAAGACAGAATAACGACGATGGAATTACTGAAATCAATTAAGGAAGTGTGCGGAGAGGTTGTGGGGTGCAGAATAAAAGGAGACAGGAAATATGAAGTTACGATGCGGGATGCAAAAGGAAAAGAGAGGTTAATGGATGGTTTCATGATGAAGGACACAAAGATAATGGCGAAAGACGTGATGACAAACGAACTAATAGTCTCGTTTTATGAACTTGCCGGTTTATATTGGAGACGGCGCTATAATGGAAAAGCTGCGAAGCTGGGGTGTTGCCGCGGTCACGGATATCCGAAGGAGAGTTTGGAACGAGATACTGTAAGGTGAAGATCACCGACACCGTGCAGTCTTTGCCGTATTCTACGAAGTTGGAGACACAGGAGGGGGGTGAATACTTCAGGGTGATTCATGACAAGCAGGTCAGGGTGTGCCGTCTGTGTATTCAACCTGGGCATATTTTAAAAGACTGCCCTGACTTTAGGTGTTTTAATTGCGGAAACCAGGGACACTATGCCAGAGAATGTGTCGGAGTAAGGGAGAGGGCAGTTTGCTGAGGATGCCGGTTAAGAACAGAGGGAGTGCAAGTGTGGAGAGGTTTTGCCGGCGGAGAGAAGTCAAGAGCTAGTCGATGAAGCAGCTGTATCACCGCTTGGTGAAGAAAATGACAGAGAAGAGGACGTGGAAAAGAGCGGAGATGAGGAGAGCGGAGGAGGGAGGAGGGAGGATGAAATCGGGAGCAGCATGAATGCAGAGATGAGAAGAGGGAGCTTTCAGGATGAGGGGGGAGTAGGCTGGGTGGAGGAACTGGGGACGCACAGGTTTTGAGTGGAACCTCCGCCCATGCGGGTGCCTCGGGAGGAGAGGAATCGGAGGGGAGTGGGATGCTGACAACGATAGAGGAGTCGGAAATGGAGACAGAAAGCACAACGGACACGGGAAAGAGGTTGAGTTGGTTGGTTGGATGGGATGGATTTGGAGTTGATTTCGGATACAGACGACACTGAAAAGGTAGAGAGAATAAGAGGAGGCCTAAGGAAGAGGAAAGCGGGGGATGTGAAAAAGGATGGAAAAGGGAAAAAACAAGTCAACAGGTAAAGGATAATGAAGGTACATTTTTTTAGTGGTATTTATTTTAATGGTTAATTTTATGTCCCTAAATGTAAATGGTTTAAGGACAATGGAAATTTTTCAAAATATAGTTCAAATGAAGAACGTGGATATCTTGTGTTTACAAGAGACGCATTGGGACAATGATTGTGTATTAAAAGTTTTAAAAATATGGAGGGATTTTATTTTTGTGAATAATGGTAGGGGGAACTCTAGTGGCGTTGCTATTTTATTGAGGAAGGATGTGGTGGACAAAGTGGTACATATATATGATGATAACAATGGGAGGATTTTAGTTTTAGATTTTGAGTATATGGATAGGATTTTTAGAATTATAAATGTTTATGCTCCAAATAACGAAAGAGAGCGCAAGGTTTTATTTATTGAAGTGGGGCGATGGTGTGTGGGAAATTGCATTGTGGTGGGGGATTTTAATGTGAAAATGGACAGATTAGATATGACAAGGGGAGCTATTTTTAGAAATGATGCATCTAGGGGGGTTTTAAAAAGGGTGATGTGTTGGAGAAAAAAATTATTGACATATGGAGAGATGAAAATCCCGATAAACGGGAATTTTCTAGAAGGCAGGTGGTTTTAGGGGAATTAAAACAAACTAGAATAGATATGGTTTTAGTTAAAGAAGGCGTAAGAGATTTTATGAACGATATTAAGTATGTTTTTACAACTTTTAGTGACCATGCGTATTTAATTTTCTCGTGGGTTTAGAAAAGGAAGGAACAGGGGGGTGGTACGTGGTGTATGAATGATAGTTATTTGGGGGATGAGGATTATTGTAAACAACTTAAATCTTTGATAACATGTGAAATGGAGGATAAGCAGAAAGATAATGATAAGTGTTTATGGTGGCTCAAGTTTAAGGAAAAATAAAAGGTTTTAGTATAAGATATGCAAGGAAAAAGAGGGGTAGGATGAAAAGAGAATAAAATGAGTTGAGAGCTAAATTGGATGAAGAAATGGGGAAGTGTGACAGTGAACCTAATTATAATATAGAAAAGTTTTTAGAGTTGAAGGCTAAATTGAGTAAATATGACATAGATAAGTGTAAGGGGGCTATTATAAGAAGCAAAGCAAAGTATTTTTTGGAGGGGGAGAAATGCACTTCTTTTTTTCTAGGATTAGAGAAGAGTACTCAAAGGAGAACATATCTTAGACAGATTGAAAATGTAAAGGGTGAAGTAGTAGATGATTTTAGAGACTGTGCAGAATTTTTATAGGGACTTATTTAAGAAAGGGGAGGTGGATGAGGGGTGTGTACAGGAGATTTTAGATAGTGTGGAGGTGAAAATTAATGTAGAGGATAAGTTGATGTGTGATGGGACGATTACAGTAAATGAAGTTATAGATGCGATTAAGGATTTACAGGTGAATAAGAGCCCTGGTGTAGATGGGATCATTGCGGAGTTTTATAAAATGTATGGAAGTCTTTTAGCACCTATTTTATTGGAGGTTTACCACTATATGGAGGAGAATGACTGTGTTTCAGAATCGATGGTGACAGGGATGATCATTATTTTATATAAAAATAAAGGGAGTAAGGTCAAATTGGAAAATTATAGGCCTATTAGTTTATTGAATGTGGATTACAAGATTTTAGCCAAAATGTTAGCGAATAGGATGAAGAGAGTTTTACATGATATTATTGCACGAACACAGAATTATAGTGTTCCTGGGAGGGACATAGCTGACACAATTAATACAATTAGAGACGTGATACACAAAATGAATGGGGATAAGATGGGTGTAAGTATTGTGTTAAGCATGGATTCAAATAAGGCTTTTGATAGGGTAGAACATGATTTTCTGTTTAGGGTTTTGGAAAGATTTGGCTTTGGTAATAAAATAATAGGGTGGATTAGATTATTATATAGAAATGCAAAAAGTAGGGTGAAATGCAATGGGATTTTAACTGACGCTTTTACTATTGAGAGATCGGTAAGACAGGGATGTCCTTTATCAGCTTTATTGTATTTTTTATCAGTTGAACCTTTAGCGGTTTTTCTTAAGAAGGATCATTTTATTAATTGTGTCCAGACTCCACAGGGGGGTTTTAGTTTGATTCACCAATATGCAGATGACACAACTATAGCAGTTAGAGATGAGGACAGTGTAAAAAGGGTAATAGAATGTTTTAAAATATATGGAAGAGCATCAGGGGCTAAAGTTAATATGGAAAAGTCTGTTGTAATGTATATTGGGAAGGTTAATGAGGGGAATTTTTCTTTTAAAGAGGTCAAAGATTATTTTAAGGTGTTAGGAGTGTTTTTAGGGGTAAAAGAAAAGGAAGCTAGGGATTTGACATGGAGTGGTGTGATAAATACAGTTAGGAAGGTTGTAAATATGTGGAATGGAAGGTGTCTAAAATAAATGGGGAAGGTTATTGTTATAAATTCATTACTGGTGTCAATTTTTGTTCACGTCATGAATGTTTTAGACGTGCCAGAATGGGTTTTATCCGAAATTAATAAGATTTTAGTTGATTTTTTATGGGATGGGAAGGGGGCCAAAAATGCTTTTAAAACTTTGATTGCAGGTTATGAGGAGGGGGGTTTGAAGTTAGTGGATCTAGAGGTGAGGAGAATAGCGATAAGAGTGAAAATGGTTCGGAAGTATTTATATGGGGAATTAGATTACGGGTGGAAAAAGTTTTTTACCGAGTATTTGCAGGAGGTTGGGAGGATCGGGGATAATGGTTTATTAATGTGTGTAAAACAGGAAATGTTGGGAAACATACCTTTGTTTTACAAGGAAGTTTTTGAGGTTTGGGGGCAGTTTTTACCACACATTTCTTATGATTGTAACATTTTGGAAAATATTTTAAATCAGCCAATATTTTTTAATCCTAAAATCAAGTATAATAATACAATGTTGTTTTGTAAATATTTTATGAGGGCTGGGATGAGACAGATTTGTGTTATTTTATATGAAGTTATTACAGGGTTTCTTCCTGTACAGGCTATTTATGACAATATTGTTGAGGTGGGGGATGAAATAAGCAAAACTACTGTAGGAAATATGTATAAGAAAATTGTGGGGTGTATTCCTGAGGAGTGGGTGTTTTTAATAAATACAGAGGTGGTTAAGAGAGCTGGGGGTTTACAGGTTTTATTTTATGAAAGTAATGGAGTGAAAAATGATTTGTCAGGTTTGAAAGTTAAAACAGTATATAGTAAATGTATTTTGCTGGAGATAAAAGTTCCTGCCTCGGAGAAAGTGTGGTCGAAGGTTTTTGTGGATTTGGATGTGAAATCAATATGGAAGAATGTTAATGTAAAATGTAATTCAATAGAATGTGAAGATGATGATTTTAAAGTAAAACATAATAGGGTTTTTACTAATGTGGTTTTACATCAAATCAATAGAGATATTAATAGGGAATGTGACATTTGTCGAATAGGGGTGGAAAATGTTATGCACTTTTTCATTGAATGTAGTAAATTAAGAGGGTTTCATGCGTTTTCAAAAGGGTTGTTAGTGAAACATTGGGGGGAGGAGATTTTTAATGGGGTGGAATGGAGGAGATTTTTTCTGTTTGGTATTAATGGGAAAAGTAATGTTTTGAATTTTAACTTGGTTAATTATGTTTTAAGTCATGCTAGATATGCTGTAAGATTAAGAAGGAACTTGTGTCAGTATGAAGGGAAATGTGTGAGTGTGGAGGTATTTTTAAAGAATATTTTGGAGAAAAATATAGAGATAATACATAGATATGGTGGAGGCAACTTTGAAAAACAGTTTGTGGGGGAGTACATTTATTGGAATGTTACCAAATGGAAAACTTGTTTTCAATTACTAATTTGGATTTAGTGAGGGATTTAAATGTCAATTGATTGTATTTTCTTTCTGATTTTGTAAAATGGTGAATTGTTCATCCTTTAATTATGATTGAAATGCTGTAAAATTGTCTGCTTTTTTACAATAAAATATATATTTTTTAAATACGCCCGATCTCGGAAGCTAAGCAGGGTAGGGCCTGGTTAGTACTTGGATGGGAGACCGCTTGAGAATACCAGGTGCTGTAAGCATTTTGCTCCAGCAGAGGGTTCTCTTGTGTCATGCATGGAGCAACTGCCTTTTATTTATCACCATAATAATGTGTATTTTTATTGAACTAAAGGCAGTTTGTTAGTGCTTCCCTGCCATGCCCTGAACAAATCCAATAATGGACAGTGTGTTTCCCTCAATATCTAGGCACTGTCAATGTCTGTAGTCCATTAGGGCCCTGTAAAATCCCTTCATTGTTTTGCCTGATTCCCCCCCCCCCCCAAAAAAAAAACACAACACCTTTGTTTGCCAGGGAAGAGTATATGGTCGGTGAATATATTCAATGTACAGGCTACAATATGGGAATCTCATACGTGGTAATAACTCAAATACCTGTGTATATAGGTCTTGCATCCTTGGCACAATGAAAGATATATTCTACTCTAGGCTTCATTAATGCCATTCAGACTTGAGGTTCATTGATTGGTATGAATATTAGTTCAGAACTACGTTTTAGAGTCCATACCCAGAGCGGCAACAGTTATTTTTAATCCGACTCAAGCAATTAAATAGCTAGCCATGTTACTTCAGCTGCATTGCAAGGCAAGCTTACAATTGTGCAGTCAATGCTTTAGCCAGCTCGATTCTTTACATCCACTGTTTCACAAGACAACTGCCTGGCTTGTTGGTTCTCAGGAGTCCCTGAAAGACTATTTACAAATTCATTCTCCTAAAACTAGCTAGTCTGGTAACTTGATAAATAGAGATTTGTAATTTAACTTTGACAACAAAAAAAAGAAGCCATTTCTCTACATTATCACATTCCTCTCAAATTGTACATTTGCTTGACTCGTTAAGGCAACTTCCATCTGTTTTGTCAGCAATCTTCGTTGAGCGCCACAAGGCAAGGGTGGCTCGTGTCAAAAGTAGTCTTTGGTCATCACAAAGCCTTGGGACCCAAATGCATAATGATTGCGCAAACCAGGCATAGCCTACAGAAAGTGATAATTTTACAACTGAAAGATAATGCAGTAACTCATTATAATGCAATAACATGAAATGGTCCCATCATTCATTTGTTAAGTACAGCTGTTTTCTTATTTTCCTTAATCTTTGCTCAGCTCCAGAAGGTTTGCATTTGAGTGTTTATTATAACAGGTGTGAGGTGGGATAGATGGCCTGCAGTCCTATCCTAAATGGGCAACTAATCCCTATGTACTTGTGGAGATCTGAGAGGATGTGATTGGTATAAGAAACAAATAAAGTACACAAAGTTGGCTAATACATACTTGCCTCAGAAGGTTGCATGTTTTCTGACTTCTTTACCTTGGTAATGCTGCTTTGGACACAGGTCCCTCTACATCTGTGGAATACTTCCTGTTTACTTCCATATTCTTAGTGTACTTCCTTTTTACTTCCATTTTCATGGTTAACCAGGTTTCAATGCCATTAGGGGGAGTATTTCTAATCGTCTCTCTCCTCTTGATAAGCTAGTAACTCAGAGCCATTTTATGTGTTGTGTGGTGGTTTCTTCAGGGCGGGCTGATGGCTCTGCTAGATGACATGTTTGACCAGCAGCTGGCCTGGTACTTTAACCCAGAGTCTCTGGTCACTGAGCTCTCCAGCCTCCTGGAGTATCACTTGGAGAACCTCATGGCCAGCATGTAGTCCTACTGCAGGGACCATACTCCTTTCTCCTTCTCTCTCTCTTTTGAAGGAATTGAGGACTCAAAGTGCTTTGTTGAACCCTGATTTGTTAACACCCATTAATTTAATGTATTCTCTTGTTTTCTCTCTCCACAGGATTCTTTTGTCACTTTGCCACCCAACAGGGATCTAGACACCAATGCACTACAATACTTTGCACTGAATTTGACATTTTTAGATAAAATAAGTTGTAGTTCAAAAACATTTGTTTCCATCTTTTCTTCTATTTGATTTTATGACCATTTCTTCCTAGAGTTATAATGCTAATATTAGAATATTACATGAACAATTATGCTTTATTATCTGCATATGGAAATAAAAAATAAAACATTTAGTTGATTTACAGATACTACAGGCCCACACTTTATATGGGGCGGCAGCGTAGCCTAGTGGTTAGAGCGTTGGACTAGTAACCGGAAGGTTGCGAGTTCAAACCCCCTAGCTGACAAGGTACAAATCTGTCGTTCTGCCCCTGAACAGGCAGTTAACCCACTGTTCCCAAGCCGTCATTGAAAATAAGAATATGTTCTTAACTGACTTGCCTGGTTAAATAAAGGTTAAATAAAGGTTAAATAAAATATGGTTTTGTACTGTGGTTTGTGATAGTGTACTATTTAAAAACATGTAGGACTACATACACTGAGTGCACAATGCCCTCAGAACAGCCTCATTTCGTCTGGGCATGGACTCTACGAGCTGCCCTAAGCGTTCCACAAGGATGCCGGCCGTCCTTTGGGTGGTGGACCATTGTTGATACACATGGGAAACGGTTGAGCGTGAAAAAAAACAGCAATGTTGCAGTTCTCGACACACTTTTCCCGGTGCGCCTGGTGCCTACTACTGTTCAAAGACTGTTAAATAATAATAATAATAATAATAATATATGCCGTTTAGTGGACGCTTTTATCCAAAGCGACTTACAGTCATGTGTGCATACATTCTACGTATGGGTGGTCCCGGGAATCGAACCCACTACCCTGGCGTTACAAGCGCCATGCTCTACCAACTGAGCTACAGAAGGACTTCTCTTGCCGAATCACCCTCTGAATGACACACACAATCAATGTCTCAATTCTCTGAAGGTTTTAAATTCTTTCTTTACTCCCCTTCATCTACACTGAATGAAGTGGATTCAACAACAAGTGACATCAATAAGGGGTCAAAGATTTCACTTGGTCAGTCTAATGGAAAGAGTAGGTGTCCTCAATGTTTTGTATTATCAGTGTGTATAGTAACCTGGTACAGTATAAAGTATACCACTAGAGGGGAAAATTGCTTCAGTCTTGAATGTTACTTCTCACTATCCCTACTCTACATTAACAGTCACCCAAGTTACCAGAGTCTACAATGGCAATCTTAGTTTTTTTATGTTTGCCATTAATGTCTGAACCATTTACCATCTTTCCCACTGAAACCAGTAATGTTAGCGTTCATGTGTGAGGGTGTAGGAGTGCATACTGACCTAGTTGGATCATAGTGTGGGTGGTGGAGTTGTTCTAGCAGCAGTTTCTTTAGTGTAGTGGTTATCACATTTGCTTCACACGTGAAAGGTCCCCGGTTCGAAACCGGGCAGAAACAGTGATCATTTATTTATGGAATAATTCATGTATTTGTAAAAGATAATTATTTTTCATAAATGCCTTACTTTGGAAATTTGACTTTATGCAATGAATATCTGTAATATATGGTTTACTCCTTGATGACAATTCAATCAGCATTTTCTGTAGTGTTGTGGTTTGCACGTTCACTTAAAATGCTGAAGGTCCCTGGTTTGAAACTGGGCAGAAACAATGGTAATTGACACCTGCAAAAGTTATCATATTTGTAATAGAGAAATATTTTTCATAAATGCCATATTTTGGAAATTTGACTTTATGCAATGAATATCTGTAATATTTGGTTTACTCCTTGATGACAATTCAAGCAGCAGTTTTGGTAGGGTAGTGGTTATCATGTTCGCTTAACAGGCGAAAGGTCGCCGGTTTCAAGCTGGGTGGAGACAGTGCTTATTGACACAAGCAATATTTATTATATTTGCAACAGAGAAATATTTTTGGCATAAATGCCTGACTTTGAAAATTTGAATTCCTGCAATGAATATCTGTAAAATTTGGTTTACTCCTTGCTGAATTTTCTAGCAGCAGTTTCTGTAGTGTAGTGGTTATCACATTTGCTTCACACGTGAAAGGTCCCCAGTTCGAAACCGGGCGGAAACAGTGATCATTTATTTATGGAATAATTAATGTATTTGTAAAAGATCATTCTTTTTCATAAATGCCTTACTTGGGAAATTTGACTTTATGCAATGAATATCTGTAATATTTGGTGTACTCCTTGATGACAATTCAAGCAGAAGTTTCTGTAGTGTAGTGGTTATCACATTCTCTTCACACGTGAAAGGTCCCTGGTTCGAAACTGGGCATGGCAGAAACAATGGTAATTGACAAATGCAAAAGATTTTTAAAAATCATAAATGACATATTTTTCTTCATGCAATGAATATCTGTCATATTTGTTTTACTAATTGATGACAATTCAAGCAGCAGTTTCTGTAGTGTCGTGGTTTGCACTGTCACTTAAAATGCTAAAGGTCCCTGGTTTGAAACTGCGCAGAAACAGAGGTAATTGACACATGCCAAAGTTATCGTATTTGTAATAGAGAAATATTTTTCATAAATGCCTTACTTGGGAAATTTGACTTCATGCAATGAATATCTGTACAATTTGGTTTACTCCTTGATGACAATTCAAGCAGCAGTTTTGGTAGGGTAGTGGTTATCATGATCGCTTAACAGGCGAAAGGTCCCCGGTTTCAAGCTGGGTGGAATCAGCGCTCATTGATACAAGGAATATTTATTATATTTGCAACAGAGAAATATTTTTGTCATAAATGCCTGACTTTGAAAATTTGAATTCCTGCAATGAATATCTGTAAAATTTGGTTTACTCCTTGCTGAATTTTCTAGCAGCAGTTTCTGTAGTGTAGTGGTTATCAAATTTGCTTCACACGTGAAAGGTCCCCGCTTTGAAACCGGGCGGAAACAGTGATCATTTATTTATGGAATAATTAATGTATTTGTAAAAGATCATTCTTTTTCATAAATGCCTTACTTGGGAAATTTGACTTTATGCAATGAATATCTGTAATATTTGGTGTACTCCTTGATGACAATTCAAGCAGCAGTTTCTGTAGTGTTGTGTTTTGAATCTTCACTTAAAATGCTAAAGGTCCCTGGTTCGAAACTGGGCAGAAACAACGGTAATTAACACATGCAAAAGTTATCATATTTGTAATAGAAAAATATTTTTCATAAATGACATATTTGACTTCATGCAATTAATATCTGTCAAATTTGTTTTACTAATTGATGGCAATTCAATCGGAAGTTTCTGTAGTGTCATATACATTTACATTTAAGTCATTTAGCAGACGCTCTTATCCAGAGCGACTTACAAATTGGTCATGGTTTGCACTGTCACTTAAAATGCTAAATGTCCCTGGTATGAAGCTGGGCAGAAACAGAGGTAATTGACACATGTCAAAGTTATCGTATTTGTAATAGAGAAATATTTTTCATAAATGCTTTATTTTGGAAATTTGACTTTATGCAATGAATATCTGTCAAATTTGGTTTACTCCTTGACGACAATTCAAGCAGCAGTTTTGGTAGGGTAGTGGTTATCATGTTCGCTTAACAGGTGAAAATTCCCCGGGTTCAAGCTGGGTGGAAACAGCGCTCATTGACACAAGCAATATTTATTATATTTGCAACAGAGAAATATTTTTCATAAATGACATATTTGACTTCATGCAATGAATATCTTGCAAATTTGTTTTACTAATTGATGACAATTCAAGCAGCAGTTTCTGTAGTGTCGTGGTTTGCACTGTCACTTAAAATGCTAAAGGACCCTGGTTTGAAACTGTGCAGAAACAGAGGTAATTGACACATGCCAAAGTTATCGTATTTGTAATAGAGAAATATTTTTCATAAATGCCTTATTTTGGAAATTTGACTTTATGCAATGAATATCTGCCAAATTTGTTTTACTAATTGATGACAATTCAAGCAGCAGTTTCTGTAGTGTCGTGGTTTGCAAAGTCACTTAAAATGCTAAAGGTCCCTGGTTTGAAACTGCGCAGAAACAGAGGTAATTGACACATGCCAAAGTTATCGTATTTGTAAAAGATAATTATTTTTCATAAATACCTTACTTGGGAAATTTGACTTTATGCAATGAATATCTGTAATATTTGGTGTACTCCTTGATGACAATTCAAGCAGCAGTTTCTGTAGTGTCTTGGTCTGCACTGTCACTTGAAATGCTAAAGGTCCCTGGTACGAAACTGGGCAGAAACAGAGGTAATTGACACATGCCAAAGTTATCGTATTTTTAATAGAGAAATATTTTTAATAAATGACAAAAACATGACCAATTGTGATGTTTATGGGACATATTGGAGTGCCAACAAAGAAGCTCGTCAAAGGTAATGCATGTTTTAATATTTTATTTCAGCGTTTTGTGTAGCGCCGGCTACGCTAATTATTTTGTTAACATCTTGTTCAGGTGGTTTGGGGGGGTGCATGCTATCAGATAATAGCTTCTCATGCTTTTGCCGAAAAGCATTTTCAAAATCTGACATGTTGGCTGGATTCACAACGAGTGTAGCTTTAATTGAGTACCCTACATGTGTGATTTAATGAAAGTTTGGGTTTTATCGAGTACTATTTGTATTTGGCGCTATGCATTTCCCCAGGCTATTGGCCACAAAAGACGCTTGCGTCTCCATATCCCTAAGAGGTTTTCACTTCTTGGATATAGGGGGCGCTCTTTTAATTTTTGGATAAAAAAACGTTCCCTTAAAGAAGAAGTTACAGGTCTGTGAGAGCCATAAATCTTTCTCGTTTGTAGGTGACCAAATACTTCTTTTTACAATGTGATTTTCTGGATTTTTTTTCTAATTTTGTCTGTCATAGTCGAAGTGTACCTATGATGAAAATTACAGGCCTCTCTCATCTTTTCTGGTGGCTGACTAAATATTTTTTTGCCCCACTCTACATATATATCTACATTCTGGAAAGTAGTAGTTGTGCAGATGTGAATTTGTTACACAAACTCAGTGGAGAAAGGACCTCATACATATATAGTATGCACTCCCCCTCTGAGCTTCCATCCCAGATAAAACGCAATATTAATACAATGTACTTTTTATATACACCACTCCATTGAAACTACAATGAAATGATAGCAGCAATTCTTAAAACAGGTACGGACAGGGAACGAAAACATGAACTTCAGTTTTTGAAAATTATGCCATAAAAGTTGGCAACCATGCCACTTCTGTTCTATAAATGTACTAACAGGGATTGAACGCATGTTCTTCAGATTACAAGACCAAATGATTTAGCACATCTCTGTTTCCTGCTTAGAATTTCAACATTCTGGAAAGTAGAAGTTGGGTCTTTGCAAAAAAAGCATGGAGAAGCTGGGGATTGAACCCAGGAAATCATACATGCAAAGCATGCACTCAACCACTGAGCTACACCCCCTTTCTGGGAAAGAAAAAAATGTTTCTTATTTTTTTATATTTCTCCTTTCTTTAACTAGGTAAGCCAGTTAAGAACCAGTTCTCATACACAACTGCGACCTGGCCAAGATAAAGCAAAGCAATGCAACACAAACAACAACACAGAGTTACACATGGAACAAACAAGCGCACAGTCAATAACAAAATAGGTTGTTTTTTTTAAAGGCAATAAATAGGCCATAGTAGCGAAGTAATCACAATTTAGCAAATGAACACTGGAGTGATAGATGAGCAGATGATGATGTGCAAGTAGAAATACTGGTGCGCAAATGTGCAGAAAGTAAATTAAAACCATATGGCTATGAGGTAGGTAGATTGGGTAGGCTATTTACAGATGGGCAATGTACAGCTGCAGCGATCGGTGAGCTGATCAGATAGCTGATGTTTAAAGTTAGCAGTGTTGCCAACTCCTCAGTAAGGAAAGTAGCTATTGGCTGTCCTAAAAGTCACGAAATGACGTCATCACTTAATTTGCATAATTGGCCATGATCATGTAATTGTGATGGATGCTGTAGGAGAGAGGAATAATGCCGTGGGAGAGACAAGAAGTGAGTAAAGAACACCCTAAATATGTTTAGAATGACAAATGAACTTTCTTCTGTCGATTTTTGCTTTTTTTAACGTCACAATTCCAACCCTCCTCCTTTATCCGGGCTTGGGACCAGCAAAAGTGACCCAAAAGAGACACTCTGGCGGAGCAACTTAGTTTTTAATTGTATTTTTAGTTGTATTTTTTTTGTTTTTCAGTTTAGTTTTCTTAATTTGGTTTGGTTTTTAACCTGATGGTCCACTTATGAGCCTACAACAAGTCACAGTAAAACATTAACATTTTTAACCATAACATAAAAAAAATCTATACAATCTACATTAACAATCTAAATGGACCAAAAAGAGACAATAAAAAAACTTTCAATGGCAATGTGAGAAAATGATAGGAACTAGTCTGGCCCTAATTCAGGTTAATTGTGTTTTTTTAAGGAGGCCAGGGAAGGATCAGCCAGAGGCGGCTTCTAACATGCACGATTCATTTGCAGTCTGGGCGCGGAGGGGTGAACATATCCTGCACTGACTGCAGCTGGAAGGGACTGCTGCTCGAGGACTATCCCCGTGCCAAAGCACTGTGAGTGCTTTGGCACGGGGATGGGGCCCACGCCAGCACCCGCTGCTCGTTGAGATGAGTAAGAACGATACGTGCTTTCACTTCAGAGTCGACAAAAGTCTCCAATAACACCAGAAAAGGTCGCTAGATTTGTCGCTAGTCACTTTTTGAAATTGTGCCGCTAGAGGGGTCTGAATACTTGCTAAATACAGCGACTAAGTCACTAAGTTGGCAACACTGAAAGTTAGTGAAGGAAATATAAGTATCCAGCTTCAGCAATTTTTGCAATGACCAGTGAGATATACCTGCTGGAGCGCGTGCTACGGGTAGGTGTTGTTATCGTGACCAGTGAGCTGAGATAAGGCGGAGCTTTACCTAGCATAGACTTACAGATGACCTGGAGCCAGTGGTTCTGGCGACGAATATGTCGCGAGGGCCAGCCGACTATGAGGTTTCTGTGTTATGCAGTATAGCCCGTTACCATATATGTGATTGAATATTATCTGCTGTTGGCTTGTGTGAATGTATGTAGGTGTTATGCAACATAGCTGACTTGAAACATTTTTAACAGTTTTTGGGCCATGGGCCTTTCTCATGATGGAAAATACAGAACATAAAAACGGACACATACAGAACGTAGTGTAGCAAACCACAGACTGTTTTTGTTAGAACTCAAACTTAACAATAACAGAAACCAGATATGTGATAACGGTATCTAGGGAATTAGCGCATAGATACTCCACACAGCAACATTTACATCTATCAACTGGAGCGCCCGGGGGCTGGTATCAGCTCGTACGACAACAATCAACGATAGGCTGGGTGAGTCTAAACCACGCCCAGTCTACTCTGACAGGCCAGCTCGGAAGCAGGAACTTTTTCTGTCAGAGTATATTTATAAAGCTTTGTCAAAGACAAGTCAATCAATCAATCAAATTTTATTTATATAGCCCTTCGTACATCAGCTGATATCTCAAAGTGCTGTACAGAAACCCAGCCTAAAACCCCAAACAACAAGCAATGCAGGTGTTGAAGCATGTTGGCTAGGAAAAACTCCCTAGAAAGGCCAAAAGCTAGGAAGAAACATAGAGAGGAACCAGGCTATGAAGGGTGGCCAGTCATCTTCTGGCTGTGCCGGGTGGAGATTATAATAGAACATGGCCAAGATGTTCAAATGTTCATAAATGACCAGCATGATCAAATAATAGGTCTGGGACAGGTAGCACGTCCGGTGAACAGGTCGGGATTCCATAGCCGCAGGCAGAACAGTTGAAACTGGAGCAGCAGCACAGCCAGGTGGACTGGGGACAGCAAGGAGTCATCATGCTGAGGCATGTTCCTAGAGCTCAGGTCCTCCGAGAGAGAGAAAGAAAGAGAGAATTAGAGAGAGCATACTTACATTCACACAGGACACCGGATAATACAGGAGAAGTACTCCAGATATAACACACTGACCCTAGCCCCCTGACACAAACTACTGCAGCATAAATACTGGAGGCTGAGACAGGAGGGGTCAGGAGACACTGTGGCCCCATCTGATGATACCCCCGGACAGGGCCAAACAGGAAGGATATAACCCCACACCACTAGAGGGATATCTTCAACCACCAACTTACCATCCTGAGACAAGGCCGAGTATAGCCCACAAAGATCTCCGCCACGGCACAACCCAAAAGGGCGCGCCAACCCAGACAGGAAGATCCCGTCAGTGACTCAACCTACTCAAGTGACGCACCCCTCAGGACGGCATGGAAGAGCACCAGTAAGAAAATGTATATACAACATCCCCACTAAAAATGTTTAAATGCTCAGGAATTTCTACAAAATATGCACACATTTATATATAACATGGCTACAAACTATGAAACGAGCTCACGAATTGTAAAACGTCCACGTACTGTAATATACATCCACAATTTTTTTCATTTTGGATGTTATGATGATATTCCCCGGAGGTCGGGGCCCACAGGGCAGATGCCCTGCGTACCCATTCGGTAATCTGGCCCTGATCATCAAGTTAAACCACATGTATTGTTGTTACACATCCTCAAAACTGAGACTGGAGCCAGCTTCCATTTTACCGAATTTTATTGTCCAAAGAATGTTCCCATAGTCCAGAAGTATTGGATGAAAATCCACAATGTTGGAGCCATACAGGAGCACTGACCAATCTGTCTCCAAAAGAGGACTGCTGGTTTTGAGGATGGTGTGGAGGTCAGTGGTTGATGATCTGAGCACCCCCTGAGATGGTGAGTATGGTTTCAGTAGACCACTATTGAGCTGGTAGATCAGATAGGAGCTTCGAGGAAAGGTAATTTAGTGCTTTGAATGTGGTTCATATGCAGTTTAAAGATGCATTTACATGGGGGTTGGATGATAGTGTCAAATTTCTTAGAATGAGAGAAAATATTGGAGTTTGGGGACTGGAGGGGATAATAGTCAAGTTGGGAAATGTGCAAATATTTACATACAAATATATAGTCAAGTTGGGGATGATTCAGATATTCCTGTTGAAAAAGAGAAAAGACAGAAAGATATAATCTTACAGTATTGTAACATTCTGGGTGTAGTGGGTGAGAAATCAGGTGTAGGAAGTCAGGTGTAGGAGTTCAGGGTAGTGCTAATTTAATGCACAAAACATAAGCCAACCCCACGAAAACACAGGGCGTACAACAAAACAACGCCCCAAACATGGGGACTTAAACTGTCCAGCAAAACCCACAAAATGGGAAACACGTAACCCACAGACGTGCACACAAGTTACACAAAACAATCCCGCACAAAGAGCAGGCGGGTCGGCTGGCTAATAAAGCCAAACTAATCAGCAAATACACAACAGGTGTAACCAATAAACAGACAAAGAGGGGGAGGAAAGAATCAGTGGCAGCTAGTAGGCCGGTGACGACGACCGCCGAGCGCCACCCGAACGGGAAGGGGAGCCACCTTCGGTAAGAGTTGTGACAAGTATATTAAATTCATCCCTTTGGGCCAAAACTGGTTGAATAAACCTTTCCACCTCATTTCAACAACAAGAAAATCTACGTGATGACGGTGAATCAACGCTGAAAACTCAATTGGATTTTTTTTCACCCAACTTTTAACTTTTAACCAGCATTTTTGGTTGATTTCACATTTTAGTTGAGTTCCCAAATTTAAATCAAAACTAGACATTGATCTGATGTCTGCCCAGTGGGATTGGATTTCTGTAATCATATCAGCTCATTTGTTACACTTCTTCTAATCATCCAGAGAGAATGTACCTTTCTTTGAGGTTAACCTTTGAGATGACCTCCCTCAAGGATTCTCTCTCTTTCCTCGGAGCGAATTTGTCCCACATTTTAGGAAAATCGCCATTGGTGGCCATGTTGCTCAAGATATTGCGACCATGATGCCTGTGGACAAAAGATATGAATATCATCTTAAACGTGCAACATATCAAATCATTTCTGCTGTCTGTGATTAAAAACAGTACTTAATTGATGGCAACCTGAGAAAAAATAAGACATACATTAGGTAGAATTTGCAAGAGGGTCAGTTTGAGCAATGTACCGCATGACCTGATCTACAAATCATCTCAACAATATAACAACTGGGTTTTAACCGTTCGTTATTATGAAAATCTTAGCGAATCTGCACAACACTTGGCTCAGACCATTGTGATCAAGTAGGGTTGTCTTCATTAGGCACCAAACAGATGGAAACTGAATCAGGTACTGACTATTTGGACTCATTTACATTTGTAATTTTTACCCCAATTTCGTGGTATCCAATAGGTAGTTACAATCTTGTCCCATCGCTGCAACTCCCGTAAGGACTCTGGAGAGGCGAAGGTCGAGAGCCATGCGTCCTCCGAAACACAACCCAGCCAAGCCGCACTGCTTCTTGACACAATGGCCGCTTAACCTGGAAGCACCAATGTGTCGGAGGAAACACCATACACCTGGCGACCATGTCAGCGTGCATTGCACCCCGCCCACCACAGGAGGTCACTAGTTGGCGATGGGAGAAGAACATCCCTCCCGGCAAAACATCCCGGCTTAGCTTTTGGCTTTTTAACTTTCAAACCCACATGGGTGCCTGGACTTGGATATTCCTATGCCACGTAGAACTTATTTGTGTTTAGAATTTTTCCTTTTTGTTTTCAATTACTATTCCCCTCCAAGAGAACCTGTGGTTGTTTTGGAATACCTAAAATCTGCAATTCAATCCATGACACCCTTTAGCATAGATGCTGTAGACAGACGACAATGTGGCTTTTAAAGTCAATTTCAATTTGTATTCGTGGTAAACGCTGCAGATGTTGACTCAAGACTAAATTACCTTTAAAAGCTGCATTGTCGGCGATCTAGTGCTATAGCGAGCCATGGATTGAATCCCGGCCTTAACTGTTATGTTGAAGCAAGCTACTTTACAGGAGGAACTTCCCACCTGACTTCCTGTGCAGGGTCCACAGCCAGTTTACTGACGGCAATCAAGAAACGGTCAGTGAGGTCTTTCTTCCCCGACAGGAGACGAGCCGCCCCCATGACCTCAGCCAGTCTCTCCAGGTGCTGAGCAGTGCAGCTCCTCACCGTAGCGTTACGGTGGCTGAGGAAGGAAAAACAGAGCACATCAGTTATATGTCAGAGATGAATGATAATGGATTGTATTGATGAAGTCTCATCGATGGATCAAAGTGTTCGGTAAGACTTAAGGTCACTTAATATACCATTTATAAACTGTTTGTAAAGAGTTTACGTACCATTTATGAATCATTATTGCTACCTTTGTAAATGTCAATAAGAAATCTATAAATAGTTATTGACACATTTAAAAATGCTATTTTAAATGATTTGTTCATGAGGTGTTTGATCATAGTATGTTCACAATTTGTAAATGATTAATAATGTACTAATAATGTACTATAAACCAGTTATAAAGGAGTTACTGTCAAGGCATTTGTTAATGGTTGATTAATGGTTTGACTCACCATTTATATATATATTTATAAATGTATTTATAAATGTCACAAATGGTGTATTTATTAATGGTGCATTTATGAATGTGAGTACACCTCAGTGCCTCACTAATAGCCCCTAATCTAAAGTGTTCACTATATATACTTTATAAATGTTTATAAATGACTTGTTACTCCCCAAAGGCTAGCACACATCAGTAGACAGTACCTCTCCACCAAGGGCTAAAAATAATCTAAATAGCGCAATGGTAAAATAAGAAGTACACAACACAAGGAAGTATAAGAGATAACAAAAAAATGTGATTCCATTCAAATGGTGACGTCCAGCGTTGGGGTGAGTTGCTGCCGGAAGTGTTATGGAATAACCTAGCATGCTGATGAAAAGGGCAGTTAATTCAAAACTAGCAGTATTTCAATCTTTTTTATTTTGAGGCTTGGATAATGGGATAATTTGTGGAAGTCTGGATCTACCCCTTAGTGTTAATTGAACCCTCTCCCTCTTTACCTCAGCCCACCGACCAGCAGGGCATTCATGACACGTGTAGGGGTGCAGCTCTGCACCATGTGACCCAGGGCAAAGTTGGCGCCCTGCCGGATGAAGGCGTTGGCCTCGCTGGCTTTGTGCAGCAGCACGCGTGCCGTCCCCTCCACCTCACTGTCCATGGCCCTCTGGAGGTGGACGTACATGTCACCCAGTGTGGCCATGGCAGCACAGGACACTGCAGAGCGCAGGTTCTTCACCTGAATCATAATAACACGCACAGGACCAGCTATTAATGTTGAGCAGAACAACCCACGAACATCAGAAACATGACACAATAATTTGACTTGTTCTCCAAATGTAGCAAATTTGTGCAGATGAATGAATAGGGCAGTGAATGAATACAGCTACCTCATTTATAATGGCAAGGCAGATATCATGGAGTTTAGGCATCAGTATGTCCATGTGGTTCTGAGCCATCACACGGAGAAAGGTCAAGCCCTCGATCTTCTTCTCCCTGCAATTCAGTGAAAGAAACGTAAGCATTTTCCACAACATTTTCCAAAAACATTATGATGATGTTCATCAATTAGGACTCTGGTCTCTTAATTTCAGATGTTTCTACGCTCTGTAGCTCAAATCTACTTTTCCAAGTACACTACACTGTGCTTCCTTTAGCCTAGTTCCATTGGTCTTGTCTACAGTGAATGCTCACCAGTCATCAGAGGCAGAGTGGAGCAGCTTGAAGGTCTTAGTCAGGGCCTGCTCTGGGTTGGACAGGGGCTGCAATCTGGCCTGGTTCTTAATTTGACCCTTTGGCTTACTGGCTGCCATCTTGTCTATGGGTTGACATCAGACATCTATCTCTCTATGAACTGTATGTATTTATTTATGTATTTACTCATTTCCATATCTGTTTGTAGCTTTTAACACTAAAAATGTCTTATCCCTGGGCTAAAGCCATTTGTGTCCCTTCCCTTCCTACTGTCTTTCTATCACTCTACCTAGCTTCATCTCCCTGTCTTATTTACATTCGTGTGAATACATGAGAGGGACTGACCTGAGCCGGTGGCAGCCTTTGGCAGGCTAAGGAACCTTATAGGCCGAGGCTGTTTGCTCCTGGGCTTGGTAGGAGGGGGAGCAGGCCTGGGTGGGCTGTCAAGCGACTTGACCGGGGTCCCGACATCCAAGTAGTCACGGAGCTCCGCAGGGGTGTTCATATCCACTGAGCTCAGGCTTCCCAGAGAGCTGGTTGCTATTTCCCCCGTGGACATGGCCGAGCCCAAACCTCTCCTGCCCATGGCCTTCACCTCATGTACCCCCTTTGGGGTAGACCAGAAAAGAATGCTCCCATCATAGAAATACATATAGAACTAGTATATACATAAACTAATACAGAGAGATCCTGTATTCTAGGATCTATACTATCATGCTGTTTAAACCGATACCCCCTGTATTTAGCCTCATTATTGTTATGTCATTGTGTTACTTTAATTATTATTACTTTTTAGTTTAGTTTATTTGGTAAATATTTTCTTAACTCTTCTTGAACTGCACTGTTGGTTTCACGGTAAGGTCTACACTTGTTGTGTTCGGCACATGTGATTGATTTGATTTTAAGACATGGAACCACTATCTGTTTTGGCAATTTATCAGTCCAAGTATATTTCTGAACTGCAAATTTTCACATTTACAATAAATTCGAAGTCCATCTTACCTTCCAGTCCTCCTCCTTCAGGTGAGCCTTGATGTCCCTCACCTCCTCCATCAGGTCAATGGGTCCGTTGTTGTCAGCACAGCCCTGGTCCGACTGGACTATCAGGGCTTTGACTCCCCGCCTGCCCTTCTTCTTCTTGCCCCTCTTGGAGGGAGCTGCAGTGGGAGGGACGGGAACAGGCCACACGCTACTGCTGCTGAATGACTTATTTACCTGGATGGACTCCAGAGAGTGAGATCCGGGTCGAACTTGGGCTCCGTCCACCCCCACCACATTCTTCAGTGGGGCCAGAGCTATGGGCTCAAGCCTTCGTGGCAAAGGCCTCGGTGGAGCTTTCGGAAGCGGAATGCACTGAATAGAGGGGACGAAGTGGTGCGCGAAGGTGCTGCCAACCCCGATGAGAGCAGTCCGGACATAATTCTCATGGATAGCACTTATCTTTCTTTGCTTTGCTTCCATGGCCTCTCTCTCAGCTCTCTGCATCTGCAGAAGTCTGGCATCACTGATGAAGCCACGATGGCCCTCTGCGATTGGGTAGCTCTCCTGATAGCCCTGGATCACAATGGTACAGTATGAAACGTATAGCAGAAGTGAAGAAGGCAAAATAGTTTCTACAGTGTGTCATGAAAAACTTTTAAGCTAAAGATTTTTATGGATGTAGGCCTACTGTATGTCTATGAAACCACAAAATAAACAGTGATATTTTTGGAAAAACGTTTGAAAAACTGATGAGCCTTACAAAACTTGAAAACTTGTCCTGGTTATCCTGTTGGTTTAAAGCCATGTTTTGCTTCCTCAGGTTTTCGATGATGCCCTTCAGCTGTGAGTTCTCCTTCTGGAGTTTGTCAAACTCACTTGATTTTCTCCCTCGATAAGCCATTGATGATAAATATTAACACTCTCAAAATAAGAACTTAACTTATCTCTGTGAGAGATCTATCATGAAATGAAATTTTGCTTGTCAGATGGAACCAGCAATGATATCATGGCAAGGCTTCCGTTACATTGTGATGTCATAATGGGGTCTGTTGACAGTGCTGAGCACATCAGCACATGGTGAACATTAATGAAAGCTTTTTGATTCCCATATAAAATTATGAATGTGGTGAATTTGTAAATATATATATATATATATATATATATATATATATATATATATATATATATATATATATATATATATATATAAACTCAGCAAAAAAAAAACTTTTTTAGGACCCTGTCTTTCAAAGATAATTCGTAAATAGCTAAGCAACTTCACTGTAAAGGGTTTAAACACTGTTTCCCATGTTTCCCACGCACAATCCCTACATCAGTGCTCAGACTTTCTGCAATAAGCTGAGAGGCTGAACTGAGGGCTTCTAGGCCTGTTGTAAGGCAGGTCCTCATTAGACATCACCGGCAACAGCGTCGCCTATGGGCACAAACCCACCGTCGCTGGACCAGAAAGGACTGCCAAAAAGTGCTCTTCACTGACGAGTCGCGGTTTCGTCTCACCAGGGGTGATGGTCAGATTTACGTTTATCGTGGAAGGAATGAGCGTTACACCGAGGCCTGTACTCTGGAGCGATATTGATTTGGAAGTGGAGGGTCCGTCATGGTCTGATGCAGTGTGTCACAGCATCATCGGACTAAGCTTGTTGTCATTGCAGGCAGTCTCAACGCTGTGTATTACAGGGAAGACATCCTCCTCCCTCATGTGGTGCTCATCCTGACATGACCCTCCAGCATGACAATGCCACCAGCCATACTGCTCGTTCCGTGCATTATTTCCTGCAAGACAGGAATATCAGTGTTCTGTCATGGTCAGCGAAGAGCCCGGATCTCAATCCCATTGAGCACATCTGGGACCTGTTGGATCGGAGGGTGAGAGCTAGGGCCATTACCCCCAGAAATGTCTGGGAACTTGCAGGTACCTAGGTGGAAGAGTGGGGTAACAAGGTACAGCAAGAACTGGCAAATTGGTGCCGTCCATGAGGAGGAGACGCACTGCAGTACTTAATGCAGTTGATGGCCACACCAGATACTGACTGTTACTTTTGATTTTGACCATTGATTTTGATTATTCCATTTCTGTTCGTCAAATTTCTGTGGAACTGGTTCAGTTTATGTCTCAGTTGTTGAATCTTGTTATGTTCATACAAATATTTACACATGTTAAGTTTGCTGAAAATAAACTCAATTGACAGTGAGAGGACATTTCTTTTTTTGCTGAGTTTATGTATATATACACTGTATACAGTTGAAGTCGGAAGGTTACATACACCTTCGCCAAATACATTTAAACTCAGTTTAACAATTCCTGAAATGTAATCCTATTAAAAATCCCCTGTTTTAGGTCAGTTAGGATCACCACTTTATTTTAAGAATGTGAAATGTCAGAATAATAGTAGAGAGTAATTTATTTCAGCTTGTATTTCTTTTCATCACATTCCCAGTGGGTCAGAAGTTTACATACACTCAATTAGTATTTGGTAGCATTGCCTTTAAATTTTTTTAACTTGGGTCAAACGTTATGGGTAGCCTTCCAAAAGCTTCCCACAATAAGTTGTGTGAATTTTTGCCCATTCCTCCTGACAGAGCTGGTGTAACTGAGACAGGTTTGCTTGCTCGCACACGCTTTTTCAGTTCTGCCCACACATTTTCTATAGGCTTGAGGTCAGGACTTTGTGATGGCCACTCCAATACCTTGCCTTTGTTGTCCAAACTTTTTATGGCTGCAGGGGCCGTATTGAGTAGCTTGGATGAAAACGTTTTAACATTTACATTTAAGTCATTTAGCAGACGCTCTTATCCAGAGCGACTTACAAATTGGTGAAAAGGTGCCCATTGTAAACGGCCAGCTCCTCAGTCTCAGTTCCTAATATATGCATATTATTATTAGTATTGGATAGAAAACACTCTAATATTGTCTGTGAGTATAACAGAACTGATATTGCAGGCGAAACCCTGAGGAAAATCAAAACAGGAAGTGGCTTCTATTTTGAAAACTCCATGTGCCATAGGCTCCCTTTGCTCCATTTAAAGGGATATCAACCAGATTCCCTTTCCTATCGCTTCCTCAAGGTGTCAACAGTCTTGCGCAACAGAGTTTGGACAGCTATTGCTTTTCCCTCGCCTACTGTGAAAGACATTTGCGGTTGATATATTATCGATTATATATTTTAAAAACAACCTGAGGATTGATTATAAAAAACGTTTGACATGTTTCTGTGGACATTACGGAAACTATTTGGAATTTGTCTGCGTTGTCGTGACCGCTCTTTCCTGTGGATTTCTGAACATAATGCGCCTAACAAACGGAGGTATTTTGGATATAAAAATAATGTTATGGAACAAAAGGAACATTTGTTGTGTAACTGGGAGTCTGGTGAGTGAAAACATCCGAAGATCATCAAAGGTAAACGATTAATTTAATTGCTTTTCTGATTTTCGTGACCGAGCTACTTGATGCTAAGTGTACTTAATGTTTTGTCGAGCGATCGATAAACTTACACAAACACTTGGATTGCTTTCGCTGTAAAGCATAATTTCAAAATCTGACATGACAGGTGGATTAACAAAAAGCTAAACTGTGTTTTCCTATATTGCACTTGTGATTTCATGAATATAAATATTTTTTTGTAATGTTTATTGAATGTAGCGCTATGCTATTCAGCAGTTGATGATGACACTTATCCCGTTAACGGGATTGCAGCCATAACAAGTTAATCCCTTCTTTTAACATGTATGGCCCCAAAACATAATCAAGCAGCTGACCAATTACGCAAGACTTTAGTTCGAAGTTAACTGAGATTAATCAACAACTGGATACATTTCTTTATTTCTAAAGTGAAACTATCCTCCGCATTGGAGTATCTCTACAAGTACAAGTTTAACCAGTATTTCAGTTGTTTTACCGTCCCATGAAGAAGTGCGGCAGGCATGTGAGGAAGGATCCTACAGCCATGAGGAAACAGCCCATAGCAATGAACCTGGGCCGGTGCAGCTTCGCCCCAAAATGGCTGACCACAGCCAGGAACAGCAGGTTACCTGCAAGAAACCACAACACTGCAGTAGTCAGGAATAGCAAATTATAAACACTGTTATTTTTTAAACTAAGAATGGCATATCAGTTTGGATACTAGGCTGCAACAACATAGCATCAAATAAATGTGTTCCTTCTGTAGCTCAGTTGGTAGAGCATGGCGCTTGTAACGCCAGGGTAGTGGGTTCGATCCCCGGGACCACCCATATGTAGAATGTATGCACACATGACTGTAAGTCGCTTTGGATAAAAGCGTC
Organism: Oncorhynchus gorbuscha; assembly: GCF_021184085.1. Taxonomy (NCBI): domain Eukaryota; kingdom Metazoa; phylum Chordata; class Actinopteri; order Salmoniformes; family Salmonidae; genus Oncorhynchus; species Oncorhynchus gorbuscha. Next base: position 28,129,354 of record NC_060180.1, read on the forward strand.
TGTTAAATGGCATATATAAATAAAACAATGTTAGGGGTTTGACAGTAGAGTCATAGACAAACGCCAGTCAATCAATTAATAGGAACAACTATAAAACTGGACAGTATTGAGAGCAGACTCTGATTGAACCACAAAAAAAATGGATCATACTGTAGTCTGTATCTGGTTTTTACTTCATGAATTCTCAAGCAAATCAATGTTATTGTTGAAACCCATCTCAAAGCTGCCGTCTATGAGTCCGATAAGAGAGCTGGACAGGTCAAAGTGTCTCTCTGAGTGATGGCACTCTTCATGTAGGTCCCTGACGGAGCTTTGGTGAAGGAGGTGAACTACAGGGCCACGATGAACTGCTGACAAACACAAGAGAGAGAACATTAGTGTGTGTTTGTCCGTGTGTATGTGCATGCGTGTGCAGACAGAGTACATGTGTAGCTGAGGTGGCCTGCAATATTAAAAAGAACGGACACATGTTTACGTCTGCAAAGTTCTGCCGCTTTATTTTGAAGAATTTTTTTTTCTCTTGTTCAATTGTCTATTTTCTTGTTAGTACTTTGAAAATATTCACATCAAACAAGTGAATTACACAACATAAATGCACTTTACCTAAAGCAGAATTCAAAAATGTTCCACAAATAACCCTGTCTTAGTGTACGGTTTCACATGGAAACCACAATGTATTTCACATTCACGCAATAGAAACACCTATATATGAAACCATAAATAACTGAATGTTTCTCTATATACCGCTACCTCTATAGAAAAGTGACAACAATACATTCAGCTTTAAGATAGTGGCACCTCCAGAAAATCGTCTCTCTCTCACTGTATGCACTAAAAGTCCACCAGACTGAGCGTGCTCGGCCACTTTACCAGCTAGTGAGCACAATTTTACACAGAACAACCAATAACATGTAAAACCAACTCAGAAATCCCTAACAAATGGATTCTTGATAAAAAATCTCCTAGACAAAATCCAGTACAAGTCAGCTACTCAGTAAACATAGTCTTTGTGACTCGTAAATGTTTTTTTTACCTCAGCTAGCATCAAGCTAACATACTCTCACTCAATGTAAATCACGTTCTTCTCACTCAGTTCGACACAAAGCCAAAACAAAACCTTTCCTAACGTGATAATATCTGGACAAAGTTGTTAAATAGCATGGTATTACATATTGTGTATATATTTGAACGTTTGAAGTTCTGTTACATACCTGTAATAGTAAAAGAACAGACAAAGTTTACCTCTGTAAAGTTCTGGTCCTTATTCTGCAGAATGGTGAGCGCTTGGCCAAAACTTGCTGTTTCTCCTGCTCCAACAGTGCAACAGCGCCAACTATTGGCCTGATGGACTGCTAACACTAAAGTATGTAGAAAATCCCATTAATATTAATTAAGACAAATACAGAAACAATTAGGGCGGATAAATAACAAATGGGTGTCTGTTTTTAGTGACTTTGTTTTCAACCCATTACACATGCACAATCATACATGTGCATTTAAAGCATTATTAAGATCCTTGAGTGTGGAACTGCAGGGCGTTTACGCAAAAAACACACAAATTTCACATGTGAACACGGGAAGTGTACCAAAAACATGTTTTAATGTAATCTTATGTGAAGATAATGTGATAACATTATTATTATTATTATTAGAAGAAAAAGGAAAAGAAAGAGGACAACAAAGTGAAACAGTCAGCACTTCTATTGCAACTTCGTATTTCGTCGTCCTAACGTAGTCTACACTGCTATCTGCCCAGCAGCTAGCCACCTAGCAAACGTCCACCGTCTACCGAATAGCAGCACTGTAGAAACTATTACACTCAACTGAACGACTTGATTAGTGTAGTGTTAGCTAGCTACATAGTTGTCTTTGCTGTCTTCGTATCCAAGATAATTGTGTAGTTTAGAGCGTGTAGTCTTAGAGTGATTATCTTAATTTACCGAGATTAGCTTGCCAGCTATTTGTCGTCCTTAACGTAGGAGACACTGCTAGCTAGCCAACAGCTAGCCAACGTCTACTGAATAGAACTTCCGCACTCAAGAACCCGGTCGCATTCCGCTTCGCTCCACAGGTAGTATCACATTTTTCATTTCATTTCTTTATAGCACAACGGTTTGATTTGTTTGATCGTAGCTAGCTACATAGCTAGCTACATAGCCGTCTGTGTATCAAAGATAATTGTGTAGTCTAGAGCGATTTTCTAGGTTAGCTAGCCAGCTATTGTCGTTCTTTTAACGTAACGTAACGTAATCAACACTGCTAGCTAGCCAGCTAGCCCCCGAATAGCAGCACTGTAGAAACTATTACACTCAACGGAACGACTTGATTAGTGTAGTGTCAACAACGCAGCCACTGCCAGCTAGCCTACAAAGTCAACAACGCAGCCACTGCCAGCTAGCCTACTTCAGCAGTACTGTATCATTTTAATCATTTTAGTCAATAAGATTCTTGCTACGTAAGCTTAACTTTCTGAACATTCGAGACGTGTAGTCCACTTGTCATTCCAATCTCCTTGCATTAGCGTAGCCTCTTCTGTAGCCTGTCAACTATGTGTCTGTCTATCCCTGTTCTCTCCTCTCTGCACAGACCATACAAACGCTCCACACCGCGTGGCCGCTGCCACCCTAATCTGGTGGTCCCAGCGCGCGGGGTGGTGGCATCGGGATCCTTATCTCTCCCAAGTGGTCATTCTCTCTTTCTCCCCTTACCCATCTGTCTATCGCCTCCTTTGAATTTCATGCTGTCACAGTTACCAGCCCTTTCAAGCTTAACATCCTTATCATTTATCGCCCTCCAGGTTCCCTCGGAGAGTTCATCAATGAACTTGATGCCTTGATAAGCTCCTTTCCTGAGGACGGCTCACCTCTCACAGTTCTGGGCGACTTTAACCTCCCCACGTCTACCTTTGACTCATTCCTCTCTGCCTCCTTCTTTCCACTCCTCTCCTCTTTTGACCTCACCCTCTCACCTTCCCCCCTACTCACAAGGCAGGCAATACGCTCGACCTCATCTTTACTAGATGCTGTTCTTCCACTAACCTCATTGCAACTCCCCTCCAAGTCTCCGACCACTACCTTGTATCCTTTTCCCTCTCGCTCTCATCCAACACTTCCCACACTGCCCCTACTCGGATGGTATCGCGCCGTCCCAACCTTCGCTCTCTCTTCGCTCTCTCTCTCCTCTTCCATCCTATCATCTCTTCCCTCTGCTCAAACCTTCTCCAACCTATCTCCTGATTCTGCCTCCTCAACCCTCCTCTCCTCCCTTTCTGCATCCTTTGACTCTCTATGTCCCCTATCTTCCAGGCCGGCTCGGTCCTCCCCTCCCGCTCCGTGGCTTGACGACTCATTGCGAGCTCACAGAACAGGGCTCCGGGCAGCCGAGCGGAAATGGAGGAAAACTCGCCTCCCTGCGGACCTGGCATCCTTTCACTCCCTCCTCTCTACATTTTCCTCCTCTGTCTCTGCTGCTAAAGCCACTTTCTACCACTCTAAATTCCAAGCATCCGCCTCTAACCCTAGGAAGCTCTTTGCCACCTTCTCCTCCCTCCTGAACCCTCCTCCCCCCCCCCCCTCCTCCCTCTCTGCAGATGACTTCGTCAACCATTTTGAAAAGAAGGTCGACGACATCCGATCCTCGTTTGCTAAGTCAAACGACACCGCTGGTTCTGCTCACACTGCCCTACCCTGTGCTCTGACCTCTTTCTCCCCTCTCTCTCCAGATGAAATCTTGCGTCTTGTGACGGCCGGCCGCCCAACAACCTGCCCGCTCGACCCTATCCCCTCCTCTCTTCTCCAGACCATTTCCGGAGACCTTCTCCCTTACCTCACCTCGCTCATCAATTTATCCTCCGATGTCAACAACTACAGACCAGTATCCCTTCTTTCTTTTCTCTCCAAAACTCTTGAACGTGCCGTCCTTGGTCAGCTCTCCCGCTATCTCTCTCAGAATGACCTTCTTGATCCAAATCAGTCAGGTTTCAAGACTAGTCATTCAACTGAGACTGCTCTTCTCTGTATCACGGAGGCGCTCCGCACCGCTAAAGCTAACTCTCTCTCCTCTGCTCTCATCCTTCTAGACCTATCGGCTGCCTTCGATACTGTGAACCATCAGATCCTCCTCTCCACCCTCTCAGAGTTGGGCATCTCCGGCGCGGCCCACGCTTGGATTGCGTCCTACCTGACAGGTCGCTCCTACCAGGTGGCATGGCGAGAATCTGTCTCCTCACCACGCGCTCTCACCACTGGTGTCCCCCAGGGCTCTGTTCTAGGCCCTCTCCTATTCTCGCTATACACCAAGTCACTTGGCTCTGTCATAACCTCACATGGTCTCTCCTATCATTGCTATGCAGACGACACACAATTAATCTTCTCCTTTCCCCCTTCTGATGACCAGGTGGTGAGTCGCATCTCTGCATGTCTGGCAGACATATCAGTGTGGATGACGGATCACCACCTCAAGCTGAACTTCGGCAAGACGGAGCTGCTCTTCCTCCCAGGGAAGGACTGCCCGTTCCATGATCTCGCCATCACGGTTGACAACTCCATTGTGTCCTCCTCCCAGAGCGCTAAGAACCTTGGCGTGATCCTGGACAACACCCTGTCGTTCTCAACTAACATCAAGGCGGTGGCCCGTTCCTGTAGGTTCATGCTCTACAACATCCGCAGAGTACGACCCTGCCTCACACAGGAAGCGGCGCAGGTCCTAATCCAGGCACTTGTCATCTCCCGTCTGGATTACTGCAACTCGCTGTTGGCTGGGCTCCCTGCCTGTGCCATTAAACCCCTACAACTCATCCAGAACGCCGCAGCCCGTCTAGTGTTCAACCTTCCCAAGTTCTCTCACGTCACCCCGCTCCTCCGTTCTCTCCACTGGCTTCCAGTTGAAGCTCGCATCCGCTACAAGACCATGGTGCTTGCCTACGGAGCTGTGAGGGGAACGGCACCTCAGTACCTCCAGTAATCCTTCTCACCCCCCCTCCCCCCCTTAAAATATTTAGATGCACTATTGTAAAGTGGCTGTTCCACTGGATGTCATAAGGTGAATGCACCAATTTGTAAGTCGCTCTGGATAAGAGCGTCTGCTATAAATGACTTAAATGTAAATGTAAAATGTAATGATTCAGTGGGATTATAGCATAGTTGAAATCCATTTCATTTCCAATGAGTTTAAGAAATTAATGGAAAGCCATGTACTGATTGTATTTGTATGTTATGAATCGCTACTTGAATATGTACAAAAACAGTTTAGTGTGTCAGTTTTGTGGAGGTCCAAAATTAATGTAAAATCCAGACAGTTGAGGAATGACACGCAGTATGACATGAGCGATACCAAAAACATAGCTACTGCAGTCAGTACAACCAGGAGTTTTTCTTTTTTAAATTTGTTTATTGCTTAAACACACATTTTAACACAACATAAACCAATAATGATCAAATTAGAAATCAAAGCAGTGGTAGGTTTTATGGAGAAAACATTCAATCAAATCACATACACATGATTAGCAGATGTTAATGCGAGTGTAGCGAAATGCTTGTGCTTCTAGTTCCGACCGTGCAGTAATATCTAACAAGTAATCTAACAATTTCACAACTACCTCATACACACAAGTGTAAAGGAATGAATAAGAATATGTACATATAAATATATGGATGAGCGATGGCCAAACGGCATAGGCAAGATGCAGTAGATGGTATAGAGTACAGTATATACATATGAGATGAGTAATATAAGGTATGTAAACATTATATAAAGTGGCATTGTTTAAAGTGACTAGTGATGCATTTATTACATCATATTTGTAATTTTTTAAGTGGCTAGAGATTGAGTCAGTATGTTGGCAGCAGCCACTCAATGTTAGTGATGGCTGGTTAACAGTCTGATGGCCTTGAGATAGAAGCTGTTTTTCAGTCTCTCGGTCCCAGCTTTGATGCAGCTGTATTGACCTCGCCTTCTGGATGATAGCAGGGTGAACAGGCAGTGGCTCGGGTGGTTGTTGTCCTTGATGGTCTTTTTTGCCTTCCTGTGACATCGGGTGGTGTAAGTGTCCTGGAGGGCAGGTAGTTTTTCCCCGGTGATACGTTGTGCAGTTGCTGTACCAGGCGATGATACAGCCTGACAGGATGCTCTCGATTGTGCATCTGTAAAGGTTTGTGGCCGTTTTTGGCGACAAGCCTCCTGAGGTTGAAGAGGCGCTGTTGTGCCTTCTTCACCAATGCGGTCTGTGTGGGTGGACCATTTCAATTTGTCCGTGATGTGTAACAGAACTTAAAACGTTCCACTTCTCCACTACTGTCCTGTTGATGTGAATAGGGGGGTGCTCCCTCTGCTGTTTCCTGAAGTCCACAATCATCTCCTTTCTTTTGTTGACGTTGAGAGTGAGGTTATTTTCCTGACACCACACTCCCGAGGGTGTAGCATAAGAACAGCTTCATTGGCACAATGGACAATAACCTTGCACAATGTTCTGATCTAACATTCTAATCTATATCTGCTTAATTTGAAAATGATGTCAGTGTTGGAGCCCATGGCTATCCATAAATGAAAGAAAAAAAAGAATATGATGCCAGTCTGGTTTGCTTATTAATATAAGGAATTTGAAATGATTTATAGGTTTATAAGTACATTTTATCCAATTACATGTTTGATACTTAAGTATATTTAAAACCAAATACTTTTAGACTCTAGTATTTTACTGAGTGACTTTAACTTGAGTAAAAGTAAAGATACCTTAATAGAAAATGACTCAGTCAAGTATGAAAATTGGGTACTTTTTCCACCACTGCACGTTCTGTGTATAAGCGACGATCATGCTTGCTTCGTCCCGCAAAGTATTGTTCCTAGAGATACTGAATATGCCGCTGTTAAGTGGAGACGTTATTTTAGTTTGAGTTGGTTGACCAAGGACGCAAGGCTACGTAAAGAAGCTCCTGCAACGAGTCGTCTGTATAAACAATAGTTTGTTGGGGGACGAAGCAATGGCCATGCACGTACACATTTTATGTATGGGTGCTCCCGGGAATCGAACCCATAATTATTGCATTGGAAGCGCCATGCTGTACCAACTGAGCTACCGGACCACAGACAACAATAGCCAACGTTACGTTTCTCTCAAGATTAGAATACTTGTTGTAGCTATACAATAATACGTTAGCAAACGTGCTAGCCACAGTAGCTAGCCAGGGCTACAGTTTGCATCCATGCCATACTTGTTCATTCACGTTTAGCTCATGTCATTTGTAATAACTGTCTCTGAAGTTTATTTTGCTGCCACCACGGTGAACCACGCGTATTTCTGCGTGCGCCACCATCTTTTCTCATTTCAACTTTGACTCTTCGCCTCTGACCCAACAACACATGTAATGCTTTTGTCCTCGTTTATTCAAAACTGGCTCATAGTCGCCCTCAAACGTTCTTGTCAAATTACTGCATTTGATTTGTTATTCTAATTTTATGAAATGATTTAACCTTATTTAACGAGGCAGGTCAGTCAAGAACACATTCTTATTTACAATGTTATGTAATCGCTCATCATTGGTGTCGGCTGTTGTTTACTTATTTATTTGTTGTCTTATCACATTTTTGTACAAAAAAACGGAAACGTAGCTAATACACCAGTATTTATTGTTTAGAGTGGTCTTTTTAGTGGTATGGGGATCCAGTATTGCGCCGCTGATTGCATTGATTGACAGATCATCCCTGAAGTTGTTTTATTGCGTAAAATTGCATTCACATTATGACGTTGGCTGAGTTACCGTATATAATGCAATAGTTTATCTCTTTGGTAATCACTTGGTAAAGTTTTACACGATGGGAACATAGGCTCCAGCCATAGACTTTAACCATGGAGGATAATAAGGTAAGCCTATGAATTGCTAACAGAGAAGCCCCATGCAGTGGTGCAGGAACCGCTGCACCGTCTTTTTTTATGCTGCGGCAGGAGCCACAGGGTTTACAGGACATGCCGATAGGGGAGCCGCAAGTAATGGCAGCTGGGTGGAGGTGTGGGCTAACGTTAATGTGGCGCTAATATTATCATTTTTAATATTGTAAAAAAACGTATGCATTATAATAACCTATACATCAAAACCGTGCTTCTACACCTGCATTGCTTGCTGTTTGGGGTTTTAGGCTGGGTTTCTATACAGCACTTTGAGATATCAGCTGATGTACGAAGGGATATATAAATCGATTTGATTTGAAATATGATCCTTGCAAAGATAACAGCAGTAGGCTATTTATCATAATTCTACCGAAATTATAATAATAATAGGTGACTCCATAATGCATTAATTACGAATCTTGATATCAGGCAGTAGGATCTATGTGTATTTAAGGCGAAAACCTGTTCTGTAAAAAAAATGTATATATTGGCCATTATAAACTGGGTGTTTTGAGTCCTGAATGCTGATTGGCTGAAAGCTGTGGTATATCAGAGCGTATACCACGGGTATGGATATACCACGGGTATGACGAAACATTTATTTGTACTTTTCTAATGAAGTTGGTAACCAGTTTATAATAACTGTGCGTTGTGTCATGTGTAAGAACAGCTCTTAGCTGTGGTATATTGTCCATATCAATGAGCATTTAAAGAATGGTCTAATTTCTTCCAGAGTTTAAACGAAGATGATCCACGTGATCATCAAAGTTTGGAAGGTCAAGTCCAGAAAATTAAGAATGATATCCTGGGTTTAAACTATCCAGAAGATAGTGAAGTGAAGGATCCCCTGCCTCAGATCGAGTTGAAGCTGTGACAAGGAGAAAAGTTAAGGTGAGAGAATAGACTGAGGAGAGAAAGGGAAATCTGGGGTCTTACCTGTCCACACTTTAAACCTGTCCAATATGCCATATAACATGTTGTTGTGAGGTTGGAGGGTAATTTGTCCTTACAACAGACTTCCATCTCTTAATATTCAATCACCAATTGTTTACTGTAGCTCTTCTGAAAGGCCTGTATAGCAACGGCAACATACAGTATGTCATTGACTATTGTCTTTTTAGACCAAGAGGAGGACCAGTGCCAACAGGTCCACAGTTGAACAGAGCACTGATACTGATGCAGCCGAGAGAGATTTTGTTGATAATCAGAGTGATGAAGATGAGGATAAGGTGAAGAAGGATCCCCTGCCTCAGATGGAGCAGGATGCCGTGAAGAGAAATAAAGTCAAGGTAAGGGAATAGATTGAGCAGAGATGTGGATATTTGTGATATCTTTCATATCTATAACCTGCCCCTACAGCATGTTGCTCTGAAGAAGGTAAATTGCCCATGCAATACCCTTTTATCTCCTAATAGTAAATCTAGGGCTGACCCCATTTGGTCGACAGTTTGGTCAATAGGCTGTTGGTTGACTGGGATTTCTTAATTTTTTTTTTCTTCATGGTGCACATGGACACCTGTCTGATTCGCGTCTCAGTTAACTAATCCATTGCCAAGGCCACAGGGATGACACAGTCCATCACGCTAAGATGTTATACTGAAATTGTATATGGTTATATTATGTAACAATAATGGTGCAACACTAATAAATCAAATATTATTTTATAACAAATGCGCTTTCTCTTGCATTGGATACTGTCGCTGTCCGTGGTTCTGAAACATAATCTTCAGTGCTCCGTAGAATTGCCGCCCTTTCCTATGTTGCTATGTGCATAATAGCAAAGTTAACCAGCATATTGGGATTGAGAACAATGCTGAAGAGAGGCAGCAGCAGCAGCAGAGAAACAGCCCTTGCCTTAGCCTTATTGTCTAATAAAATTGAGGAGAGAGGAAAACCCAACTAAATTAGGTCTATAATCAAAAGCCTAATTGTTAAATGTGCTTGGCTTTGTAAATCATCCATATATATATTACCAGTCAAAAGGGTTTTCTTTATTTTTTTACTATTTTCTACATTGTAGAATAATAGTGAAGACATCAAAACTATGAAATAACACATATGGAATCACGTAGGTATCAAAAAAGTGTTAAACAAATCTAAATCTATTTTACATTTGAGATTCTTCAAAGTAGTTACCCTTTGCCTTAATGACAGCTTTGCACACTCTTGGCATTCTCTCAACCAGCTTCATGAGGTAGTCACCTGGAATGCATTTCATGAATTAACATGTGTGCCTTGTTAAAAATTAAGTAAAGGAATTTCTTTCCTTCTTAATGCATTTGAGCCAATCAGTTGTGTTGTGACAAGGTAGGGTTGGTTTACAGAAGATAGCCCTATTTGGTAAAAGACCAAGTCTATATGATGGCAAGAACAGCTCAAATAAGCAAAGAGAAACAACAGTCCGTCATTACTTTAAGACATGAAGGTCAGTCAATCCGGAAAATTTCAAGAACTTTGAACGTTTCATCAAGTGCAAACACCATCAAGTTGCAAAAACCACCAAGCGCTATGATGAAACTGGCTCTCATGAGGACCGCCACAGGAAAGGAAGACCCAGAGTTAACTCGGCTGCAGAGGATAAGTTCATTGGAGTTAACTGCACCTCACATTGCAGCCCAAATAAATGCTTCACAGAGTTCAAGTCACAGACACATCTCAACATCAACTGTTCAGAGGAGACTGTGTGAATCAGGCCTTCATGGTCAAATTGCTGCGAAGAAAGCACTACTAAAGGACACCAATAATAAGAAGAGACTTGCTTGGGCCAAGAAAAACGAGCAATGGACATAAGACTGGTGGAAATCTGTCCTTTGGTCTGATGAGTCTAAATTCCAAAAAATGTCTTTGTGAGAGTAGGCGTACAGATGATCTCCGCATGTGTGGTTCCCACCATGAAGCATGGAGGAGGTGTGATGGTGTGTGGGTGCTTTGCTGGTGACACTGTCTGTGATTTATTTAGAATTCAAGGCACACTTAACCAGCATGGCTACCATAGTATTCCTGCAGTGATACGCCATCCCATCAGGTTTACGTTTAGTGGGACTATAATTTGTTTTTAAACTGGACAATTACCCAACACATCTCCAGGCTGTGTAAGGGCTATTTGACCAAGAAGGAGAGTGATGGAGGGCTGCATCAGATGACCTGACATCCACAATCACCCAACCTCAACCCAATTTAGATGTTTTGGGATGAATTGGACTTCAGATTGAAGGAAAAGCAGCCAATAAGTTCTTAGCATATGTGGGAACTCCTTCAAGACTGTTGGAAAAGCATTCCAGGTGAAGCTGGTTGAGAGAATGCCAAGAGTGTGCAAAAATGCCATCAAGGCAAAGGATGGCTACTTTGAAGAATCTCAAATATAAAATATATTTTGATTTGTTTAACACTTTTTGGTACCTACATGATTCCATATGTGTTATTTCATAGTTGTGATGTCTTCACTGCTATTCTACAATGTAGAAAATAGTACAAATAAAGAAAAGCCTTGAATGAGTAGGTGTGTCCAAACTTTTGACTGGTACTGTATACATATATACAGGAGTAAGACAGATATAGCTTATGTTGCCTGTTTGAGTATTTGTTTAATAGACTACTGATTCTGTGAGCACCAAGCCTCATGCACCGGCAATTTCACAGATTCGGCTGTTTTTAATCTTTGCTATGCTGTAATAATACAGTGTCACCATCGGGCTCTTTCTTGAGTCATTTGTGTGTCTTAATTATTTAATCAAACAGTGTGCTTAAAGCATCAGACAAGCTCAGTGCCTATGTAGGTGATTGTATTCAAATACATAGGGTGTGTCCGATATGGAAAAATACATTTTAACATTAGAACAGGATGACTCTCGGTCTACAAAGATTTTTTGGGGTCGGGGACAGCCCCACAATCAGTCTTACCCTTGCTCTACTCAAAGGGCTGTAATTGGAATGGCTTCATACAGTATCTACGTGTATATCATTGACTATTGTCTTTTTAGACCAAGAGGACCAAGAGAAACAAAGTGGAGCAGATCACTGATACAGATGCAGGTCATAAATTAAACTCTAATTTCACTAAATGTAATCCTTTTTCATGTAAATGTAATTTAGTATGGACATCTATTGAGCAGAGGACGAATAGCAGAGTGCACATGTTATACTTTCTTGGGTACTTAACTTCACAAAGTACACAAAGTTGGCTAATACATACTTGCCTTAGAATGTTACATGACTTCTTTACCTTGGTGAATGCTGCTTTGGACACAGGTCCCTCTACATCTGTGGAATTTTCTGGGATGACAGTTCAGGGGACATCTCACGAGGGACAATCTAATGAAAAGATCCTAAGTGAGTGTGTCTCCAGGGCCTGTCAGACCAGGGCTCTTGACCTCCCGCCAATCGATCCGGATGCTTTCAACCCGATTATCATCCGGTTTCTGGAAAAACTTACTGAGGAGTATGTCCAAACTTCTATTGTAGTATTTGAATGCAATGTCATCTGGAGGATTTTATCAATTGTATGTGTGTTGGTGTGCTTTTTGGTGCTAAAAACATCTAATTATCTCCTATAGGCAATGGAGGAAGTTAAGCATTGGCAGGATGGACCCTGTAAGTCCCTTAATAACCCTGACAATGATTCATAGATATATTAATAGATGTTTCAAGAAAATTAGATACAAAACTTTTTTCTATCTACAGTATCATCCACATTATGACAGTTACATTCAAAGAGCTTTTTAGTAGCCTACTGCTTTTCATGCTTTCCAATGGATGCCACTTTCATGATTCTCATGAACATATGTGAGATTGTTGGTATCTCTTCGAGGAGCTTGGTTTCAGAGCCCAGCAATGAGTAATCTACCTACACTGTTTCGGTCCTACAGGTGATGAGGGCATTGCTTGCAGAGATGTGCCTGGAGATTGTGCGGTTTGTATCTGAGGCCATCCTGGAGGTCATCATCCCTGCAATTTTCCGTTTTGTACGGATATACAGCCATGTGTCTCCAGTATCCGGCAAGTCTCTGACAGAATCAGAGAGATCCTCTAGCACAAACCTGAAGGTTCACAAGAGAGGCAGCAGCAAATCCTCAAGGTCTTGCACGGCCAAATCAAGCTCCTCTCGTAATGGGTATGTTCAGTCATTCCTAAAGAAACCGGTTTCACCTAACTATTCATAACCCATTTTTTGAAAATATGTTTTGTTATCTGTATAACAGTTTACTCTTAATGACCAGTTTAACTGATTATTGAATTATGCATTAATGTGACTTCAGTGTCTACTATTGAATATGGAATGCTGTATTGTTTGCTTTGTATTCTCAAAGGTCTCAGACAGTGTTGCCAAATACTCAGGGAGATCGTGAGTCTATATCATCTGAGCCACTCAGGGACTTTTTTGGGATCACTGAGGACAGTCTCCTCACTGGTGTCCAGGATTCCTTCAAAGAGTCGCTGAACAATGTCCTCTGTATCCAAAGAGAGGGCCAGGTAGACACTCAAAGTCTATCCCGGGTTATTGTTGGAGAAGTGTCTAAGAAGGTCAATTCCATAATCTCTGTGGCCATCCAAACTCCCATCTCTGGCCAAATGTCCCCTGTCATTTTTGCCAGTTGTGGTGTCTCCAGAACCAAGGTTGTTGAGGAGATGGTGTCTCGCGTTTCCAACATACTTCAGATGTATATTAATGGGAAGAGTGTTGAGCAGAGTGTTGTTCTCAGAGAGGATGGTGTTGAGGTGGATATGACACATTTAACAGGACAGGTCATGACAGCCCTCAGTGGCACTGTTTTGAACTTCAGCAATAAGGAGGAAATTGATCCCGACAAGAGGGAACTGCTTTGTGTTGTTCCTGACCATATGAAGATGCTTGAAGCTTGTAAAAGTCCCGAGGAGATGCTAAAACAAGGAGAGAGCAACCTCAATATCAAAGGTGCCAAATCTAGTCTTCGTCTGTCAAAACAAAGTATGAACAGACTACTCACTGAGGAGGTGCAGACCAAGGCCACTGAATCGATCCGGGAGATTGTTAAAAGATTCAGGGGTTGTACATCATGTTGTTCTGGCACTACATCATCTAGTCCAACTCCTAGGATAGGTGAGATCAGAGACCTTATGATTGACCCTGAGGCCTCTGAGTTGGTAAGTACCTTTGTTTCAGACATGGACAATCTTACCCAGTTTATCAGGGCATCCTGCCCTCCTGCACAGAGTGAGCAGATCCTTCTTGAAAACCATCAGAGTAAGATCTGGTCTTACACTGTTGGCTGTTACTACGACATGAAAAATATGCTGAAGAGGAGTCTTACCTGTCCAGAAAAAGGGGATCTCGCAAGTACATTTGTGAAGAGCACAAAAGATTATTTCACAATGGTTCCAACTTTTTGCCTGGACTTCGATCATTCCAGTAATGGTGAGGCTGACACATCGGACTCCATTTCTTGTAAACCACTTTTAATAACCCCCTCATCTATGAATAAACAAAAAGGACAAAGTGAGACCCCAAAACCTCTCTTGGCTCTCAAAAAGTATTTGCAAGACCAAGTCCTCCTTGACACCACAAAAGCGATTGCCAGCCAGGTTCTAGTCTTGTATAAGACTGAGGTGATGGAGAAGTTCTCATCTTCTGTTGGAGAGTGTGATTCTGAAGAGTCTCTGGAGGCCATTCTATTTGTGGATGGCGTCATGTCTGACTTGAATGATTTCACCAGTTCTTGTTCCCCCTCACCATCTGAGTTGTTAGACAGTGAACAATGTCTCTCCCATCTCACTTTTCCACTTGGTCTGCAGGACAGAACCACCAACAGTGAATCTACCCAGAATCTTCCAGTTATAAATATGAAGAAACTCTCCAGTGTGTCTTTCCAGACAAAGGCTAGAAAGGCAGTGAGTGAAGCTCTGAGATCTATCAACCCCTTTACAAACAGCTTACTGGGAGACTCTGAAGCATCTAAATTGCTGGACACTTTTGTTACAGATGTGGAGACTGTTGTTCAGTCCATGCAGGCACATGAATTTGAAAATGTCCAAATTTCAAAAGTGAGCACCCTTTCTGCTGCTCGTATTATATATCATAGATTTAGAGAAATGCTGAGGCGGTTTCTCATTCCCTGCCAAGACAATATAAAGGTCATCGATGGTGTTACACCAATACATGATGACACTCTCAAACAGGCTCCGAGTGAAAGTTTAGATTCTCAGGTGACTTTTAATAGTGATTCTCTTGAAATCCAAGCGGACCTTCAAGCCTGTACCAAGGAGGTCATTAGTCAAAATCCTCACTGTGTATCACTCTGAGGAATCCATGGAGGAATGCTTCTCTAGCCTAAAAGGAGATACAGAAGACCTGTCCAAGCTTTTGGATGTCGTTGTTTCTCAGATTGACGTCCTTGCCGCCTCCAAATCATATTTATCTGTTGATGACTATGCTGTCAATACACAGGACAATTTGCATGGTGAGATCAACAATGATGAGGAGGAGGCATCCTCTAGAAGTCTTAAATCCACAGCCTTTGACAAACTATGTACTGAGGAGTTTCAAACTAAAGCCTCACATATGGCTGGTGGGATCCTTCAATCAGGGTTAATTGGCATTGTAAATACCAGCCTTGATGGTAGAAGTGCAGACATTTGTGCAGAGTCCAGTAATGATGGTGATGATAGAGATGTAAAAATCCTTCAGAAGAGTGGAACTCCACCTTTGTTCACCTCTTCTCTGCACACCAATTCTGCAGCAACCAACATCGTCATAAGCATCACTAAAGACCTTAAGAGCTTCACCCAGATGACTAAAATGTCTGATGCTTCAGTGTCTGGCCAGTTAAAGAGATCCCTGTCAGCTTCAACCCTTCCTGTCAGTGTTCACAACGGGGCCAATGTGAAAGGAAAGATCATTTGGCCAGGCACTGTTAACCTGTTCAACAATGTGTTCACCAAGGTCAAGGATTTTTTTGCCCAGCAACAACCGGTCCTCCTAGACAATGTGGTTGAGGCCCCCAAACATGCCGAATCCGTATGCAGAACAGCTACTTCTACACAAATGACTTACAGTGAACATGAAGGCAGCCAGACCAGCATGGTAAATTATTCCAAAGCCTTAATTAGTCAGACTCTGATGACAATCCAGAGGAGAGTGTCTATGTCAGAGAGGATGAGCACTTCAGAGAAAGGCCTATTGACTCGTTCCATTGTGGGCTTCATGTTGGAGGATGTTCACATGGTGAGAACTGATGGACACGAGATACACCGACCATCCTCCTCAAAGTCCTCCCTGTCCATCACCTCTGCCATGACCAGAGGGTCTCAGAGTGATTTTACAAATTCTCTTCCAGGCACTCCAGTCCCCAATGACTGGCCTGTTGAAATCTATTGTCCTATCATTAGGAGTTCGGTCATTGATATGAGTGACTCCTCAACTCATTCACAAGGGTCAACAAATTACACAAGGCAAACCATCTCTGCCATAGTTGACACTGTTATGGAGGTCATTCCAAGAGAAGATACAGAACACATAGCCACTGCAGATGATGTCACTTCTTTTACAAGAAGACTTGCGAGACTCAGCCCCAGGGACGGTCTTCAGAACTTCTCACATGAGCTCACTGACAAAGTTTATGAGCTCATAAAAAGTCACAACACCCCCCAGGCTCTTTTTATGCCAGCTGGCAAGAGTGTGTCTGACTCTATTCTTTTGAAGCTGAAGACAGGATTGAATGCTTCTGAAGAATCCAGGGAGTTTCCATCTGACCTTGTGTACTCCTTTACTATGGAGTCAATAAAACGTCTGCTACAGCAGATTGTCTTCTGGCTTCCTCCACCATCACAAGGATCCGATTTCTGCCAAACTATCATCTCTGATGGTTCTCTGCAGGAAACAAGTCGGCTTTATGCCGAGCTCTTCTTCCATCTCCTTTAGTTCCTCACAGGTTTTCTGTGACACAAAGAGCCTTTTCACCAATATAATGGTCAATCAGGTCATGGATACCTGTTCTGTGGCCTCCAATTCATCAGAAGAATTATCAGAGTTGATGAACATAATCAATGGGTTGTCCCCAACTGATGCTGGAACACTTGACTCTGACAGACCGGCTCTCATGACCACTAGCCGTCAGTCTAGTTCCAAATCATTGCCTAGACCCTCTCTGTCTGGCAGCAGCACACACAACGGTGGAACTGTGGATATTCAAGTTTTAGGAGAGGTGGAATCCAAGATGGACAACAAAGATCTGGAGATGTCTAGTGTCTCTGTGCATCCATCAACTCCATCAGCCATGGACTCTGATACACATGCATCATTTGACTCCACTAGCAATGACTACACCTCTTTGGTACTTTTACTGATTGTTAGATTGCTGTCAATGATCACCCCTATCACATTACTGGAATCCTCTGACATTGGTGAAACATCAAGAGTTCTCACAAAGAGGATTCTGTCTGAGTTCTGTGGCACCTCAGGCCTTGAACCAACTCAAGCCTACCCCCAGAATCTGAAAATCAAAAAGATTTTCAAGGCTGTCTACATGGGGCTTCTTCAAGAATTCGGGTCAGAGAAGATGCTCCAGGTTGCAATGAAGTCAACGGATTATGCATTTGACGATGCCCTGGTCAAATCATTAACGAGGGAACTACTAACTAAATGCAATGAGGCTAGCTCTTCACCTCCCTCCATGACACAGTTGTCATCACACAATGCACTTGGCAGTGACGAGGTAGGTAATTCTGGGCTTCCAACAACTGGTATAAAGGAAAAGAAGAGAGGAAGATTCAGCGCTCTCTGTGGACTCAATCCAAAGGTACATATGTCATCAAAATACAATTTGTAAAGATTATTTTTATTAATTACATACAGTATGATGGTAAACACTGATACCCTTTGTGTGCAATTTCTCCTACTGTATAAATGACTGGCTTGTTACCCAGTGTACAAAGAAGGTCAACAAGAAGAACCACTGCACTCCAACACCATCCCAGAACCAGACCCCTGCCGTCAGTGCAACAGGTAAGTCAATACACTCAAATGTGTACTGAACAAAAAACACAACATGCAACAATTTCAAAGATTTTTATTGAGTTACAGTTCATATATGGAAATCAGTCGGCCCTTATCTATGGATTTCACATGACTGGGTTTATAGATATGCATCTGTTCGTCACAGATACCTTAAAAAAAGGTAGGGGCGTGGATCAGAAAACCAGTCAGTATCTGGTGTGACCACCATTTGCCTCATGCAGCGTGACACTTCTCCTTCGCATAGAGTTGATCAGGCTGTTGATTGTGGCCTATGGAATGTTGTCCCACTCCTCTTCAATAGCTGTGCAAAGTTGTTGAATATTGGTGGGAACTGGAACACGCTGTTGTACACGTCAATCCAGAGCATCACAAACATGCTAAATGGGTGACATGTCTGGTGAGTATGCAGGCCTTTCGACATGGGGCCATGCATTATCATGCTGAAACATGAGGTGATGGCGGCGGATGAATGGCACGACAATGGGCCTAAGGATCTCGTGACGTTATCTCAGTGCATTCAAATTGCCATTGATAAAATACAATTGTGTTCGTTGTCCGTAGCTTATGCCTGCCCACACCATAACCCTACAGCCAACACGACGCCATATACGTGGTCTGTGGTTGTGAGGCCGGTTGGACATACCGCCAAATTCTCTAAAACGACATTGAAGGCAGCTTATGGTAAAGAAATAAACATCCAATTCTCTGGCCACAGCTCTGGTGGACATTCCTGCAGTCAGCATGCCAATTGCACGCTCCCTCGAAACAAGTCAACCAGCGTTTTTCCTTGCTCCTATTTTTCTCAGTCTCTGTCTCTAAGACATCTGTGGCATTGTGTGGTGTGACAAAACTGCACATTTTAGCGTGGCCTTTTATTGTCTCTAGCACGAGTTGCACCTTTGTAATGATCATGCTTTTTAACCCACAACAGTCTACGCCCTGTCTGGGCCGAGGGGTTTGTATCGGCCTTACTTCTATTAGCCTCTACAAACACATTGAATAACAGATTCACTACATGGAACTGAAGTGTCTGTCCTAAATCTGAGAGATATAAGTTGATGAATATATATATATATATTTTTTTTCATGTTTTTATCCACCTCTTTTTGGCACTAAACAGTCTAAGCCCTGGGGGGGCCTATGTAACACTTCTGCGTTAAATAGTCGGATTGAGACTGCTAGGCTACCTGCCGCCCTACATTTGTAAATTATGTAGAATATTACAATTTACATTTACATTTACATTTAAGTCATTTAGCAGACGCTCTTATCCAGAGCGACTTACAAATTTAAGCAATACTAATTCTTCACACTAACTAGGGTCAGTTAAAGAAAATGTTATGTTTAAAAAAAAATTCTCCAGCAATTGTCAATGATCAAGAATCCTGCCGAACAGAGAGTATATGCTCCACCAAGAAGAAACCAAGGAAGCGTTCGCTCATTTCCAGGATGTTTTCAGCTATAGGCAAAGCCTTTTCCAGTCCCTTTACTTCCTGCTATAAAAAGAAGAGCACCTAATCTATATTTCAAAATAAATATTTGAAATGAACATAATTGCATTAATTCTTCATGTTGAGTGTTTTTCATTATATATTATTGGATGATATAAAGTGTAGTAGTAGTAGAAGTTGTATAGTTGACTATATTACTTTTAAGATAAGATAAAAATAAGAATAGTGTGCACTTCTAGGTACAGTTGAAGTCTGATGTTTACATACACCTTAGCCAAGTACATTTAAACTCAGTTTTTCACAGATCCTGACATGTAATCCTCGTAAAAAATCCCTGTCTTAGGTCAGTTGGAATCATCACTTAGAGTGTTGGACTAGTAACCGAAATGGTTGCAAGTTCATATCCCTGAGCTGACAATGTACAAATCTGTCGTTCTGCCCCTGAACAGGCAGTTAACCTACTGTTCCTAGGCCGTCATTGAAAATAATAATTTGTTCTTAACTGACTTGCCTAGTTAAAAATATTTATTTCAGCTTTTATATCCTTCATCACGTTCCCAGTGGGTCAGATGTTTACATACACTCAATTAGTATTTGGTAGCATTGCCTTTAAATTGTTTAACTTGAGTCAAACGTCTCAGATACAGAAGAATAAGTCTATGATGGTATGATAATGATTGAGATGGTGATTAAAATAATGATGACTAGCGGTACCCCACCCTACCCTAAATCATTCGATCTGATTAATTAAATGCAATGCAATTCAATCTTTGAGGGCTGCAACCATAGAAATACAATTTATTTACACTAATAATAAGCTATTGTCAACTTCCCGTCAATGCTTATATTGCTCACTGTCAATTGCTGACTGTTACCCTATGTGTGCAACTATTATTGATTTCTCACAGAAAAATAATTTGGTTGCAAATGTACCTGGGGCCATGTAAATAATTGTTAGGCTACTCGTTTTGAATCCACCGGTGGCAACTTGTGTGACCATAAAAGTCTGTGTGCGACTTGGCACAGTAAAATCATTTGGTTACCGACCTGCCCTACATCATAGAAGGCCCTTCAACTCGTTATGGAATGATGATTTCAAGTTTCAAGTTCCCACTTGTGAAGTATCAGAATCAACCAGTAGGAAGCTCTACGCTAAAAACATTCATTTTAACTCTGAGGTTCCAAGTTTCCGATGGCATGTGAATGCGTCAATAATTGCTCTGGTAATTTTGAATGTTCAGTCAGTGAGCATTATAGGTAATTATCCTACGTACTTACATCAAATACTTTATGATAGCATAATCTCCTGTAGTAACAGTGCCATTCCAAACACAATAAATGTGAAAATGAACAAAGATACAAAATATTGCTAAAGTGAAGAAAATCAGCTCAAAATTGTAGGAGGAAATGCCCCTGCAGCAGGGAGGCTTACGGTATTATAATATATTGTAGATAACATTTATATAATTTGTGTATTTACAGTATCAATACGCATACAAATGAAAGTATATGCTAGGGATTGATCTACACTGAGTGAACAAAACATTAAGAACAACTTCCTATTGAGTCCCCCCCCCCTTGGTGGTGGACCATTGTTGATACTCAGAGAAAAGTGTTGAGCGTGAAAATCCCAACAGCATGGCAGTTCTTGACACAAACTTCTACCATACTCTGTTCAAAGGGACTTAATATTTGGTCTAGCCCATTCACCCTCTGAATGACACACATACACAATCCATGTCTCATTTGTCTCAAGCCTTACAATATATTTTTTAACCAGTCTCCTCCTCTTTATCTATACTGATTTAAGTGGATTTAACTAGTGACATCCATAAGGGATTATAGCGTTAACCTGGATTCACCTGGTCAGCATATGTCATGGAAAGAGCAGGTGTTCTTAATGTTTTATACACTCAGTGTAACTCATTGGCACTGAAATAAGTTATTTTCAACCATTAACTGGGGCCTTGTTGAGGCCTTATCTAGATAAGTAATTGCTGATTGATAATAAAGTATTATTTTGATGTATGGAAAAAATATGTTATGCTATTCCTATGTAGAGAAGGTTCTCTCTGGTAGTTGTTCAATATGACTTGAACTTTTACAGCTTTTACAGGGGACTCTTGTAAAATGGATGTTTAATCTCAGTGTGCCTCCCTGTTTAAATAAAAGTGAAATAACATTTTAAAAACATCAACACAAACACAGGATATGGGGTACACATGGTATCACATCATTACATACTAGGCCCTACTGCACCTGCATTCCAGCACCATTCCAGCATCTGGAATTGACTCAACATGTTTGAGGTGGGGGATCAATACATGTGAGGGAAGAATGTGTGTGTGTGTGTGGGGGGGGGGGGTGTCCATGTTTGTCGAATACAGTCAGAAAGAGGAGGTGGAAGAGGCGTTAGATAGAGGAGTAGGCTTCCCCAGAGGCCATTCCTCCTGTTCATGTGAGCAAGAAAGAGCAGAAGACTTCTGATCAGCCAAATGGCAGGCTGAGGAGGAGGTCATAGTGATTCACACCCACAGAGAGAAAGACAACCCACACAAGCTCTTGGTTGAGATGAACCACACAGAGGTAGAGGTAGAGGGCTTTCAGGGCTAGCCAGTCAGCCTGCCTGCTCTAATCCTCAAGTCAATTGTATTTAAATTAATGTTCATTAAAGATTTTTATTCAATAATTGAAAAGTCCGATTTACTTAATGATCATTTTTCACTGTCTTCAACCTTCAAGAACCAGGGTGAGTCTGGGTCACCCTTTTACTGGGCAAACACAACTTGCATATCATCATCGACTAGGCCGAAACGTTAATCTTTTAACCTTGCTTGAATAAAACAATGCATTTTTTTTATAGTGAGCAAGAGTTGGGCTTTTTCCTTTTCTATGATGATTCAAATTTTTGATTGCACCTCAACTCAACGTTGGTTGAGCGCCCTCCGTTTTTTTGTTGTGAAATAATACATATTTTTTTAAATGGACAAAGTAAATTATTCAAAGCATTAAATTGGGGGTGTTTCCCACTTATTTACACAACCTACTCCACACTTGCAAAGTGAAGGTTTATAGAAAAGTTTTGAAATTAAGTAGTAAACAGAAGAAAATCAGAATTGAGTTCAATTAAAATGTGAATAATTTAATGGTCTATGGTTCAATCCCTTTTCTGCAGGTGTGATGAATAATTAATATTGTTCCTCCTCTTCCTTGTGGCAGGCGCAGCAGCACACTGCCCTCCAAAGCCTGCAAAATAATCGCCGGACTGCCCCTTTCCAAGCTCTGCATGGAACATCCAGTGTCACATCCTTGGTGACGTGTGGGGTGACATCCGGGATGACCACAGCAACATCCGCTGGAAAGGGAAAAAATAGGAACAGAGAATGTAAACAAATGTTTCTTAACACTGGCCAGTTGAAAGGTTCTACTAAGATGTCATGACAAACGGTACCTGACAGAGTGCTCTCTAAGTGTTACTCACCTGCTGGGATGTCAGCTGGCTGAGTGGCGAAGATGGCCATCGTGAGAGTCCTTTCTTCAGGTGTGACGTCCACAACCTCCAAGAGGGAAGAGATGGGCTCTGCCTTTGTATTAGGGGTGATGTCCACCACATTCAGGTTGGGAGAAGCCAGGTATGCCTCTGTGTTAGTGGTGATGTCTTGTACCTCCAGGTGGGAAGAAGCCGGATCTGCCTCTGTGTTAGTGGTGATGTCCTCAACCTCCAGGTGGGAAGAAGCCGGGTCTATATTATGGGTGACAACAGCTGATGAGCTCTAGTACTACAAGGCACCAAGATGTCATCAGAACAGGCATCTGTCAGAGTGTTTTCTATCATTGCTACTCACCTGCTTGGATGTCAGCTGGTAGTGTGGTGGAAACGGCCACTGCGAGGACAGGGGGGACTGGTAGGGTGGCTGCAGGGGGCTGGAAGCAGCTCTGCACCTCGTCCGCCACAAAGGCACAGACAGAGCTCATATAAAAAGGGCTCTGCAGGTCATCGGTGGAGAAGGACTGACTGATTCTCCCGAGGATCGACCGCACAGAGTCAAAAGCAGCAGCCCGGGAGAAAGGGATGTGAGGGTCCTTTAACATGCAGGAGAGCTTCTCCACTACGGCCACCACCATGCCCACAGCCATCCCACTTATAAGGATTGGGTGCTCTGAATGGCCTTACTCTGGCTGAAGCAACAGGGCCAGGAGGAGCCTGGGCACCACCTCCACCACCACCTGAGATGGGCTGAGCAGGTTGCTACGGGGCTCATTGGACTGCTTGCCCAGAATGCTCCTCACAGCTCTTTGTCAGGACCCGGTTTCGAACCCGGGTCTCCGGAGTGAGAAACAGTCACTAAACCAACTGAACCACGAATAGTCAGCAGAACCCAGAAGATGAGGCAGACACAGCAGTACTTGAGACGGTGTATTTAATGAAGTAAAAAGTGAAGTTCTTCAGGAAAACATGTAACTCCATGATAGAGGAAAATATGTTTGAAATGACTAATTATGTATACATTCCAATCAGAAACTGACTAGTCCAAATGCTATAATGTACTGTCCCTCTTGCTCCCTTTCACAATTGTATATAATGTAGTCAGGAAGTTTAGTAACAATGAAGGTCTGTTCTTTAAGTTCATTCAGTTGTACAAATCTCCAGGTGGTGGGAACGGGCCATCTCCAAAATGGTCGGGAATGTTGAGTTATGCTGACTGGCCTTGACTTCGTGCTGATAACGCGGAGACTTGAGAATTAGAGGGGCCCTCTGTTTGTGAAACGGAACGTTTGGAAAACGCTGACGTCATTTTCAGTTTATAACCTGTGGTAATGTGTGTAAGCATTTAGTACTCATCAAGAATAAATGCTGAACTTGTTTTTAAGACTGGTCTCTTGCTAATTCATGCAAATGATAAACTTACAACTTATCATGAATTAGAAATGAGTGCGAATTGAATTGATTTTGGCAATAAAACATAAAGGGATTAAGAATTCCTCTATCACTCCACAACCTCAAAAGGAATTCCACAAGAACAAAAGGTAATCCTCCAAGACAAAAAGGTAAATCCACAAGGTGGAAGGTATAGCACAAAAGCCTCAAAAGATACTCAAAAACAAACAAACAAGAACAAAAAACAGAATTCCACAAGAGTACACAGAGTACTAGGGCTGGGTGCTAACATACAACCACAGAGCAAAGAACTGAGTAAAACAAAGGGTTTAAATACAATCAGGGGAAACGAGGCACAGGTGCAAATAATAATGGGGATCAAGGGAAAACAAAAGGTCAAAAGGCACAATGGGGGCATCTAGTGACCAAAAACCGGAACAACCCTGGCCAAATCCTGACACTCTTTCAACGATGCTGTGGACCTTAGGATCGCTGAAATCAACAAAAAGGAGAAGACAACGCTAAACGATGTGCAATGTGCTCACAGAGAACACTGTCTTAGTCTGTTTCTGCGTAGTTCCAGATGTGTAGATAAATGGATCAAGTCATATGCAGAGCAGAACATGGAACTCACATGTCAGCTGGGGAGGTGGGGTGCATGGAGGGGCGGAGCTTGCAGAAAGCTTCGTGCTCTATGTTCATCATTTTTAGACAAGTGTTTACTTCCCAGGCCTGCAGTATGAAACAGGAAGTCCCATTAGTGTAATTTCACAACAGATCTATTCTGCTGTGCTAACTCGTTGTTGAAAGGCTAGTAAGAGCTCACTAACTTGTAGTATGTCTCTAACTCTCATTCTTTTACCAGCCGAGCGAGGTTGTTTCCCTCCTCCAGGGTTTCATTCCACACCCTTCAAATAAAACACAGAGCAATTCAACTTTCCTGGCTTCTGATTTTTCTATTGTTTATTTTACCCACATCTCCTGGAGTGCTGCTGGTGGCAGGGAATGGCAGTGAAGGTGAGTTCTGACGTGGTACTCACCTCTCCCTAAGGGATTTTTTGCCCTGAGACACCAGACAGTTGCTCATGTGCTCCGTGGTGACATGGGGCGTGACCTGGCCTTGACTCTGGAGCAGCAGATAATGGACCATGAGCTTCTTCTGCAAGATGTGGTAAAGTGTGAGACCGTGCCACGAAATATCATATCATGTGCTTTCAGAAGGGCCTCTCGCAACATTTCACAACTGCTCATACTCACAATTTGCAAGTGATAGGAAGAACTATTATGACCACCTTCTCTAAACTGTCTTGAAATACAACTCTCTTTCTGTTTTTGTGGGATGAATCTTACCGGTTTATTGTAATATGTTTCCTCCCAGCAGGCCTGCAGAGTCTGAAAATAAAGGCTGCTTCTACAGAATTCCTTTGAAGATCATGAAAATAATGATGCTTTGTTATGCACATTATGCACAGGCATTTACAGTATGCTAAAATTAATTTCTCCTAAGATTACCTTTGTGGGACCATAAGTGAACTCCGGAACCTCTAGAGATAACAGGAATGACTTAAAGCTGCGAATGATCAATGGCTGGAGTCCTCCAATATGCTGCACTTAGAATTGAGTTGTAGGCGATGTTTGGCACAAAATAGAATGTTTACATTCTATTGCCATGGAGAAATGGAATGTGTAGAACCTGTATAATTGGGTATGCTTCTCTGTTTTTATTTAGTGAAACATTAAACTCTTTATTATGTCATAATGTGTATATGAGGATGTAGGAGCCAGATTCATGACGCGATTATCCAGGTGCATGTTGCTTAGACCAACTAATCCAACCTTGGTTTACAAGTTAAATACATTGTTTATATATGCCTATACAAATCTATCAACCACATCCATTTAAAGCAATGATTGTCAATTGAAAATGTGGTTGTTGTGTTATTCCTGTTGTGCGGCTTGAGTGTCAGTCCCCTTAAGCACATTATTCCAATATTTTTCCAAGCTCTGAATTGACACAATGGACACTTTTGAAAAGATATTAGGTTAAAAATAAGAGTATGAATGACAATAAACGTATGACTTGGATTGTATGCATAATAGTGTAGTAAACAATATCGCTCAGCGTGGGAACTTTTGGTGTTTGGAAAGTATCCGTTTTTAGTCTCCGTGACACATATCACATCGTTGTCTTGTTGGTAATAGTAAAAATGCATGACAGTCCGCATTGTAATCGTCTAACAGGTGTTTTTCCTTTTGTTTCTCACAATAAACAGACATTTGAGAACGGAATTGCTTACTGTTGTACCTATGATGCACAGACACACACAAGATGTAACATTTGAAGTGAATGTGGCAGAACAGTTTAGCATAGAGTTCTTGAGGGAGTCTTGTCCTTCAGTCTTTTTGCCTCCTAGGCCTCGTTTCTCATTACATGGGATTTCCCCAGTGCCAACTTCACATGAGATGGCCGCTGTGTACTGTCATGTGGTGCTGAATGACAGATATCGCTATGCCGATATTGCTGCTGTCCATGGACCTGAAATGTACAATCTTCCCTATTTGCATATGTACGACCATCCAAACTTGATCCCAAACACATACACAAACATTAATGCTAATCGCTCACACACTTTCGAACATTGCACAACCTGCAACAAGACACTGAAAGATCATTTTATTCCACGTGTGTTTGTGTTTGAATAAAGACCCGAAGAATGAAATCAATGTGTGGATGTTGATTGGACAATGTATATGTGCTTTGCAGAAGCCATTTAAAAAAAATTCCCTGTAGCGTATATTTTACTGGAGCATGATCAGATTGCTTTGTTTAAACCAGAATGAAGATTTGGTCTG
Source organism: Oncorhynchus gorbuscha (assembly GCF_021184085.1). Taxonomy (NCBI): domain Eukaryota; kingdom Metazoa; phylum Chordata; class Actinopteri; order Salmoniformes; family Salmonidae; genus Oncorhynchus; species Oncorhynchus gorbuscha. Next base: position 28,156,407 of record NC_060180.1, read on the forward strand.
AGAAACTATGCCGATTATAGCATGATTGCCTTATTAAAAATAAAAATAAAAGCTATGTATATATGACCCCCTTTCAAAGAGTCGCTCATTTATCACTTTCTTGCAGATATACAGTGCCTTCAGAAAGTGTTTATACCCCTTAACGTATTCCTCATTTTGTTTTCTTACAGCCAGAATTCCAAATGGATTAAATTATAGTTTTTTTTATCATCTCACCCAGCTGCAGACAACACCCCATAATGACAAAGTGAAAACATGTTTTAAATGTTTTTTTCAAATGTATTGAAAATGAAATTCAGAAATATCTCATTTACATAAGTATTCACAATACATGTTAGAATCACCTTTGGCAGCGATTAAAGCTGTGAGCCTTCTGGGTAAGTCTCCAAAAGCTCTGCACCCTTGGATTGTACCATATTTGCATTACCACAATATATACAGTACCAGTCAAAAGTCTGGACACACCTACTCATTTAAGGATTTTTCTTTAATTTTGCAATTTTTTACATTTTAGAATAATAGTGAAGACATCAAAACTATGAAATAGCACAATTGGAATCGTGTAGTAAGCAAAAAGTGTTAAACAAATCAAAATATATTTAATATTTGAGAATCTTCGAAGTTGCCATCCTTTTCCTTGACCACTTTGCACACTCTTGGCATTCTCTCCAACCTTTTCATGAGGTAGTCACCTGGAATGTTTTTCAATTAACAGGTGTACCTTCTTAAAAGTTAATTTGTGGAATTTCTTTCCTTCTTGAAGCGTTTGAGCCAACAGGTTGTGTTGTGACAAGGTAAGGATGGTTTACAGAAGATATCCCTATTTGGTAAAAGACCACGTCCATATTATGCCAAGAACAGCTCAAATAAGCAAAGAGAAACAACATCCCATCATTACTAAAGACATGAAGGTCAGTCAATACGGAACATTTTAAGAACTTTGAAAGTTTCTTCTAGTGCAGTCGCAAAAACCATGAAGCGCAATGATGAAACTGGCTCTCAGAGGAAGACCCAGAGTTACCTTTGCTGCAGAGGATAGGTTCAGTAGAGTGAACTGCACCTCAGATTGGAGCCCAAATAAATTCTTCACAGAGTTCAAGAAACACACACATCTCAACATGCACTGTTCAGAGGAGACTGCGTGAATCAGACTTTCATGGTCGAATTGCTCCATTGAAACCACTACTAAAGGACGGACACCAAAAATAAGAAGACTTGTTTGGGCCAAGAAACATGAGCAATGGACCTTAGACTGGTGGAAATCTGTCCTTTGGTCTGATGAGTCCAAATTCGAGATTTTTGCCTTTCAATGTGTGTGTAAAGAATCCAGGGTGTTTACTTGGGTCTACTCTTCATTATAAAACTATTTGTTGAATGGTTTAAAATCCATCAGAAGCTGAATAAGTCTTGACGGGGACAGAGCTTGTTTTGCCAAGGAAAGTGAAAAGGACTGAGGGAAAGTAAAATGGAAAATACATGGAAAGGACCATGGAAGAACCTCAAAGAACATTTAATTTTCAATGCGAAATGCATCTTATATTCCTGCCCTTACAGAAAAACCACATGATTTCAACTTACATTTTATGTGAGCACAAATTACATTTTGGAACACAACGTGATCACATTTTCACATGTGTAGTTTAATGTAATCACATGTTGCTTTACATGTTATCACATTATCTTCACATAAGATTACATTAAAACATGTTTTTGGTACACTTCCCGTGTTCACATGTGAAATTCATGTGTTTTTTGTGTAAACGCCCTGCAGTTCCACAGTCAAGGATCTTAATAATGCTTTAAATGCACATGTATGATTGTGCATGTGTAATGGGTTGAAAACAAAGTCACTAAAAACAGACACCCATTTATTATTTATCCCCCCAAATTGTTTCTGTATTTGTCTTAATTAATCTTAATGGGATTTTCTACATACTTTAGTGTTAGCAGTCCATCAGGCCAATAGTTGGCGCTGTTGCACTGTTGGAGCAGGAGAAACAGCAAGTTTTGGCCAAGCGCTCACCATTCTGCAGAATAAGGACCAGAACTTTACAGAGGTAAACCGTGTCTGTTCTTTTACTATTACAGGTATGTAACAGAACTTCAAACGTTCAAATATATACACAATATGTAATACCATGCTATTTAACAACTTTGTCCAGATATTATCACGTTAGGAAAGGTTTTGTTTTGGCTTTGTGTCGAACTGAGTGAGAAGAACGTGATTTACATGGAGTGAGTGTGTATGTTAGCTTGATGCTAGCTGAGGTAAAAAAAACATTTACGAGTCACAAAGACTATGTTTACTGAGTAGCTGACTTGTACTGGATTTTGTCTAGGAGATATTTTATCAAGAATCCATTTGTTAGGGATTTCTGAGTTGGTTTTACATGTTATTGGTTGTTTTGTGTAAAATTGTGCTCACTAGCTGGTAAAGTGGCCGAGCACGCTCAGTCTGGTGGACTTTTAGTGCATACAGTGAGAGACAGACGATTTTCTGGAGGTGCCACTATATTAAAGCTGAATGTATTGTTGTCACTTTTCTATAGAGGTAGCGGTATATAGAGAAACATTCAGTTATTTATGGTTTCATATATAGGTGTTTCTATTGTATGAATGTGAAATACATTGTGGTTTTCATGTGAAACCGTACACTAAGACAGGGTTATTTGTGGAACATTTTTTAATTCTGCTTTAGGTAAAGTGCATTTATGTTGTGTAATTTAAAGTGTGCACTTGTTTGATGTGAATATTTTCAAAGTACTAACAAGAAAATAGACAATTGAACAATCACTCAGAGAGACACTTTGACCTGTCCAGCTCTCTCATCGGACTCATAGACGGCAGCTTTGAGATGGGTTTCAACAATAACATTGAGTTGCTTGAGAATTCATGTAGTAAAAACCAGATACAGACTACAGTATGATCCATTTTTTTGTGGTTCAATCAGAGTCTGCTCTCAATACTGTCCAGTTTTACAGTTGTTCCTATTAATTGATTGACTGGCGTTTGTCCATGACTCTACTGTCAAACCCCTAACATTGTTTTATTTGATGCTATGTTGTTGCAGCCTAGTATCCAAACGGATATGCCATTCTTAGTTTAAAAAATAACAGTGTTTATAATTTGCTATTCCTGACTACTGCAGTGTTGTGGTTTCTTGCAGGTAACCTGTTGTTCCTGGCTGTGGTCAGCCATTTTGGGGCGAAGCTGCACCGGCCCAGGTTCATTGCTATGGGCTGTTTCCTCATGACTGTAGGATCCTTCCTCACATGCCTGCCGCACTTCTTCATGGGACGGTAAAACAACTGAAATACTGGTTAAACTTGCGGAGGATAGTTTCACTTTAGAAATAAAGAAATGTATCCAGTTGTTGATTAATCTCAGTTAACTTCGAACTAAAGTCTTGCGTAATTGGTCAGCTGCTTGATTATGTTTTGGGGCCATACATGTTAAGAGAAGGGATTAACTTATCCGTTAACGGGATAAGTGTCATCAACAACTGCTGAATAGCATAGCGCTACATTCAATAAACATTACAAAAAAATATTTATATTCATGAAATCACAAGTGCAATATAGGAAAACACAGTTTAGCCTTTTGTTAATCCACCTGTCATGTCAGATTTTGAAATTATGCTTTACAGCGAAAGCAATCCAAGTGTTTGTGTAAGTTTATCGATCGCCCGACAAAACATTAAGTACACTTAGCATCAAGTAGCTCGGTCACGAAAATCAGAAAAGCAATTAAATTAATCGTTTACCTTTGATGATCTACGAATGTTTTCACTCACCAGACTCCCAGTTACACAACAAATGTTCCTTTTGTTCCATAACATTATTTTTATATCCAAAATACCTTTTGGCGCATTATGTTCAGAAATCCACAGGAAAGAGCGGTCACGACAACGCAGACAAATTCCAAATAGTTTCCATAATGTCCACAGAAACATGTCAAACATTTTTTATAATCAATCCTCGGGTTGTTTTTAAAATATATAATCGACAATATATCAACCGCAAATGTCTTTCACAGTAGGCGAGGGAAAAGCAATAGCTGTCCCAACTCTGTTGCGCAAGCAAAACTCATGTGACCACTTCACGCGATGTTATCTTTCTGGCTCATTTTTCAAAATAAAAGCCAGAAACTATGTCTGAAGACTGTTGACACCTTGAGGAAGCGATAGGAAATGGAATCTGGTTGATATCCCTTTAAATGGAGCAAAGGGAGCCTATGGCACATGGAGTTTTCAAAATAGAAGCCACTTCCGGTTTTGATTTTCCTCAGGGTTTCGCCTGCAATATCAGTTCTGTTATACTCATAGACAATATTAGAGTGTTTTCTATCCAATACTAATAATAATATGCATATATTAGGAACTGAGACTGAGGAGCTGGCCGTTTACAATGGGCACCTTTTCATCCAAGCTACTCAATACGGCCCCTGCAGCCATAAAAAGTTTGGATAACAAAGGCGTGGAGTGGCCATCACAAAGTCCTGACCTCAAGGCTATAGAAAATGTGTGGGCAGAACTGAAAAAGCGTGTGCGAGCAAAGCAAACCTGTCTCAGTTACACCAGCTCTGTCAGGAGAATGGGCCAAAATTCACACAATTTATTGTGGGAAGCTTTTGGAAGGCTACCCATAACGTTTGACACAAGTTAAACAATTTAAAGGCAATGCTACCAAATACTAATTGAGTATATGTAAACTTCTGACCCACTGGGAATGTGATGAAAGAAATACAAGCTGAAATAAATCAATCTCTCTACTATTATTCTGACATTTCACATTCTTAAAATAAAGTGGTGATCCTAACTGACCTAAAACAGGGGATTTTTACAAGGATTAAATTTCAGGAATTGTTAAAAACTGAGTTTAAATGTATTTGGCGAAGGTGTATGTAAACTTTCGACTTCAACTGTATACAGTGTATATATACTGTATATATATATATATAAACTCAGCAAAAAAAGAAATGTCCTCTCACTGTCAATTGAGTTTATTTTCAGCAAACTTAACATATGTAAATATTTGTATGAACATAACAAGATTCAACAACTGAGACATAAACTGAACCAGTTCCACAGAAATTTGACTAACAGAAATGGAATAATCAAAATCAATGGTCAAAATCAAAAGTAACAGTACGTCCCTTCCGTCTTCAAGAGAGCGAAAGTTGCACCCCTTCTGAAAAAACATACACTCGATCCCTCCGATGTCAACAACTACAGACCAGTATCCCTTCTTTCTTTTCTCTCTTGAACGTGCCGTCCTTGGCCAGCTCTCCCGCTATCTCTCTCAGAATGACCTTCTTGATCCAAATCAGTCAGGTTTCAAGACTAGTCATTCAACTGAGACTGCTCTCCTCTGTATCACGGAGGCGCTCCGCACTGCTAAAGCTAACTCTCTCTCCTCTGCTCTCATCCTTCTAGACCTATCGGCTGCCTTCGATACTGTGAACCATCAGATCCTCCTCTCCACCCTCTCCGAGTTGGGCATCTCCGGCGCGGCCCACGCTTGGATTGCGTCCTACCTGACAGGTCGCTCCTACCACGCGCTCTCACCACTGGTGTCCCCCAGGGCTCTGTTCTAGGCCCTCTCCTATTCTCGCTATACACCAAGTCACTTGGCTCTGTCATAACCTCACATGGTCTCTCCTATCATTGCTATGCAGACGACACACAATTAATCTTCTCCTTTCCCCCTTCTGATGACCAGGTGGCGAATCGCATCTCTGCATGTCTGGCAGACATATCAGTGTGGATGACGGATCACCACCTCAAGCTGAACCTCGGCAAGACGGAGCTGCTCTTCCTCCCGGGGAAGGACTGCCCGTTCCATGATCTCGCCATCACGGTTGACAACTCCACTGTGTCCTTCTCCCAGAGCGCTAAGAACCTTGGCGTGATCCTGGACAACACCCTGTCGTTCTCAACTAACATCAAGGCGGTGGCCCGTTCCTGTAGGTTCATGCTCTACAACATCCGCAGAGTGCGACCCTGCCTCACACAGGAAGCGGCGCAGGTCCTAATCCAGGCACTTGTCATCTCCCGTCTGGATTACTGCAACTCGCTGTTGGCTGGGCTCCCTGCCTGTGCCATTAAACCCCTACAACTCATCCAGAACGCCGCAGCCCGTCTGGTGTTCAACCTTCCCAAGTTCTCTCACGTCACCCCGCTCCTCCGCTCTCTCCACTGGCTTCCAGTTGAAGCTCGCATCCGCTACAAGACCATGGTGCTTGCCTACGGAGCTGTGAGTGGAACGGCACCTCAGTACCTCCAGGCTCTGATCAGGCCCTACACCCAAACAAGGGCACTGCGTTCATCCACCTCTGGCCTGCTCGCCTCCCTACCACTGAGGAAGTACAGTTCCCGCTCAGCCCAGTCAAAACTGTTCGCTGCTCTGGCCCCCCAATGGTGGAACAAACTCCCTCACGACGCCAGGACAGCGGAGTCAATCACCACCTTCCGGAGACACCTGAAACCCCACCTCTTTAAGGAATACCTAGGACAGGATAAAGTAATCCTTCACAACAGCGACGCTGTTGCCGGTGATGTCTAATGAGGACCTGCCTTACAACAGGCCTAGAAGCCCTCAGTTCAGCCTCTCAGCTTATTGCAGAAAGTCTGAGCACTGATGTAGGGATTGTGCGTGGGAAACATGGGAAACAGTGTTTAAACCCTTTACAGTGAAGTTGCTTAGCTATTTACGAATTATCTTTGAAAGACAGGGTCCTAAAAAAGTTTTTTTTTTGCTGAGTTTATATATATATATATATATATATATATATATACAAATATATATACAAATTCACCACATTCATAATTTTATATGGGAATCAAAAAGCTTTCATTAATGTTCACCATGTGCTGATGTGCCAGCACTGTCAACAGACCCCCTTATGACATCACAATGTAACGGAAGCCTTGCCATGATATCATTGCTGGTTCCATCTGACAAGCAAAATTTCATTTCATGATAGATCTCTCACAGAGATAGGTTAAGTTCTTATTTTGAGAGTGTTAATATTTATCATCAATGGCTTATCGAGGGAGAAAATCAAGTGAGTTTGACAAACTCCAGAAGGAGAACTCACAGATGAAGAGCATCATCGAAAACCTGAGGAAGCAAAACATGGCTTTAAACCAACAGGATAACCAGGACAAGTTTTCAAGTTTTGTAAGGCTCATCAGTTTTTCAAATGTTTTTCCAAAAATATCACTGTTTATTTTGTGGTTTCATAGACATACAGTAGGCCTACATCCATAAAAATCTTTAGCTTAAAAGTGTTTCATGACACACTGTAGAAACTATTTTGCCTTCTTCACTTCTGCTATAGATTTCATACTGTACCATTGTGATCCAGGGCTATCAGGAGAGCTACCCAATCGCAGAGGGCCATCATGGCTTCATCAGTGATGCCAGACTTCTGCAGATGCAGAGAGCTGAGAGAGAGGCCATGGAAGCAAAGCAAAGAAAGATCAGTGCTATCCATGAGAATTATGTCCGGACTGCTCTCATCGGGGTTGGCAGCACCTTCGCGCACCACTTTGTCCCCTCTATTCAGTGCATTCCGCTTCCGAAAGGTCCACCGAGGCCTTTGCCACAAAGGCTTGAGCACATAGCTCTGGCCCCACTAAAGAACATGGTGGGGGTGGACGGAGCCCAAGTTCGACCTGGATCTCACTCTCTGGAGTCCATCCAGGTAAATAAGTCATTCAGCAGCAGTAGCGTGTGGCCTGTTCCCGTCCCTCCCACTGCAGCTCCCTCCAAGAGGGGCAAGAAGAAGAAGGGCAGGCGGGGAGTCAAAGCCCTGAAAGTCCAGTCGGACCAGGGCTGTGCTGACAACAACGGACCCATTGACCTGATGGAGGAGGTGAGGGACATCGAGGCTCACCTGAAGGAGGAGGACTGGAAGGTAAGATGGACTTCGAATTTATTGTAAATGTGAAAATTTGCAGTTCAGAAATATACTTGGACTGATAAATTGCCAAAACAGATATTGGTTCCATGTCTTAAAATCAAATCAATCACATGTGCCGAACACAACAAGTGTAGACCTTACCGTGAAACCAACAGTGCAGTTCAAGAAGAGTTAAAAAAATATTTACCAAATAAACTAAAGTAAAAAGTAATAATAATTAAAGTAACACAATGACATAACAATAATGAGGCTAAATACAGGGGGTATCGGTTTAAACAGCATGATAGTATAGATCCTAGAATACAGGATCTCTCTGTATTAGTTTATGTATATACTAATTCTATATGTATTTCTATGATGGGAGCATTCTTTTCTGGTCTACCCCAAAGGGGGTACATGAGGTGATGGCCATGGGCAGGAGAAGTTTGGGCTCGGTCATGTCTACAGGGGAAATAGCAACCAGCTCTCTGGGAAGCCTGAGCTCAGTGGATATGAACACCCCTGCGGAGCTCCGTGACTACTTGGATGTCGGGACCCCGGTCAAGTCGCTTGACAGCCCACCCAGGCCTGCTCCCCCTCCTACCAAGCCCAGGAGCAAACAGCCTCGGCCTATAAGGTTCCTTAGCCTGCCAAAGGCTGCCACCGGCTCAGGTCAGTCCCTCTCATGTATTCACACGAATGTAAATAAGACAGGGAGATGAAGCTAGGTAGAGTGATAGAAAGACAGTAGGAAGGGAAGGGACACAAATGGCTTTAGCCCAGGGATAAGACATTTTTCCACACTTGATTTGCCTGTTTCACAGTGAGAACTTTTACTCAAGGCTAATTGGACCCTGTTTCTGAGCAGGGAGAGCACCGAAAATATATGTGCTAAATTTAAAATGATATCATAATGAACTAGTGTTAAAAGCTACAAACAGATATGGAAATTAGTAAATGCATAAATAAATACATACAGTTCATAGAGAGATAGATGTCTGCTGTCAACCCATAGACAAGATGGCAGCCAGTAAGCCAAAGGGTCAAATTAAGAACCAGGCCAGATTGCAGCCCCTGTCCAACCCAGAGCAGGCCCTGACTAAGACCTTCAAGCTGCTCCACTCTGCCTCTGATGACTGGTGAGCATTCACTGTAGACAAGACCAATGGAACTAGGCTAAAGGAAGCACAGTGTAGTGTACTTGGAAAAGTAGATTTGAGCTACAGAGCGTAGAAACTTCTGAAATTAAGAGACCAGAGTCCTAATTGATGAACATCATTATAATGTTTTTGGAAAATGTTGTGGAAAATGCTTACGTTTCTTTCACTGAATTGCAGGGAGAAGAAGATCGAGGGCTTGACCTTTCTCCGTGTGATGGCTCAGAACCACATGGACATACTGATGCCTAAACTCCATGATATCTGCCTTGCCATTATAAATGAGGTAGCTGTATTCATTCACTGCCCTATTCATTCATCTGCACAAATCTGCTACATTTGGAGAACAAGTCAAATTATTGTGTCATGTTTCTGATGTTCGTGGGTTGTTCTGCTCAACATTAATAGCTGGTCCTGTGCGTGTTATTATGATTCAGGTGAAGAACCTGCGCTCTGCAGTGTCCTGTGCTGCCATGGCCACACTGGGTGACATGTACGTCCACCTCCAGAGGGCCATGGACAGTGAGGTGGAGGGGACGGCACGCGTGCTGCTGCACAAAGCCAGCGAGGCCAACGCCTTCATCCGGCAGGGCGCCAACTTTGCCCTGGGTCACATGGTGCAGAGCTGCACCCCTACACGTGTCATGAATGCCCTGCTGGTCGGTGGGCTGAGGTAAAGAGGGAGAGGGGTCAATTAACACTCACTAAGGGGTAGATCCGGACTTCCACAAATTATCCCATTATCCAAGCCTCAAAATTGAGAAGATTGAAATACTGCTAGTTTTGAATTAACTGCCTTTTTAACTGCAGCAACTCACCCCAACGCTAGACGTCACATTTGAATGGAATCACATTTTTTTGTTATGTCTTATACTTCCTTGTGTTGTGTACTTCTTATTTTACCATTGCGTTATTTAGATTATTTTTAGTGGAGAGGTACTGTCTACTGATGTGTGCTAGCCTTTGGGCAGTAACATGTCATTTATAAACATTTATAAAGTATATATAGTGAACACTTTAGATTAGGGGCTATTAGTGAGGCACTGAGGTATTCGTAAGTACATGTACTCACATTCATAAATGCACTCATTAATAAATACACCATTTGTGACATTTATAAATACATTTATAAATATGTATATAAATGGTGAGTCAAACCATTAATCAACCATTAACAAATGCCTTGACAGTAACTCCTTTATAACTGGTTTATAGTACATTAGTAGTACATTATTAATCATTTACAAATTGTGAACATACTATGATCAAACACCTTATTAATCATCTGATAAATCATGAACAAATCATTTAAAATAGCGTTTTTAAATGTGTAAAAAACTTTTTATAGATTTCTTATTGACATTTACAAAGGTAGGAATGATGATTCATAAATGGTAAGTAAATTCTTTACAAACAGTTTATAAATGGTATATTAAGGGACCTTAATATAAAGTCTTACCGAACATGTTGATCCATCGATGAGACTTCATCAATACAATCCATTATCATTCATCTCATCAAGTCATGTATCTCTATGACATATAACTGATGTGCTCTGTTTTTCCTTCCTCAGCCACCGTAACGCTGCGGTGAGGAGCTGCATTGCTCTGCACCTGGAGAGACTGGCTGAGGTCATGGGGACGGCTCGTCTCCTGTCGGGGAAGAAAGACCTCACTGACCGTTTCTTGATTGCCGTCAGTAAACTGGCTGTGGACCCTGCACAGGAAGTCAGGTGGGAAGTTCCTCCTGTAAAGTAGCTTGCTTCAACATAACAGTTAAGGCCGACATTCAATCCATGGCTCGCTATAGCACTAAATCGCAGACAATGCAGCTTTTAAAGGTAATTTAGTCTTGAGTCAACATCTGCAGCGTTTACCGCGAATACAAATTGAAATTGACTTTAAAAGCTACATTGTCGTCTGTCTACAGCATCTATGCTAAAGGATGCTATGGATTGAATTGCGGATTTTAGGTATTCCAAAACAACCACAGGTTCTCTTGGAGGGGAATAGTAATTGAAAACAAAAAGGAAAAATTATAAACACAAATAAGTGCTACGTGGCATAGGAAAATCCAAGTCCAGGCCCCCATGTGGGTTTGAAAGTTAAAAAGCTAAAAGCTAAGCCAGGATGTTTGGCCGGGAGGGATGTTCTTCTCCCATCGCCAACTAGCGACCTCCTGTGGTGGGCGGGGTGCAATGCACGCTGACACGGTCGCCAGGTGTATGGTGTTTCCTCCGACACAGTGGTGCTTCCAGGTTAAGCGGGCATTGTGTCAAGAAGCAGTGCGGCTTGGCTTGGTTGTGTTTCGGAGGACGCATGGCTCTCGACCTTCGCCTCTCCAGAGTCCTTACGGGAGTTGCAGCGATGGGACAAGATTGTAACTACCTATTGGATACCACGAAATTGGGGTAAAAATGACAAATGAGTCCAAATAGTCAGTACCTGATTTAGTTTCCTTCCATCTGTTTGGTGCCTAATGAAGACAACCCTACTTGATCACAATGGTCTGAGCCAAGTGTTGTGCAGATTCGCTAAGATTTTCATAATAACGAACGGTTAAAACCCAGTTGTTATATTGTTGAGATGATTTGTAGATCAGGTCATGCGGTACATTGCTCAAACTGACCCTCTTGCAAATTCTACCTAATGTATGTCTTATTTTTTCTCAGGTTGCCATCAATTAAGTACTGTTTTTAATCACAGACAGCAGAAATGATTTGATATGTTGCACGTTTAAGATGATATTCATATCTTTTGTCCACAGGCATCATGGTCGCAATATCTTGAGCAACATGGCCACCAATGGCGACTTTCCTAAAATGTGGGACAAATTCGCTCCGAGGAAAGAGAGAGAATCCTTGAGGGAGGTCATCTCAAAGGTTAACCTCAAAGAAAGGTACATTCTCTCTGGATGATGAGAAGAAGTGTAACAAATGAGCTGATATGATTACAGAAATCCAATCCCACTGGGCAGACATCAGATCAATATCTAGTTTTGATTTAAATGTGTGAACTCAAACAAAATGTGAAATCAACCAAAAATGCTGGTTAAAAGTTGGGTGAAAAAAATCCAATTGAGTTTTCAGCGTTGATTCACTGTCATCACATAGATTTTCTTGTTGTTTGTAACAGTATTTTTATTGAAATTTCACAATTTTCACCCATATTAAGAGATACAGAGACAAAGCACACAGAACAAAAAGAAAAACAGCCCCCACACTTACCCATATCTACGTGCATATATATACACATACATACATACATACATACATACATACACATACATACACACATATACATATACCCATGCATATACACACACCTATGCATACATACACGCACGCACGCACCCACCTATACACACCCATACATACGTACACCATTTCTCTTCCCGCTCTGTGCCTCTCTCACCCCATCACCATCATTGCGTCTCTCAATACATACATTTTAAACAAACTTACAAACAGAAATTAAACAAAAAAGCTCAGTTTAAACCAAGAGGTTAGGTTCCACACATGGAACGTACAGTGTAGTTCTGAAATACATAGATCCCCGCCATTCTAAGAGAATCCTTGCAGCATAATAGTTGATACCTCAGGTTCTAGATAATTTAGATTTTAGAATGTTTTAGAATGCAATGTACATGTCAGATATTCCAGAGGCACCCATTCAAATAGTATCTTATGCCAGTCTTTAATAGAAGGAACCTTATCACTAATCCACTGTAAAAGGATGCTTTTCCTCGCTGCGAAGGTAAGGATGTTGTAAAGCCTCCTTTTACAGACAGAAGTAACATGCCTACTAGGGAGACCTAACAGTAAAGAAACTGGGTCCAATTCTAGATCAACCCCTAGGATCTTTTCAATTTCTTGCAGGACACCAGACCAGTATCTTTGTATTTTGGTACATGACCATAAACAATGTGTTCGGGTGCCTGTATCAGTTTTGCATTTAAGACACTGAGGGGAAGAGGAAGTGGGGCTAAAAGCATGTCTGCGATTTGGGGATATATGCAATCTGTGTATTATTCTTAATTGGATTGCTCTAGTACGGTTACATATAGATATTGTTTTTGCATATCTCCAAATGTCCTCCCACATCTCTTCGTCAATAGTAACAGACAATTCTTTCTCCCACACTTGTTTCACCCTCTGTGTGTTGACAGCAGAAAAGGACCTTAAAGTATCATAAAACAGACTTACAGACATCTTCCATTGTGGGAAAAAAAGCATTCTTTCAATGACAGACACATCAGGGTTACCAATTAAGGTGGTGCTCTCCAGAATATAATGTCTTACTTGTAGGAAGAGGAAAAAGTCCTGCTTTGGGAGTCGATATTTCTCGACCATCTGCTCAAATGACAACAAAATCTTATCAGCAAATAAGTCGTTTAGCCTGCGTATGCCCTTATTAAGCCATAAGTTAAAGCCAGCATCCAGCAATCCTGGGCTGAAATCTGGGTTGTTAAGAATTGGGGTAAGAGCAGAGGTTAGTTTGGACCTTCCCAGGAAGCGTTGAACTGACCTCCATACTTTGAGTGTGTTAAGTGTAACTGGATTATTGCAGTGTTCTTCTACAGACTTGGAACTTCTGAAAAATAAAAGATCCTGTAAGGGGTATTTTGAAAGAGAAGTCTCAATGTCTAACCAAATAGAGGAGTCATCATTTGTGATCCAGTCAGAAATATAACAAATGTGGGCACACCATTGATAGAACTTGATATTGGGCAGGTCCAAGCCGCCCATAGAACTTGGCAGCTGCAATATTGCCATCTTAAGTCTTGGCTTGCACTTACTCCATATAAAGGAACTTAGCCATCCATTTACATCCTTTATTACCTTATTGGAGAGTAATACTGGGATCATTTGGATTGGGTAAAGTAGTCTAGGTAAAACGTTCATTTTCAAGAGGGATATTCTACCCAACCAAGAAATGGGGAGAGAGTTCCAGCGCTCCAGATCCTGTCTTATTGTATCAAACAAAGGAAAAAAATTGGCTTTGTACATTAGCTGGAATTTAGGAGTTACAAATATACCCAGATACATGAAACCTGAGGGAGACCATTTAAAAGGGAAGGGGGGGAGAAGTATTAGGTACAGAATGCAGGCTACCAAGTGGCATAGCCTCTGACTTAGTAAGGTTAATCTTGTAGCCTGAGAATCCGCTGAATAATTCAATAATATTAATAAGAGGTGTAATTGAAGTCTCGGGACTAGAGATGAATATCAGGACATCATCAGCATACAAGCTTATTTTATGGTGAACATCACCAATGAGCAGCCCCTGTATAGCAGGCGTTACCCTGATGGCCTCGGCCAGTGGTTCCATAACGAGTGCAAAGAGGAGGGGGGATAAAGGACAGCCCTGTCTGGTACCTCTGTGTATAGGGAAGCTATTTGACCGTAGCCCATTAGTAAGGACAGCAGCCTGAGGATCATCATATAAAACTTTCACCCATTTTATAAAGTTGTCCCCCAGACCAAATTTATTTAGAGCAAATAATAGGTAAGACCACTCCACACGATCAAATGCTTTCTCAGCATCTAGGGAGAGCACAAGACCATCCACAGCACTTTGTTGGTAGGCTTGAATTACATTAAGAAGCCGCCTGACGTTGTTGCATGACTTACGGCCCCTAATGAAGCCAGTTTGGTCTCCTTTCACAATTAGTGGCAATGAGTCCTCTAATCTTGTGGCTAGAATTTTAGAAAGCAATTTTCTATCCACATTCAGAGGGGAAATTGGTCTGTACGAGGAACAAGACTCTGGACATTTTCCCTTTTTGAGAATAAGTGAAATATTGGCTTCTCTCAGCGTTTGAGGGAGTTGGTCATTTGAAAATGAGTGGTTAAACATATCACGCAATGGCTCAAGGATCAGGCCATGGAACTCTTTATAGAACTCACTACAAAACCCATCTGGTCCTGGGGCCTTACCATTTTGCAGATTCTTAATTGTGAACATTATCTCTTCCTTGGTAATAGGGGCATTGAGGAGGGACCTCTGTTCTTCGGAGATAGTAGGGAGCTCAATCTTACTAAAGAAGTTCTCCATTAATTTGGGTGCATCCTTTGGCAGTTCTGAGGCATAAAGGTTTGTATAAAATTTCTTAAATGAGTCACTTATCAATTTATTTTCATATAAATGATTACCATCAGAATCAGTAATAGTAGCAATTGACTGAGAGTCAGCCCTCTTTTTAGCTAGGTATGCCAAGTACTTTCCTGGCTTATCGCCATGTTCACATAGCTTTTGCCTGACAAATCTCATTTTCTTTTCAGCGTCCTGTGTTAGGAGAGAGTCTAACGTTGATCTAATGACTGATATTTCCTTTAATAGGGCAGGAGTGGGCGTTTTAATGTAGTCCTTCTCTTTAGTTCCTAATTCACCCTCTAACATTTTTTGCTTTTCCCGCTTTTTCCGTCTCTTAGTAGCTGTGTATGACATAATCAGACCCCTGGCATACGCTTTACAGGTCTCCCAAAGGAGCGAGGGGTTATCTGTTGATTGAGAGTTAATAGAGAAAAATGCTTTAAACTCTGTTATAAAATATGATGTGAATGTATGGTCTTTAAGAATGGTTGTGTTCAACCTCCAATGTTTTGACCGATTGAATTCCCCGTTGAGTTTTATGTCCAGGATCACCTCAGCATGATCAGATATGACTATGCTTCCTATCCTAGCAGATAAAACAGACTGCAAAGACGTCCTGGGCATAAAAAAATAGTCTATTCTAGTCTGACATCCATGAGGTGCAGAGAAAAAAGTGAACTCTCTGTTGGAGGGATGGAAAGCTCTCCAGACATCTGCATACCCCAGATCATCACAAATAACTTTAAGTGACTTAGCCTGAGGAGAGAGAGAAGCTATACCGCTGGAGACTTATCAATAAGGGGGTTCAACAAGCAGTTAAAATCTCCTCCAACCACTGCAGTGTCTGAGTTTAATTCTGAAAAGTCTAGAAATGCTTTAGTGAGAAAATCAGGGGGGTGAGCAGGGGGGGAAGTAAATATTCATTATGGAAATGTTCTGCCCTTGTAAAGTACCATTAATTATAACAAAGCGACCAAATTTATCTTTCACACAATTCAAGACCTTAAGTGGTAAGTTATTTTTCACCAGAATTGCTACCCCTCTACTTCTGGATGTAAATGATGAGAAAAACACTTGACCAAATCCTCCTTGTTGTAATTTCAGGTGCTCCTTATCATCCAAATGGGTTTCTTGTAACAGGGCAATATCAATATTTTCTTTTTTCAAAAAAGACAATACTTTCTTCCTCTTAATGGGGTTATGGCTCCCTCTAATGTTCCACGTGCATACACGCAGTCTGTTATCTGCCATTGCATCTTGACCATTCAATATTCAGACTGGATCCTACTGTAAAAGTGGGGTGGTACCTTTTTCCATGTGTTGAACTCTCCTCCATCTCACTGAGCATAAACAAAAAATATGAACCCTGAACTCGAACTATACTGAACCCAAAAATTAAACATGTAAAAATCCAAAAGGGGGTTTTCCCACTAGCTAACATACAGGGGATTTCAACTCTCCAATGTAGACTCTTAAGTCCGCATTGCCGCTCAATAGCCTCATCCTTTATATATATGGAAAATAAAATCAATAGAAGAAGATTGAGGCTCTTCCACCTAAGACCAAGCCTGGGAACCAATATGGATTCACACATATCTCAGCCTGAGCTATAGCGGCTATTACTTTAGCAAGAAAAATAATAAAGATACGAATATTACTGAGCTGGAGTACGTGAGGACTCACACCACTGTTTCATGATCAGATTCAACCAAAAATAAGCAAAGTTATTCAATGCTGTGGAGGTGCAGCTTAGAGTTATTTACTCGAGAGAGTCAATAAACGCAGCAGCCTCTTCAGGTGTGAAGAGCTTTTTAGGTGATCCGTTGACCATAATCTTCAATGTGGCCGGGTACAACAGTGCGTAGTCCATCTTCATTCTCCTGAGTCGAGCCTTCGCCTCATCAAACACTTTGCGTCTTCGTACAACCGCTGTGGAGTAATCATTGAAGAATGAGACCTTTGGACTTTTATGTTGACTACCAACAGAACCGATGTTTCTAGCCGCATCCATGACGCGCTGCTTGTCGGTGAAGTTGTGGAACTTTATAACCACTGGCCGTGGGCGCTGATTGGGGCCCGGTATCGGTGCTTGAGAGCGATGGGCTCTGTCCAGCTTCACACGACCAGCCTTAGTGTCCATTTGTAGGTAGCCAGGGATCCATTCCTCAAAGAATTTTACTGAACGTGTCCCTTCAGAATTTTCCGGGAGTCCCACAACACGAATATTGCATCTGCGTCCTCGATTATCCAAGTCGTCAATGTGCTCCGCCATTTCGCGCACCTGTTTCTCAAGTGCTTTTATCTTAGCGTACATAGATGTAGTTGAAGTTTCCACTGCAGCAATTCTTCCTTCCGCCTCAACAACACGTTTCACAACGCTCTGTATTTCAGCTGAATGGCTTGCTATTGCTTCCAAGACCGTTCTTATCTTAGCATCGATCACTTTAGTAATGTTATCAGTCATCTTTTGAATTATCAGGTCCATTGTGCCTGGGTCCGCAATGGTGTTAGCTTCGCTAACGTTAGCTAGCTCCTCGTGCACATCCACAGGGGTGGTGGTTTTGGTCGACTTCTTAGTAGTTCTATTGGGCATGTTGTCGGAGATTTTTGCGAAATAGTCGTCAAGACTCATTATATATGGTAACTTATTTAGCCAATTCTACCACTTTTTCAAGCTAGGAGATTAATGTAAGAATATAAATTTACGAATGCCACGAGAGCTCGCTGAAACACCGTGTTCTCTCTACGGCGCCATTTTGTTCCCGATTTTCTTGTTGTTGAAATGAGGTGGAAAAGTTTATTCAAC
Source organism: Oncorhynchus gorbuscha (assembly GCF_021184085.1). Classification (NCBI taxonomy): domain Eukaryota; kingdom Metazoa; phylum Chordata; class Actinopteri; order Salmoniformes; family Salmonidae; genus Oncorhynchus; species Oncorhynchus gorbuscha. The sequence goes on from NC_060180.1 coordinate 28,174,370, forward strand.
CAGTTTTGGCCCAAAGGGATGAATTTAATATACTTGTCACAACTCTTACCGAAGGTGGCTCCCCTTCCCGTTCGGGTGGCGCTCGGAGGTCGTCATTTACATTACATTTACATTACATTTAAGTCATTTAGCAGACGCTCTTATCCAGAGCGACTTACAAATTGGTGCATTCACTTTATGACATCCAGTGGAACAGCCACTTTACAATAGTGCATCTAAATATTTTAAGGGGGGGAGGGGGTTGAGAAGGATTACTTTATCCTATCCTAAGTATTCCTTAAAGAGGTGGGGTTTCAGGTGTCTCCGGAAGGTGGTGATTGACTCCGCTGTCCTGGCGTCGTGAGGGAGTTTGTTCCACCATTGGGGAGCCAGAGCAGCAAACAGTTTTGACTGGGCTGAGCGGGAACTGTACTTCCTCAGTGGTAGGGAGGCGAGCAGGCCAGAGGTGGATGAACGCAGTGCCCTTATTTGGGTGTAGGGCCTGATCAGAGCCTGGAGGTACTGAGGTGCCGTTCCCCTCACAGCTTCGTCGTCACCCGCCTACTAGCTGCCACTGATTCTTTCCTCCCCCTCCTTGTCTGTTTATTGGTTACACCTGTTGTGTATTTGCTGATTAGTTTGGCTTTATTAGCCAGCCGACCCGCCTGCTCTTTGTGCGGGATTGTTTTGTCTAACTTGTGTGCACGTCTGTGGGTTACGTGTTTCCCATTTTGCGGGTTTTGCTAGACAGTTTAAGTCCCCGTGTTTGGGGCGTTGTTTTGTTGTATGCCCTGTGTTTTCGTGGGGTTGGCTTATGTTCGCCGTTTTGTGCATTAAATTAGCACTACCCTGAACTCTCTGCTTCCTGCACCTGACTTCTCACCCACTACACCCAGAACGTTACAATACTGTAAGATTATATCTTTCTGTCTTTTCTCTTTTTCAACAGGAATATATGAATCATCCCCAACTTGACTATATATTTGTATGTAAATATTTGCACATTTACCAACTTGACTATTATCCCCTCCAGTCCCCAAACTCCAACATTTTCTCTCATTCTAAGAAATTCGACACTATCATCCATCCCCCATGTAAATGCATCTTTAAACTGCATATGAACCACATTCAAAGCACTAAATTACCTTTCCTCGAAGCTCCTATCTGATCTACCAGCTCAATAGTGGTCTACTGAAACCATACTCACCATCTCAGGGGGTGCTCAGATCATCAACCACTGACCTCCACACCATCCTCAAAACCAGCAGTCCTCTTTTGGAGACAGATTGGTCAGTACTGTATGGCACCAACATTGTGGATTTTCATCCAATAATTCTGGACTATGGGAACATTCTTTGGACAATAAAATTCGGTAAAATGGAAGCTGGCTACAGTCTCAGTTTTATCCTCCAAGACAGTGTGAGGATGTGTAACAACAATGCCTGTGGTTTAACTTGATGATCAGGGCCAGATTACCGAATGGGCACGCAGGGCATCTGCCCTGTGGGCCCCGACCTCCGGGGAATATCATCATAACATCCAAAACAAAAAAAATTGTGGATGTATATTACAGTACGTGGACGTTTTACAATTCGTGAGCTCGTTTCATAGTTTGTAGCCATGTTATATATAAGTGTGCATATTTTGTAGAAATTCCTGAGCATTTAAACATTTTTAGTGGGGATGTTGTATATCAATTTTCTTACTGGTGCTCTTCCATGCCGTCTTGAGGAGGGGTGCGTCACTTGAGTAGGTTGAGTCACTGACGTGATCTTCCTGTCTGGGTTGGCGCGCCCTTTTGGGTTGTGCCGTGGCGGAGATCTTTGTGGGCTATACTCGGCCTTGTCTCAGGATGGTAAGTTGGTGGTTGAAGATATCCCTCTAGTGGTGTGGGGTTATATCCTTCCTGTTTGGCCCTGTCCGGGGGTATCATCAGATGGGGCCACAGTGTCTCCTGACCCCTCCTGTCTCAGCCTCCAGTATTTATGCTGCAGTAGTTTGTGTCGGGGGGCTAGGGTCAGTTTGTTATATCTGGAGTACTTCTCCTGTCTTATCCGGTGTCCTGTCTGAATTTGAGTATGCTCTCTCTAATTCTCTCTTTCTCTCTCTCTCTCGGAGGACCTGAGCCCTAGGACCATGCCTCAACTCTCTAGAGACAGCAGGAGTGGTAGAGATACTCTTAATGATCGGCTATGAAAAGCCAACTGATATTTACTCCTGAGGTGCTGACTTGCTTCACCCCCGACAACTAATTGTGTTTATTATTATTTGACCATGCTGGTCATTTATGAACATTTGAACATCCTGGCCATGTTCTGTTATAATCTCCACCCGGCACAGCCAGAAGAGGACTGGCCACACCTCATAGCCTGGTTCCTCTAGGTTTCTTCCTAGGTTTTGGCCTTTCTAGGGAGTTTTTCCCTAGCCACCGTGCTTCTACACCTGCATTGCTTGCTGTTTGGGGTTTTAGGCTGGGTTTCTGTACAGCACTTTGAGATATCAGCTGATGTACGAAGGGCTATAAAAATACATTTGATTTGATTTGACAGACCCCACACTCATCGCTAGAGATCGAACTTCAGACTCCCTCCAAAACCACTGAACCCCTCAACACACCGAAAGAGATTACGATATACCCCCTTACAGGGAGCCGGAACATGATTACTCCCTCCACCATCACAAAGACACAGAGGAGGAACTATCCAACACCCAGGGTGAGAGAACGAGTGACCTCAGTCGAACACAGCCAGAAAGAGGAGGTGGAAGAGGTGTTAGATAGAGGATGTGAGCAAGAAAGAGCAGAAGGCTTCTGATCAGCCAAATGGCAGGTAGAGGGAGAGGTCATAGTGATTCACACCCACAGAGAGAAAGACAACCCACACAACCTCTTGGTTGAGATGAACTGCACAGAGTTAGAGGCAGAGGGCTTTAATCGCTAGCCAGTCAGCCTGCCTGCTCTGATCCTCAAGTCAATTGTATTTAAATTCATGTTCATTCAAGACTTTTATTCAATAATTGAAAAGTCCCATTTACTTAATGATCATTTTTCACTCTCTTCAACTCTCAAGAACCAGGGTTAGTCTGGGTCACTCTTTTACTGGGCAAACACAACTTGCATATCATTAGGCCGAAACATTAATCTTTTAACCTTGCCTGAATCAAACAATGCATTTTTTTATAGTGAGCAAGCTTTGCGCTTTTTCCTTTTCTATGATGATTATCATATTTTTCGTTGCACCTCAACTCGCAACGTTGTTTGAGCGCCCTCTGTTTTTTTGTTGTCAAATAATACATGTATTTTTTAATGTACAAAGTCAATTATTCAAAGCATTAAAATTGTGATGTTTCCCACTTGTTTACACAACCTACTCCACACTTACAAAGTGAAAGTTTATAGAAATTCTGAATTTAAGTAACAAACAGAAGAAAAGCAGAATTGAGTCCAATTATAATGCTTATTATTCTGCTAAGATGTCATGACAAACGTCACCTGTCAGAGTGCTCTCTAAGTGTTACTCACCTGCTTGGATGTCAGCTGGCAGTGTCGAAGACGGCCATCGTGAGAGTCCTTTCTTCAGGTGTGACATGCTCAATTGATCCTATTTATTTGTACTGAAATTTGATCTTTTCTTTTCACTGCTGCTACTCGTGTTTTACAGACACACGTTTGAGTGGGTTTTCTGCAGTGGCACATGTTGACACATTATGGAGAATGCATATGCTGCAAACCAGCACGACTATTAGGCATCAACTATAGATGAGTTTCACTTACTACTGCAGTTTGGAGTTAGTTATGGGGCATACTTGAACTCTTTAAGGGAACATGAATCTTTCTACTCCTGCAAATTGTGACTAATAACCCTAATCAAATTCTACGAGATGGGTTTTTGAATGTAGTGCTGTATTTTCATTGAAATGGCAGATTTGTATGATGTCACACAAAATGTATGTAATGCTTCCCACAAAGAAATTATTTTACTATTTTGTTTCAAATGGTCCCTCTGGCATGCATATTTCTGTATGATTTAACACATGTTTGAATCCCACTTCCTTGATATTTTGAAGTTCATTTTAGTCCTCCTTGCATGTTTTGTTCCATACCTGTGCCTTGGAGAAAACAACTATAGCCCTCCAAGTCTAATACGCTATACACAACAGCAGCCTACAGTGTTAACTTATTGAGAATGTATATCATTGCATTTGACATTCAAACCTCTTTTGAACTCTTCAGATCTTAACCGGATCAAACTGGAATGTTAATATATTACCCTAAGTCAAACTGGTTTTGGTGTCTTAGACACAAAAGGTTGTTTTCTCCTCATAGTAAAAACACTGTTTCATGGTTTGGATTAAAAACACTGGGTATTTGTTACGTAGAACTTTGTGTTTCTTGGGGGGGAAAGCAATACTTAGCTCTACTGCTGTCTGTGTAGAGGCCTAGTTAGAATTGTATTGCAATGACAGGTGAAGTGCTTGTTGAAATCATGCTGCCTTGCTGCTCATTCCTTAAAGTACTTATACCAACGAATACCTGTTTGTCTGTAGCCATAGCTGTTCTTAACCTGTTCAACTCTGACGCCCTCTGGTGGCATTTTATAAACGATGCATAATATTGTATACTGCCCTCAAAGTACATTTCAGTCCTTACAGAAACATGCTTAGGGAAAGGGAAAGGGGAATACCTAGTCAGTTGTACAACTGAATGTATTCAACTAAAATGTGTCTTACGCATTTAACCCAACCACTCTGAATCAGAGATGTGCGGGGTCTGCCTTAATCGACATTCACGTCATCGGCGCCCGGGGAACAGTGGGTTAACTCCTTTGCTCAGGGGCAGAACGACAGTTAAGTACTGTTAGAAAGCTAAGAACTGTGGGATTCGGATAAGCGTCAGAAACAATGTGACTATTACAGAGCCCGAGATAGGGGGGAGGTCCCAATTGTCAGTTGTTGGGGAATAAGGGATTTGAAAGTCTAGGTTCGACATGAAATATGTAACCAATTACTCTCTCTAAACATGTGCACATTTCCATAGGAACAGAGCCATTTTAAAAGTGCGGGGTTTGTGCAACGTTTATCGTTTGACAGGATATACACATGAGAAGAAAGCTGAAGTCTCTATCCATACATTGATGTAAATATTCCCTTGTCTGATTCCCAGTTCGTCCACTCGCTAGCAGTCGGAGATCACACGAGTTCTCTTGGCCACTTGAAACCAGTTGCTTCTGGATCCTGTCATTTCCTAATGAGCCGCCCCCAGGTGGTGAGGGTAGGCAACAATTTGTAACTGGATCCTGGACTTCCTGACAGGCCATCCCAGGTGGTGAGGGTAGGCAACATCATATCCTCCATGCTGACCCTCAACACGGGGACCCCTCAGGGGTGCCTGCTTAGTCCCTTCCTGTACTCCATGTTTACCTGCGGCTCCAACACCATCATTGAGTTTGCCAATGACACAATTGTGGTAGGGCCTGATCACCAACGACGATGAGACAGCCTATAGGGAGGAAGTCATAGACTTCAAAGAGTGTTTACTATTTTTTCTGGAGGGCCACAATGTGTAGTAATCATTGGCCAAACCAGGCACACTAGAGTCTATGGAGCGATCTGATGTTGAACTTGAAATTCAGTTTATGTTGGCCCTAATATCACTCCATAACATTCTAGCTATATGTCTTGGTTAATGCCTGGTTGGAAAAAAAAATAAAAGACTGTAGCTCCTAAAGACATGATGGGCCACCACTTGGGTAGAAGCACTATATGGTCCTGTAGCCTACTTTGTCACATGTAAACAAGTTTAGGATGCCAAATGTTACCAAACATCCTACGCTTCCATTAGTCCCAGTCAAACATATCTTGACCTTTATCAACCCTACTGCATATGCCCTTTAGCTTAAATTTCAATTTCATTTTATTGTACTTTGTTTGGGACGGCACAAGACACTTAAAAAAATTATTATGATTTTCTCATAACAATGGAATTTTACTTCTCTGTTGCTCAATACTGTATGCTATTCGCACACAGTTGTCTGTTGTAGATCTGGAACCACTGACAGAATAGGGGAGTATGATGATAAAACACTAGTCTGGCATCAGTAGTCTGAAAATAGGAGGAAACCAGTTGGACATGTACATCAACATATGGCAGTTGACATTAATATTGTCAAAAACGCATCCTAGATGTCTCACACTTTTTGAATGAACCTGTGCCTTTGGCCAGGATCCAATTTTCCCACGGAGCTGGTGTGTAAAGGACCATATAAAATAATCTGAATGAGGCATATTGGGATTATAGCATAGTTGAATTCCATTTAATTTCCAATGAGTTTAAGAAATTAATGGAAAGCCATGTATGTTATGAATCGCTACTTGAATATGTACAAAAACAGTTTGTTGATTTAGTGTGTCAGTTTTATGGAGGTCCAAAATGAATGTAAAATCCAGACAGTTGAGGAATGACACGCAGTATGACATGAGCGATACCAAAAACATAGCTACTGCAGTCAGTTTACAACCAGGAGTTTTTCTTTTTAAAATTTGTTTATTGCTTAAACACAAATTTTAACACAGCATAAACCAATAATGATCAAATTAGAAATCAAAGCAGTGGTAGGTTTTATGGTGAAAACATTCAATCAAATCACATACACATGATTAGCAGATGTTAATGCGAGTGTAGCGAAATGCTTGTGCTTCTAGTTCCGACCGTGCAGTAATATCTAACAAGTGATCTAACAATTTCACAACTACCTCATACACACAAGTGTAAAGGAATGAATAAGAATATGTACATATAAATATATGGATGAGCGATGGCCAAACGGCATAGGCAAGATGCAGTAGATGGTATAGAGTACAGTATATACATATGAGATGAGTAATATAAGGTATGTAAACATTATATAAAGTGGCATTGTTTAAAGTGACTAGTGATGCATTTAGTACATCAGATTTGTAATTATTTAAGTGGCTAGAGATTGAGTCAGTATGTTGGCAGCAGCCACTCAATGTTAGTGATGGCTGGTTAACAGTCTGATGGCCTTGAGATAAACAGCTTCTTTCAGTCTCTCGGTCCAGCTTTGATGCAGCTGTACTGACCTCGCCTTCTGGATGATAGCGGGGTGAACAGGCAGTGGCTCGGGTGGTTGTTGTCCTTGACGTACTTTATGGCCTTCCTGTAACATCGGCAGCATGCTCTCGATTGTGCATCTGTAGAAGTTTGTGAGTGCTTTTGGTGACAAGCCGAATTTCTTCTGCCTCCTGAGGTTGAAGAGGCGCTGCTGCGCCTTCTTCACGATGCTGTCTGTGTGATGACGAGCTTGGAGGGCACTATGGTGTTAAATGCCGAGCTGTAGTCGATGAACAGCATTCTCACATAGGTATTCCACTTGTCCAGATGGGTTAGGGCAGTGTGCAGTGTGGTTGAGATTGCATTGTCTGTGGACCTATTTGGGCGGTAAGCAAATTGGAGTGGGTCTAGGGTGTCAGGTAGGGTGGAGTTGATATGGTCCTTGACTAGTCTCTCAAAGCACTTCATGATGACGGAAGTGAGAGCTACGGGGCGGTAGTCGTTTAGCTCAGTTACCTTAGCTTTCTTGGGAACAGGAACAATGGTGGCCCGTTTGAAGCATGTGGGAACAGCAGACTGGGATAGGGATTGATTGAATATGTCCGTTAACACACCAGCCAGCTGGTCCGCGCATGCTCTGAGCGGGCGGCTGGGGATGCCGTCTGGGCCTCCAGCCTTGCGAGGGTTAACACGTTTAAATGTTTTACTCACCTCGGCTGCAGTGAAGGAGAGGCCGCATGTTTTGGTTGCAGGCCGTGTCAGTGGCACTGTATTGTCCTCAAAGCGGGTAAAAAAGTGATTTAGTCTGCCTGGGAGCAAGACATCCTGGTCCGTGATGGGGCTGGTTTTCTTTTTGTAATCCGTGTTTGACTGTAGACCCTGCCACATACCTCTTGTGTCTGAGCCGTTGAATTGAGATTCTACTTTGTCTCTATACTGACGCTTAACTTGTTTGATTGCCTTGCGGAGGGAATAGCTACACTGTTTGTATTCGGTCATATTTCCAGTCACCTTGCCCTGATTAAAAGCAGTGGTTCGCGCTTTCAGTTTCACGCGAATGCTGCCATCAATCCACGGTTTCTGTTTTGGGAATGTTTTAATCGTTGCTATGGGAACGACATCTTCAACGCACGTTCTAATGAACTCGCACACCGAGTCAGCGTATTCATCAATGTTGTTGTCTGACGCAATACGAAACATATCCCAGTCCAGTTAAGGCGACTTGAAATCCATTAGGATCTTCCTGCGCAGGTTTGAATCCTGCCGACAACGAAAAATACATTTTTTGACCCCTCCTGAGGTGGAAGTTTAGTTGTGTTTCTCATACCAATCACATCCTCTCAGATCTCCACAAGTACATAGGGATTAGTTGTCCATTTGGGATAGGACTGCAGGCCATCTATCCCACCTCACACCTTTACACACCTGGTTATCCAGCCTTCTAGCTCTATAGGCCACAGTAGCATAGGTTACAGGTTTGTAGTCAAGCCACAGATTTCAGATGAGATCCCATGATACACTCAACAATACAACAACATGATTCTCATGAATAAGCATTGATCCATTTGCTAAGATTTCCCCCATTTTGACATGTGGACCTGTTGTCACTCTGTTGTCTCAAGTGGCCAATTGCCCCGGGAAATGCAGAGCGCCAAATTCAAATAAAACGCTACAAAACTCAAACTTTCATTAAATCACACAGGATACTCAATTATGATACTCAATTAAAGCTACACTCGTTGTGAATCCAGCCAACATGTCAGATTTTAAAAATGCTTTTCAGTGAAAGCATGAGAAGCTATTATCTGATAGCATGCACCCACCTGAACCAGTTGTAACCAAAAGAACCAGTTGTAACCAAAAGAACTAGCGTAGCAGACCAATTCAGTTTGTCTGTGATGTGTACGCCGAGGAACTTAAAACTTACTACCCTCTCCACTACTGTTCCATCGATGTGGATAGGGGGGTGTTCCCTCTGCTGTTTTCTGAAGTCCACAATCATCTCCTTAGTTTTGTTGACGTTGAGTGTGAGGTTATTTTCCTGACACCACACTCCGAGGGCCCTCACCTCCTCCCAGTAGGCCGTCTCGTCGTTGTTGGTAATCAAGCCTACCACTGTTGTGTCGTCCTCAAACTTGATGATTGAGTTGGAGGCGTGCGTGGCCACACAGGCGTGGGTGAACAGGGAGTACAGGAGAGGGCTCAGAACGCACCCTTGAGGGGCCCCAGTGTTGAGGATCAGTGGGATGGAGATGTTGTTGCCTACCCTCACCACCTGGGGGCGGCCCGTCAGGAAGTCCAGTACCCAGTTGTACAGGGCGGGGTCGAGACCCAGGGACTCAAGCTTGATGACGAGCTTGGAGGGCACTATGGTGTTAAATGCCAAGCTGTAGTCGATGAACAGCATTCTCACATAGGTATTCCTCTTGTCCAGATGGGTTAGGGCAGTGTGCAGTGTGGTTGAGATTGCATTGTCTGTGGACCTATTTGGGCGGTAAGCAAATTGGAGTGGGTCTAGAGTGTCAGGTAGGGTGGAGGTGATATGGTCCTTGACTAGTCTCTCAAAGCACTTCATGATGACGGAAGTGAGTGCTACGGGGCAAGAAAGTGATGCTGGGGAAACATTATCTCGGCGCAGCAAACTCTGCCCAGTCAGTCACTCTGACAACAACTCGCTCCCCGTTCTCACCAAACCCCTCGGATAACCGAAGCAGTCCTCCTATCCTCTCCTCCCTAGTAACCCGCCATCTACCCTAGGATCCCACCGAATTGACTAACGCAATGGCCGCTTGGTACAACTGCCTCCTCCTAAAGAATAGGACCCGGACAGATCACGAGAAGGAAAACCTGGACCGTTTCAACGTGAGATCTGTCATCCACAATAGAGTTTATGTAATGATAGGACCCCAGGACAGTCCCTTCACCAGACCCATGTACGTGGAGTTGATACACTACCACCATCTCGACGCCCTATTAGCCATGATCGCGTGCTACGTCTACCCGACAGTGAAAAGCTTGTACGACTTTCCTGTGAGACACGTGCAATTTGCAGCAGCGCAGCGAGTCGTCCACACATCGTGATCAGCTGTCAATTGCAGGGAGGAGAGGACAAGAGTAAGGGAAAGAAAAGCCAAGCCAAGAGACATCATGACAAGAGAAGCCTAAAAGTAAAGAAGATGATCGTTATCACAGTACATCCACCAGTACTGACCTGGACCTTGGACCCATAGGCACGTTCAGTGAGCCTTCTATTGTGTATGTGTATCTATCCCTACGTCTGTCTCTCTGTCATTACGATGCAGGGCATACCGCGCAGTTTTTCTTAATACCACATAGGAGGATAGTTGTTACACTCGCTAAAGAGTAGCAGTAGCAATCTGCATTCATTTCCAAGTTGTAGTGACAGGCTGAAGTTAGTGTTTACAATGGGAGGGAAATTTAGTCAGTCTTGCCAAGCTACTTTCCCAATTCACTCTGCGAACCGGGGATATGTGATGAATGCAATACATCGAACAATTGCGAGACTGATTCAGTGGCATAAAGTGTAGTTACAGAGAGAGTTTGAGAGAGAAGACAATAGCAAATGAAATGTGCCCCATGAGCATTTGGGTATTCATTTAAAAAAATGCCCCGCACCCCATATGCCTAACCCAAACTAACCGTGGGATGGAGTGGGATCGTGACACCTAGTGAATGTGTCACATTCTACCAGCCAATTGTAGGCCTGTATCTCTTTGACTCAACTCATTGTTCATTTCACACTTGTAATGATGTCAGAGGAGAGTGGTATAGAAACTGACAACAGCGAGCTCAGCCCGGTAGGATACACATGATTATATCCTATGTTACACACACCTTGTTTATACAACATGCTAATCATAATATTTAATCTTGTATGGTTATGACGCTAATCTCCACACCACAGGTATCTACCATAACCCTGAGCCATTCTGTAGGTAAACAAATAGATTGTGAATGACTATTTCAATCATGCTTCATGCATTGTTATACCATGTCTATGTGATATTTCTATCCCATGCATATAATACACATCTCTGGAGAGCGATTACATACTATCCTCTGACAGAGAGGGACCTGAAAACCCTGTGGTACAATAAGAGCGTCCACTGGTGCCCCCGGAGGTCCTCAACCATGCACAACCTCAACCTCATCCAGCATTGCCTCCTCTTCCCCAGCTGAACAAAAAGATGACATGGTAGATCTGGAAATGTATAAGGTGATGACACTTTGCCTGTGTGTATGACCTCTTGTTAATGTGATTATTTGTCTTTCTCTCAAGTACATGGCCGATGATGAGGAAGAGCAGGGGGATGACGATGTTCCAATGTAGTGAGGACTAAAGGAGAAGAACACGTTTTATTCCTTTCTGGGCTCAATAAAGTTTATGTTCTTTGGAAATGAATGCTGCCCCTGCTTCTCTGGTTGTGGACAGTTACGGTTTGGGTATGGATTTATTGACAAAGTGAACACTTGTAATGTACTCTGTCAATAAATGTGAATGATCATTCAGTTTCAGAAATACTTTGTCTTTATTCACATATTGATGACTACAACACAAGGACTTTTGAAATGACATAGTGAAACAGGGATAGAACAGTGACTAGATATGCTACCAACTTCCATGTGTAGTAATCTACAGATTTCTTGGCGACTCTGTGACACGCGGTGGACCTTCCATGTCTTCATCCCCGACGCTCGGGTTCGCTTGCATCACGGAACAGGGTCGAGTTGCAAAGGTGACTTTTTCAACCATACTGATGTAGGACAGTACACTTGTGATCTCGGAGAAGCGTGCACTTGTCCCTATCGTAAACCCCAATGTATCAAACCGAACCTTGAATCTCTTTCCCTTGGCAGTCACAATCTTGAACAGGTATCCCAAACTCTCGTTATCCATATAATGCATTGCTGCACCTGGGTCGGCGTACAGTTTTTCCTTAATTCGTAGATTCTGTATCACTTCGCGGTGCTCAGGTGACCTTTTGGAACTGCCGTATGAAGCTCCCCACCATGCACCTTTCAGCACCTTTATCATGTAATACATCTCTTCCACTATATGTGTCACAGAAAAGTAGTCAATTGTTTTCCTCTGTCTAGGCAGCAAGTGCCCTTCTCCCAGTTTACAAACAAGATCTATTATGTCAATAGGATTTGAAAAATCAACTTGTATCAAGTCGTGACGGATGAACACACCAAATGTCATGACTGCGTTGTTGGTCTTCACCGTAACCGAACCCATTCCTCCAGGCATGTCACCAAAGTGTGCTGCGATGACAATATCTCCAGCGCGAATCTTAGGTGTATCCATGAAAGAGCTAATCTGCTCTTCAGAGACCAAGCCCCACCAGCGCTCACCCAGCCATTCTAAAAATGAAAGCCATGATCTGTTCAATAGTGACCAATTAAGCTTGCACTGTTTTTGTCTCGCATCCTCCTCAGCACGAATCGTGTCGTCAACCTCATCATCGTCGTAAACCTCGTCGTCATCCAGAAGGTTGTTTTTGGAATTGTATTGGTGACGAGTTTCGGCTTCGTGGTCCCTGGTATCCTCCAAGTCATCACCCAGAGTTGTGTTCATGCTCATCGTGGTACCACTCTTCGTGTTCATGCTCATCGTCCTCTTGCCAGTATCCGGGATCATCCTCACACATCAAATCATTGTATTCACTGGACCTTGTTGCTCGCCAAGCTCTCTCGGAATCGGGCGAGTTGGAGGCTGAAGACTTGAATGCTTGTGGTGTAACACTGTTCCCACTTGCATCTACTTTGCATTAACAAAACTGCACCTGAGGCCTCTTGACACAAACAACTGTCTCATAATGGTTCCCATGATTCTCCAAAATAAATCCCCTTGTTAGACACCTGTAAAACGTTACAACTGTATTCAAGCCAGCGGTCGGTGTAGTATGTGTATATATTTACACCCAAACAATCTGCTGCTGCTTGAATCTCCACTTCAGTCGCCCAACCAGCTAGAGAACTCCTTTTGGATTTGATTATATATTCTGACACTGAACGGTAACCCATTCTCAAAATGCTCCTATATGTACCATCGTTGCTTTCTAGCTGCTTCACCACGACTTTTTGAATTGTTCCATGATACTCATCTGTACCACACACCACTTCACTGATCGCTCTGAAGAAACAATTTCCGTCTATTTCCTTTTATTTTCACATTCTTACAAGGAGCCCCTAACTCACCAGCAGCTGTAAGAATTACAGACTGCTACTTGCACTGCACCTTCAGCCTCTTGCATAGAAGCTGTGCAACTGCAGCTCTAAAAGGGTTGAGCTGCAGCTCTCTACATGTGTTACCACTAACAAACTCAATGTCTGAGTCATCATTCCCCTTTCTCGTATCATAATACCTGAGTGTATCGAAACACGCTGATGTAACATATGCCATTATTCACTATTCTGCATTTGGAGTGCCTTTGCTACTGTCATTACTTTAGTCATGAATATATTGTGTTGGGCCCGTATCACCAAGGACCCCTGCATCCTGTACAGAATGTTTCCATATTGCCTGAGTTGTGGACTGTGTGCGTTTTGGGTATGGATTTTAAACCGCCCCCCTTCCAAGACTAACTTCCCTGGTTGTGGACAGTTCATTAACCCTCCTGCTGTCCTCGGGTCGTGTTGACCCTCCCACTGTCCTTGGGTCATTTTGAACCGACACTGTGACCCGGCACTGTGTTGATTAACCCTCCCGCTGTTGTTGGATCATTTTGACCCGAAACTAGAGCAGTGAAAACAATCACCTCCTAGACATTATGCAACTTGAAATTTGATGACTTGTCCTAGACTGACCCCAATATTACAAAAGTGAAATGTTGCCTGTATTCATGTACCCGTGTAAGCTGTACGAAACAACAGGTACTAATATTGTCATGGGTACATGTCTGGACATGTGGTCTTGTCCAAGGTGCTGAAGCCATTACTGTGCGTTTCACTGCTGAACAGGTTCTAGAAAATGATATTTTCAAATGTACAGCAAGTCTATGCTGATTCTGAAGAGGAAGTGGAGGATGTGTCAGAAAATGAAGATTGGGAGGAATTACAACCCAGAGCATTGATGCATCATCTTCAGAGGAAGACGATATCTCTCACGCTGAAAGAGAGACTTTCCTGTCAAAAAACGGCAAAATCAAATGGTCCTCAGTAGCATATCACAAACAGGGAAGAATGGCAGAACATAAGGTCATGTAGATGACCCCAGTACCCACAACGTATGCCGTTTCCCATGCCCATGACATGGCCTCAACATTCTACCTGTTTATCACACCGGCAAATAGAAAAAAATCATCCTGGACATGACAAATCTGGAGACAGCTGGAAAGGGATGGATGAGACTGACCTGCATGCCTATATAGATGTCCCGATGTGAGGCTGCCGCTAGTCTATGGAATGCAGTGTGTGGAAGGGCCATTTTCCGTGCCAATATGCAACTAAAAGTATTTCACACTTACTCAAGACTGCTACGATTTGATGACCATGAGTCAAGACCTGCAAGATGTGGGACAGACAAACTGGCAGCCGTTTGAGAGGTCTGGGAAAAGTGGGTTGAGCGGCTGCCTGGCCTGGCTCTACAACCCAGGGCCTGACGTGACAGTGGATGAGCAACTGGTTCCATTCAGAGTTAGTATATATATATATTTAATAAAAGTGATTTTCACCACTGACTTCTGTGACTGTTTCTGTGTGACACCAATGCTAATAATTACCGATGATGCTAATCTCTTCTTGCCAAAGGTCATTGTCCTTTCCGGCAGTATATGCCCAGCAAGCCAGAAAAATATGGGATCAAGTTATGGGTAGGCCTGCGACGCCAAATCCAGCAACGCTTGGAAGATGCAAGTCTACACCAGGAAGCCGACCAGTGGAGGCCCAGAGAAGAACCAGGGGATGTGCGTTGTGCTTGATGAGACAGAGGGACTGAGGGGTCGCAATGCGACATGACAATTTCTTCACTTCTTATGAACTCGGACAGCAGCTCCTGAAGAGGAACGTCACCATGGTTGGCACAGTTAGAAAGAACAAGCCTGAGCTCCCACCTGCACTGCTTGTGTTAAAGTTAAGAGAGGTCTTCTGATCAAAGTTTGCCTTCACGCGCACCACCACCCTACCTCCCAAAGAAAAACAAGAATATGTTACTTCTGAGCACACTGCACACAGAGGCTGAAATTAGCCATCGCCAGGACAGGAAGCCAGGAGGTGTGGTCAACCGAGATAAGATGATTGGAACATACAGCTGCAGAAGGATGACTGCCCGCTGGCCCCTGGTCATCTTCCACAACATCATTGATGTTTCCTCCTACAATGCCATTGTGATATGGAGAGAGATCAACCCGAGCTGGATGCCTCTTAAGTGCAACAAGAAGAGGGTGTTCCTGGAGCAGCTGGGAAAAGTACTTGTAACTCCATTCATCGAAAGAAGGGAGCATCTCCACTACACAGACGCACGCATCTGCAGAAGTTGTGAAAGCTGTTCAGAGGGCTAGATCTCATGAGCAACCTGAGGAGCCCCCAGCCACTTCCCCAGCTGGGGCAAGTAAGAGGAAGAGGTTTCAGATCCGCCCACCAAAGAATGACTGTAAAACACATACTGTGTACTGCAGGTGTAAGAAATATATCTGTAAAGGCTGTACACATGCATACCGTCACACGTGTGCTCATTGGGGGTTTAGTCAAGGCGGGTCAGTTTGACCCGGAGCACACGGGGTGTATACAGAATGAGAACGGGAGGTTTAAAGCCATTTTGCCACAACTTTGGAAGTATACTTGGGGTCATTTGTCCATTTGGAAGACCCATTTGTGAACAAGTGAACTTTTTAGGGATAGAGTGAACTGCCTCCTACTCTGTCCCAGATGCTAATATATGCATATTATTATTACTATTGGATATAAAACACTCTTAAGTTTCTAAAACTGTCTGAATTATGTCTGTGAGTATAACAGAACTCACAGGGCAGGCGAACTTCCAAACAGGAAGTGGAAATTCTGGGGCTGGTTGATTTTCAACTCCTCGCCTATTCACATCCCAGTAAGATATGGATCTGTTCACACTTCCTACAGCTTCCACTAGATGTCAACAGTCAGTACAATGTGGAATGAAGCCTCTTGTGTGATGTGGGGCCAGAAGGCAGCTATTTGAGTCAGTAGAATGCAAGTTCCTGGTTACGCGCATTCCTCATGATATCACCATGCGTTCCATTACTCTGTAGACAAAAACGAATGCTCCGGTTGGAACGTTATTGGACATATATGATAATAACGTCCTGAAGATTGATTCTCTACTTAGTTTGACCAGTTTATTCGACCTGGAATATAACTTTTTGAAGTTTTTGTCTGAGTTCGCCTGGACCAGCACCAGCTTTTGGACATGTGAACTAAACGTACTAGCAAAAGTAGCTACTTGGACACTAGTAATGGACATTATGGAACAAAACAACAATTTATTGCGGAACTAGTATTCCTGGCACTGCATTCTGATGAAAGATCATTAAAGGTAAGGGAATATTAATGATGTAATTTCGTATTTCTGTTGACTCCAACATAGCGGAGAAATGTTTCTGACCGCGTCCCAGATTATTGCATGGTATGCTTTTTTCATATTTTTTATATTTTTTAAAAATCTGACACAGGGGTTGCATAAAGAACAAGTGTATCTTTTAATTCTATGTAAAACATGTACCTTTTGTCAAAGTTTATGATGAGTATTTCTGTTATTTGACGTAGCTCTCTGTAATTACTCCGGATATTTTGGAGGCATTTCTGAACATGGCACCAATGTAATCCGAGATTTGTGGATATAAATATGCATATTTATCTCTAATTCTGCTTTTGTGACTATCTTTGGCTGGGGAAAATGGTTGTGTGTTTTTTGGATTTGGTGGTGATCTAACATGTTGTGTTTTCGCTGTAAAACATTTTAAAACTCAGACACGATGGGTAAATTAACAAGATGTTAACTTCTTGCGACTAGCAATCCCGAATCCGGGAGCGTAATTATAGCCTCAAACAAATTAGCATAACGCAGCGGACATAAATACCCCTAGAAACCTTTCCTATTCATGAAAATCGCAAATGAAATATATTCAAACACAAGCTTAGCCTTTTGTTAATCACTCTGTCATCTCAGATTTTCAAAATATGCGTTACAGCCAACGCTAGACAAGCATTTGTGTAAGTTTATCATGGCATAATGCTATGCTAGGCTCTGCTGGCAGCAGGCAACATTTTCACGAAAATAAGAAACAAAACCAAATTAAATCATTTACCTTTGAAGAACTTTGGATCTTTTCACTCAGGAGACTCCCAGTTAGATAGCAAATGTTCCTTTTTTCCCAAAATATTATTTTTGTAGGCGAAATAGCTCCCGTTTGTTCATTATGCTGGGCTGAGAAATCGACCGGAAAATGCTACCACTAAAACGCCAAACTTTTTTCAAAATTAGCTCAATAATATCGACAGAAACACGGCAAACGTTGTTTAGGATCAATCCTCAAGGTGTTTTTAACATATATATTCGATAATATATCCGTCGAGGCAATTGGTTTCTCATAAGAAGCGATTGGAAAAAAAATATTACAAAAAGATATTAATATTCATGAAATCACAAGTGCAACATTGCAAAACACAGCTTAGCCTTTTGTTAATCACCCTGTCGTGTCAGATTTTGAAATTATGCTTTACAGCTAAAGCAATCCAAGCGTTTGTGTAAGTTTATCGATAGCCTAGCATAGCATTATGTACACTTAGCATCAGGAAGCTTGGTCACGAAAATCAGAAAAGCAATCAAATTAACCGTTTACCTTTGAAAATCTTCGGATGTTTTCACTCACGAGACTCCCAGTTACACAGCAAATGTTCCTTTTGTTCCATAAAGATTATTTTTTATACCCAAAATACCTCCGTTGATGTAAGGAGTTCTGCCTAGGGTTACAACGTTCAAGATCAGTTGTTGAGGAAATGGACGCCTCGCAGCAAAAGTTGTGGGTGATTGTAACGGCTGTTTTCCGACGACGACGATGAGGAGGAGTAGTAAGGATCGGAGAACCAATGCGCAGCATGGTACGTGTTCATGCTCTTTTTTTAAACAAACGAACACTGAAACAAAACAATAAACGACTCGTGAAATACCCAACCGAAACAGTTCCGTGTGGAACACAGACACAGAAAATAAACACCCACGAAACACAAGCGGGAAAAACGACACCTACCTCTGATTGAGAACCATACACAAAACAGAACATAGAAAACGGAACACAGACAAACTCACCCAACTTATGCCCTGACCATACTAAAACAAAGACATAACAAAGGAACTAAGGTCAGAACGTGACAGTACCCCCCGCAAAGGTGCGGACTCCGGCCGCAAAACCTGAACCTATAGGGGAGGGTCTGTGTGGGTGTCTGTCCGCGGCGGCGGCTCTGGCGTGGGACGTGGACCCCACTCCACCAATCGTCTTTGTCCGCCTCCTCAACCGGTGGCCCTCGCCGCCGACCTCGGACTGGGGACCCTAGCAATGGGTCCCGAATGGACAGGAGATTCCGGCAGCGGCGGAGTGAAGGATGGTTCCGGCAGCTCCTGGCTGACGGACGGCTCCGGCAGCTCCTGGCTGACGGGCGACTCCGGCAGCTCAGGACAGACGGGCGACTCCGGCAGCTCAGGACAGACGGGCGACTCCGGCAGCTCAGGACAGACGGGCGACTCCGGCAGCTCAGGACAGACGGGCGACTCCGGCAGCTCAGGACAGACGGGCGACTCCGGCAGCTCAGGACAGACGGGCGACTCCGGCAGCTCAGGACAGACGGGCGACTCCGGCAGCTCAGGACAGACGGGCGACTCCGGCAGCTCAGGACAGACGGGCGACTCCGGCAGCTCAGGACAGACGGGCGACTCCGGCAGCTCAGGACAGACGGGCGACTCCGGCAGCTCAGGACAGACGGGCGACTCCGGCAGCTCAGGACAGACGGGCGACTCCGGCAGCTCAGGACAGACGGGCGACTCCGGCAGCTCAGGACAGACGGGCGACTCCGGCAGCTCAGGACAGACGGGCGACTCCGGCAGCTCAGGACAGACGGGCGACTCCGGCAGCTCAGGACAGACGGGCGACTCCGGCAGCTCAGGACAGACGGGCGACTCCGGCAGCTCAGGACAGACGGGCGACTCTGGCAGCTAAATCAAATCAAATTGTATTTGTCACATACACATGGTTAGCAGATGTTAATGCGAGTGTAGCGAAATGCTTGTGCTTCTAGTTCCGACAATGCAGTAATAACCAACAAGTAATCTAACTAACAATTCCAAAACTACTGTCTTATACACAGTGTAAGGGGATAAAGAATATGTACATAAGGATATATGAATGAGTGATGGTACAGAGCAGCATAGGCAAGATACAGTAGATGGTATCGAGTACAGTATATACATATGAGATGAGTATGTAAACAAAGTGGCATAGTTAAAGTGGCTAGTGATACATGTATTACATAAGGATGCAGTCGATGATATAGAGTATAGTATATACGTATGCATATGAGATGAATAATGTAGGGTAAGTAACATTATATAAGGTAGCATTGTTTAAAGTGGCTAGTGATATATTTACATCATTTCCCATCAATTCCCATTATTAAAGTGGCTGGAGTTGAGTCAGTGTCAGTGTGTTGGCAGCAGCCACTCAATGTTAGTGGTGGCTGTTTAACAGTCTGATGGCCTTGAGATAGAAGCTGTTTTTCAGAAACTGTTTTTCAGTCTCTCGGTCCCAGCTTTGATGCACTGACGGGAGACTCCGGCAGCTCAGGACAGACGGGAGACTTCGGCAGCTCAGGACAGACGGGAGACTCCGGCAGCTCAGGACAGACGGGAGACTCCGGCAGCTCAGGACAGACGGGAGACTCCGGCAGCTCAGGACAGACGGGAGACTCCGGCAGCTCAGGACAGACGGGAGACTCTGGCAGCTTTTATTTTTTTTTTTACTTGTGCATAAGGCATATGTTTTGTCCATGTACAATATGATTTCATAGGAAGTCAAAAGTCAAAGTCAGTCACTTTCTTTTTTAGGCCAAATGCCATAAGAAATGTCTAAATGCAATATGGAAGATTTGAAAGTGCCAAATCAGGATATTATATCCATTTGCCATGTACGATCAATGGAAGTTGGTTTACAAACACAAAAGTCAGAGAAACATGTCCAAAAGGCCTTTATACTGCCAAAATGACATATGCTAAGCCATGAATCAACCAAGATGGTATATTTGTCACGTATGATGAGGGAGAAGTGGGACTGTTGTTTTTAAGTGGGACTGTTGATTTTATGAAAAATGTCCAAAATGACCAGGGACGCCGGTGGGGGGTGCTCCCTATCCAATCGTGGACCCCTTGCTACCCCGTAATGGTAACCCATTTGAATCCCCAGGTGCACGGCTGTGCATTTGCAATATGTTTCAATGGGCGTTTATCATCACGAATTTGTCATGCTCAAAACTACTGCAGAAATGCAAAATTGACTGGCATGATGAACTCGGGATGGCCGGGCAGTGATTCTGGTTCCTCTCCATCGCTCGTTGGGGTTTATTTCAGAATGTTATTTTGGTGATGGTACCTCACTGTTTAAACATATTGCAAATAGACAAAAGTCACCAGCAAGTCACCGTCCATCAGTCAATTAGGTATCATTCTGACACCATACTGATAAACTGACACCACACCCACTTTTTCCAACTCGTTTAGAAGCCAACTATCACATATTTCAGAGCTGGCCCAAAATTCACAGCGCCGTCTGTTCAAACCACAATAAAAACGTAAAACACGTAGTTACGTTCTAGCTGCGGGTCCAGTCCTGACATTATGTGTAGGCCTAGCTGAGGCGACCCCGAATCCCAAGTTTCGGCTCGATAGGTCATTTGGTGCACGAGCAAGACCTTAATTGGTGCTGAAAATCCACTTTTTCCCATGCCTTGCTACGGGATCCTTGAATGAGCTATCGGACAGAAACGTTGGGGTATGTCTCTATGGGCCGAGGCGGTTGCAATGCACCTAGTCTTGCGGCTCTGGGACATTTCTAGATTTCGTAATTTTTGTGATGTAAAAATGAATTGAAGTCATTGCAAATGTACGAGGCTGTTTCTCGGTCCGAGAACCTTCTAGAGCCACATAACTCACCACGCAATATCAACCTGAGCTCTCGGTTTGACGGTTCTTTAATAGTTCGAACAAAGTTAACCATTGCTGGCTCTGTCTGTCTCGACACACCCCACTGTGTCCCTCCGTCCAAGCTGTGTGTGTGTGTGATTTAGTTTTTCTTGGACATTTTATGGGAGACATGACTGATTTACATTTCATGAGGGTTGCCTAATCGCACATATTAAGTTTTGGAAAGATCTGACTTTTTTACCCTTCGAAACAGCCCCTGTGACACCAATTATGGCACTTCCGGTTGAACCAGGAAGCTAAAAGTAAACGCATATCCTCATTGGAGTATGCTTTTACGGAATCCTGAGTTTTAAGTGTAGAACGTTAAGAACTGACTGATTTACACAGGGTTGAATTCACTATTTCTTTCAAACATCAGTTTGGGTATGGAAAAACACTTTTAGGGTGATTTTAACCACTTCCGTTTGCATCAGGAAGCTTAGAATCAACACAGGTAACTCTCATAGTGGCCTGATGGATTGCCATTGAAGACATGTTCATAAGGCAATATTAACCCACATAGGCTCTAGGTTGAATTTAGGGGAGCAGGCAATGTTTTCCTATAAGGAGATTTTTCTGCTAAGGGTTAATGCCACATGGTGAAGGTTAGGCTTGCACAGATCTCTCACTGTCACCCAAAGCAAATTACATTTAGGGCCAGGCGTAATTTTGGGCCTACTTTTTCACAGTCGCTGCACTCAGAGCGAGCTACGGTCAAGCGGGGCATCTCGTTGAACTCAGCATGGCCTTTAGAATATGGAAATCCATTGCAGGCTCTGTGTGTCTTCAAGCACCGCACTTTGTCACTCCATCCTTGCTGTGTGTGTGTGTGTGTGTGTGTGTGTGTGTGTGTGTGTGTGTGTGTGTGTGTGTGTGTGTGTGTGTGTGTGTGCGTGCGTGCGTGCGTGCGTGCGTGCGTGCGTGTGAGATGGCTTTTCTTTGACATCTTTTGGGAGAAATGACTGACTTACAGTTCATGAGGGTTGCCTAATCACACATATGAGGTTTTGAAAAGATCTAACCCTTCGAAACAGCACCTATGACACAACTTTAAGGCACTTCCGGTTTACACAGGAAGCTGAAAGTGAACACATATCCTCCTTGGGGTAGGCAATTATAGAATATTGAGTTTTAAGTCTTTACGTTAAGAACTGACTTATTTACGGAGGGTTTAGTGTGTGTGTGTTATCACAGAAATCTCGCAGAGCTCCGAAGCAGACATTAAAAAGACTCATATGAATACGCTGTAACTGGATTTGTAACTGTTTTAAAAAAAACTATTTTTGAACATCACCAATTTGACATTGTACGATTTCTCTTGAATGACGATAGATAAATTGCTGGTTCTTTTTTTATTGACACTGTCGGTTCACTTAATTTGAAATGAAGCGGTCAAATTATTATTTTATTTTCATTTTTGACCTTTAATCCCAGAAAAATGGTCATAACTCAAAAACGTTGAGGCCTAGACGCCATCTTGTTCGGGGCCAACTGCCCATTATGCCAAACCTATGCTCACCAAGTTTCGTCTTCGAGGTCTTTTCCGTTTAGGGGATAAGGCCATGTCGTGATTCGTGATGTTTTGGACATTTGCAATATGATTCCATTCGCCCTCTTGTGGGATTTACCGGGACAGCGGAAAAATGACCAAAATGTGAATATTTTGTCAATATATGTCCGAAAGAGTTCGTTTGATGACTTCCTGGAAGATTTTGGCCCTTCCGAACGGCCCGACGCCATCCGCAAATTTTACAAACTTTTTTGGATGTCTAGTAAGGGACCGTACATTTGCAATATGGACTTTCTCACTAACCATATGGCAAGCGCCAAAATGTTCCCTTAAAAACCTCTTAGGGATATTGAGACGCTAGCGTCTCAAGTGGCCAATAGCCTCGGGAAATGCATAAGCGCCAAATTCAAATAATACGCGATAAAACTCAAACTTTCATTAAGATATGAAAGCATAGGGGAATATCCAATTCCAGCTCCCATATTGGAATTCCCATGGCTTCCACAATGTGTCAACAGTCTTTGTTCTTGGCTTCAGGCTTGTAACTTCAATAACGAGTGATAAATATGAGTTTTAGTACAACGACACGAGTTTGGAAATCTGTGCGAGTGCAATGAGGATGACGCGCACCTGCTAATATTGCTTTCCTATTGAACATACTTCTTTCCGTATGAAATATTATAGTTTAATGACATTTTAGGGTACCTGAGCACTAACTAGAAACGTACTTTGACTTGTTGAATCAAAGTTTAGTCGTAGATTTTCGGATTGCTTTCTCTGCATGTTGAACAAGTGGATTAATAAAATTGATGGTGCCAACTAAATCGACTTTTTGGGATATGAAGAAGGATTTTATCTAACAAAATGACACTACATGTTATAGCTGGGACCCTTTGTATGACAAATCAGAGGAAGATTTTCCAAAAGTGAATATTTAATGAAACCTATGATTGTGGAAAATGTTGATGTGGGGCACTGTCCTCAAACAAACTTATGGCATACTATCTTAGATTTTGCACTGACAACCGGACTGTTACCCACTCCCACGGATGGAAGATTGTGTTTACCAGGTTGGTACTGTCCGGTTTTTCAGCAAGTTTGATTTGCAGAAGGGTTACTGGGAAGTGCCTTTGTCATCAAGAGATCGTGAAATATCTGCTTTTATTATTCCTTCGGGTCTTTTCTCCTATTCGGTCAGGAGTTGAGGCCTACGCAATGTTCCTGCTATGTTTTAGCGTCTAATGAATAGGGTGACCTCTGGCCTTGACAGCTGTGCTGTTTATCTAGATGATGTGGTTGTTTTATAGTGACACTTGGGAGCGCGATCTTGTGCAGATACGGACTCTGTTTGAACATTTGGCTGAGGCCTGTCTCGCTGTGAACTTTGCCAACTGTGTTTGCCCAGGCAACAGTGACCTACCTCGGCAGAGTGGTCGGGCAGGGTCGTGTTCTCCCGGTGCAGGCTAAAGTGGCCACTATCAATCTGTTTCCACCGCCCACCACCAAGAAGGAGCTGCAACGCTTCCGAGGTATGGTTGGGTACTTTCGGGGGTTTTGCTTCAACTTCTCCATGGTTGTAGCATCTCTGACTGATCTGTTGAAGGAGAGGGCTGTTTTAATCTGGTCTTCCTGCTGTCAGAGTGCTTTTGAAAATGTGAAACTGCTTCTTAGTTCTGACCCTGTGTTGGCTGCCCCATGATTTGAACTGCCTTCAGCCTATATGTGGATACAAGTAACGTAGGGGCAGGTGTAGTGTTGCTTCAAGCAGATGGGGGTGTTGAACATCCTGTTAGTTATTTCTCCCGAAAGTTTAACTATTCAGTGGGGGAGAAAGAGGCCCTTGCTTTAATCTGGGCATTGAAGCATATTGAGGTATGTGTGTGGTCCCTATTGTGGTTTACAACTGACCACAACCCACTTACTTTCCTGCACACCATGCTTTGCCTAAAAAGCAGGATTATGCGCTGGTGTTTCTCCTGCAGGCGTTAGGATGTACGACATGTAAAAAAGTGTGGATGATGTGCTTTAACGTGCACCGATTTCATCGATCTTCGGACGCCTTCGTTGTTTGTTTTTATTTTCGGTTGGTGGTCTTTACAGGGTTTATTTTGTCCTTCCTGTTGCTCTAGCTTCTGCTCTCCTGTCACTTCGTCTCCATTTCTTTCTCTTAAATTGTTGCTTCAAGGTACCATGGTTGCTGAGGCTGGTTGGGGTCAGGTGATTTGGTTGGGTTGGTATCATGGGCATACGGTGGACCTCTTACCTTTATGGTTTGTATACTATTTTGTGTCTGAACCGTTTTGATCAGTTGTATTGGTGTATTTGTGTGGTTGTGGGTTTTGTTTCCAGGTCTTTGTTAGTTCCTGCTTTTCATAGGAGTGGGTGTTATACCCCCCTCAGTTTCCCTGCCACCTTCTCTGTGTTTATATTTGCAGATTGGGGACAGGTGGAGCTGATTGGGTCGTTAAGGTGACAAGTTGCACCTGGGTTTGGGATCAACTAGGTGATAAAGGGTCCTGGTGCCCAGTCCTGCCTCTCTCTCTCACTCCACAAGTACCATTTTGTTTTGTGATCTGGTTGATTTGTTTTTGATTAGGTGCACCATTAACACTTATACACATTCATCCATGCATCTCCATTACATCCCTCACAAGTTAGTTTTCTTGTTCAAATCTAGGCTAAGCACTATGCCTCCCTCAACAGTATGTCAAACAACATCCCTTATTGTACAAGTAATATCCATAATATCCCTCCCAGGAACACTGTACATTTGACTCAGATACGATACTCCCCATCACTTTATTAGCACGGTTAGCGAAAACCCTTGCCAAAATCTTATCAGTATTCCGTGACCTTAAAGGCCTCACATTTTCCAGCTTCTCCCTGCTCCATTGGTTTTCTAATATTTAACAATCCTGTGGACAATGATTCTGGAACTATCTGTGCCTGTTCCATGTACACATCCAACAATACAGGTGCTAAAATATCCACAAATTGATGAATAAACTCACTTTTCAGCCCATCTGATCCCAGACTTTTTTTTCTTATTATTGGCCAAGATGTCCTCCAATATCTCCTTAACCGTCATATCTTTGCCATACATTTTTTGTTCAGCATCAGGTAATTTAGCATCAATAAAACCTAAAACCTCACTACAGCCTTGATCGCCCCTCCCCCATTGCCCACATACATGCACTCTTTTCAATGTTATGTACAGCAGCCTGAGCTTTCATAAAGCCTGCCACATCATAACCCTCCACCCTATCAACATTTTCCAGCTCAATGTCAATTCATTTCTTCAAAGCTATCCGCTCCCTCTTTAAAATAAAATCCGTCCGTCTTGCGTCAACACTCAACCCTCTAATCTTCTCTTTTTGACCATCCCACCACAATCCAATATTAACACATTTAAAACCACTCAACATTTCTCTGTTTAATATAATCGGCAATCATATTAATATATTTGTCTTCTTTTAGTAGCTCAGCATTCACGCACAGAGTCCTTACTCTTCGAGGATTCACCCTTCACCTCCATAGTTTTAGGACTAGCGTCAGATATAAAACGTTCATGATCAGCACCCCCTGCACCTTCAGACAGATCCGTGGCCGACACTCCTCCTCCACCCTCCGGCTCATTTCCATGCTAGACCCGATTCCATCTGCCACAGTAGATTCATCACCCTATTCTCCTTCACCATCCTGGCCTCCTTTTTCTCCCTCCCGTCCTCTCCTTCGTCACACTCTCTTCTACCACCACCTTCTGTTGTTTCATGTCATCACCGTCTGTCGGCCTAATGCACGTGCAGTGGATGCCTCTCTTACCACACCCATTGCAAGGTCTTCCCACTTTCGCGACGCACTCTCGCATAATGCCCTTGTATTCTGCATCGCCGTCATAAAAACATCATGGCAATTCTGGACTACGTGGCCAGGCTGAATACAAATTTGGCACACTTTAACTTGTCTGTCGTGTATCACACGGAATTATTCAGCCCCCTCCAACATCTCGAACTTTGCAGAATACGGTAGTGAGTGCATCACGTCTGAGAACCGGACCTTGCAGAATCTTGTGACATCCACTATCTCCGTTACCAGCCAAAATGTATTCTAAATCAGAAACCGCCGATACACCCCATCCTTCCAATTTGGCAACAATAGCATCATCGCTAATATACACTGAAATTAATGAAGGACGCCACCAGTTCATCCGATGAAATGTCCCTCGCCATTACCGTACACGATTTGATTTTCAGTCCATCCATCAGTTACTCCTTCCCATGGACATGCAACATCGTTATCTCGTACTCCTGATCCCCCTTGCATCTGCACCCTGTCACTGCTCAGCATGCCTTCTCTATCCCTCACAGCAATTCCATCGTTAGTTTACGATTCCCAGTGATATCCACCTCCACAATACAAGCCCTATCATAGGATTTCTCCCTCGACGGTGGTGCACCATGATTATTTACTTCATGTCCTGCACTCTTTCAGTTTCCTCGCGATGGTCATAGAAGCCATTGTAATCCATCCGGTTATACAGAGACCTTTCCTCCAACAACATAAGCTGGTAAAAATCAACTCAACTAGTAATAAAAAAAACAATTCTAACAAATTCAAACAAATTGCCAACCAAAATATATATACCAAAAAGCAGCGAACAATTCCCTCTCCAACAAAACCAATTTTCCTGCAAAAACGTCTTCAATCACTGACCCTGCTTAGCTTCCAAGATCAGATGAGATCGCATACCAGGCTAGCAGGCCACCCCAGCTAGCAGACAACACAAAACTGAAGACACTGGGAGGAGCTAAGGGAAGACAAAATTATATACAGGAGAGGGGAAATGCAAAACAGAACAAGCAAAAAAGAAAAACAAAATATAAATTAAGAAAGAAAGAAAGGAAAAGGAGCAGCAGGCCTGTAGTCTACCACCGAGACCACCTCCTTACCCATGACAAAATAAAATAATTGTGAAACAGAACAACAATAATACACTTAACAAAATAACTCAGGCCTATGATCGCCTCTCCGATCAAATGCAGCAACTGTCATAGAAAATACAGAGAACAGATTATTAATATTACTATTATTTAAGTGTCGTGACATTTCTCTTTAAAACAGCTCATTTATATTTGTGCAACATTTATACACATAAAAACAGCAATTTAATATTACATTTAAATTGTTAGTCTAATTTAAAAACAATAGAAACAACCATGAATACATTTATTTTTTCTTGTAAGACATCCAATCTGTAAAAGCCATTTCAATTGTATACAAATGATTTAACAAAAGTAAAACATGTTTAAAAACAAACTTTGTTTAAAAAAGTGCTATTCTGAATTCAATAACCGTCCTGTCCTTCGGGGGCCAGAGGAGATCCCTCCCCTATGCGCATCGCCCTAGGCGCATCGCCCTAGGTGTTGTGGGGAACCCTTCGCCTTGGATTGAGGCCACCTTCTGTACCACCCCAGGTCTACCGTGGCTACCATGGCCACTGCCTGGGGGGTGGAGACGACTCGTTTTGCTACCAGCAGGTTGTGGGAGGACCACAGTGCTTCCTTCTACAGGCCCCTGGCAGCTCTGCACTCCCAGAGCAAGTGCCTCACCGACTCCTCTTGGCCGAAGCCTGGTCGGGTGTCCTCACCATGCCCCGGGACTGCATAACGGCCCTGACCTGTAGGATCTCATGGATGACAATCCAGGACAAGTCCCGTTGACGGTTCAGAAGAGCCGGATGGGCCACGTTGCGCCAAACCACTGGGGCTCGCCTTTAGCAAGCCCGTGCACTGGACACACTGGTTGCCGCTCCTGCAAAAGAGAAAGAGGCGCACGATGTGTAGCTCAAATGGTTACTGCCTCTTTTTCCAGTTAAAAATGTCTTAACTTCTGGAGCTGGGTATAGTGTGCAGGGAGTAGGAAAGAGACTGGGGCTTGCAGGTCGACTGGGATCAGCCTCAGGGTTCTAAGGTAAGATCCCAGCCAGAACTGCGTGAGGGCCTGGGTCTTGTTGTTGAGTCAGATGTAACGCTGTGTAGCGGCTGCCCAGGAACAAGTAGAGGTCAGGCAAGCCTTCCCCCCCCCTTGGATCTGGGCCTCTTGACCACCTCCCTCTCAGCCTCTCCCACTTGCTTCCCCACAGGAAGTAAAACTGCATCTGTTCTAGTGCTAAAAGAGTTCTTCGTGGGGGGATAAAAACAGAACTGATTAAAAATCGTCTTTCTGTCTTACTGTCCCCATGATCCCACTCCATTTGCCGCTTCCTCCTTCCCCCCTGTCAAACTTTCTCCCAGTACCCTTATGTAAGGTCATTTTAACAGTCAGTGGTAGTCTGGTTAAGTCTGGGTCTGCCCATGGTTCGAAAAAATGGGCTTCTGTTTTGTCTTTGTACAGTCTCGCCCCAGAGGCGAGAGGACTACAAGCTGTGTGTTTCTGTCTCTCGCATAACAGATGGCATCTCTGATCAGTACCAGGCTGTCCATGATCTTCCTTTTGGGAACGGCACAAGAGTGCACCCTCCCGGGTGGATCACCTCCCCTAAAACAGAAGACATTCTGAGTCTTAGAACCTTAGTAAAAAGTTTACAGGGTAATCGGTCTCCAGTTTGTCTTGTGTAAAAGAGTCTCAATCCCTACTCTAAAACTGTCAGGTAGTTTGTCAAGTTGTTCAAAGTCAGTAACGACAGAAGTTTGCCGGCTAAGACATCCCAAAATTTAAGATAAAACTCCAAGGGGAGGCTGTCCTCTTAAAATGTTTCAGTCCTTTATTGTCAGGTCCTTTGTCAGGTTGTCTGTGTTGAGTAAGGTCCTGTCAATGTATGTTAATTGTTCCCCATGGTTTCCTCACACAAATATTTTACTCCAAACAGTTCCTCATAAACATCCTCGACTACTTCTTGTATTCTCTCTATCTGTTTTTGATCCTGTCATTGTCCTACCCTTTCTAACTATTTTCTTAAAGTGCCTCGAACACTTCTCCCCTTCTAATTCCCTCTCCTTACTTCTTAAAATTACCCCCTACTTTTCTGTTTTGCTAAAAATGCCATTTCCATTAATTTCATGGTTAAAATCAAAGACATCAGATGATTAAAAGGTTTTATTAAACTCTCAGCAAAAAAACACAAGCATAATAAAACAAACCACCAAAAATACTCAAAACAAACGAAACCCCAAAATTATAACCCAGGGGAGCACCGTCCCTTCCTTAGGCGGCCCGCTAGGACATGGGCTGCCACCTTGTAGTTTGCGCACAATAGCGTAATGGGCCTGTAGTTCCCCAGGTTATCCCTTTCTCCTTTCTTGAAAAGCAGTATCAAGACCCCAGAAGCCCTGACTCATACACTCCTTTTTTTCACAAACGAAAATCTCTGCCCAAAATGTCCCAAAAGGTAACATAAAACTCCCGAGGATGGCTACCTGGAACCTTGTCGGTTGGTAAAACCCACAAAGCAGCCTCAACCTCCGCAAGCTCGAAAGGACGGTCAAGATCAGAGGATGCCTCTGGAGGAACCTTTTCCCTCAAAAACCCTAAGAAGACATGTACTGTTGAACCATCTATGTCCTTCTCCCTAAAAGATTACTTGTAGGAGGACGCTGCTTCCACCATGCCCTTGGGGTCAGAAACCATTCCCCCCCTACTGTTTGCAGCTGAGCAATACCTGCTTTGGCACGGTCAGCTTTAGCCTGTTTTAAAAAATATGAGCTGCTAGCCTCCCTAAACTCGAATTTGTCTCTTTGACACCTAAAGAGAAAGTCCCTAGCCTTCCCCTGAAAATACAGCACCAACTTACTTTTTAAAACCTCCATCCTCTCCACATCCCTCCCATCACCCTTGTTCTCAGCTGACACCAAGGCAATCAGCTCCCCCTGAAGCCGTTGAAAAACCTCCCTATCTGTACGGGCCGTAGCGACAGAATGCGAAATGGCCAGGGTGCGCACATTGCGCTTTACACACCCCCACCATTCGACTAGGGAACCAAAAAATGGCTTGAGGTCAACCAATATCTCATAATGGGATTTAAAAGCCTCCCTAAAAGAAAGATCTGCCAAAATGTGGGAGTATAATTTCCCAAAAATTGTCACTTCTATCGAGAACACTACCTGGGCTGGAGAAACAGTGACTTGCGAGACTGGCACAGATAGAGTTGGAAAAAAATCAAATCTATAAGACTAAGGGAACCCCTTGAGATTTCCCATGTCATACCCTCCTCCCCATTGGGGTCACTGACTCTGAAAAACCAAATAGGGTAGGCTAAAGTCTCCAGTGCTTTCGAAGGAGTCAATGAAATCCCCGCCCAAAACCACAGTTCGGTTAGTAACGCCAACATCTGGCAGGAACAAAAAAATATACATTCTACCTCGAGGTTCAGCAGGTGCCCACTCCAGTCTGCATCAACCACTAAAACACTCCCCTGTATGACAGAAAAAGAAACCACCAAACAAAATCCCCACCCCAGAAGAGTGCACCCTCCCAACCCCCATCTGGACTCTCCCTTTGTCCACCCCCTTGAAAAAACAGAAACATCCCCCATGTCCCTTAAGCATGTATTGTTTTAGGCCAATTCTGGCCTTTGAAGCTACCATCCTCTCATCGATGGAAACGTTCTGGGCAGGCTGAAAATAGGTCTTGCAGGCCTCAACGATGCTGGGGAGTCGATACATCTTCTTATAACTCTGTCACTTTCTCTATCAATCTCGTCAATAATATCATGTAGATCTGTATACCTGGACTTTGCCTTTGATTTTCCAGATTTACTCGCTATAATTCTTTCAATAAAATAGCAGAAAATGATCTTGACTCAATACTGCTTCGCGCAAACAAAGTGTCTCCTTCGGGTAGAAATTTCCGTGGTGAATGGCTGTTTACCTCAGCCCATTGGCTATCTACCAAGCGAGATTTCAAGACGATCAGTGGTGATTGGGCAGAAATACAGTCATTCAAAGAAGCACTGGTGATATCATGGGCAAACAGGAGGTCATTGTTTGGTGTGTTCAAATCAGTTCCTTTCGGTCAATACGCCCCGTTAAAAAGAACCATGTATGGTTGTGTTACTTACAAACAGAGGATTACAATGAAACCAAGTATGAGTAATTGCATCGAATGTTTCGTTGAAAGGTGAAGGGTATGGAATTCATGACTAAAGCTGTTTACAAAATGTGTCGTGTTACGCAGCGTAGCCTAGTGGTTAGAGCGTTGGACTAGTAACCGGAAGGTTGCGAGTTCAAACCCCCGAGCTGACAAGGTACAAATCTGTCGTTCTGCCCCTGAACAGGCAGTTAACCCACTGTTCCCAGGCCGTCATTGAAAATAAGAATGTGTTCTTAACTGACTTGCCTGGTTAAATAAAGGTAAAAAAAATGGATTTAATCGAACAAAACAACCATTTATTGTGAAGATTGGACCTTTTGTATTGCCAAAAGAAGAAGATCTTCAAAGGTAATTGATTATTTTATTGCTATTTCTGACTTTTGTGTCGCTAATGCTTGGTTGGAAAATGCTAGTAATATGTGTGTGTGGCGCGCTGTCGTCAGATTATCGTAAGGATTGCTTTCTCCGAAAAGCATTTTTAAAATCTGACACTGCGGTTGGATTAAGAGGAAGATATTAATCTTTTCAATGATGTTAGATACATGTATTTACAAGAATGTTTATTACGAATTGTGCATTTAGTTTCTTTGCGATATGCTATTTCACTGGATGTTAGCCTATGCGGGACGCTAACATAGCCTAGAGAGTTTAAATAAACCTCTTGTAAAAAGAGAACATGGAAGAAGACACAGGAAAGGTACTGAAACACCCCTTTCTTCCCCATATCCCTTAATCCCCTTACATTCACTATTACTACTGTAAAAAGGGCCATACAAAGGAAGGAACTAAGCAAAATCACCCAGGGTCTCAATGTAGTCTCTCTCAGACAGGAGCCACCCCCGTCCCAAAGCCATTCACCCCTTCCAGGTAACTGTTCGGCAGGGCTGGAAAAGGAGTCCACACAGGTTGGTACCTGTCCACAGACCTAGGATGCTTGCACAGGACTGGAAGAGCGGTCTCCCCCCGGACAGTACCTGTGCACAGTCCATTGAAGCTTCTTCAGGATTGGTGTCCACCTCCGAGGTGCCTGTCCCAGGAACCAAACAGGACCACTGGACCTGATCCCCAGACCCCCCCCCCCCCATCGAGGCTTCAGAGACCGCCAGCGCAATAACCTTCAAAACAACTGGATCCTGGGTCTCAGCCCCCACATCTGACCGTTCATCCCCCGGTATCAGGGTTCAGCACTGTAAACCCTCTTCTTCCTTTTCCCCTTATACACCATCCCGGACTCTCTATTGTCCTAAGATACCTATCCAGTCGACCCGCTACCCGAAGCCGACCTCATCTTTCACGAAATGATTCAGGTAGCCGAGTCGTCTGACATTTCACTCAGCAGACTATCCTCCCAGGCTCCAGTCAGCAGCTCCATCTATTCAAGTCCCCTTCGGACCTCCTTTACTGCAGCTTCCCCTGGGGCTTTCGCCACCTCCGCTGCTGCCACTCAAATTTCATTAAGAACTCCTCTATTGGCCGGAGAGGAGAGCCCGCAGCACCTTCCTCGAGGCCATCACCTGCTGCCTCCGCATAGGTCCATTGTCTATTTGGGCAGTCTTTAAACAAGTGGCCCTGCTTCCCACAGCCATTGCTGACTTGCGCCTCGACCTGGTTTCCCACAGTTTCTGCACTTCAGCAGGTTGCACCCCATGGCCAAATGACCAAAGCTACGGCAGTGTCTGAATTAAACAGGTAACCCCGGTCCGCTGCAATGGAGAAATAGGCTGGTGGGTGTACCAAATTATGGACACCTTCCGGATCCCTGTTCAGTCCGACACGGAACTGTCTCCTCCCTGACCAGATCCTGTAGGTACCGTACCCCAGGACTCACTTTCCCAAACCGGCATAGGAAAGCCCCCGAAAGCCCTCTCTTTCCTTCTTCTTCTGCTAGCTTTTCACATAGCTTTGTTTATTTTTCCCCCTTGACAATGGGAGAAAAGTGTTGCACCATTTCCGGAGATACTGCAATACCGGGTCGATGCGTGGAGCGGACGGAGCAAGCCCCATTTCCGACTCCCTGTTCGAAAAATCCATTTAATATGTAGTCCCCCGATGGGGGATGTATCAGATATTAAACTGATAAGAACAGATGATTCAAGGGTGAACATTTCACACTTCTTTTACCATGCCCATATCCAAACAAAACTTGTAACAAAAAACAACCCATCGTTTTTCCAAAAAACACTGAAAACCCTTTCTCTCTGGTAAGAGATAGGCAACCAACGCCCGCCCCCAATCTTTTCCAGGGGGCTGCTGCAAACCAACAAAAATCACAATCCATCAATAAACATAAGCATTCCAAATCCCACAACCTACCATCCTACCTTCTAAACCTTACCTACCTGACAAGCCCCAACCCCCCTTTCCACCGCTCTAATGCGGCATGGTGGCCCCACTTCCTATCCTCCCCCTCAAATCTCCCTCCACTCTCCCCCACTATTCCCTCCACCACAATGTCTGCCCCTGACTTAACCAGCCCCTGCCTGGCATCCCAGAGCGCTTTCTTAAAAAGACTGATAAACAACCACAACAGAAAACAGTCCCTACCTACCTACCCCCCCTGCTCTCCCTACCCCTCTCTCCACCCTCGCCCATGTTAAAACAAAACCTCCCTTCACTCTGCCTAGCAAACCCTGAGCCCTGGCCCACACTACTCCTGCGAAAGGACAGTCCCAGTACATGTGGCGTATCGTCTCCTCCCCACCACAAGCTGGTCTCGGTCACTGGGGGGACCGTGCCAAGCTAATCTGGATCGTACCGGCAGGCACTTGTGGAGACTTAACCAATTTAGATCCTTGAGATGATTGTCTAGGTCCCGCGCCTGTATGGTCTCCCAGACCACAGCAGGGGTACCCACCACAGGGAGCGCACAAACGGTCCGTCTGACCTCCTCGTACAGGCGTCTGTGGTCCAAACCTACTCGGGCGACTTCAACCTCGGGATGTGCACGCAGCCACTTCGCCGCATGGCTGAAGTGCCACGGCAGCTGTTCAGCCCGAGGACCCATGTTGGACCACACCATTATGCTTCTCGCCTGGTACGAGAAGAACACCCGCAGGAAGTAACCGGAGGGATGAATCACCGGATTAGCGAGCTCATTAAACAAAAACGAAACAAAAACCAAGTCCAACTTGAGTGGGAAGTGTGGAACTCCCCTCCCACCCTCCCCGATGGTTGAGATCATGCGAGCCCTGGCGACATACTTGTACCTGCCCCCCCACATGAACTGAAACACGAGCCTTACTAGCCTCCTCCTCATGCTCGCTGGCAATGGATAGATGTATGACAAGTACAGAAGGGAAGGCAGTACATCCACCTTCAGGATCAGAACCTTGCCCAAGAAAGACAAGGATCTGGCTTCTGCCAGCTTCCTCTGAACCACAGCAACCCTTATGTTCCAGTTCAGTGTCGCGGAGCCGGAGGTCTCAAAGTGGACCCCAAGAATCCTCAGGGCCCCATTACAGAGAGATAGCCCTCCGGGCATGTCCGTCCTACCCCGCCATCTGCCGAAATACTTAACAGACGACTTGGCGAGGTTAAGGACCGCTCCCGACGCACGGGTAAAGTCTCCAATTATAGGCACGAGTCTTTGCACAAAAGCAAGGTGGTGTCATCGGCGTATTGTGTCACCTTAACACGCAAACCGCTGCTACCAGGGACCAGCAAGCCCTCCACCCCTGCGTCAGCCCTAATGGCAGCCGCCAGGGGCTCCATATAGAGCACAAAAAGGAGTGCCGAGAGAGGGCATCCCTGACTAACCACCGAGGAGAGGCTAAACACGTCGCCCAGATGGCTGTTTATGCTCACCCGGCACCCCGCTCCCACATACAAAATCTTGATCCACTCTATAAAACGATCACTAAACCCTAACCTACCTAACACTCTGAAAAGGAAAACCCTACTGACGCAATCAAGCGCCGCTACCATCAGAGGTAGACTTCTATCCTCAACCCAGGCGATGGATTCCCTTAGTCCCTTATCAGTTGGAGGTTCCACCTAATGGAACGGCCTTCCACCCCACACGTTTGATCCTCATGGACAACGTAGGGAAGGGCTGTGCGCACACGGTCTGCCATGACCTTAGCTAGTATTTTATAATCTACGCACAGCATGGTCAACGGCCGCCAGTTACTAAGGTCGGCGGTGTCTCCCTTCTTGTAGAGGAGGGACAGCACGCCTACAGCCATTGACCTGCCCGGGACTCCAGTCTCGAGAACGGCCGTCAGGACTTCTAGGACCACCGGTCCAAGCATACCCCAAAACTTGAGGTAAAACTCAGCTGGCAGCCCATCCATCCCAGGCACCTTCCCTTTCCCCATCCTCTTGAGGGCACTCTCCACCTCCTCTAGTGTTATCGGGGCATCCATCGCCTTTCTAATGTCCTCCGGCACACGCGTTCTAAGAACACGGTACCCTGTTCTTCTTCTACTACCCTCTCCTGGAAACCCCCCCGGAAATGGTCAGTTGGCACCCTAACCATCTGCTCCGGCTCCCTAACTACCCTACCCTGTCCATCCCTCACCCCATAAAAAACCTGTCTTACCTGCTTTTCCCTAACTGATTTTAAAAACACTGCAGAGCTAGTCTCATTCTGCTCTATAAACTCAGTGTGCACGCTGCAGGAAGGCACGGGCCTTCCGCTCATGCACCTCCCTGAGTTGAGCCTTGAGGCTGGTAGCTCAACGTCCATCGAAGCACCGAGGTTGCCTACCTCGTACTTGAGATCGAGTAAACATTGGAGCTGCTCCACCTCCCTTCTCTCCTCTCTCCCCTTCCTCTTACAAAAACCAATAATAAATACC
This sequence comes from Oncorhynchus gorbuscha, assembly GCF_021184085.1. Classification (NCBI taxonomy): domain Eukaryota; kingdom Metazoa; phylum Chordata; class Actinopteri; order Salmoniformes; family Salmonidae; genus Oncorhynchus; species Oncorhynchus gorbuscha. The sequence continues at coordinate 28,211,035 of NC_060180.1, forward strand.
ATAATTCTTACCTTAACTACCTCCCACCATTCCAAAACTCCTCCGCACATAGGCCGGAGACCCTCCAGCCCCCGAAAAAAAACTGAGAATGCATCGACAAAAGCCCGCTCCTCCAGGATGTCCCGGTCGAGCTTCCAGTACCCCCTACCGAAAAGGAAGACAGGCGCCTTGACCCGAAGGAGGACCCCGTCGTGATCTGAGAAAAACACAGGCAGCAGACGCCCAGACAAAAGCCCCAAGGATTTGGGTAGAAATACATAGTCCAGCTTCCGCACGACCCCCCGGGAGTTACGCCACGTGGGACCCGCCAGCGCCGGAGTAGTGTTAAGGCCCCATCAACCAAAAACCATGGCTTGCCATAAATCCGGTGATGGCCCCTACACTACCATCTCCCACCCCTCCTAAATCTACATTAAAATCCCCTCCCACTACCAAAACTCTGTTTGTGGCACACAGAGGTGCCAGACTCTCTACCATCTCCCTTCTCTCTGGCACCGTCTGTGGCCCATATACCCCTATAATCCTAAGTCTAAAATCCCCTAACGCTATGTCCACCCCCAAAACCCTCCACTGCATCGCAACGTACGTGCCCTCCACCCTCACCTCCCGTGTCCCAAACAAAATCCCAACCCCTGATGAGTGGACACCCCCCACACTCCACACAGACTTCCCTTTTACCCACTCTTTTTTAAACTGCTCTACGTCCCCCCCATCCCTTAAATGTACCTCCTGCAAGAAACAAAATGTAAAACATATGTTTGATAAACAACGAAAAACAGCAGTTCTCTTTACAGTGTCCCTTAGACCCCGAACATTCATAGTCATTATTTGAATCTCCGCCATGGTTGCAAACTTAAAACAAAAAGTCAACCAGGTGCATGGTTCAAGTACTCACTCTGGGTAAAGGTCCTCGTCGAAATTGGACGCTGGACCAGCCGCCTCCGAGGCCCCCCAACTTTCCCACCTCCCATACCGCCCTCCTGAGAACCCCAAGATGCGGGTAAGGGGTTGGGGATGGGGGGTCCCGGCGTCCTAGAACTAGCTTGAGACACCCCATCTCCATCTGGCAGAAACAGCTTGTCCATCTTGTCCTTCTGGAAGAGCCGGAGAGATGGACCCTGTGAGGACAGGGGAGACACCTCGGTGTTACTGACCATCTCCCCAACCCCTCGTACATCCATGGACAAGGGCTCCTGACACCCTTCCTCTGAGGCCTCCCCATCCACTGCATCCCCCTTCTGAGAAGCCCAAGATGCAGGGAAGGCGTTGAGGTTGTGGATGGGGGGTCCCGGCGTCCCAGAAAAAGCCTGAGACACCCCATCTCCATCGGGCATACACAGCGCAGAGGCCACCATATATATGTCCATTGGGATTAGTGGGAGAGATGATACCCGCGGTGACCGGGGGGCCACCTCTGTGGCACTGTCCCCAATCGCTCTCAAGCCCCCACCCCTCCCAGCCCACTCTGACCCTCTCCCAGCTCGAAGGAAAGCATCTTCTTCTTTTTCTCCTCCGGGCCTCACCCGAGTCCACAAACAGCCCTGACTCCTGCAGGGCCTGCTTGTCTGTGGTGGCGTCCCTCTTCATTTTTGGAGTGGCAGGTAAGGGTGAGATGGACCCCCATTCCGCCGTCCCCGTTTGGGGGACTTGTAGCTCCTCCACCAGCTCCTTCATTTCCCCCACTAGGGCCCCGAATGCCTCTTCATCTATATACACTTCGTCGAGAGATGAGCCCAACTCTCCCGTTGCTCCACCAACCTCTCCCTGCGGCCTACTGATGGATTGAGTACCCGTTGACATCTGGGTCTCCGGGACCACCTCCAACTCCACCAAGGCCCTCTCCTCCAAAACGACTTTGTCCCCGACATTTGGGGCGGTCAAGGACCTGGCTTGCTCCTCCAGTTCCCCACTCACCATCTTTTTTGCTGCCTCTTCTGGCCTGTGACCTAGGTACCCTTCTCCAGGCCTCCCCTTCTCCTCCACGCCTTTTCTTCCGTCCATTCTTCCCCCAGCAGCCGCTGCCGCATATGTTTGTTGCCTCGCCGGGCACTCGCGAAACAGGTGCTGTTTACTACCACATCCGTGACATTCTTTTGGTGCCGTACAATTTTTGGCCTCATGTTCCTCCAACATGCAAAGCCTGCATTTTACCAGCCCACATGAGGCTGTTCCATGCCCGTACTCCATGCATTTCCTGCAGAAAGGTGGTTGACGTGCATAGAACAGCATGCCTCTATCCGCCCCTACTGTAAAGACCGCAGGGGGATGCAAAAAGCCCTCAAACCCACCCGGATCTTACCTTAGGAGCACCTGGAATTGGCGGCGGCCGTTCCAGAAGCCTAGCGAGTCCTTTACGTACCTGGCTCCCGATGTTACATCGCAGTAGCGACTCAAAAAGGCCGCCACCGTCATATCCGTCACGTGTGGATTACACATATGTATATTCACTGTTCTGAAATTCCTTCTTGCCAGGTACACGAGGTTGAAAAAGGACAAAGGTCTTTCCCCTTTGCCTCCTTTACCTTCTCCATTACTCCATCACTCTTACTTTCAGTGTAGAAAGTTACATCTTACGCCTCTTCCATTGAGTTCCCCTGCAGGCACATCACATCTGGGACCTTCAGAGATAGCGCCCCCATCAACACGGTCCTGGCGAAGGTGTCCCTCGTCATCCTTACTTCTCCTTCTTGCTTCCATGCAAACCTTATCGTGTTCTTTAATCCGGCCCTCGGAACCGACCCGGTGTTCCCACTACCCGCCATATCTTTATGGCTGTAGTCAACTATGTTTTAAGAAATTTTTCGGAAAAATTCCAGAAACTCTCAACACCCTCAGTCCTTCGACCTTCTGGCTCAGCGAGCTCTGGGGCACCTCGGTACCAAGCTTGATCTGAGCCAAAAGGCCGAGAAGCGATAACCCACAAATGGAACCCTGCAACCGCCGGGCCCCCGGGGGTCTCGACAGAACTTAGCGGGTTGGCAAAAGCCGGCTCCTCCCTCCCTACCCACCCACCCACCCACCGGCGACAGACAGGCAGGTGTTTTTTGGAAAAAGTCGCTAATGTGTCTTTAAGTCACTATCCTGGCCCACCTCTGTCAATTTCTCTTGAAACAAGATAGCGGGCTCTGCAAGAAGCAAAGCCCCTCCAAAAATATATTGAACTCGTAAGTGTTCCTCTCCACGGAAGTCTTTAGTAAAAGGCGAAAGGCTTATGCGTAATGAAGAGAAACCAGAGTCGTATGCAAGTCAGAGGTCGGGGCCCGAGACACACTCTGTGCACTCTATGCCGGGTTCCCGCGGGTGCTCCCGGAACCCACTCTTCCAAGTTTTCGAGGGCTGTGGATAAAAAGGTCACAGACACAGAAACACAGCGACAGAGAGAGAGAGAGAGAGAGAGAGAGAGAGAGAGAGAGAGAGAGAGAGAGAAGCACACACACAATCCTGGCCCAATTGTTTTTTTGTTTTTTTTAAAAGGTTAAATGGCGGGAAACGGGGGACCCCATTGAAGAGCGCTTCGCCTTTCTTTCCTTCTCTTCTTCTGCTAGCTAGCTAGCTGTTTACATAGCTTTGTGAGTGACTATTTTTCCTTGACAATGGGAGAAAAGTGTTGCACCGTTCCCGGAGATACTGCAATACCGGGTCGATGCGTGGAGCGGACGGAGCAAGCCCCATTTCCGACTCCCTGTTCGAAAAATCCATTTAATATGTAGTCCCCCGATGGGGGACGTATCAGATATTAAACTGATAAGAACAGATTTTTAATTTTTTTTTAAAAATTTAATCTAATTTATTATTGATTGATACAAATTCTCATTCATTCTATTTACAACCAAACAAAAACAAACCTCAGGGGAGCATCGTCCCTCCCCGTCATACCTAACCAATACCTAACCATTTCCTATCTCCCCTTCCCTAATCTATCCCCTTACAAATCTCACTCTTAACACTCCCAGCCCTAATCCCCCCTTCCACCTCTCCCGTGCCGCATGCTGCCCCCACTTCTTCTCCTCCCTCTTCATCCTCCCCCTCAAATCACCTTCCACCCTTCTCACTATCCCTTCCACCCCCCAATCTCTCCCTGTCTTGACTAAATTCTGCCTGGCTTCCCACAGTCCCCTTTTAAAGAGACTCATGAGAAGCCAGAGCAGAAACCTGTCCCTATCCGTTCCCCTCGCTCTCCCTACGCCTCTCTCTAGCCTAGCCCATGTCAACACAAAGTCACTCCTAACCACACCTAGCAACACCCGTGCCATAGCCCATACTAGTCTGGCAAAGGCACAGTCCCAGAAGGCATGGCGCACAGTCTCCTCCCTGCCACAAGCAGATCTTGGACAGGTGGGGGATCGCGACAAACTATGCCGGTACATAATAGAACGTACCGGCAAGCACTTATGGAGGCCCAACCAATTCAATTCCTTGAGCCTGTTGTCCAGGCCCCGCGCCTGCACTCCCTCCCAGACCACTGACGAGATGCCCGCTACAGGTGCAGGACTCCCTGCCTGCCTGACCTCCTCGTACAGGTGCCTGTGATCTAAACCTACTCGGGCAACTTCAACCTCGGGGTGCGCACGCAGCCACCTGGCCACATGGCGAAAGTGCCACGGCAGCTGTTCCGCCTGAGGACCCGCGTTAGACCACACCATTACGCTTCTCGCCTGATACGAGAAGAACACCCGCAGGAGGTAACCGGACGGGTGTATAACCGGATGAGCAAGCTCCGTCAACAAGAAATAAACAAAAATGGCGTCCAGTTTGAGGGGGAGATGTGGTACCCCCCTACCTCCCTCCCCGATGGGACAGAGCATGCGCGCCCTGGCGACCCACTCGTACCTGCCACCCCACATGAACTGAAACACAAGCCTCACTAGAGGCTTTCTCAGACAAGCCGGCAATGGGTAGATGTATGCCAAATACAAAAGTGATGGCAATACATCCACCTTTAAGACCAGGACCTTACCTATAAAAGACAAAGACCTAGCCTTCCACATTTGCTAGCTTCCTCTGTACCACTGCGATACCCATGTTCCAGTTCAGCGTCGCTGAGCCAGAGGTCTCAAAATGGACCCCGAGAATCCTCAGGGCCCCGTTACAGAGAGAGAACCCCCCCGGATACATCCGTCCTACCACGCCATCTTCCAAAAAACTTAACGGTAGACTTAGCGTGGTTAAGAACTGCTCCCGACGCGAAGTCCCCAATAATGGCAAGGGACCTTGTCAGGCACAAGTCCTTGCAAAGAAGCAAGGAAGTGTCGTCGGCATACTGCGTCAACTTGACGCGTAGACCGCCGCTTCCAGGGATTAGCAAGCCCTCCACCCCTGTGTCTGTCCTAATGGCAGCCCCCAGAGGCTCCATGTACAGAACGAAGAGGAGAGCCGAGAGCGGGCACCCCTGCCTGACCCCTGACGAGAGCTCAAAAACGTCATCCATGTGACCGTTTATGCTGACCCGGCACCCAGCTCCGACATATAAAGTACGGATCCATCCTATAAACTTCTCTCCAAATCCTAACCTACCTAACACCCTGTAAAGAAAGGATCTATTCACGCGATCAAAGGCTTTCGCCTGATCTAGCGCTGCTACCATTAAAGGCAGCCCTCTATCTTCTACCCAAGCGATGGAGTCCCTGACCAACTGCAGGTTCCACCTGATAGAGCAACCCTCTACCCCGCACATCTGATCCTCATGGACGACGTAGGGAAGGGCTGTGCGCAACCAATCCGCTAGGAGCTTTGCAAGCAGCTTGTAGTCTACACACAGCATGGTCAATGGCCGCCAGTTGCCACGGTCTGTGGCGTCCCCCTTCTTGTAAAGAAGTGACAGCACACCGACGGCCATTGATCCTCCCGGGACCCCCGTCTCGAGGATAGCCGTTAAAAGTCTTCGAGGACTACCGGTCCGAGTATCCCCCAAAACTTGAGGTAAAACTCGGCCGGCAGCCCATCCATCCCAGGTACCTTCCCTTTTCCCATCCTCCTGAGGGCGCTCTCAACCTCTTCTCTAATGTCCTCTGGCAATTGTGTTCTAAAAAAGTGTTCTAAGAACACACTTCCCTGTTCTACATCTACTTCCCTCTCCTTAAAGAAACCTCGGAAATGGTTAGTGGTCACTCTGACCATCTCCTCCGGCTCTCTAGCTACATTACCATTTTCTTCCCTGACCCCGTACATTACTTTCCTACTCTGTCTATCCCTAACAGACTTAAAGAACATAGCGGAACAAGTCTCGTTATGTTCTAAAAAGCCACTATGCGCACCCTGACTTGCGCCTTCAGGGCAGTGGATCTCTCCCAGTCGACCGACCCGCCGAGGTTGCCTGCCTCTTACTCGAGCTCGAGCAACCTTTGGATATGATCCACCTCCCTCCTTTCCTCCCTTTTTCTCCTCTTACAATATCCTATAATAAAGACCCTAATCCTTATCTTGACTAAGTCCCACCACTCTTAACACCCCCTCGCACATGGACCGGAGGCCTTCAAGCCCCCGAAACACACCAATAAAGGCATTAACGAAAGCTTGCTCATCCAGCACATCCCGATCTAATTTCCAGTACCCCCTACCGAAGAGGCAGACTGGAGACCTCACCTGCAGGAGCACCCCGTCGTGATCTGAAAAGAAGACAGACAACAGCCGACCAGACAACTGACCCAAAGACCTGGATAGAAAAATGTAGTCGAACCCCCCTGGAGTTGTGCCATGTAGGACCGACCATTGCCGGAGTAGTGTGCAGGCCACCATCCACCAGACCATGGCAAGCCATTAGCCCGGTGAGGGCGCCTGCACTGCTATCCCCCCTATCCCTAAATCTATATTAAAATCCCCCCCTATCACCAACTGCCTATTTGTGGCACACAGGGGCGTCAGACAGTCCACCATCTCCCTTCTGTCTGCCGCCACCTGTGGCCCGTACACCCCAACTAATCTATACCTACAATCCCTTAATGTGACATCCACCCCCAAAACCCTCCCTTGCATAACAACAAAATAATCCTCAACCTTAACCTCCCTATGCCCACACAAAATCCCTACCTCCGAAGAGTGAACCCCCCCCTATACCCCAAACTGATTCCCGCTTATCCCACTCCCTCTTAAACCTCACAACATCCCCTGTCACATAGAGTAGGCCAGAAGGCTAAACTGGATAACCTAACCTCTATCAAAATATGGCGGAGCCGCAAAAGTTCTTCTGTGCAAAGGTGTTTATTTACAAGTGATTCCGGAACAAAAAAACAACAGTATTGCCATCAACGTCTACCTTATGGGACAGCTTAAAAACAATGCTGCCCCATTCACAGCTCAATCCAAAAAAACCTTTCCATGACTGAAAGAGAGGCTCCTTTTGTTAGGGCTAGCCCCTCCCCTCAGAACAATTAACCCTAATTAATTAATCAATTAACAATACAAACCTACATTTTCCATGAACTAAACATACTAAAGGATATACATTGCAACACGGTTTTAAACAATATCACAACATAACATTTACAACATTACATCACTACTGACAATATCTTTCAATATGCCCATATGCATTAATGAGCCATTTGGGACAGGCACTATAAAGCCAACCCAATTCCCTTAGCTCGGGTCCTTTTCCAGCATACCCGGAAGCTACAGAGATGGAGAGAGAGGAACAGAACAAACAAACAATGCACTCATCCACAACATTGATAAGTATAATAATTATTGTATCTCTCGTATGAACATTGACAAGTGTGAAATGCATGCACCAAGACAGAAGTTAATTTGTGTGTCGACCCACATTGTTAACTTATCTTATAATGGCGCAGGGAGGAGTGATGAATATGTGTGTGCGTTAAAGAACCAAATGCTGCCCGCGGCCAGTGACGGACTTCTCCGTCACATCCCCTCTATCCCTTAGGTGAACCTCCTGTAAAAAACAAAAATCAAACCCCACACCCTCTAAATAACTAAAAACCGCCCTTCTTTTAACCCTATCCCTCAACCCCCTTACATTTACACTAACAAAAGTGATTGTATCCATAAGGGAACAAAAATAGTATTATCCTAAATCCCCCAAAACAAAACAGGAGGCTCACCCGATGCTCCCCTGCTCCATCTCGTTCGACGAATACAGGTCCTCTTCAGGAAAGGCCCCCTGTTCGCCACCCACTAGGCTCTCCCTGCTTCCCCTGCCCCCATGTCATCTGCCCATGACACCGGGATTGGGTTTGGGACACATGCTTCCAGGTTCCCGGAAACCCCTTGCAGCCCCTCTTCCCACAGGGGCATAGACAGAGCTTCTATTGAACTGTTAATATCCTCTAGTGGCTGAGATGAGTCATGCAAGTCCAATGGGGGCTCTTCAGTGCCACTGCCTTGTTTCCCCATTGCTCGCTTTCCCGCCCCCTCCCCCAAATTCCCTTCCCCACTCTTCTCCTCATTCTTCCGCTTCACCCTTCTCCCTTCTCTTCTTTCCTTCATAAGGGTCCATCTCCAGCTCTATGATTGCCCCCTCGCCCGACATCTCCTCTCTATCCTGCCCGGGTGGGAGCAACATAATGGAGGTGGAGGCCTCTTCCCCTCCCCTTGATCCCAATACCGGTAGATTCTCCACCATCTCTACTAGGGCCCCTAGCCCTTCCACCTCATCCAGTGAGGACCCCAGCTCCTCCATTCTGCCCCCGACCTCCTCCACCTCTGGCTGCTGGATAACAGGCCCCTTCCTCCTGTCTGCTGGATACCCTGATGCCAATTCCTTCCTGATGTTGGTAATTGGAGGGCGTGTTGGTGGGGAAGGTCTGTCCTGCTCTTCCATCTCTGGGCACTCCTCCCTAGGCCCAGGGTCCTTCCTCCCTGCCGCCGCCTCGGCATGTGACTGCCGACGGGACGGGCAATCCCGGAACAGGTGCATCCTACTACCACACCCGTGGCATTCCTTCGGCTCCCTAAAGTCCTTTGCCTCATGCTCCCCCGATTTGCAAAATCGGCATTTCCCCACACTGCAGGCACCCGTGACATGCCCATACTCCCTACATTTCTTACAAAACGGGGGTTGACGGGTGTAGAACAGCATCCCTCGGTCTGAGCCCAGTGAAAAGACCGCCGGGGGATGGAGGAAGCCGTCGAAACCTTCCTTATCTGGCCTCAGCAATACCTGAAACTGGCGACGGCCATTCCAGAACCCCAACGAGTCCTTCATGTACTTTGCCCCGACGTTACATCACAATACCGGCCCAGGAACGCTTTTATTGCAATGCCCGCCACATGCGGATTGTACATATGTACATTGATCGTCCGAAAATTTGTCTTTGCCAGGCACGTTATGTCAAATGATGACAAAGGCCTCTCCCCCGCCGCCGCTTTTGCTCTCTCCATCACCACATCGCACATACCTTCTGTGTGAAGGGTCACGTCGTATGCCTCCTCCATAGCATTTCCCTGCAGACACATCACTTCGGACACTCTAAGCTTCAGGGCTCCCATCAGCACGGCTCTTCCAAACGAATCCCTTGGCATTCTTGTTTCCTCTTCCTTCTTCCAAGCAAACCTGATCGTGTTTTTCAGTCCGGTCCTGGGGACCGACTCAGCGCTGTTATTTGCCATCTCCTCACGGAAAAATGGCGGTAAATCCAAGTTCCCGCCGCAACAATTAGAAATGGATTTCTCTTTTACTCCCTCCGGCCTTCGACCTTCTGACTCAGCGGGCTTTGGGGCACCTCGGTACCAAGCTTGATCTGAGCCAAAAGGCCGAGAAGCGATAACCCACAAATGGAACCTTGCAAAAGCCGGCTCCTCCCTCCCTCCCCACCCACCGTTTCCCCAGCCGGCGACAGACACCTCAAGAGTGGAGGTGGGGTCACAGTTGGTCGGGATAGAGAAGGGGAGCACTGGGTGAGACGTTGTTGTAAAATAGGTGTGGGCATATTGTAGGTTACTGGTTAATGGTTTTTGGATTTGGATATGGTTTAGCAGTTTTGGCCGGACCATTTGTATTATGTTGATAGTAGATATTTGAGTTGATGGAATTGTGGAAGTATATTGTTTTGGTTTTTGAAAGTAATAAATATATTTTATTTAAAAAAAATCTGTTCTTATCAGTTTAATATCTCGGCCTTTTGGCTCAGATTCAAGCTCGACACCGAGGTGTCTTAGAGCCCGCTGAGCCAGAAGGTCGAAGGAAGGCAGGAGGGAGGAAAAGTTTTGAGTTTTGGTTTTTGGCATCGAGTTTCTTCATTTTTGAAGAGAGATTTTTTGGTGGAGAACATGGAGAACAGGTCGGTTCCAGCGGTCGGATTAGCCAACACGATAAGATTTGCGTGGAAGGAAAAGGAAGTGGAGAAGTTCCGGAGGGAAACATTTGGGAGAACTATCCTGATGGGGACACTCAAGCTTGGAGTACAAGATGTCTTATGCCTCCAGGAGAATCCATTAGAGGGGGCATATGATGTCACGTTCTACACGGAAAAGCAACATGAGGAGACGATGCGGAAGGTGAAGGAATTGGAGAAGGAAAGACCCATGTCTTATTATGTAGTGACAAGCTTGGCAAAGACCAATTTTAGAGTCGTGACGGTCACGATGTACAACCCGCATGTGAAGGAAGAAGAGGTGAGGACATTCCTGAGGAGGTATATGGACAGTATCTCCTCAGGAAGGCTCCTAAAGGACTCTCTTGGGTTTTGGACGGGGAAGAGGTGCTTCCAGGCACTCCTCAGGGAGGACCCGGGGGGTTCGGACGGCTTCCTCCATCCCCCAGCGATGTTCTCCCTGGGGTCTGACAGGGGGACGTTGAGCTATGCCCGTCAGCCTCCTTACTGCAGGCCACACACTCTCCTCGAGTGAGCACGAGGCGAGGGACTGTGCCGAGCCAAAGAAATGCCACGGGTGTGGCTCGGAAACGCACCTGTGGCGGGATTGCCCGGCTCGGCGGGGGTCATACTCATCTGCAGCTGGGGGGGGGGAGCGAGAGCGGAGGATGGAGGAAGAGAAGAGCCGAAACAAAGTGGCGGAAGGACTGATCAGAAGGAGTCGGAGGGAGGAGAAGAAAAAGAGAAGGAGAGAGCTGGGGCAGAAAAAGAGGACGAGATGGAAGGAGAGGGGATCGGGACAGAAGAAGAGGTGGCCGGGATGGAAGGAGAAGAAGTCGGAATAGAGGTTGGGAAGGAGGTAGAGGGAGAAAAGGAGAAGAAGAAGACTGTGATGGAGGAGAGTGAGGAGACGGTGAGAGTGGAGAGTCCAGAGGAGACAACAGGGGAGATGAAGGAGACGGAGGAGGTTGTGGAGATGGAACCAGAAGGAGAGGCGGAAGGGCAAAGGCGCATGAAGGGTCCGGGGGACAGTGAAGTGACGAGGGCAAGGGTGGAGGAGTTGAGAAAGATGGTGAGGGATTTGGTAGAGAGAGAAAGGGAAAAGGGAAAGGAGAAGGAAGGCATTGTGGATGAGTTTCAACATAATGAACCTGTGCTAAGTGTACCTCCGAGCAAGAGGACAAGGAGGCTGGTGAGGAGGAGGGTTGGAAAGAAGGGGGGCAGAACGGGGGGGGGGGGTGGCGAGGCCCTCGTGGGCTCAGTCTTCATCCTCCTTTAAACCCCTCGCTGAACTTAACCTCCCATGCACTGCTCAGAAATGGATGATGGAGGGGGAGACAGACTTCTTATTTGGGGATATAACGTCCCCGGCTAGGAGTCCGGAGGAGGGGGGTGATGGACTTGAGTGTGGGGCAAGTGCCGGGTGTTGTTGCTGTGTTCAGGGGGGGGTGGGAGATGGGAATAAAGTAGGGTCACAGTTAGACGGGATAGAGAAGGGGAGCACTGGGTGAGATTTTGTCGTTATTATAGGGGGTTTGGATATTTTGTAGGCTATTGGTAATTGGTTTTTGGATATGGATATAGTTTAGCAGTTTTGGAATGACCATTTGTATGTTATTGATGGTGGAGAGTTAATTTGATGAAATTACGGAAGATTATTGATTGTTGTTTTGGATTTGGTTATAGTTTATTAGTTTTAGTTTAGTTTAGTTTATTTTATTTTTACAGGGACAGTGCACATTAATCAACGTTTCAGTAAAAGTGCCGGTTTTAGCCAGCCGGCTAATTTTCAACTGCAGTCCCTGGGCAGGTTGTTAAAAACATTTACAATATAGACAATAAGCACCATAGACATAGCAACATAGGACAAGCAAGACATAGCATACAGACAGAGCAACATAGAACAAAAAGCAGCAAGACAAAATTCATAAAAGCAACAAAGTGTTTCCACACCTCACAAGCTACAGACAACAGACAACATGGAAAGCGGCAACACACAGCTAGGGACCATGTTCACAAATCTGATTGACCTTTAGCCATGTCTTCAAGCATTTTGTGAAAGTGTGATATGTGGTGCAGTTATGTGTGTCTGATGGCAGTGTATTCCAGACATGGGAAGCTCTCACAGAGAATGCAGATTTACTAAAGGTGCTTTTCCTTAGGGGAACTATACAGTCACCTCTCATGGCAGACCTTGTGGATCTGCTGCCATATGTCTGGGTTTTCTGTTTAACAAAAATGTGGAGGGGGAGCCAGGCCATTAAGGATCTTGAATACAAGACATGCGTCGGTGTATTGCACAAGATTTTCCCAACTCAAGAGCTCATATTTTCTAAGGATGTGACAATGATGATGGCTATTGGGCTTCCTATCAAGCACTTTGAGAGCCTGTTTGTAGACAGACTGAATAGGTTTTAATGTTGTACAGCAAGCTTGGGCCCAACTAGTCAAGCAGTATGTTAAGTGGGGGAGTATCATAGATTTGAAGTACAGTTTTGCTACCTCTGTAGTCAAACAATTTCGTATAAATCGGAAATTAGCTAGATTGAATTTAGTTATTTGAATTACCTTTTTCACATGCTTTTTAAAAGAGAAGTTGGAATCAAGTATGATGCCAAGGTACTTAAAATCGGATACCACCTGGAGCTTCTCCCCTGACACATAGACATCTGGCTCAGTAGCATCTGTTGCCCTCTTTGTGAAGAACATGCAAACAGTTTTTTTCACATTGAGATGCAAACACGAGTCACTGAGCCACTTTGTAACCTGGACCCTTACAGTAGTGAGTTCTTGTGCAGCTTGTTGTTTGCTCTTTGCATGCACATATATCACTGTATCATCTGCATACATTTGAACTTCAGACCCAGTACAGACAGAAGGCAGATCATTAATGTACAGGCTGAACAGGAGGGGCCCCAGTATTGGCCCTTGGGGCAAGCCCACATCATAGCTACGAGTGGGCGACAGCTCATTGCTCACTCTGACACACTGAGTTCTGCCTTCAAGGTATGATTTCATCCATCTGAAGGCATCAGGGGAAAAGTTGAACTTTTGGATGATTATTTGCAGTTTGTTGGAATTGTATAGTTTAAGTTGAATTAATTTTGGATTATTATTGTTTGGTTTTGATTGTAAATAAATATATTTTATTTAAAAAAAATATATGTTCTTATCAGTTTAATATCTGATACGTCCCCCATCGGGGGACTACATATTAAATGGATTTTTCGAACAGGGAGTCGGAAATGGGGCTTGCTCCGTCCGCTCCACGCATCGTTTTCGAGGGCTGTGGATAAAGAGAAGGAGAGAGAGACACACACACACACACACACAATCCTGGCCCAATTTTTTATTTAAAAAAAATGGCGGGAAACGGGGGACCCCATCGAAGAGCGCTTCGCTTTTCAGTTTGAATGTTTATTTCCTTCTCTTCTTCTACTAGCTAGCTAGCTGTTTACATAGCTTTGTGAATGAGTATTTTTCCTTGACAATGGGAGAAAAGTGTTGCACCGTTCCTGGAGGTACTGCAATACCGGGTCGATGCGTGGAGCGGGCGGAGCAAGCCCCATTTCAGACTCCCTGTTCGAAAAATCCATTTAATATGTAGTCCCCCGATGGGGGACGTATCGGATATTACACTGTTAAGAACAGATTTTTTTTTTTTTTTTTAGAAAAATAATTTATTACTCACAATGCCATTCATTAATACAAACCAAAATCATAATTTTCTTTCAAACTGAAATAATGGCATTTTTAATTAACAAAGTACCCACATACCAAAACAAAAAACTCAGGGGAGCATCATCCCTCCCCGTCATACCTAACCAATACCTTTCCCTATCTCCCCGTCCCTAATCTAATTCCCTTGCAAAAAACTAAATCACTACCAGCCCTAAACCCCCTTTCCACCTCTCCCGTGCCGCATGCTGCCCCCACTTCCTCTCCAACCTCTTCATCCTCCCCCTTACATCTCCTTCCACCCTCCTCACTATCCCTTCCACCCCCCAATCTCTCCCTGTCTTGACCAAGTTCTGCCTGGCTTCCCACAGCCCCCTTTTAAAGAGACTCATGAGAAGCCAGAGCAGAAAACTATCCCTATCAGTCCCTCTCGCTTTCCCTACACCTCTCTCTAACCTTGCCCACATCACAACAAAATCCCCTCTTACCTTACCTAACAACACTTGTGCCCTAGCCCATACTGCTCCGGCAAAGGCACAGTCCCAAAAAAACATGGCACACAGTCTCCTCCCTGCCACAAGCAGAGCTTGGGCAGGTGGGGGATCGCGCCAAGCTATGCCGGGACATGATGGACCGTACCAGCACGCACTTGTGGAGGCTCAACCAATTCAGGTCCTTGAGCCTGTTGTCCAGGCCCCGCGCCTGCACTCCCTCCCAGACCACTTCCGAGATGCCCGCTTCAGGCGCAGGACTCCCTGCCTGCCTGACCTCCTCGTACAGGTGCCTGTGATCTAAACCTACTCGGGCAACTTCAACCTCGGGGTGCGCACGCAGCCACTTGGCCGCATGGCCAAAGTGCCACGGCAGCTGTTCTGCCCGAGGACCCGTGTTAGACCACACCATTACGCTTCTCGCTTGGTACGAGAAGAATACCCGCAGGAGGTAACCGGACGGGTGTATCACCGGATGAGCCAGTTCAGTCAATACAAAGGACACAAAAATTGTGTCCAGCTTGAGGGGGAGATTTGGTACCCCCGTACCTCCCTCCCCGATGGGATAGAGCATGCGTGCCCTGGCGACCCACTCGTACCTGCCACCCCACATGAACTGAAACACAAGCCTCACTAGAGGCCTCCTCAGACAAGCCGGCAATGGGTAGATGTATGCCAAATACAAAAGAGATGGCAATACATCCACCTTTAGGACCAGGACCTTACCTATGAAAGACAAAGACCTAGCCTTCCACATTGCTAGCTTCCTCTGTACCACTGCGATACCCATGTTCCAGTTCAGCGTCGCTGAGCCGGAGGTCTCAAAATGGACCCCAAGAATCCTCAGGGCCCCTTCACAGAGAGAGAAAACCCCCCGGGCACATCCGTCCTACCGCGCCATCTTCCGAAAAACTTAACGGAAGACTGCATGATTCAGAACTGCCCCCGACGCTCGGGTGAAATCCCCAATGATGGCAAGGGACCTTGTCAGGCACGAGTCCTTGCATAGCAGCAAGGAAGTGTCGTCGGCGTACTGCGTCATCTTAACACGCAGCCCACCGCTCCCAGGAATCAACAAGCACTCCACCCCTGTGTCTGCCCTAATGGCAGCCTCCAGAGGGTCCATGTACAGAACGAAGAGGAGTGCCGAGAGCGGGCACCCCTGCCTGACCCCAGACGAGAGGTCAAAAACGTCACCCAAGAGACCGTTTATCCATCCTATATACTTCTCCCCAAATCCTAATCTACCTAATACCCTGAATAGAAAAGATCTACACACGCGATCAAAGGCTTTCGCCTGATCAAGCGCTGCTACCATTAAAGGCAGACCTCTATCTTCAACCCAGGCGATGGAGTCCCTGATCAACTGAAGGTTCCATCTAATTGAGCGTCCCTCTACCCCGCATGTCTGATCCTCGTGGGCGACGTAGGGAAGAGCTGTGTGCAACCGGTCCGCTAAGACCTTTGCAAGCAACTTGTACTCTACACACAGCATGGTCAATGGCCGCCAGTTGCCACGGTCTGTTGCGTCCCCCTTCTTGTAAAGAAGTGACAGCACACCGACTACCATTGAACCCCCCGGGACACCCGTCTCGAGGATGGCCTTCAAGACTTCGAGTACCACCGGTCCAAGTATACCCCAAAACTTGAGGTAAAACTCAGCCGGCAGCCCATCCATCCCAGGCACCTTCCCTTTTCCCATCCTCCTAAGAGCGCTCTCAACCTCTTCTAGTGAGATCTGGGCCTCCATCACGTCTCTAATGTCCTCCGGCAACCGCCGGGACAAGTGTTCTAAAAACACATTTCCCTGCTCTACATCTATTTCCCTTTCCTTAAATAAACCTCGGAAATGATCAGTTGTCACCCTGACCATCTCCTCTGGTTTACTTACTACACTACCATCTTCTATTCTAAATCCATGCATTACCTTCCTACTCTGCCTTGCCCTAACCGACTTAAAGAACATAGCGGAACAAGTCTCATTATTTTCTAAAAAGCCACTATGTGCACGCTCCAGGAAAGCTCGAGCCTTCTGCTCCTGCAGCTCCCTGAGCTGCGCCTTCAGGGCTGTGGTTCTCTCCCAGTCAATCGACCCACCGAGGTTGCCTGCCTCGTACTTGAGTTCGAGCAACCTTTGGATATGATCCACCTCCCTCCTTTCCTCCCTTTTTTTCCTCTTATCATATCCTATAATAAAGGCCCTAATCCTTACCTTTACTAAATCCCACCATTCTAACACCCCCTCACACATGGGCCGGAGGCCTTCAAGCCCCCCGAAACACCCCTGTAACTGCATTAACAAAATCTTGCTCATCCAGTACCCCCTACCTACCGAAGAGGCAGACTGGCGACCCCACCTGCAGGAGCACCCCGTCATGATCTGAAAAGAACACAGGCAACAGTCGCCCAGACAACTGACCCAAAGACCTGGATACAAAAATGTAGTCGAGCCTCCGCGCAACCCCCCTGGAGTTGCGCCATGTAGGACCGACCATTGCCGGAGCAGTGTGCAGGCCACCATCAACCAGACCATGGCAAACCATTAGCCCGGTGATGGCGCCTGCACTACTATCCCCCCCTACCCCTAAATCTATGTTGAAATCACCCCCTATCACCAAGTGCCTGTTAGTAACACACAGGGGCGCCAGACAGTCCACCATCTCCCTCCTGTCTGCCGCCAACTGTGGCCCATACACCCCAAATAACCTATATCTAATCTCCCTATACTTGACATCAACCCCCAAAACTCTACCCTGCATTACCAAAAAAGTGCCCTCTAATTTAACCTCCTTATTCCCGAACAAAATCCCTACCCCCGTCGAGTGCACCCCACCTATGCCCCACAATGAATCTCCCTTTACCCACTCCCTCCTAAACCTCTCAACATCCCCTCCATCCCTCAGGTGAACCTCCTGTAAGAAACAAAAATCAAATCCTACCCCATCTAAAAAACTTAACACTGCCCTCCTTTTAACATAGTCCCTTAACCCCCTAACATTTAAACTAAGAAAGGAAACAGAAATATTAATTTTAAATTAAACCAATACAAAACTCTTTCTCCCAAAACACCCAAATAAAAGAGGCTCACCCGATGCTCCCCTGCTCCATCTCCTCCAGCAGGGATGTCTTTCCCTCTTGTGACGCCCCCCCTGTCTCCCTCCATCAACCCAATCCAGGATCCAGGTTAGGTGTTCGCCACCCCGATGCCCTGCATCCTGCCTTGGCCACCCAAATCCTCCATTTCTCCTGTCCCCCCCGCTTGCTGGGCAGTAAAAAGGGGACTTTGTGTCATCACAAATGGACTGCGAACCCCCAGGTTCCCACTCCAGTGCCCCACTTGGTGGATCCAGTTCCCCTGGCGCCCCAGAATCCAAAGAGGCCAACAAGGTCCCGGATGTTTCCCCCGCCTTAACCACCTTTTCCCCCATCTGTCTCTTTGCCTCCCCCCTTTCTTTCCTTCTATAACGGGCCCCTTCCTCTTCGCTTTCTTCTTCTGTGTAGGCGGCAAAGGAGACAAAAGAGGGACACCGCCCCCCTTCCCCGCCAGCTCCTCGACCATCCCCCTCATTTCCTCCACCCGAGCACTTGACATGTCACTATCCCCACATTCCCTTACTACTTTTCCCTGTTCCACCTCTCCCTCTGTTCTTGTTGCTGCGCCGTCCCCCTCCTCGTCTCTCTCCTCTGTCGCCTTCTTCTGCCTCTCCACTCCGTTTCCTCCTTCCGCCTTCTGCCCCCCCTCTCCTTCTGCTCCATCCTTCTCGCTCCTTTTCCCTTCTTTCTGTGCCTCTTTCGCCCCCTCCTCCTTCCTTGTCATCTTTCCTTCTGGGCCTGATCCTGTTTCTGGACCCCCTCTTCCTCTTCGTCCCCGATCCCCCACCCCTGCTCCCCCTCCAGCTGCAGACGCGTATGACCCTTGACGAGCCGGGCACTCCCGCCACAGGTGTGCTGACGAGCCACACCCGTGGCACGCCTTGGGCTCGTCACAGTCCTTCGCCTCGTGCTCAGCAGATCTGCAAAATCTACATTTCTTTGTGCTGCACGAGGCGAGGACATGGCCGTAGGCCATACAGCACCTGCAGAATGGGGATTGACGTGCGTAGTACAAAGTCCCCCTGTCAGCCCCCAGGGAGAACATGGGCGGAAGATGAAGGTATCAACCCAGACCCCCCGGGTCCTCCCTGAGAAGGGCCTGGAATCCTCTCTTCCCATTCCAGAACCCCAGGGAGTCCCTGAGGAGCATAGGGGAGGAGACCCTGTCCATATATCTTCCCAAGAAAGCTCTTACATCCTCGTCCTTAACGTGAGGGTTATAAATATTGACCGTCACCATCCTGAAATTGTTCTTTGCCAAACTTTTGACGTCATAGAAACTCATGGGCCTCTTCCCTCCCACAGCTCTCGCCTTCTTCATGATCTCATCATGCATGGCTTCTGTGTAAAAAGTTACATCGTAGGCCTTCTCTATGGGGTTACCCTGCAAACATAGTACGTCCTTTACCTCCAGTTTCAGTATACTGATCACAATCGTCCTCCCGAAAGTCTCTCTCCCGACAGGCTCCATCTCCTTGTTGCTCCACGCAAATCTCACCGTATTTGCTAACCCAATACCTGGGACCGATCTTTTTGGAATATCTTCCGCCATTATTCAGAAAAAAGCTCTCTTAAAAAAAGAAGCCTCTGTTACAGGAAAAGGACAAAATCAAAATCTTAAAAAACAACAAAACTTCCCTCCGACCTTCGGCTTCCGGCTAGGCGAGCTGTGGGACACCTCGGTGTCAAGCTTGGTCTTAGCCGGAAGGCCGAGAAGCGATAACCCACAAATGGAACCCTGCAACCGCCGGGCCCCCGGGGGTCTCGACATAACTCAGCGGGTTGGCAAAAGCCGGCTCCTCCCTCCCTCCCCACCCACCGTTTCCCCGGCCGGCGACAGACAGGCAGACAGGCAGGTGTTTTTTGGAAAAAGTCGCTAATGTGTCTTTAAGTCTCTATCCTGGCCCACCTCTGTCAATTTCTCTTGAAACAAGATAGTGGGCTCTGCAAGAAGCAAAGCCCCTCCAAAAATATGTTGAATTCGTAAGTGTTCCTCTCCACGGAAGTCTTTAGTAAAAGGCGAATGGCTTGTGCGTAATGAAGAGAAACCAGAGTCGTATGCAAGTCAGAGGTCGGGGCCGAGACACACTCTGTGCACTCTAGGCCGGGTTCCCCGTGGGTGCTCCCGGAACCCACTCTTCCAAGTTTTCGAGGGCTGTGGATAAAGAGAAGGTCAGAGACACAGCGACAGAGAGACAGAGAGAGAGAGACAGACAAACACACACACCCCTTTCCAGAGAGTGGTCATACAAATTTGTAGGTCAAACTGTACTGAAGCTAGAGACGTTTTTGTGAGAAGACCGATCATAGGTATGTCTCATGGTTTGACAAACACCACTCTAGGTCCACCATCTTCCACTGCAGATATGGAGGTGTAACATTAAGCAGTTATGGAGGATTGAGACAGATACGATGCGTCACAATCTCTCTAGTTGAAAACTGATCAATTTGAATGGGTATTTTTTTCCATGCATTTACTTTGATTCATGTACCTTTGCGTCATTTGACTCAAAAATAAATTAGTTCCATTCTTTTTGATGTCTTAGTTTTTCATTTTCTCTTTAAAAATGAATTGATCTCTCATTTTGCTCTTTATTCATTTGTCAACACTCGTCACCAGTTTTCTGTCGTGACTGAAGAAGACAGAATGTGAACGACACAGCAGATGAACTACAGAAGATTTGAACTGAAGCCTGGTCAACAGTTTGGAAGACTGTTATGATCAAAAGTATATCACAAAACACTCACATGATGTTCAATCATTCCAAGCACCGTAGACACGTCAATCGATATCTTCACTGTCATTGCTGCAGAAAGCAACAACAAAAAATTGGGGATATAGGGCTCGTTGGTCTAGGGGTATGATTCTCGCTAAGGGTGCGAGAGATCCTGGATGAGCCCTTTTGCAGATCCTTTAACAAGCTCAGACAGGTAGATCTTGGGTCACTGGTCGGAACGCCAACTATCACCTCTTGGGCGCAGGACAAGGTGGCTGAATGGTTTAGGCGATGGACTGCAAATCAATTTTCATATGCACTTGTTGGTTCAACGTCGCACAACATTTATTATTTTAGATAACCTGCAGAATGTTGGAGCAATTCTGACGTCCCACGAACAAGGATAATGATTCAAATGTAATACACTTGAAATGACATCCAGCCCCTAAAAGGAATGAATTCCTCATGCTCTGCATTGCCCAGGAATCAAACCCGGGTCAACTGCTTGGAAGGCAGCTATGCTCACCACTATACCATCAATGCTATATGCAGCTCAGTAGCAACAAGGAGACATCGACTCATATCTTGACCGTCATTTTTGTGGAAAGTGAAAATTCTTTGACCAAACGGATCGTTGGTATAGGTGTATGATTATGGAATAGGTTGCGAGAGGTCCCAGGTTAAATAATCTATCATTTGATTCAGTTCCGGTTACCTTCAGATTAGTCCTGTGACACTTGTGGGGAACGTAGGGCAAATCGGAGAACATTGTGACAAGTGGGGTCACATTAGTTTGTAGCCCAAAGATTTTGGATTTTACAAACAGAAGTTGGCACATAGACGTTCTGACTTTAGACGAGTCCCATGTTTGATGCACTCTGGATAAAAAAATGTTGATGTTATGAAAACACTGTAGACTGTTTTCAGCAAGTTGCTACATGGAAATACAGAAATAAGCACTTTTCCATAAACAAGTTCTAAATCAGGTTTGATGCACTCTGGATTAAAAAAAAACATTTTGTTTATTCGAGATGTTATGAAAACACTGTAGACTGTTTTCAGCAAGTTGCAACATTGAAATGCATAAATAAGCACTTTTCCATAAACCAGCTCTAAATCATGTTTGATGCACTCTGGATGTCCAATTTTTGCTGTGCTGTCTATTTGAGATGAAATGAACATTGTGGACAGTTTTCAGCAAGTTGCAACATGGAAATACAGAAATAAGCACTTTTCCATAAACAAGCTCTAAATCATGTTTGCTGCACTCTGGATAAAACTATTTTTTGTTATGTTTATTTGAGATGTTATGAAAACACTGTAGACTGTTTTCAGCAAGTTGCAACATTGAAATGCAGAAATAAGCACTTTTCCATAAACAAGCTCTAAATCATGTTTGATGCACTCTGGATAAAAAAATGTTGATGTTATGAAAACACTGTAGACTGTTTTCAGCAAGTTGCAACATGGAAATACAGAAATAAGCACTTTTCCATAAACAAGCTCTAAATCACGTTTGATGCACTCTGGATTAAAAAAAACATTTTATGTTTATTCGAGATGTTATGAAAACACTGTAGACTGTTTTCAGCAAGTTGCAACATTGAAATGCAGAAATAAGCACTTTTCCATAAACAAGCTCTAAATCATGTTTGATGCACTCTGGATGTCCAATTTTTGCTGTGCTGTCTATTTGAGATTAAATGAACATTGTGGACAGTTTTCAACAAGTTGCAACATGGAAATACAGAAATAAGCACTTTTCCATAAACAAGCTCTAAATCATGTTTGATGCACTCTGGATAAAAAAACAAACATTTATGTTTATTTGAGATGTTATGAAAACACTGTAGACTGTTTTCAGCAAGTTGCAACCTGGAAATACAGAAATAAGCACTTTTCCATAAACAAGCTCTAAATCACGTTTGATGCACTCTGGATTCAAAACAAAACATTTATGTTTATTCGAGATGTTATGAAAACACTGTAGACAGTTTTCAGCAAGTTGCAACATGGAAATACAGAAATAAGCACTTTTCCATAAACAAGCTCTAAATCATGTTTGATGCACTCTGGATGTCCAATTTTTGATGTCCTTGAAACATTTAATTGAAATATTGTAGAATTCCATTAAATCCTATGGAGGACTGCTTCTTTTTTGGGAGTGCCAATATGCCTGACGGGTGGCTTCAAAACATCTCATTGGCCAATACATAGCATTGGCAATCCAGGGTTTATATACATTATTGGTGCCAACTGCACTCCAAGAGAACGTAGAAAGCACTGGCATATGAATCAGAAACCAGGTTTCCATCCAACCATTTCATGCGCATGAATTACATGACGCATGAAAAAAGTCACGACCGGGATGATGGAAACAGGATATGCCGTTACAATGTTAGAAATGCCGACAGACAATTCCTTCGTTCAACGAACGAATGTCGGTACAGTTTATTATGCGAGAAATGGCAGTGGGAACGCCTCTATGTGCAAATATTGATACAATAACCATCATATCGAAGTAACTTGTGGTCCTCCCACTACGACTCGGGAAAACAAGCTGTTTTTTTCAGGCTGCAGATTAAATCAATTATGATTAACTTCACAGGGTGGTGAAAGTGCACTTGATGAGCTCGATACTCATTCAAATATCGAGGGTCTTATTCTGATTTTTACTTCTATGAAAGGTATATTTTATTTCATTGGAAGATTTTGCGGCCCACATACATCGATCCCTTCACCTACTGGAATAGTTTTGTTCTTCTATTATATTCTTAATGCCTGTAAATTTAGATGTGGCTATATTAAGTAATTAAGTGTTTTGGAATTGAAGAAGGAACAAATATATATTTTCTTTAAAGACTATATTGGGCAAGAGAGATGGATTTGAGTTGGGAAAACAGAAAAGCAATTGTAAAGAAAGGAAGCATATAAAGTAAAGTTTCATGAATAAATGTCAACATTTTCATGTATCAACATAAGCATTTATAATGACTTACACTATACATTGTTATAGTGTAATCTGAAAAGTAGTCAAACAGTGGTTGTAACGTGTTATGATTAGCCCTCACGGGGTAAAAGATTAAGAAGGAAAAGCAATCTTACTATCTGACTTTATTCAGAAACATTGAGAGACACTTCATTGAGTAGTTATGTACAACAGATACAACAAGCAACAGCTTTGAATTGAGGCGAGTCTAGATATTTACAGGAGGTCTATATATATATACACACCTATCTCATTTTAAAGAATATTCTAGATTTAAACACATATAAAGTAGTCAAAAGATAAATAGTCTTAGTTGCATGTTCAAAGGGACGCTTGTCAATATTAAAGCACTTATACTCAATTTAGAAGTTCCTGTATATTTAGGAATTATGCACATTAAGTCAGGTGCAAGGTGGAGGGAGTACTTATATAGTATAGAATATTGTACATATACATTTAACTTTTGTCTTATACACAAACTCAGAAGATAAAATTGTTTTTAGAAATGGCATCGACAACAAACAAGATTAACACATCAGTCACAAAGCCCAGCACAAATGTATGGACAGTACAATTAATATATAAAGTTCCATGTTACATTAACTTATCCTCCCTCTCTCTGACTAAAATGGAATACATGTACACTATATAGCAGAATTTTGAACACGAATTGAAGTGTTAATAACCTGTTAAGCCATTCACCATTGCCTTTAAGTCAGTTAAATATGCTTCACATGTGGCTGTTGGCCATTGTCCAGCCTGTCCCAGGACGATCATAGGGGGCACTTCCTGCAGGAATGGTTGATCTCCAGGGTGCCATCTCAGCCCTAGTCCCTCTTTCCAGATATACCATAACATTCCCATCCGAAGCTGATTTTTCGTTCTGGGGAAATGTACAGTAAACAAGTGGTCAACTCTTGCAAACTTTATTGAATAAATACCAAAAATGCATGACAGACAACCTGGTTGAATACCAAACATGTTCAAGACCGAAAATGTGATTGTTCAACACCGAAAACCTAATTGAATACCAAACATGCTCGAGACGGAAAACCTGATCGAATACCCGAGCAGGAAACTTAGTTGAATATCAAACTTGCTCAACACAGAAAGCTTAATTGAATTCCAAACATTCTCACATAGTTTTTGGCCACACTTGGTTTTCCCATTGTCTCCTTCCCATTAGTCCTGTTGCTCTCCTGCAGTTCCAGTTTCTCTGTGACTATATCCATCTTGGTCATGATAGCAGCTACTGAGTGATCTAGTTGGAGAACCTGTCTGACCAACCTTTGACGGAATAGAGGAAAAATAATTGCCATTAGAGTAGATGGTACACAATAAAAATGGTGTAATGCTGGACATAACGGCATGGATGTGTGGTTTGATATTTACTTCCTCTGATGCACCATAGATACAAAAGTATGTGGACACTCATTCAAATTAGTGGATTTGTCTATTTCAGCCTTACCCGTTGCTGACAGGTGTATAAAATTGAGCACACAGCCATGCAATCTCCATAGACAGACATTGGCAGAAGAATGACCTTACTGGGGAGCTCTTGTGGCTGAATGGAAGCAAGACACCACAGCAATGTTCCAACATCTAGTGGAAAACCTTCCCAGAAGAGTGAAGGCTGTTATAGCAGCAAAGAGGTAGGCCAACTCCATATTAATGCCAATGATTTTGAAATTAGATGTTTGACGAGCAGGTGTCCACATTATTCCGTTCATGTAGTGTATTTCTAGAGTCTCATTTTAAAGATAATTGTTGTCTGACAACTATAATGCATGTACAGTTTACATCTCGACCTCAGTATGTAACCAGCTCTTGATGTTTCATAAGATTATAAAAAAGGTTGTGGATCTCATATGACACAAGCCAATTGGGAGTCATTCATGGTGCACGTACGTAGATGTTTGTTTGGACATATTTTTTTACAAAGTGTCCATCTTTGTAAATGGTATCAGTTTCCTGAGCTTAGTCTCTCTTGATAGCCTATCTGATTTTGTTCTGGGAGCCGAGATTACCCTGCGTTATACTCAATGCAAATATTCAACACACCTCTGGAAGTCCTCCTGCTCCACCAGAGTGTTACTTGGCTTGCCATGCTCATCTATATCCATCGTGGATTTCTCCAGAGATCCATTCCCATAGTTTTTTCCAAGGTTGTTGAGCTCGGCACTAAGAGCATCCTGAGGATAATGACATGAGAAAATGCACGAATGGATTTCTTTTATCATATGAATAGCAGAAGGGTTAGGTTAAATTGCTCATTTAGCCAAGTCCACTAACCCTCTTCTCCTCCAGCTCCCTCTTCATCCTTTCTTGCTCCTCTTGGTCTAGAATTTGGTTTCCATCATGGTCGAATTTGGAGAAAGCTTCAGATATCTCATGGTCGGCATGTCCCAACCTGTAGGGTTAAGACGAGAGGAGAGTATGGACTAGAATCTGAACGCTATTGATTTATGACTACGGATTTTTCTTCTGTCAGAGAGTATAGTGACCTACTCTTTCAGAGTTTCTCTAAAGTCTTTGAATTCTAGTTGGTTTGAGCCAGATCGTAGTACTTTCTGAACATCGGATATCTTCTCCTTTTTCAATTTCAATTTCATAAAGGTCTTCATGTAGCTCTGAAACACAAAAATGTATGCATGTTTTTTTTTGCACATGTCATATACACTGAGTATAGCGAACATTAGTAACATTGTTGAGTTGCATCTCCCCCTTTGCCCTCAGAACAGCTTCAATTCGTAGGGGAATGGACTCTACAAGGTGTCAAAAGCATTCCATGTCGACTGCAACGTTTTCCACATTTGTGTCAAGTTGGCTGGATGTCCTTTGGGTGGTGGACCATTCTTGAAACACACGGGGAACAGTTTGGCGTGAAAAACCCAGCAGCGTTGCAGTTCTTGACACAAACTGGTGCACCTAGCACTATTACCATACCTTGTTCAAAGGCACTTAAACTTTTTGTCTTGCCCATTCACCCTCTTGAGTGGCACACACACACAACCCATGTCTCATTTGACTGAAGGGTTAAAAATCCTTCTTTGACCTGTCTCCTCCCCTTCATCTACACTGATTGAAGTGGATTTAACAACAATAAGGCATCACACCTGGATTACCCTGGCCAGTTTGTCATGGAAAGAGCAGGTGTTCTTAATGTTTTTGTATTTTGTATACTCAGTGTATATTTTATATTCTGATTTGTATCATATGCCATCTTACATTGGTATAATATATACCTGTTTACCTGTTTGATGATGTCAGTAATCTGCAGCTCATCCTTCTGGGATGACAGCTCTTCCTTGACCTCAGAATATGTGTCGTTGATGATAGCCAGAAACATGTTCTAGGGAAGAAATTCCATGAACATAAGATGGCAAGGTGTAGTTTACACTTCGAAAATCTAGTAGAAAGTATTTTGTTCAGTTCAACTTACAAGCAGCACAAAGAAGACAAAGAACACATAGGTGACGAAATAGATTGGCCCCAGGACTCTGTTGGCACGTTCAATGGCATCATAATCAAAATCTCCAAGAATAATCCGGAACTGTGTAAAGCTACAGAGAAAAAGGAAACCAATTAGAGTAATTGATCGATACTGTTTTCAAAATCTGGCCAATTTCTTGCGTGGGTGTTGGATTGTTATTTATTTATGAGAAAAATAACTATTTTTGGTGCTCTCTTACATGCACTTGACGAAGGTGCTGAAGGATTTCACCTCCGTACCAAAGAGCAAGTAGCCAAGCTGAGCGTATGCAAAGAACACGATGAAGAACATAATGGCGAATCCCATGATGTCTTTGGCACAGCGGCCCAGAGTAGAAGACAGCTGAGTCATAGTCTTATTGAAACTGATGTACTTGAAAACCTAGAGGCAAGAACAGAAGGAGTCAAACTTTGGGCACTGTCAACAATGAAATGAAATGCATTCAAGTATTGATACATTCTGAGGAAGAAAGAAGTAATCTACCTTGATCCAAGCGAAGAACAAGTTCACTGCATTCATGTTGTTGTATTGTGTTTGCCAGAATGCAAGAAATTCAAAGTCTGCATAAATGCCAGGTTGTTCTAAGAGTTTACCAAGTAATTTGTCCACTTTAATGGTGCGAAAAACATTGAAGACGATTGCGACAATGGCAAGCTGTGGAAAAACAGATTTGTGTGAGGTTCAGGTTAGGTTTATCATAACTCGTAAATCAGCATCAATCATCCTCCTCAGCTATGTAGCTCACCAGCCACCACTGGTTGATATGTGACTGATGCGATTCTTGTGTTACTGAGTGCTTTGATTGAGAATGATGTTTCAGCCTGTCCTCTCACCAGTATGACAACCACATCCAGAGTGTTCCAGATACTGCTGAAGTAGGAGAACCCATGGATTCGGGAGCTCAAGGATCTCCTCCACAATGTAGTAGAGGATGAACAGGCAGAACACCATCTCACAGCCAATGATGAAGTAGTCCCAGTAGGTGATGTAACGAATCAGCTTCACCGTTCTAATCTGATATGAGGGTATCGCTCCACCAGTGGCCGGAAATTCAACCAATAACCTGCAGAAAAGGGAATCACTTTTAACCACTGGTCATTTTTGAAAGAATACATGTATAATGTCGATATTTGGACATCCACGGAAGACATCCAAAGTCACCTGACACAGTCCTTATATGGACACCATATACAGTGTCTATAGAAAGTCTACACTCACTTTGGATTTGTTCACAATTTATTGTGTTATAAAGTGGGTTTAAAATGGATTTAATTGTCTTTTTTTGTCAATGATCTACACAATATACTCTGTAAAGTTAAAGTGGATGAAAAATGTAATAAAAAAAATTTGGAATGGAAAATGAAACACTAATATACATTGAGTAGATAGGTATTCCCTCCCCTGAGTCAACACGTTAGAAACACCTTTGGCAGCGATTACCGCTGTGAGTCTTCTTGGGTAAGTCTCATAAGAGCTTTTCAAACCTGTATTTTCACACCTGACCAAGGTTCTTATCAGGGTTCTTGGTCACCTCCCTGATCTCCCCCGGGCGGCCAGCTCTAGGAAGAGTTTGGGTGGTTCCAAACTTCTTCTATTTAAGAATGTTGGAGGCCACTGTGTTCTTGGGGACCTTCAATGCTGCAGAAATTTCTGCTACTCTTCCCCAGATCTGTGCCTCGAAACAATCCTGTCTCGGAGCTCTACGGACAATTCCTTCAACCTCATAACTTAGTTTTTAGGTCACCTCCCTGATTCACTCTGACAGAGCTCCAGAGTTCCTCTGTGGAGATGGGAGAACCTTCCAGAAGGACAACCATCTCTGAAGCTCTGAATCAGGGAGGTGACCAAGAACCCCGATGGCCACTCTGACAGAGCTCCAGAGTTCCTCTGTGGAGATGGGAGAACCTTCCAGAAGGACAACCATCTCTGAAGCTCTGAATCAGGGAGGTGACCAAGAACCTCGATGGCCACTCTGACAGAGCTCCAGAGTTCCTATGTGGAGATGGGAGACCCTTCCAGAAGGACAACCATCTCTGAAGCACTCCACCAATCAGGCATTTATGGTAGAGTGGGAAGGAGGTGGAGCTGCAGGTCAGGGAGGTGACCAAGAACCACAATGGCCACTCTGACAGAGCTCCAGAGTTCCTCTGTGGAGATGGGAGAACCTTCCAGGAGGACAAACATCTCTGAAGCACCCCACCAATCAGGCCTTTATGATAGAGTGGCCAGACAGAAGCCACTCCTCAGTAAAAGGCACATGACAGCCCATTTGGAGTTTACCAAAAGGCACCTTAAAGACTTTCAGACCATGAGAAACAATGGTCTGATGAAACCAGGAGGAAACTCTTTTGCCTGAATGCCAAGTGTCATGTCTGGAGGAAACCTGGCACCATCCCTACCGTGTGAAGCATGGTGGTGGCAGCATCATGCTGTGGGGATATTTTTCAGCTGCAGGGACTGGGAGACTAGTCAGGATCGAGGCAAAGATGAACGGAGCAAAGTACAGAGAGATCCTTGATGAAAACCTGCTCCAGAGTGCTCAGGACCTCAGATTGGGGTGAAGGTTCACCTTCCAACAGGACAACAACCCTAAGCAAACAGCCAATATAATGCAGGAGTAGATTTTGGAAAAGTCTCTGAATGTCCTTGAGTGGCCCAGCCAGAGCCCGGACTTGGAGAGACCTCCCCATCCAACTTGACAGAGCTTGAGAGGATCTGCAGAGAAGAATGGGAGAAACTACCCAAATACAGGTGTGACAAGCTTGTAGTGTCAAACCTAAGAAGACTCGATTCCGTAATCACTGCCAAAGGTGCTTACATACTTATATAAATAAGCTATTTCTGTTTTTAAAGTTTTTTAAATTAGCAAATATTTCTATAAACCTGCTTTTGCTTTGTTATTGTGTGGATTGATGAAAAAAAAATATATTTAAAACATTTTTGAATAAGTCTGTAACGTAACAAAATGTGCAAAAAGTAAAGGTGTCTGAATACTTTCCAAGGGTACTGTATGCATGTTTTGGAATATTTTTATTCTGTATATTTGTATTCTTTTCACTCAGTCATTTAGGTCACTACAAGTCACTACAATGTTGTTGATCCATTCTCAGTTTTCTCCTAACCCAGCCATTGAACTCTGTAGCTGTTTTAAAAATCACCAATTTACAAGCATTTCGCTACACCCGCAATAACATCTGCTAAACACATGTATGTGACCAATACAATTTGATTTGACCTCATGGTGAGATCCCCGAGCAGTTTCCCTCCTGTCCTGCAGCTCAGTTCAGAAGGATGACTATCTTATGTGTTTGGGTGGTTTAATACATCATCCACAGCATCAGTATTAACTTGACCGTGCTTAGAGAGATATTCAATGTCTGATTTGTTATTGTTACCAATCCCTGCCCTTCTTCATAAGGTTTTTGAAAATGTTCCTGGTCTTTACAGTTGAATGAATCTGTACTTCAAATTCAGTACTTGACTGTGAGACCTGACATATGTTGTTTTTATGGGGGACAGAGGAAGGGGTAGTTCTACTTTTTTTTAAATGTAAACCCCTACTATTTCAGAGTGAGTCATTATCAATGCTTGTTTGATTTATTAAGCCAAATTTTAATTTCATTTTGCCTCAACAAAGGGGGTGAATACTTATGCAATTACTATATTTAGTTCTTACATTTTGTATTAATTTTCACTTTGACATTATGGAGTATTTTGTGTAGATCAATGAAATTTTTTTTTTTTAAATATATTTACATTTACATTTGAGTCATTTAGCAGCCACTCTTATCCAGAGCGACTTGCAGTAAGTAGTGAGTGGATACATTTTTGCACTTTGTAACACAACAAAATGTGAAAAAAAGTTCAAGGAGTGTAGACTTTCTATAGGCAATATACATGAGAACTTGTGAGAGAGTCTACAGTGGCGTTACTGCGTGAAGTGGTCTGTTCTCCCTACCTGATGACACAGAACAGATTGATGTTAGCGTTGTAAGTGGAGAAGTCGATGAACACGGCCCTGGTGCCATGGTCCAACCACAGGTTGTTATTCATCTCCATCAGGATCTCAGCACTCTCCTCCTTGGTCCTGTTCAGGTCCTGGTAGTACCCTCCACCGCTGTACGTGGTCAGCAGACCCCAGTGGGCCGAACCCTTTATCTCTTTCTCATTGTGGTATTGCCAGCTGCAGACATAGAGGAGAGAATGTATTTTATCATAGGCCTTTCAGATCTACAGTCAATCTTTTCAAAGTTGTCTTAATGTCTATTTGATTGACACCCAAATTGTTCTGAAAAAAGAAACATACAAACACTTTGCCATGAGACAGCCAAAGAACCAAAAGGGTTCTTCGGCTGTCCCCATAGGATAACCCTTTTTAGGTCCAGGGAGAATCCTTTTTGGTTTCAGGTAGAACCCTTTTGGGTTCTATGTGAAAAGGGTTCTACATGGAACCCAAAAGGGTTCTACCATGAACCAAATGGGTTCCACTTGGAACCAAAAAGGGTTCTTCAAAGGGTTCTGCTATGGGGACAACCGAAGAACCCTTTTAGGTTCTACATGGCACCTTTTCTTCCAAGAGTGTATGGTGCAATAGGAGTCAACTACAGCCATGGCAGGACAAACAAGCATTGAAAAGAACATTTGAACTCACGCAGTTCCGTTAACAAGGCCAAAGTCCACCTCATCCTCCTTCTTCTCATTATAGACATCAAAGCATCCGGAGATCTCGTTGCGGAAGTCTTTGTGAACCTTACAGGAGTTGTTCATCACCTTGATCTGTCTCATCCTGGGTACCCCGAGCAGCATGTTCTCATAGTAGATGAAGGAGTGGTCCCCATTCTGTAGGGACTGGTCATTGTACCATTTGGTCCAGTAGAGGCCGTCCAGCATTGGGCCCTGGGCATACTGTTCAAATAGAGGTAGGTAGGCCACAGCATGAACAGGTAGAAGCATTTATGATTTTTGTTGGTTTATAACAACGCATTAGTATTTCCTTTAATGTTGTATTATTATTACTATCTTCTGATATCTTGATGTCACTTATGGACTTATGTCACATTTGTGCTATTCGTGATCAAAGTGATTGTATTGGTACAAGTTGATATCAGACAGTTCAATATTTCCGCAGGGTTAGAGCAGGGAGGGTACGTACCGTCCAGAAGTCTGCCATGCTGCTAATGGACTGAAACGTAACTCCGCTGCCACTGGGCGTAAGCACAAACAGGTCTGTCATGACTTTGGTGTAGTAGTAGGTATTGGAGCTGGTCATGCCATATGTCACTGAAAGACAACATGTAGCGACATTGTTATATCCAGCCATGGATTCATAATATCAGACTTTGCTCAGGGCTCAGTCAGACCACGTTGTCCTCTCAAAAGTCCAAGATAAGGAACGTCTGAAACAGACACGCGGGCCAGAGCGTCTCATTTAAGATTTGTCATTTAGTGAAAATCACATCACAGAAGTCAAATCACGTCACAGAAGTCGAAGTGGCACCGATTTAGAGCAGGTCATTTGTTGAAGAGATGGCACACTGGGGCGACGCAAATAGTCGTATCAAACAATGTAAATCTGCTGCAGACAAAGCAACAATGGCTTAAGCCCCATGCTCTTATCAGTGAAAGGCAGGAGCACTCTGTCTGTGTTTCTTTCAGTCGTAATGTCCCGCTGGACAATGCCTTTCAGCCAGAAGGGAGGGGGAGGGTGTTTTATAATAGGGCTCTAAAGCAGATTGAAAGAGCTGATGATAAATCAACACATTACACAGGTTTCAGTTTGCCAAAGGCACAGTGATCATTTAGATGCCGATTACACTCAGATAAGGCATACGTTCTGTCTGTGTTGCCTATTGTCAACCAGTCTGCATCGTTACTAGATCTATGTACAAGGCACAGATCGTACGTTTGCTTTGCTTACCCATGACCTGGCACACTCTGACACAACAAAAAGGGCAGGTCAGACTTCCAAAACAGAGCATTATATAGAAAATCATAAAAATGCCAAGCTAATCCCTGCAACAACGTTTATTGTTCCTGAATTGTACCCGAACACTTACTAAGTACCTCAAATAACACAATTACTGTTAGTCATAAAAAATGAATTATTGTTTGAATGTCCGTTTTTAAGACACATGTACAGTAGCGGCAGACTTGAAATGATCATGTTACCATACAGTCATATCCTTACATTGAAATGTGTATTCACTCAATATACATAGCCATGAACAAAAAGAAACATGTATTGTTGACATACTTACATAGACATATGTCCACAAGGAACACCAAATAGACCAGTAATTCCCTCAGAGTGGTCCTAACAAACAGTTCCCGGTTGTCCGATGTGTTCTCAGTCAGTGTCGTGCCCCACAGTCCTACATAAATGAAGAAAATCCCATAATTTCAGAGAACTCTGAAAAGATATACTAATTTAAGGCCGTACACATTTCCTTCCATGACATGCCAAGGAAGGGAATATTTCCG
The DNA here is from genome assembly GCF_021184085.1 of Oncorhynchus gorbuscha. NCBI lineage: Eukaryota > Metazoa > Chordata > Actinopteri > Salmoniformes > Salmonidae > Oncorhynchus > Oncorhynchus gorbuscha. The sequence goes on from NC_060180.1 coordinate 28,244,244, forward strand.
GCACAGCATTAGTCTGTACATCATTTCAACTTGATGACATTGCCAGGTAAAATAATTCAAATGAAGCAAATACAAAATTCAACAACAACCCAACAGTGGTGAACCAATTCCTACCTTTAAAAAATGAGCAGCATCCACCGCGTTTTTTATTATCGGAACCTGTCTCCTGCGGCTTGACCTCGGTTGGGAAAGGGCTCGGCGTGGTCAGTTTGCACATGCTGTCGAAGGAGCCTTGGGGGTACAGAGGCTGAGGGTTGTAGACGGTGCTGATAGCCCGAGGTATGGGTGGAGGAGAGCCACAGTACCCCTGGTTCACCCAGGAACCCTTCCCCAAGCTGTCCAACTCACACTCCACCTGTCCACTGAGGTGACTCTCCGACCGGTTGTTGAGGCGCTGCATTGGTGCCTGGTTGGGATCACCTGGCTCTCTACACTCCAATATGGGATAATATTGCCGTAGGTTGTCAAGCAAGATGATAGTGAGGCAGGACCAGTCTAGCGAGCTTGTTAACCATCAACTGTCGGTGGGATCACTTTAAAGGGCCGATGACATAAGCATGGAAGAGGGAGGAGCTGGTGCTTTCTTGTGCACAATAAACTGCCCAGTTTAACATTGAATACATGACACACAATGCTCATTCTTCTATTAAAAGAGAGTTATTAGAATAGTGCACTTTTCTCATGTTCACTTTCTTCCGCAATAGGGGTGCTGAGAAAATCTTTGGGATGATTTGTTTCATGATGTTACTTCAAACTGACATAAAAAAATTGCTTAGAAAATGTGAGCGTAATGCCGATATATCACTTTTAATGTTTGTTTCTGTGTAGCTCTCAAGTATTTCCATATTCCATAAGATGTTTATTTATTTAACCAGATGGGAATCTTCAGCTTCAGTGATTTTTGCAGTTCGTTCCAGTCAGTGGCAGCAGAGAACTGGAAGGAAAGGCGACCAAAGGAGGCTTTGGGGGTGACCAGTGAGATATACCTGCTGGTGCGCATGCTACGAGTGGGTGCTGCTATGGTGACCAGCGAGCCGGGGCTTTCCCCAGCAGAGACTTGTAGATAACCTGTAGCCAGTGGGTTTGGCGACAAGTATGAAGCGAGGGCCAGCCAACGAGAGCGTATAGGTCGAAGTGGTGAGTAGTGTATGGGGCTTTGGTGGCAAAACGGATGGCACTGTGATAGACTACATCCAGTTTGCTGAGTAGAGTGTTGGAGGCTATTTTATAGATGACATCGCCGAAGTCAAGGATCGGTAGGATGGTCAGTTTTACGAGGGTATGTTTGGCAGCATGAGTGAAGGAAGCTTTGTTGTGAAATAGGAAGCAGATTCTAGATTAAATGTTTTTCCAAACGTCACAACCTGTTAACCACTCAGTCATTCGCAATGCCAACAAACTCCTGCTAAACAAATTAATTGACATGTCAATTACATGATCCATTGACAACTGTTGAATGCTTGTGGCTGAATTCATCAGAATATAGCTGCTGCTGTGTGCCTCTGATCTCCTGCCCGAAGACATGGAGTATAATAGGCCCTGGTCACCTCATTAGCATATACATTTTTGACCAACTGTCAAAAAGCATATTAAGTTTGCAAACAATCCACAAAGCTTCTGAATTACCATGACCATCTGTGTAATTTACCTTATCCCACATACACATACTCATTACAATTTAGTGTATGTTGAGGGTGAGATACACTCGGAGATGAAATAATGAATCATATCATCTTTGCACTAGCTTGGTTCATTTGTAACGACAAGCTTCCGTGAAGAAAAAAATACATTTTTTTGTCACATACACAGGATAAGTGCAGTGAACTGTGTTGTTTTACAGGGTCAACCATAGTAGTACGGCGCCCCTCGAGGAAATTAGGGTTAAATGCCTTGTTCAAGGGCACATCTGGAGCAGCAAATAATTCATTGTTAATCAGATTAATTGACTCATTGAGTTTAAATGAAATGATTTTTGACAATAAATATAGACTAGACATAGGTACACTTATATACATACCATCAAAGAGTGGGCCATCGACCAAAAAATGGACACAATTTTTTTTAAATGAAAAAATGTACATGCATCCTATGACATTTTCACATGCAAATCTATTGATTTATATGATATATCTGTAGTGGTCAATGAATGTCATTCCATGAGAGGGAAACATTACTTTTCTAAACATACATAAACTATACAAGTCTCATAACAACGGAAACATAAACAATGGAATAATACAGCCCACATTTTGTGTGTATGGTAAAATAAAAAAGTTGTACTAATCTCAATCTCTAAAGATACGCTGTATTTCAAAATTTGAAATTACCGGAAATGATACAGACTTTGGCTTTGGAGGGACAATATGCAGTTCAATAACAAAGGGCTACATTCAATATGGACCGCTGCGTTATCGTGCGATTGAAATGTGGAGTTTTTTTCCCAATTGAGCCAACATATGCAGCGTTTACCGTGCATGCAGTCCCCGTTTAAGGGGGGATTTAAAACACGCTATAGCCCCGATCTTCCGCGGTCCGGAGAGATGTGGTAGAGAAATGTAACCACATTCAATATCATAGACAGAGCTATGTACTGTATGCAAGGACTGACCATCCATTATATACAAATTATAGTATTATTCATGTTCTGAGGCTATACAGTGTTGTTTACAATTGCATTGTTTACAAACACTGATGTAAAACAAGGTTATATTTTGGGTTGAACTAAACTCATGAGGCATTTGTAAGTTATATTCTTCAGGAATCAATGGGTATATAGCATTATTTTAAGTAAAACATGGAAGTTGAAATCGCAGATTGCCCCCCTTAAAATGAAATAATTATCGGATTAAATGCTATATGAAGAGATTGGTGGTAGTAACAGATTCTGTGTTAGAGTCCAGCCATGAAGGTCTGTGCATCAGTGCCCCTGAACAGTGGAATTAGGCACAGCCATTGCCCAACAATAGAGTTTAATATCTCCTCATTGGTTGAGCCTTTGGCAGGATCTGGCACACAGGCTTCAATAATCAGATGCTGCATGTACCATGATGGCAACATTTAAACATTTCTAACGCTCACTTTCCATCCCCAATTCTTGGTATTCAAACGAATGCAGGTTTGTTGTGGTCATATGACTATTCTAGGGGTAACTCTGTACAGTTGTGTTAAAGTAATATGAAATAATAATCCCAATTACTAGTGATCCCAATTCAACCATTCTGTTTAGCACTTTGTTCATTTCTGATAATGATCAACGACATGACATGCATTATTATTAATGATGATGATGATCAATTGATTAGATTTGTCTAATGTTCTTCACTCGTAAAAAGAAAAAAGAAGCTCAACGACATCACTCTCACCTATTCTCTCACATTTGTGGGCCCAAAAACGAGGCCCTTTTATTTGTTCATATGTTGGTCTACCGTTGACGTAATCCCGTTTTATCTCAGGGCACAGGAGCTCCGGACAAAAGGACGGCGCACTGATCAGGGTGGTGCAGGACCAGACTGACCCGCCATCAATCTCACTTAGAACCTGACACATCAAAAGAAAAGAAATGCTGAACATTTTTAGGTCCCCTTTTGCACCCCCTGTTGTCTGGGGATACAACATAGATGAGATGGGGCAATTAAGATAGAAAGAGTTGAAATGGCTACGGTTAATGGATGTTTTGGGTACAGGATGTACATTCACATTTAATTCCCCAAATATATGTTATGATTGGTTACCATAACAATCAATTTACCTCCTTATTAGATGATAGACAAATACTGGCTCAGTTAAATGGAAAGTGACCTTCACCTGAAAAGTGCTCTGCTTTGATGTCTCCACTCAAGCCAAACAGAATGGTTGTTGGATGGGAACCATCGCTTGCTGACTTGGTCAATGGATCCATGAGACGATCAAATATGTATGTGCAAATGTACAAAAGAACAAAACTTGACACAACTCAAAAGCAATTTCAATAAAATAGCTAGCAACTTTTATTTCAGTAGAAAAACTACTATTAAACAAACACAGTTTTAAACACAGTTTAGAAAAACTGAATAGCACAAAAAACATGTAGAATTTCCAAAATGCCTACATTTTGTGGCTAGAGAACATTATGTTAACATTTACAAAAATAGATTCAAAATGTATCTTACCAAAGTTGTAAAATGTCAGTTTTTTTAATGTCACTGTTTTTTTACACAATAACAATTGGGGCAAATAACTCCACTTGTAATCCTATGATTCGCATTCACTATAAATTACACCAATTATGTCAGGGTCTCATCTGGAAGATTTGATACAAATCAAATCAAATTTTATTTGTCACATGCTTCATTAAAAACAGGTGTAGACTAACAGTGAAATGTTTACTTACCAACAATACAGAGAGAAAGAGAAAATAGAGAAAGCCAAGATGTCTGTGTGTACCAGGGAAGAGTACAGAGGAACCAACTCTTAGCTAAATCAATTGCAGTACAGTACACTGAAATGCAATACAAGCTGTCAATTGCTTTTTTTTAAAGAATTTTAGATTAAACGTATGTCTAAACTTAATAATCATTAAAATATAAACAAATGTCAATAAATATATATTTTTTAAATTATAAATAAAAGCAATATAAATCTATTTATTGACTCCTGGGTTGGAGAAAACGCCTGCATCATAAAAACAAGTACAGATTGTTGTTCACCTCAAACAACATGACTAGTTTTTCAGTTTACCATCTAGTCTATGTAGGAACTTGGAGGCCGTCGTACTGGTAGGGAAAGGACGAATGCATGTACTCCTGTTCAACTGGAGAGCTGTACCTGATAGTACTGAAGCACTGATAGTTCTCTGGCTGCACAGAGTCAAACTGCAGGTCCAGCCACTGTCTGTGGGGGGCTTTGCGCTTCTGGGCGTCCGTCAGGATCCGGCTGAGGGCCATGATGTAGCTGAGGGCCATCTGCAGAGTCTCGTACTTGGACAGTTGCTTATCCTGGCCCCACTGGGGGACCACTTTACGGAGACGGTCAAAGGCTGTGTTCAGCCCCTGCATCCTCTTCCTCTCACGGGCGTTGGCTGCCATCCTCCGCCGTGTGGAACCATCATGCTTCTCTGGAGATCCAGACTTCGAATCCAGACTCTCGGACTCGGATCCAGAGTCAGATCCAGTGCAACTGGGCTGGCGGGACACCATGGTTTTGGTCACAATTCCACGATTCAGTTCACAAGTTTTCTCCTGGTTCTGTCTACTGTATGTTACCAAAACCTCCCAAATGTGGCGATGAGTCAACCGAGTCAAGTGGTGTGTTAACTAACCGCCAGACTGTTTTAAGATGTTTTCAAATTTCGCAAAGTTCCTCTTGTAGCTGTCCAAAATGGTCTGGTGTCGTGGTAGCTGTCCAAAGTCCTTGTCTAATTAAGCTGTGTATCGATAAAGCTGTATGTCAAGTGAACAATTTGAAGTTAATCCAAAGTGTTGGTCCTCTGCTAAGCCTAAACAGTAAAACAGCTTCTGTGTCTCTGGTCTTGGAGAGACTGAGGAACACACTTTTATATGACTCAGGAGATGAACAGGTGGCAGCAGGTGGAGTCCCATCCCATCCCTCATACCCCCCCCCCATCTATCCCCAATATTGCTTTTAACCCCCCTCCCCAATATCGCCCCCCCCCCCATCCTCAATATTGTTTGCTGGGATAGACACCAACGCAGACACACAAACACACACACATACACCCACTCACAAAAACGCAAACAAATCCTTAATGAAATTCCAATTAAGTCAGCCTGTTCTATCTGGTCATGGCTTCACTCTGAGCCATCATGGCTTTACTAACAGCCATGCGTTGCAAACACCGAAATCTACCATCTGGCAATGAAACCTATAGAGCTGATTATCTTGGATGAAATTCTAACCAGTGTAAAGACAGTGACATCAAAGGAACATCTCTAAGTAACAATTGAAAGTCTTATGTTCACTTTGATTCAATAGGAAATCAACATGTTGCAGTCGTACTTTCCGTGATCTTTTTGGTTTGTTTTTTTGCTTTACATTAGGCCTTTGTTTGCTGTGTATGGCATACGTTGTATTCAATGTTTATAATAGCCGGTTATATTGTCCATTAAGTAAAAAAAAATGAGTAATTGAATTGCACAAGAGCTGAAGGAACAACAGATATATAACATAGGGGAACTTCATTCGATGTCAACATTCATGACATTTGTTGTAATATAGATTATTGGGGCTTTTATGCAGCTTCTTTAAAATATCCATTTGTCAGATTTACTTTAGAAAGTTAATTATCATTGCTAAATATTATTTATTATCATGATTTAACATTTTTTTTGCGTGTGTTTATTGATTATGTATTTGTGATTTGCATTGCATACCTACATTTAGAAAGAACATTTGGGGATAATATGTCACTACAAATGACATATTAAAGGAAACACCACTTGTTTATTTACTCGCTTATCACAGGTTTCGTTCTTAGTCTCATAATGATAATACGGATAATCTCATTTATAATCTGAGACAGATTATCCCCAGAGAAGTGTAAGTGTGACCCCTAACCCCTAAATGGTTTAAGAGTGACTCCTAGACAACACCCTGCTCAGTTGCTCTTTTCACCGACTGGGATTAATAAAATAAAAATAAAACGATTTTGAGAAGGACAAAATCACGTACACACAAAATATTCTGACATGTTATTGGTCTTGTGAAACATTTAGTTTTGAATTTGATATTTTGGGTAGAGTTAGGGACGGGACATACATTACATGAATAAACAAGAAGTATATTCATTATTGCTATGGTTTATTAGAATGTACTAAAAGAGATTGCTCCAATATTGGGTGGCTATTGCTGGTCTGTTTACCAATGCTGTGTTCTTAATCAAGCACAGTATGTGGTATACATTAGTGTCCTTGTACTTACTGGGGACCATGTGTGAAGTAAATAATTGATCTGTCTAGTGGTCCGAGGAAATGAGACTTGACAGAATCATTTGTTTAACTGTCTGTCCTTTCCATCTGGTGCAAGTAAGTCCAACAATCAAGGGATGAATCTGACCAGGTCAACAGCCCCTCCCCTTCCATCCAAACGTAAACACAAACCCACACAGTACATACCAACATCCCACGCATAGGCCTATAGCTAGCTTTAAATGCACTCAAATGTTAGACAGTCGTATTTCTGAATGGCATTAACAGATATGTAGAACATTTGCATAAAATAATGAGTAAAATGACTACAGCAATCCCAGTCAATATTTATTAGCTCTTCTCGTTGTGTTTACTTACTGGAATAGATCATGTAACGTAATGCCATAGAAAGGGATTTATGCGTGAAAACCCAGGGTATAGAAGCATGAATTACTGCTAGGTGCCAAAGATGCTGCCTCATGCCTAGGTCATATTGGGTCAAGGACACAAGCTCATGCTGTTTGGTCATTTTGGGAAATGGACTGGTTTGCTGTGCAATTAGGCATATAATCCCATCTACCAGTTTGGTTCATTGATTACAGATGGATGTAGTTGGCCAGCTGCTGCTTGTCTTGTGAGTGGCCTATGTTTCAGACCGTCTCCGACCTTTCCATTTCTTCCAGCCTTGTTTTCCCACTCATTCGTATGATTGGCTTGTCTGACAAGGACTGGTGGCTAGTTTACCCCCTCTGTCAAAAGCCATATGTCACAGAAAAAGGAGTGACCCGTCCAGATGCATGTAGATATACTTGGAGATGACAGCCTCTGAAGTTTAAGAGTAGGGAAAGTGTAAAAACGTCAGTATTATGGGCCGACAGTATGTTCGGTCAGATTTCGTCAATCTGATTAGATTAAATAATATACTCAAGTTTCATTTAGAAATGATGAAGAGCATGTTAGCACCAAGTTTAAACGAGGCTCCTGACTCCCTCTGTAGATGGCCAGGAAGATGTGATCACAATCAGCTCACAATGCATCTTTTAATCGTCTACACCGTCTAAAAATGTGGGCACAATAACAATGTGGACAGGATCAGGATGCTTGTTAGCACCAGGTATAAACAGGGCTTCTATCTAAAAAATGGCACTTGAAACCACGTGACTATTTACTCTCCTAAACCAACCACTAGCAAGTGTCCCTTCAGAGCCAATTCATCATGGACATATCCGCAGCAGAGGGCCTATTACCTGAGAGTCAAACGTCAGGGTTCAATCAAAGATAGAAACAGGGTCCATTATAGCCCCGTCCTGATCTTGTCTACATTTTGATTGTGCCCACATTTTCAGAAATGTGTCTACACATGGTTTAAAATGTACTTTTTTTTATCCCTCCACTGTGTCCGCAATACAGACTATTGCGGGTCCCTCCTTGTATGCAAATAATTTCATAGCAGAATACGAATGCAGACTGCAGACAAGATCAGGATATGACTGATGTCAGAACCAGGAATAAAGAGGGCTTATGAGGGGCATGACAAACATTTTAAAATTAGTAACGGTTTGAATAAATGTACAGTAATTAAATAATGGAGTAGACTAAATGAAATTTGGTTTGATTAATTCATTATCACATTAATTCATTGCATAACGTTTTTGTCACATCCACCCCTCATACCCCCTTAACACAGTAGGACTATAACAACCATGTACCGAACCCCAGTATAACATGTTCATTTACCAATCAGCCAACAAGTAGCAGCTGGTCAAATGAGGCTGGGGACTGCAATTAGGTCAAGTAAGGTGAATGCAATTTCATGCCTATTTGAACTTTTTTGCTAGTCTAATTGGTGTGATTAACATTGCTTAATTGGCTGAGCTGAGCATTGTCTCCTGTCTGGAATTGCGTATTGGTCTCAGAAAAAAATAAGTAAATAACAAGCTAATAAGCCTGAAACAAGATCTCACCTCATATTTGACAATAAACCAAAGGGAAGAGTAGTTGAGACCTAGCATGATATCCAAATAAATTGGATTATTGCACTGTATAACAGAGGTAAATGTAAATTATATGTGTTGATTATCATGTTACAAATGTATACTCCATAAAAATGAATCTAGCTGATAATGAATTAGTCAATAATCCATAATAATAACAATTGTGAATGAGTGGATCAATGTTTGTTTTTTAAAGGTAGGTGGAACAATACATTTTATTTTGCTAGACTCTGATTCTACGTCAAATTTAAATAATTAAAAAATAAAGATATTTCCATAAAATGTCATGCATTCATAATGTGTAAGACACATGTATGTACAAAAATATACATTATATATATTTTTTTGAATAAATATAACTTTATTCTCAGGGGGGAAAAACTATTTTACATGGTGCAACTTTACATTTATTGAATATGTGTTCAAACATTTAATCTGTTTTTCAATAATCGCATGTTAGCTACAAGGGTGTGTACAGTTCCATCAAAACGTCAAAACATAATTTCTCCCACACATACATGTCATTCTATCAGTGAATCCTATTAAAGCACATGTGCCTACCAACAAACACATATATTTCCTATCACTAGACCCACTAACATTGAAACACATGAGTATATTTTTCAAAGTACAACTATACTGCTGCATGAACATTATTGCATAAATTCCTGTCAGAATTTAGTTTTTCTTATTAAAATAACTTACATATTCAGTTACCTATCTCCATACAGCAGAAATAGCAGCTCAAATCCCTCACCTTAAAAAGGCATTTCTGTCAAGTAAACATCATGATAGTGTTTGAAATGCAATCCTTGGATAAGGCTCCTGGTGTACTGTTAAGCTACTGTAACCACAACTATCCATTTATGAGGCAGTGAGAAGAAACAGAGCCATTTTCGTAATGCAAAAAGCATTGAGCAAAGCGCAGAAATGACCATAAACCCCATTCCAATCTGGCTTCATTTCAAACTGCGTGATAATAAAGAGGCGACTATTTATCTATTGTTGGGTTGACTAAACTCTTGTCAAATGATCGCCACCTGATAACACACATTTTAGCAGAAACGTTTCAAATGTAATCTCACTGCAAGTTTATAATGAGGCTTACAGTGTATTTTTTGCACTTTGCACAATGCTTTTGCACTAAATGCCATCCTTTGCTTACAGTAGTTCACTTGCTTTTCCATATGCTATCAGTATGGACTCAAAACACAACAGGACCACAGTGCAAAAGTGTGCATTTACAAATCATGTATTCGATGTGAAATATTCTGTTTTAATTGAAAAGGTAAACTCAATCATATTTTTGAACCAATTCTAGATATCAAATTGTAAAGACATATTCATAGTAGAGCTGGCTATATACACTGAGTGTACAAATCATTAAGGACACCTTCCTAATATTGAGTTGCAACAGCCTCAATTCGTTGGGTCATGGACTCCACAAGATGTCGAAAGCGTTCCACAGGGATGCTGACCCATGTTCACCAATGGTTCCCACAGTTCTGTCAAGTTGGCTGGATGTCCTTTGGGTGGTGGATCATTCTTGATACACACAGGACACTGTTGAGCGTGAAAAACCCAGGCACTTAAATATTCTGTCTTGCCCATTCACCCTAGGAATGGCACACACACAATCCATGTCTCAATTGTCTCAAGGCTTAAAAATACTTATTTAACCAGTCTCCTCCCCTCCATCTACACTGATTGAAGTGAATTTAACAAGTGACAACAACAAGGGATCATATTTTTCACCTGGTCATATTCATAGTACTTGCTACAGTGGGGAGAACAAGTATTTGATACACTGCCGATTTTGCAGGTTTTCCTACTTACAAAGCATGTAGAGGTCTGTAATTTGTAATCATAGGTACACTTCAACTGTGAGAGCCGGAATCTAAAACAAAAATCCAGAAAATCACATTGTATGATTTTTAAGTAATTAATTTGCATGACATAAGTATCTGATCACCTACCAACCAGTAAGAATTCCGTCTCTCACAGACCTGTTAGTTTTTCTTTAAGAAGCCCTCCTGTTCTCCACGCATTACCTGTATTTACTTCACCTGTTTGAACTCATTACCTTGTATAAAAGACACCTGTCCACACACTCAATCAAACAGACTCCAACCTAACCACAATGGCCAAGACCAGAGAGGGTGTAAGGACATCAGGGATACAATTGTAGACCTGCACAAGGCTGGGATGGGCTACAGGACAACAGGCAAGCAGCTTGGTGAGAAGGCAACAACTGATGGCGCATTTATTATTAGAAAATGGAAGAAGTTCAAGATGACAGTCAATCACCCTTGGTCTGGGGCTCCATGCAATATCTCACCTCGTGGGCCATCAATGATCATGTGGAAGGTGAGGGATCAGCCCAGAATTACACGGCAGGACCTGGTCAATGACCTGAAGAGAGCTGGGACCACTGTCTCAAAGGAAACCATTAGTAACAAACTACGCCGTCATGGATTAAAATACTGCAGCATACGCAAAGTCCCCCTGCTCAAGACAGCGCATGTCCAGGCCCGTCTGAAGTTTGCCAATGGCCATCTGGATGATCCAGAGGAGGAATGGGAGAAGGTCATGTGGTCTGATGAGACAAAAATTGAGCTTTTTGGTCTAAACTCCACTCGCCGTGTTTGGAGCAAGAAGATGGATGAGTACAACCCCAAGAACACCATCCCAACCAAGAAGCATGGAGGTGGAAACATCATTCTTTGGGGATGCTTTTCTGCAAAGGGGACAGGATGACTGCACCGTATTGAGGGGAGGATGGATAGGGCCATGTATCGCGAGATCTTGGCCAACAACCTCCTTCCCTCAGTAAGAGTATTGAAGATGGGTTGTGGCTGGTTCTTCCAGCATGACAACGACCCGAAACACACAGTCAGGGCATATAAGGAGTGGCTCCGTAAGAAGCATCTCAAGGTCCTGGAGTGTCCTAGCCAGTCTCCAGACCTGAACCCAACAGAAAATCTTTGGAGGGAGCTGAAAGTCCATATTGCCCAGCGACAGCCCCGAAACCTGAAGGATCTGGAGAAGGTCTGTATGGAGGAGTGGACCAAAATCCCTGCTGCAGTGTGTGCAAACCTGGTCAAGAACTACAGGAAACGTATGATCTCTGTAATTGCAAACAAAGGTTTCTGTACCAGATATTAAGTTCTGCTTTTCTGATGTATCAAATACTTACGTCAGGCAATAAAATGCAAATTAATTACTTAAAAATCATACAATGTGATTCTCTGGAGTTTTGTTTTAGATTCCGGCTCTCACAGTTGAAGTGTACATATGATTACATTTACATTTACATTTAAGTCATTTAGCAGACGCTCTTATCCAGAGCGACTTACAAATTGGTGCATTCACCTTATGACATCCAGTGGAACAACCACTTTACAATAGTGCATCTAAATATTTTAAGGGGGGGAGGGGGGGTGAGAAGGATTACTTTATCCTATCCTAGGTATTCCTTAAAGAGGTGGGGTTTCAAAATGATTAAAAATGACAGACTTCTACATGCCTTGTAAGTAGGAAAACCTGTAAAATCGGCAGTGTATCAAATACTTGTTCTCCCCACTGTATATACATTGAGTGTACAAAACATTAAGAACACCTTCCTAATATTGAGTAGCACCCACCCCCCCCCCCCCCCCCCACCACTCAATGTATGCATGTGTACAATTGAATTTGTCAGTTTGGCTTTCCTTTAGCGTATTTCTTTGATTTACATTTAATGCACATATATATTATATGAACATTAAAATAAACTATCTTTATTTGACACAAATATATACGTTTGAAATAAAAACAAACCATACAACAGCCACGTCCAAACGAAATAGTCAATTTGCTAAAGATAAAGAACAGGTTGAAGTGTATGATGATGAAAGTATGTCATGATCATCAACATTCAACAACCTTCTCAATATCAAACTAACTAATCAAAAAGTAGAACAAAATGAACCATAAACAAATCAGACCTATCAAAAGATGATAGTGAACTAAAACTTGGCAAGTTTGTCTGAATAAGACGCTTCAAATTATACAATTCAATAGGAACAAACAGAGCATTAGGTTGCCAGTTGTAAATCTAACCGTTTTTGTCATTGTAATTTCAATGTATCACATCAAATGTATCACACAAACCAGATGACACAAACTGCTAAGATTATAGTCCTGCTCTTCCATCCCACTGGCCACCACAGATTAGATGAACTAGTAGATTAGTCATGAGGTGTTAGAGCAGACTCAACTCTGGGACCCAGTTTCCCAGACACAGATTATGCCTAGTCTTGAACTAAAAGCATTTTCAATGGAGATTCTCTATTGGGCATGCTTTTCAGTCCAGGATTTGGCTGAATCTGTGTCTGGGAAACCAGCCCTACGAGACTCCAGATAAGAGACATTTGTAGACTCAAAGGGCCAGTAGTGATTAAAGTGGTGGTGGAGTAGGTTGACAAAATTCTCAAACTTTCCTAAACTTTTGGAATTTCGGAAAAAACTGTGCATTATGGGAAATTTTAGACTTTTACAACCCTCTGGTGAAGTGTGTCTGCTCCTCACAGCTCCTCACTCTCCAGCTGTGCCTCCACAGGGGAGCTGGAGAACAGGATGGGGCTATTGTCCGTCGTGGGGAAGGCAGATTTGATGTCCAAGCCTTGGCCGGTCAGCGCGGCATAGCGACTGCCCTGCCGCGGAGCTTTTTTCATAGGCAGAGGGACCTGCTTATGCCACTGGGCTGCAGACAACAGAGACACAGTGCCTTCAGAAATTCATACCCCTTGATGTAATCAAAATGTTGTTGTGTTACAGCCTGAATTCAAAATGGATTACATTTTTTTTTATCTCACCACAATACCCCATATTGACAAAGTGAAAACATGTTTTTTGAAAATGTAGCACATTTTACTGAAAGTGAAATACAGAAGTATCTCATTTGTATGTATTCACAACCCTGAGTAAATACATATTATAATCACATTTGGCAGCAATTACAGCTATGAGTCTTTCTGGTTAAGTCTAAGAGCTTTGCACACCTGTATTGTACAATATTTGCACATTATTATTTTTTAAATTCTTCATTGTTGATCATTGCTAGACAGCCATTTTCAAGTCTTGCCATCGATTTTCAAGCCGATTTTTAAGTCAAAACTGTAAGTAGGCCACTGAGGAACATTCAACGTCCCTTTGGTAAGCAACTCCATTGTATATTTGGCCTTGTGTTTTAGGTTATTGTCCTGCTGAAAGGTGAATTTGTTTCCCAGTGTCTGTTGGAAATCAGACTGAACCAGGTTTTCCTCTAGGATTTTTCCTTTGCTTAGCTCTATTAGGTTTATTTTTATCAATAACAACAAAAACTCCCTAATCCTTACCAATGACAAGCATACCCATAACAAGATGCAGCCACCACCATTCTTGAAAATATTAAGAGTGGTACTCAGTGATGTTTTGTGTTGGATTTGCCACAAACATAATGCTTTGTATTCAGGATAGTATTCAGTTTTACTTTAGCACCTTATGAAAACAGGATGCATATTTGTATTCTGTACAGGCTTCCTTCTTTTCACTCTGTCATATAGGTTAGTATTGTGGAGTAACTACAATGTAATTGATCCATCCTCAGTTTTCTCCTATCACAGCCATTAAACTATCTAACTGTTTAAAAGTCACCATTGTCCTCATCCTTGAGCGCTTTCCTTCCTCTCCGGCAACTGAGTTAGGAAGGAAGCATGTATCTCTGTAGTGACTGGGTGTATTGATACACCATCCAATGTGTAATTAATAACTTCACCATGCTCAATGTCTGTTTTTTTTACCCATCTACCAATAGATGCCCTTCTTTGCGAGGCATTGGAAAACCTCCCTTGTCTTTGATTGAATATGTGTTTTAAATGTACTACTTGACTGAGGGATCTTACAGAAAATTGTAGGTGTGGAGTACAGAGATGAGGTAGTCATTAAAAAATCATGTTAATGGGGCCTCCCGGGTGGCGCAGTGGCTAAGGGCACTGTACTGCAGCGCCAGCTGTGCCACCTGGTGCGAACCCGTGGCCGCGACCGGGAGGTCCGTGGGGCGATGCACAATTGGTCTAGGGAGGGTTTGGCCGGTAGGGTTATCCTTGTCTCATCGCGCAGGAGCTACTCCCGGGCGCAGTGCGCGCTAACCAAGGTTGCCAGGTGCACAGTGTTTCCTCCGACACTGCGGCTGGCTTCCGGGTTGGATGCGCGCTGTGTTAAGAAGCAGTGCGGCTTGGTTGGGTTGTGTATCGGAGGACGCATGACTTTCAACCTTCGTCTCTCCCGAGCCTGTACGGGAGTTGTAGCGATGAGACAAGATAGTGGCTACTAAACAATTGGATACCACGAAATTAGGGAGAGAAAGGGGTAAATATATATATATATATATATATATATATAAAATATTAAAAATCATGTTAATTAAACACAATTATGTGACTTGTTAAGCACATTTCTACTCCTGAACATTAGGCCTGCCATAACAAAGGGGTTGAATATTTATTGACTCAAGACATTTTAACTTTATCATTTTGTGTTAATTTGTATAAGAAATTCTAAAACCATAATTCCATTTTGACATTATGGGTTATTGTTTGAAGGCCAGTGACACAAAATCTCAATTTAATCAATTTTAAACTCCGGCTGTAACACAACAAAATGTGGGGGAAGTCAAGGGGTGTGAATACTTTCTGAAGGCACTGTAGCGTTGGGTATTATTGTGCATTTATTTGATATCTTGATATACTTTAAACACAATCATTAGCAACTATTAACTAATTCAAAACTATTACAATAAACACTGGTGGGTAAAAAAAAACTGAAAGTTGTATTGAATTGAACTTACCATAGATGTCTAGCCTGGCTGTGCATGAAACAATTCCAGCCTCATTCTTTGCTGATACGGTGTACCAGCCAGCATCCTCTTTCCTGGTAGGCTGAATCAGGAGGCAAACATATCCAGTGGCATCCTGGTGTATGCTAGAATCAAAATTCATCTCTTCAATTAAATGATCATAATAAATGTATATATTCACTATGATCTATTTAAAAAATATATTTAAAAAAATTGTGAATAACAGGCATCAATATTCTAATCTCAAAAAGTCGAAGCTAATTTGGCATGTACCGACATCGCTAAGCATGGTTTTGTTTTACCTCTTGTCTTCATGAGTTTTAATATAAGTGCACCCACAGGGTGGGCAGTCACCTCTCTGGTTGGAAGGGGAGAGGTTAGTTAGGGAACACTAACCTGACTCTGGCCTTGGTGTGAGGAATGGTGTCATTGTCTTTCTTCCAATAGATAACAGGTGGAGGCATGCCCAGAACCCTGCACTCCAGTCGGACAGGGGTGCCCTCTGCGATGCCTGTGTTCTGGAGCTTCTCCACAAACTGGGGGGCCTGCTTCATCTCTTTTTCTGAAAGGGCAAAGAATAGTTCTTCTCTGTCATGTACAATTACTAATTACTACTACTTATTAATTCTAATGGCACACATCACTACAACAACCAATTCATGGTTTGGACTTTGTACTTATTCAAAAGCTCTCACTGATTACCTAGTCATCATAAATGCGTATAAATCTTTAATAATCATGAAATACACATTTGTTATCAAGAGGTACACTATTTGGGTTTCATGAAAATGCTTCATTGCTTCGAGAACTCTTACCCACAACTCTTAACTCCAGACCGAAGGAGCTCTGTCCTGCTTTGTTGCTGGCGATGCAGGTGTATGTCCCAGCGTCGTCCTGTTTTAGAGGGTCTATGACAAGGGAATGGACACCGTTCTCCCTCACCAGCATCCGGTGGTAGACGTCTGGGTAGATGGGCCTCCCGTTGATCAGCCACATCAGCTCTGGGTTTGGTAGGCCACTCACCTGGAAAACAGAGAAACACACAACACTTCTTGTGAGATGTGTGCAGTCCTATCTATCTGCAAAGGCTATCCTAACTGGTTTATAGTAATGATCTTTTTTAATAGTCATTCTAAAATGTATTAAATGCCCATTACTTATTTACAAGTCCATGGTTATTTCATCCAGAGAGGACATACCTTGCAGTCTAATCTACAGACTCTGCCCTCGTGAGCCACCATGTCCCCTGGAGCCTGGAGGAAGTGAGGTCGGAAGAAGCGCTCCTGGGTTGGTTCACCCTCTTCTACTTCCTGTATGCGGGCCCGCACCCTGTAGGGATGTGCTGAATATGTTACTGGTGTTGCTGAGATATCTTGTCATCTGTAATCGCTAATCGCTATCGCTAATTTTATTATGATTTTAAATGTTTTACTTAATTAGACAAGTCAGTTAAGAACAAATTCTTATTTACAATGACGGCCCACCCCGGCCCAAACCCTAATGATGCTAGACCAATTGTGTGCCACACTATGGGACTCCCAATCAAGGCCAGTTGTGATATAGCCTAGAATCGAAACAGGGTCTGTAGTGACGCCTCTAGCACTGAGATGCAGTGCCTTAGACCGCGGCACCACTCAGGAGCCCATACAACGATGCATGAGATTCATGTTGCTATCATAGAGATAAAACAATGTATTTTTCTCTGATGGGTTTAACGATATATTGATTTATGGTTGCTATGAGGGCTGTTCAACAGTAGTCTGGGCAATATGTACATCTGGGATCTTACTGTAAGTAGCCTCCACAAAACA
Source organism: Oncorhynchus gorbuscha (assembly GCF_021184085.1). Classification (NCBI taxonomy): domain Eukaryota; kingdom Metazoa; phylum Chordata; class Actinopteri; order Salmoniformes; family Salmonidae; genus Oncorhynchus; species Oncorhynchus gorbuscha. The sequence continues at coordinate 28,261,828 of NC_060180.1, forward strand.
TTAAGAGCTGCAATCATTCTGGCTCTCCAACCTGAAGACGGTTCTTCTTACCTCTGCAGATCCCAATGCACACTCAGTCAGTCCTGCTCACCTCTGAGAGTGAATCATAGGTGTCATTCGGTTTCGGAGAGGACCAGTTTGGATGATCAAATGACCAGAGCAGCTGATTCGTCCCTGGTGAGCATTCATTCATTAATCAACAAATCAGATTTAGTGAAGGGGTAAGAAAGGTGATTACAGGTGGTTCGGTTACCTGGGGGTTAGCTGCCATGACAGTGTAGTTGCCATCATCATCGTTATTGGTGACCTCTATGTGTAGGACACAGGTTCCATCCCCCTCTCTTATCTTCTTATAATGATCATTTTTCCTCAAGATCTGCTTGCCATCCTTGAACCAGTAAACCTGAAATGGTGTTGAAGCGAGAGGGAGATTTCTAACAAACGTTAAGTATATGTCCAGATCCCGGGCGACCCCCAAATATGATCCAACATTTTTTATTTGCCTGGCGTTGGCAAATAAAACATTGACCGTCTGTGTGGTCCTGTGTGGCTCAGTTGGTAAGAGTGTTGATAGCGCAACACTAAGGTTGTGGGTTCAATTTCTGATGGGATCACATACTAAGAACCTTTGTACTCACTATACTGTAAGTTACTTTGGATGAAAACCTCTGCTTAAAAAAACAGTGTGGGTGAAAACATATTTAGAGATCATAGACGTGCTGTCTCACCTTCGGTACGGGGATCCCCACCACTTTACAGGAGAACGTCATAGGGACACCCTCCATGGCCCTGAAGTTCCTCAGCTTCCTGTCGAATATGGGCGCGACGCACTTCCCTGTCGGGCACTCATCGTGTTGTACCTCGTCATCCGACTCCTCGACTGGCGTGCGCTCCAGACGGAACTCTATCTCACTCAACAGCCTCTGCTCAAAGTTGGACACTTTGTACTCCTAAAAACAAATGTCAGAAACTGTTTGGATGAGTATTTACTTGAGTGGATTGACAGAGGAATCAGACCCAGAGCACAATATCACCACTAATCAATCGGGATATCGTGTTAAAGGCAGGGTTGAACTCAATCCAATTCGAATAATCCTAATTGAAAAGTAATGAAGAACATTAGAATTCCAGTGGAATTAAATGGAATTGACATCCAACCATGGTTAAAGATGTACTCCTCAATCTATTTTGATTCAAAAGTGGCAGTTACATTTACCAGCCTTCAGTTTACAAAGACAACTGTTCTGGTCTCACTGTGGGCAGAAAAATAGATTGAGGAGTGCAGCTTTAAACCTTAAAATGTATCATGCAGTGGCATTCCTCTTATCACTCTCCCTTGGTATTGGACTGATCCTACTACACAAAATACAACAGAAGTTGAGGGTAAAACAGAGAACAGAGAAATATCAAGCTAAGCATTCCTGGCGAGAAATATCAAAGAACACATCATTCCAATAATTCAAATTCCAACAGATTTCTATCTTGATACGTCAACTTTTTTTTCCTCCTGAGGACCTGAGGTAATGGAACTGAAAAGATTAACGGTAGTGGTAATGTTAGTGGTATTTTAAATGTAGTGAAATTATGACAACATTACAACACAATTACTTTCAGAGGAACAACAGATGGGACTCGTGGCATCAGTTGAAATGTTTGAAAGGAACATTTGAAAGGAACGTATTTATGCACATTTCATATGCAAGAAACGATGGAGGTTGCTCAAATCTTAGAATGTCATTTACCTCAGCCTATTTGGGGCATCACATTACATGAGTGCGGTCAAAACGTATACCTTCAGTTTGGAAATTGTTTGGATTATTCATGCAATGGATATTAGTTAACACATACTTTAAAAGTGCCTGATTAGGATGATGAATTAACTACAGTGTTTGGATATATGAATATACATCCATACATACTACTTAAAAAATGGTTTTGAACATTCACTAATACATTACGTTGCTGTTATACCTGTATAGTGACGCTGTAATTACTACACTCACAATACGTCATATTTTTTATCGCATTGTAATGGCCTTGAGTGGTTTTTAGTTATTACGCAAGTGGAATAAGGAATAGTTCCAATTCCTCTTGTGTAATTACAAAAACCAGTTCAATTCCATTAAGCAATTACTGAGGTACTATGTACAGTGCATTCAGAAAGTATTCAGACCCCTTCCTTTTTCCACACATTGTTATGTTACAGCCTTATTCTGAAATGGATTAAATATTTTTTTCTCATCAATCTACACACAACACCTCACGATGACACTTTTTTATTTATTTTAGCAAATGTATTAAAAATAAATACCAGAAATACCTTATTTACATACATATTCAGACCGTTTGCTATGAGACTCGAAATTGAGCTCAGGTGCGTCCTGTTTCCATTGATCATCCTTGAGATGTTTCTACAACTTAATAATAATAATAATAATAATATATGCCATTTAGCAGACGCTTTTATCCAAAGCGACTTACAGTCATGTGTGCATACATTCTACGTATGGGTGGTCCCGGGGATCGAACCCACTACCCTGGCGTTACAAGCGCCATGCTCTACCAACTGAGCTACAGAAGGACCAACTTGATTGGCGTCCATCTGTGGTACATTCAAAACCAAGCCATGAGATCGAAGGAATTGTCCGTAGAGCTCTGAGACAGGATTGTGTCGAGGGACAGATCTGGGGAAGGGTACCAAAAAATCTCTGCAGCGTTTAAGGTCCCCAAGAATACAGTGGCCTTCATCATTCTTGAATGGAAGAAGTTTGGAACCACCAAGACTCTTCCTAGAGCTGGCCGCCCGGTTAAACTGAGCAATCGGGGGACAAGGGCCTAGGTCAGGGAGGTGACCAAGAACCTGGTGGTCACTCTGACAGAGCTCCAAAGTTCTGCTGTGGAGATGGGAGAACCTTCCAGAAGGACAACCATCTCTGCAGCACTCCACCAGTCAGGCCTTTATGGTAGAGTGGCAAGACGAAAGCAACTCCTCAGTAAAAGGCACATGACAGCCCGCTTGGAGTTGGAAAATATGGTGGTGGCAGCATCGTGCTGTGGGGATGTTTTTCAGCGGGAGGGCCTGGGAGAGTAGATGAATGGAGCAAAGTACAGAGAGAGATCAGATCCTTGATGAAAACCTGCTCCAGAGCGTTCAGGACCTCGGACTGAGGCGAAGGTTCACCTTCCAACAGGACAACGACCCTAAGCACACAGTCAAGACAATGCAGGAGTGGCTTCGGGACACGTCTCTGAATGCCCTTGAGTGGCACAGCCAGAGCCCGGACTTGAACCCGATCAAACATCACTGGAGACCTGAAAATAGCTGTGCAGCGACGCTCCCCATCCAACCTGACAGAGCTTGAGAGGATCTGCAAAGAAGAATAGAAGAAACTCCCCAAATACAGGTGTGCCAAGCTTGTATCGTTATTCCCAAGAATAATCAATGCTGTAATCGCTGCCAAAGGTACTGAATAAAGGGTCTGACTACTTAGGTAAACGTGATATTTCCATTTTTGATTTTAATACATTTGCAAACATTTCTAAAAAACGATTTTTGCATTGACATTATGGAGTATTGTGTGTAGATTGATGAGGGAAAAAAAACAATTTAATAAATTTTAGAATAAGGCTGTAACGTCACAGAATTTGGAAAAGGTCAAGGGGTCAAGAATACTTTCCAAATGCACTGCAACAACATGTTCATCTAATGTTGTCACTGGTGTAAATACAGTCTTTCTGCACAGGTTTAAGAGCAACTTAATGTAATGTGTTACCAAACGTTCTGAGCAAAGAAATGTTTGGGAGGGAGAGATGTTCGCTGTACCTCGTCATAGTTAAAGACAGTGGCAGGAATGTTTGGTCCGAGGGGTCTGCTCGCTGTTTTCCCCTCATAAGTAGTCTGCTTCTATGAGAAGATAGGGATGATTGATGAACACAAACACACTAATGGACACACACGTTACTACTACTCATTTGTGATTGAAATGATCTGCATGTTGTTATATGGTAGACGTACTTGATGAATGAATATGGAAAATGAATGATTGGAAAAGGAATGATTGCTGATGCACTGCTGATCTCTCGGTTTAGATGAATGCATTTTCTAACTGCTTCCATATTGTTTCACATTGTATCACTTTGCTCCACTTGCGATGTAAAAGGAGAACTGTAATACGAATGTCAGAATAGCAAATGGGAAGAAAGTGAGAATGCGCCATGCAGGAATGTGTTGGGTTGAAAAGAATTTGTAGAAGAATAATACTTTATTTATTTATTTGAGATCACTCTGTTCCTTTGTTGGTTCCACTCCAAGCCACATTACTACATAAATCAAGTACTCGTTCATTTAGTTGCATATTCAGTCAATCTATTTCTTTTACCTTTATTTAACTAGGCAAGTCAGTAAAGATGAAATTATTAATTTTCAATGACGGCCTAGGAACAGTGGATTATACTGCCTTGTTCAGGGGCAGAACGACATTGTCAGCTCGGGGGATTCGATCTTGAAACCTTTCGTTTACTAGTCCAACGCTCTAACCACGAGGCTACCTGCCGCCCCATAATAGAAGGACTATGCCTTAGGGAATAACAGTACAATTGAAGGGATATATCCGATACCTGTTGTACATGACCACGCATAAAATCTTCATTGAACCTAAGCTTTTTCTCCATATCCTGGAGGAGGGTTTGTTGGCTGCTGCGAATGTCAACATCTGACATGGGACGAGTGCCTGTAGGCAACTTCTTCTGCATGCCTTGAGGTGGCCTGTGGATCAAAACAAATGTATTAGCAAAAATGTATTTCACAATATGCAAAACTGTAATATGATGAATTGAAGTGTAAGGTAAGAGGTCCAAAGTTCCCAGAGTTTTCCAAAATCCCGGTTGCAGGATTCCGAGTTGAAGGATTCCACCCCTGCTTATTCCCTCCCAGTTCCAGGAAACCTCCAACAAGGATTTAAAGAAAAACCTGTGAACGTTGGGAATGTTTCCCGGGAATTCAGGAATCGGGTCTTACCCATGGGCACTCCTGGGCAGGCCCATCGAGTTGGTGGCTTGTGTGGTGTGTAGAGAGGGCAGGACAGAGCTGAGGAAGGCCACATGGTTCTGGATGGGGCTGGGGGTGGAGGTGCTGGAGGTCGGGGACGCTGCCTGTGGGGGTGACTGCTGTGGCAGGGTGAACACAGAGTTGAGGTAGGCAGCAGGCAAAAGGGTGGGGGAGGTGGGGGAGGACATGAAGGAAGGGGGGCTAGTGGGTGACTTGAGGACTCTGGTGGGGAAGACTCTGGGTTGTGGAGAGAACAGGTTGGGGTTGGAGGAGTTGAGTTCGGCAGCCAGCTCGTGGAGCAACGGAACTGGGGACTCTGTAGGGGAGGGACTCCTGACTGGAGAGAGGGGAGTCTGGGCAATGATAAACTCTTTTGGCCTAGCATAGTTGAAGCTCTGCGAAATGGGAGCCAGGTTGAGGAGGGAGGCATGAGTTGTTCTGAGAAGGGGGGAGGGGGAGGTGTTCTGCATGGTTGTAGGGGCCCTGTTGAAAGCTGCAGGGATGGAGCTGAGAGATGCTGTGGGGGCTGTATTCAGATGAGGTATGAGAGGTGTGTTAAACTGGGGTACGTGAATAGATTTAGGCGGGGATAATGGGGCTAAGTTCAGCTGGGAAGAATGGGTGGTGTTTTGCAGGGTCATATAGGGTGGGGATGCAGGGTTGGTATGCAGGTGGGGTGCAGGAACAGTACTCAGCAGAGGGGCAGATGGAGGGGAGCTCATACAAGATGAAGCTGTCTTCAGTTGAGGAGAGGATGGCAGGGTACCCATAATGGGTGCAGGAGGGGCTGTGTTCAGTAGTAGTGCAGAGGTAGTGTTTATTGGTGGAACAGGACTTGTGTTTAGCAGGGGTGAAGAAGAAGAAAGAAAATAAGATTGGGTTGCGTATGGGTTCAGTAGTGGTGCAGAGGCAATGTTAAGCAGGGGTGCAGGGGCACTAGTGTTTAGCTGGGTTGCAGGGGTAGTGTTCAGTGTTGTCACAGGGGTGAAGTTGAGTAAGGGTGTTGGGGCCATGGTCAGTATGGGTGCGGGGTGGGTGGACTGCAGGGGCATGGGGGTCGATGAACGGGGTAGGCTTTGCTGGTGCTGGGGCTCGGGTTGCTTCCGGGCTGGCCAGGCAGATGCCTCCGGTTGACTCTGGGTGGCTCCGGTTGGCTCAGTGTCAGTCTGCTGCTGCTCCATAAGCACCTGGTTGTGTAGAAGCTGCAGCTGGACAGGGTCTCTGAGAAAACAGAGATGGAAGATGTTAAGAACATTAACACTTTACATACTGAGTATACACAACTTTTTTCTTTCCATAACATATGCTGACCAGGTGAATCCAGGTGAAAGCTATGATCCCTTATTAATGTCACTTGTTAAATCCACTTCAATCAGTGCAGATGAAGGGAGGAGACAGGATAAAGAAGGATTTTTAAGCCATTCAGAGGGTGAATGGGAAAGACAAAAGATTTAAGTGCCTTTCAACGAGGTATGGTAGTAGGTGCCAGGCGGTTTGTGTCAAGAACTGCAGCGATGCTGCATTTTTAACACTTAACCGTTTCGCATGTGTATCAAGAATGATCCACCACCCAAAGGACATCCAGCCAACTTGACACAACTGTGGGAAGCATTGGAGTCAACATGGGCCAGCATCCCTATGGAACGCTTTCGACACCTTGTAGAGTCCATGTTGTTCTGAGGGCAAAAGGGGGATGCAACTCAATATTTGGAAGGTGTTCCTAATGTTTGGTATACTCAGTGTATAATAAAACTAGTCTGGTCCCAGATCGGTTTGTGCTGTCTTGCCAGCTCCTATGGTCATTGTCACGCCAAACCACAGAAGTTGCCAGGACAGTATAAACAGACTTGAGATCAGGCTATAATAAAAATCATATTTTGTTTGTTAAAGTCTTAATGTGTTCGTCACCAAATAACTACAAATACTCTAAACACAGTTCCCTAAAAAGTAATGACCACGATGTGCCTTTCAGGAGCTGGTTGGGGAAATAGTCTGCCCTTTTAAGGTATAGGAGCATCCAGGCTCTAAACACACTCTGCAACTGGAAATGTCAGTAATGTGCTGTATCATGATTGGTATAAGAAAAGCTTTCATTGCAACATTATCCTAGCATTTTTTACATTCGTTTCACATTCAATATCAGTCACTTTGATAACATAAAGTGAAAAGGAGACAATAACTTATCAATAACTGAATCAATAACAATTATTAACACTATGCAAAACACTTCACCTTAGAGGCAGACATACTTTTTTCTTCCAGACAAAAGAATGACGAACACAATGCCTGTGTGCAAAGATTTCTAGCATGCACAAAAAGCATAACATTGCACTTACATTAAGAAATGACCATCCTCAGTTTTTTGTAGTTGTAATCTCCACATAGTTAAGCACAGATATGTATTCAGTAGACAAATGAAAACTGAGCAGGTCAGATAGGGAGCTCGAGAGGAGACCCTCCCACCTCTAATGTTAGCTGTTCTAAATACAGCCCACACAACTCAAGCTGCTTGCTTTACTTCAAAACAAGGACCGTAAACGCAAAAATACATCCTGAAACCAAACACTTTTTAGATTTGCTTTCAGAATAAAGCGTTTTCATCATCAAATCAACTGTCGGTGCAAATTTAGGGGGGAAAAATGGTGATAAAATTAATAGTTTGTTGTCTGACTAGATATTTAACAGTTGTCACCATATCCTGTGAGGCTGTCACTCTGAGTCTTGGGACTAGTCGTAAGTTAGGATTTGTCTTAAATTAAGTGATACAAAATACATTGAAGAATACTTAAGAAATATAGCTGCGAGCAGCAATGCATGGGGTTCATCAGATGACAGAAAGGAAACAAGATCAGCTGGATAACAAATCAAGCACTCTATTATTTAGGAACTATTTTCCTTTATGTGCAATCAGTGAAAGAATTACCATGTTGATTTAAATCTCAGTTGGTACACCCCACATTAGCCTTCCAAAATACTTCAATACACTCTCACAGCTGAAATACGCTGACTGCGCAAGTTGCAGGACTTCCAGTTTCTAATTTCACCGAATAATAGATCCACCTTCACTAAGTTCAGACAATATAATAGGGCAACAATAAGTGATCATACAGATATACTAATCACAATATTTCACATTGTTTGTCTGCATAATATAAACATGACATTAACGTGCATGAGACAAAATCCTCTTGAACAATAGTTATTGCTCTAGTATGAAATCTAGGTAAGATTAACCTTTTAATTTGCTCAGTTGGTAGAGCATGGCGCTTGTAATGCCAGGGTAGTGGGTTCGATCCCCGGGACCACCCATACATAGAATGTATGCACACATGACTGTAAGTCGCTTTGGATAAAAGCGTCTGCTAAATAGCATATATTATATTATTATTATATTAATTTGAGGTGTACTTTCATTGTAGTTAGTGGTCACTACTGGTTTAAGATCCGAGGCGAGAGAAACTGTCCGCCATGTTTTGGTAAGGGCTCGGAGGGACATTACGCAACCTAGAAGCCTCAACCAATCACCCAACAGATATTAATGCCTCCAGGTATCCTACAAAAGGCAATTCTGCATTTGATAACACAGCATCTCCCCAAAACAGATGTTTTTGCATATTAGCGTATAGTGTGACCATGTTTGAATGCATCAACATTCTTTTCTCACTATTTAAGGACTATTGTGATGAGCTCAAAGACCACATTTTGATCGAATAAGACTTTTAGTCCATGAGAATAAGATTTTTTTACAATTTAAGCATTAGTGTCAAAAAAGTGAATTGTTAATAGTTTCTTTATTTTTTAAAGATATTAATGCCAAACTTAAAGCTGCAATATGTAATGTTTTGGACAAACCAACCAAATTCACATAGAAATGTGTGTTTTAGATCTGTCATTCTCATTGACCGCAAGTCTAGGAAGTGGTAGATCTGTTCTATGTGCACTATTGCTATGCTTCCCGTTCTTAGGTTTTGTTTCTGCATCTTTTACTTTTGGGTTTGTACACCAGTTTCAAACAGCTGAAAATACAATATTTTTGGTTATTAGAAATATATTTCAAATTGGTTTAGATGGTACAATGATTCTCTACACTTGTTTGGTAAACTTAAATTAGGGGAACTATTCGAATTTTAGCAACCAGGAAATGGAGCGAATTTTGCATATTGCACCTTTAAAATGGTACATCATGGTTCATCATTGTTCATCATGACCCTAAAACATTTCAAGTTGATAGGGCATTGTGAAGTGGATTTAGAAAGGATTGAAATGGGCATGAACAATCTGACTTTCTGATTGATCAATAACTCGGATAATGAGGTTTTAAGCAAGACTGCTTATTACAGCACCACCTATAGACAATAGGTGCTATTCTTGCTGAACAAGTTACACATGGCCTCCAGTTTCTGTGTGACAAATTAGAAAAAAGTCACCAATCTCTGCTTGAGTTATTTGACAATGTCAAGCAAAAAAATGAATCTAAGCTTTGCTCTGAACCTCTAATTAGAATACTCACAGTTTGGGCTTGGCCAGGACTGGAGGTGGTTCCTTATTGGCCAACTGTGACATATCTTCATATGAATGGCTATCGGATGTTTCACTCTCGTTGTCTGTCTCATTCTCAGGCAGTTTAAAGTGCACACGGAGGCCTACCCTGGAGCTGGACCTGGGCCCGTTGTGGCTCACCAGAACCCCAGGCTTGAGGCAAGAGGAGGTGGGGGGGATCAGGGAGGTTTACGGGGGGGAGGGGGCTCAGGTTTATGGAAAGGAGTCCCTTCCACCTTAGGACTCAGACCAACGTCAGGGTCTGATAACACTGAGAAGGCTCTGGAGTCTTCATGGTCAGTCTTAGGCTCAGGAAGTTCCCTGTTGGAGCTAGTAGACAGATCTGAGTGAGGGGTGCTCAGGTAGAGTGGATCCAGACAAGATGTGCTGGAGCTACGCGTGCCTATCCTGGGGCTGCTGCCCAGGATTAGTGGGTCCAGACTGGGCATGCTGATGCTGACAGGGTCCTGGCGCAGCATGCTGGAGCTCAGAGGGTCCAGTCGGAGGGTACTGGTGCTCAGAGGGTCCAGTCGTAACGTGCTGGAACTGAGCGGATCCAGGCGGATGGTGTTGGAGTGAGGCTTGATGCTGTTGGTCACAGGAACCTCAGCTTGAGGCTTTAGACTGGGAGGAGTGAGATCTAATGAAGAGGGCTCTGGGACCTGTGTGGACTTGTGTGGAGTTTTCACGTGGTTGTTGTTGGTGTTATCATTGCCTAATGAGGTACAGAGAGAAGGATAAGTACAGTACCTAGTGAAAGTCTACACACCCCTTGCACAGTTTTCCCATTTTGCTGCCTTGAACTGAACTCTTACTGATCTACATAACCTACTCCACATTTTCAAAGTGAACAAAATATTATAGAACATTTAAAAATATATATATACCTGTATAGATATATTTAAATGGCGATTTATTGATTATGTATGTCTTCACAACCCAGAGTTAATACTTGGTGGAAGCATCATTGGCAGCAATTACACCTGTGAATTATTTTGAGTAAGATTCTAGCTAATCTTAGGGCAACATTTATCCATTGTTTTTGTCAAAATTGCTGAAGCTCAGTAAATTTAGTTGGGAATCATTGATGGACAGCAATATTGAAACCTTGTCTCTGATTTTCAAGCAGATTTAGTCAGGACCCAGGACTGAGACTAGACCACTTAGGAACACTTTAACACCTATTTAAAAAGCCATTCTGGTTTATCTTAGATATTGTAATTGTCCAGCTGAAAAATAAAGACTGAGGCAGGTCTTCCTCTTAATTTTCAACTGGGCTTTGCTCCTTTCTATTTATTTTGATCCTGACAGACTCCCCAGTCCCTGCCAGTGACAAGCACACCCATAATATGATGCTGCCACCACAAAACTTTAAAGTACTGAGGGTTTCACTCTGTAATGTGTTGTATTGGATTTGACCCAAACCTGAAGTTTTTCATTTAGGCCAAAAACTGTATTTCTTTCCCATGTTCTCTTGCACTATTACTTAACGTTGTTGTTGCAAACAGAATTGATCATTTGGAGTGGATTTTCACTTTTTCATGCAGGTATGATCCTTGCACAGTTTTCTCTCAGCTCAGCAAATTAATTATGTGTCTGTTTGAAAATAATCCTAAACCTGATAGTGGTGTCCCTGAGCAGTTTCCATGGCCAGACCTCAGCTCATTGGTGGCTCTGAGGTTGAATCATTGTTTGACATTCAGAATCCAATTGAAGGACCTTACGGAGACAGGGGAATTTGTTCTCAAATCATTCAAACCAAGTGCTGAGCAATTAGTGATTTTTAAGGTCAGTTCAGTTTCGATTCTACTATAAAAAAAATTATCACGGTTATTGATTTCGGTTCCGATAATTTTTTTGAACATTAAATGCCTATGTGGGTTCAATGTTGTAACATAGAATAAAACCATTAATAAATGTTCGGTGATGGTTTTCACTTATTGACAATCATTTATTTACATTACTTTACTTGAATAAAATATTTCAGTTGTTGTGTACATTACATTTGTTTTATTTGATGGCTTTATTATTACATTCCAAGTCATCGTCTCATTTCTTTAGAGCTGCTACCTATGCTGTCTGACAATATCACCATTTTAGTAGTTCTTGAAGGTAAACTATACTTTTATGACCGCTGAATACCAACTATCAATCAATTAGATCATGTATTTTCAGGTAGAGATACCTCGCGAAGCAACTGCTCTCTATCCCACTCAATCTTGCATTCTTCTGTCTCTTCTCTCTTTGTCTGCCGCACACTAACCTACTGTAGCAGGCGTAAAAGAAACACACTGACCGGACAAGTAGGCCCGCAATGGAATATGGTCATTGTAGTTCATTACCGCGTTTTCTGCAGTAAACTATGTATAATATTGGCCTATTGTAAACTACAACTCCCTACTACATCACACAGTTCGGTTTGATCATCTACAAAGCTCTCCCTCGCCCTCCATTTGGTAAATCTGACCACAATTCTATCCTCCTGATTCCTGCTTACAAGCCAAAATTAAAGAAGGAAGCACTAGTGACTCGGTCTATAAAAAAGTGGTCAGATGAAGCAGGACAGTTTTGCTATCACAGACTGGAACATGTTCCGGGATTCTTCTGATTGCATTGAGGAGTACACCACATCAATCAATGGCTTTATCAATAAGTGCATCGAGGACATCGTCCCCACAGTGACTCTGCGTACATACCCCAACCAGAAGCCATGGATTACAGGCAACATCCGCACTGAGCTAAAGGAGAGAGCTGCCGCTTTCAAGGTGCGGAACTCTAACCCGGAAAGAAATCTTGCTATGCCCTCCAATGAACCATCAAACAGACATTGCGCCAATACAGGGCTAAGATTGAATCATACTACCCTGGCTCCGATGCTCGTCTTATGTTGTAGGGCTTGAAAACTGCCCAGTGACACAAGCCTACCAGAAGCTAAATCACTTATATGCTCGCTTCGAGGCAAGCAACACTGAGGCATGCATGAGAGCATCAGCTGTTCCGGACAACTGTGTGATCACGCTCTCTGTAGCCAATGTGAGTAAGACCTTTAAACAGGTCAACATTCACAAGACCGAGGGGTCAGACGGATTACCAGGATGTGTGCTCCGGACATGTGCTGACCAACTGGCAGGTGTCTTTACTGACATTTTCAACATGTCCCTGATTGAGTCTATAATACCAACATGTTTCAACCAGACCTCCATAGTCACTGTGCCCAAGAATACTAAGGCAACCCTGCCTAAATGACTACAGACCCATGGCACTCAGGTCAGTAGCCATGAAGTGCTTTGAAAGGCTTGTAATGGCTCACATCAACACCATTATCCCAGAAACCCTAGATCCACTCCAATTGGCATACCGCCCAACAGATCCACAGATGATGCCATCTCGACTGCACTCCCCACTGCCCTTTCCCACCTGGACAAAAGGAAAACCTACATGAGAATGCTGTTCATTGACTACAGCTCAGCGTTCAACACCATAATTCCCTCAAAACACATCACTAAGCTAAGGATCCTGAGACCAACACCTCCCTCTGTAACTGGATCCTGGACTTCTTGACGGGCCGCCCCCAGGTGGTGAGGGTTGGTAGCAACACATCTGCCACGCTGATCCTCAACACTGGAGCCTCTCGGGGTGCGTGCTCAGTCCCCTCCTGTATTCCCTGTTCACCCACAACTGTGTGGCCGGGCACGACTCCAACACCAACAGTGGTCTGCACGCCCTCATTCTCATCGTTGGGGCTGTAGTGGAGCAAGTTGAGCACGCCCCCATTCTCATCGTTGGGGCTGTAGTGGAGCAAGTTGAGAGCTTCAAGTTACTTGGTGTCCACATCACCAACAAACTAGAATGGTCCAAACACACCAAGACAGTCTTGAAGAGGGCAAGACAAAGCCTATTCCCCCTCAGGAAACAAAAAAGATGTAGACAGCTGCTACATCGAGAGCATCCTGACTGGTTGCATCACTGCTTGGTACGGCAACTGCTCGGCCTCCGACCGCAAGGCACTACAGAGGGTAGTGCGTACGGGCCAGTACATCACTGGGGCTAAGCTGCCTGTCATCCAGGAGGCCCTGAAAACTGTTAAAGATCCCAGCCACCCCAGTCATAGACTGTTCTGTCTACTACCGCATGGCAAGCAGTACCGGAGCGCCAAGTCTAGGACCAAAATGCTTCTCAACAGTTTTTACCCCCAAGCCATAAGACTCCTGAACAGGTAATCAAATGGCTACCTGGACTATTTGCATTGTGTTCCCCCCCAAACCCATATTTTACACTGCTGCTACCCTCTGTTTATCATATATGCATAATCACTTTAACCATACCAACATGTATTTACGACCTCAATTAGCCCGACTAACCGGTGCCTGTATATAGCCTCGCTACTGTTATAGCCTCACTAGTGTATATAGCCTCGCTACTGTTATTTTTCACTGTCTTTTTACTGTTGTTTTTGATTTCTTTACTTATCTATTGTTCACCTAATACCTATTTTTTACTTAATAATTGCACTGTTAGTTAGGGCCTGTAAGTAAGCATTTCACTGTAATACCTGTTGTATTCGTCGAAAGTGGCAAATAAACTTTGATTTGATCTGACTTATCTCTAGAGAAATTGCTCAATGTGTGCAGTGAGCTCACTGAAGAAAACCTGAACAAAATGGAATTCAATTCATTGAACCAACAACGGTCAAAATAACCAACATTCCGGTTAATGCTCAGCACTATTAAAACCACAACTATGTCAAACTGATGGATTGTTGTGGGATTTTATCTGAAAATATTTGCTCCTTAACTTATTTAGATGTGGTGTTGAAGACCTTCAAAAACAAGACTTCTATGTTGTTGTTTTTCTAACTTTTTCATTCACTTGGAAAATGTGGAGTAGGTTGTGTTGATCAGTGAACATTTTATTCATAGGAAATCAATGGGAAAATGTCATCCCTTTTTAGATGCAAACTGTTCGAGGGTTATTCGATTTTCACTAGAAACTGTAAACATAGTCTCCAAATACAATCTTACTCATAGAACTGTCAAGTCTAAACCTTGTTTGCAAGCCAGTGACGTTACCTTTCACCCTTAGTGCAGCAATACTGGATACAGTTCCATATTTGTTGCTTGCAGTGCAAGTGAATGTTCCAGAATCTTCAGGGAAGACCTCAGCAATAACCAAAGTGCATATTTCCTCTAAAGGGAATACAAAAATGAAGGAGATGAGGGGAGCACCAGCTGAATGTCACTGTTGAAGTTCAGGCAACATGACTCAGATTAAAGGGCAGAGAAGTTACTAGAACAGCATTGCAGCTGTACTATGTAGCTAACCTGTCCTTATGTATACAGTATGCACAGTGAAAAAGAAACAGGCAGCAAGCCTCTACATTGTAAAATATGTCTGAATTTCTATTTACAGCTATTACTCAATATGCTGTCTAAGTCACAGAGAACTAATATGCATTCATATAATGCATATGCTGCACAGGAGGCTGCTGAGGGGAGGAAGACTCATAATAATGGCTGGAATGGAGTCAATGTAATAGAATCAAACACTGGAAACCATGTGTTTGATGTGTTGGATACCATTCCATTTATTCCGTTCCAGCCATTACTATGAGCCTGTACTCCCCAATTAAGTTTCCAGCAGCTGCCTGTGATATGCTGTGAGTGAGCAGTTTTTCCCATGGCACAGCAGCTACATGTTTCCAATCCCGAGTGCTTCCCTGTGTTTCAGACACTCTGAAAGGCTCTGTGACCATGTTAGTTCAACAGACACAGGTTGTAAGCTTCCTTATAAGGTTGAGTTTTAGGAGGCGAAGCAAACTGGCTGTTACTCAGAGGAGTTACAGTAGCTACAGCCCCAGCCAGATACTGTAAACATCTTGGAAGAGAAATGGTGTACACTGTTTCATGGAAAATGTCACTTGGGCTACAGTAGGATGTTGACTTTCTGAGGGAAGCACCAGTCATGTTTTCAAAATATAGTACTGTATCTAATGGTGGTATATTGCGAATACAATTTACTATTCTGTAACACACCACACCAAATACTTTGATACATGCAGAAATATGCTCCATCTTAAGATTGTACAATTATATTAATTGTACCATGACAGTCTCTCCTTTGCATAATTACGTACCTGATTCAGCCATGGATCGAGGCTCTAAAAAAATAAGAAAATGCTAATATATATATAATTGTTTAAAATCATAGAGCTACTCATATTGCCTTCTAAAAAACATACACTGTTTTTTTATATTGTTTAAAAGTTTATTTGAGATACTTTCACAGTTTTCAGAATGCTTACGTTGAATCATTTCAAAGATGGCTCCATATCAGTGGAAATGTACTATTGAACTAATACAAGACAATTGATGTACATCACAGAAAATATCATAAGATGAATGTACATTATTCTGAAACATAGTAAAGGAGTAAAGGAGTTGGACTTACTCTTCTGCAGGATCCTGAAGTCAGGGGAATCCTCTATGATGGTTCCTTCTCTGTACCAGTCCACCTTGGGGGAGGGCACCCCTTTAACACGACACTCTAGCACCACCAGCTGGCTCTCCGACGCCAAAAGGTCCTGCAGACTCTGACGGACCAAGTAGATTGGGCATATAATATAATAATAATATAATAATATATGCCATTTAGCAGACGCTTTTATCCAAAGCGACTTACAGTCATGTGTGCATACATTCTAGGTATGGGTGGTCCCGGGGATCGAACCCACTACCCTGGCGTTAGAAGCGCCATGCTCTACCAACTGAGCTACAGAAGTACCCATCCAGTTCATCATCACACACACAAAACGTACAATTTCTTAAGTACATAACCTTTAAAATATACTACAGCGCCTTCAAAAATATTCACACCCCTTTGACGTTTTCCACATTTTGTTGTTACAGCCTGAATTTAAAAAGGATTCAATTGAGATTTTTGGTCACTGGCCTAATACACAACACCCCATAATGTTAAAGTAGAATTATATTTTTCCATTTTTTTTTTCAAATTAATAAAAATTGAAAAGCTGAAATGTCTCGAATCAATAAGAATTCAACTCCTTTGTTATGGCAACCCTAAATACGTTCAGGAGGAAAAATTTGCTTAACAAGTCAGATAATAAGTTGCATGGATTCACTCTGTGTGCAATACTTTTTGAAAGACTACCTAGCTATATTCTGTTCTCAACAAGGCACTAAAGTAATACTTCAAAAAATGTAGGAAACCGTTCACTTTTTGTCCTGAATACAAAGTGTTATGTTTGCGGCAAATCCAATACAACACATTACTGAATACCACTCTCTATATTTTGAAGCATAGTAGTGGCTGCATCACGTTATTGTAATCGTTAAGGACTCTGGAGTTTTTCAGGATAAAAAAGAAACGTAATGGAGTTAAACACAGGCAAAATCCTAGAGGAAAACCTGGTTCAGTCTGCTTTCCACCAGACTCTCTGAGATTAATTCACCTTTCAGCAGGCCAAATCTACATTTGAGTTGCTTACCAAGAAGACAGTGACTGTTCCTGAGTGGCCGACTTAAATCTATGGCAAGACCTGAAAATTGTTGTCTGGCAATGATCAACAACCAATTTGACAAAGCTTGAAGAGCTTTTTTTTCTGTGGCCGACGTGAGTAAGTAATTGAAGCATGTTACCCCTCGCAAGGCTGCCAGCCCAGAGGGCATCCTTGGCCGTGTCCTCAGAGCATGCGCAGACCAGCTGGCTGGAGTGTTTACGGACATATTCAATCTCTCCCTATTCCAGTCTGCTGTCCTTGCTTCAAGATGTCCACCATTGTTCCTGTACCAAAGAAAGCAAAGGTAACTGAACTAAATGACTATCGCCTCGTAGCACTCACTTCTGTCCTCCATGAAGTGCTTTGAGAGGCTAGTTCAGGATCATATCACCTCTACCTTACCTGGCACCCTAGACCCACTTCAATTTGCTTACCGCCCCAATAGATCCACAGACGATGCAATCGCCATCGCATTGCACACTGCCCTATCCCAACTGGACAAGAGGAATACCTATGTAGAATCCTGTTCATTGACTACAGCTCAGCATTCAACACCATATTACCCTCCAAGCTCATCATTAAGCTCAAGGCCCTGGGTCTTGATCCCGCCCTGTCCAACACCTCCACTTCGCTGATCCTCAACACAGAGGCCCCACAAGGGTGCATGCTCAGCCCCCTCTTGTACTCCCTGTTCACCCATGACTGCGTGGCCACGTCTCCAACTCAATCATCATGTTTGCAGATGACACAACAGTAGTAGGCCTAATTACCAACAATGACGAGACAGTCTACAGGGAGAATGTGAGGGCTCTGGGAGTGTGGTGCCAGGAAAATAACCTCTCACTCAACGTCAACAAAATAAAGGAGCTGATTGTGGACTTTGGGAAACAGCAGAGGGAGCACTCCCATATCCACATCAACGGGACAGAAGTGGAGAAGGTGGAAAGCTTCAAGTTCCTCGCAGTATACATCACTGACGATCTGAAATGGTCCACCCACACAGACAGTGTGGTGAAGAAGGCGCAATAGCGCCTCTTCAACCTCAGGAGGCTGAAGAAATTTGGCTTGGCCCCTAAAACCCTCACAAACTTGTCGGCCTGTATCACCAACTGGTACGACAACTGCACCGCACGTAACCGCAGTGGTCTCCAGAGGGAGGCGAGGTCTGCCCAATGCATCACCGGGGGGCAAACTACCTGCCCTCCAGGACACCTACAGCACCCGATATCACAGGAAGGCCAAAAAGATCATCAAAGACAACAACCACCCGAGCCATGGCCTGTTCACCCCTCTATCATCCAGAATGCGAGTTCAGTACAGGTGCATCAAAGCTGGGACTGAGAGACTGAAAAACAGCATCTATCTCAAGGCGATCGGCTGTTAAATAGCCATCACTAGCCGGCTTCCACACGGTTACTATAATAACCACTGGTCACTTTAATAATGTTAAAATAATGTTTACACACTGCTTTACTCATCCCATATGTATATACTGTATTCTAGTCAATGCCACTCCGACATTGTTCGATCTAATACTTATATATATTAATTCCATTGTTTTACTTATAGATTTGTGTGTATTGTTGTGAATGGTTAGATACTACTGTACTGTTGGAGCTAGGAACACAAGCATTTAGCTACATCCGCAATTACATCATCTAAATATGTGTATGTGACCAGTAAAATTTCATTCGATTTTTAAAAAACAAATATTATATGCAAATATTGTACAATCCAGGTGTGGAAATCTCATAGAGACTTACCCAGAAAGACTCACAGCTATAATCGCTGCCAAAGGTGCTGCTACAAAGTAAACGTCTGAAAACATGTTTTCACTTTGTAGCCGTCGGGTATTAAGTGAGAAAATACATATATTTAATGAATTTTGAATTCAGGCTCTAACACAACAAAATGTAGAATAAGTCAAGGGTAATGAATCATTTCTGAAGGCCACTATATGTATGATAATATCATATTTTGTTGATTGATCGTGAAGTTGACATTGTATATACTGTATCTTCTAATTATTAATAGTTTGGATGATATTAGTAGGTTACCTTTGTGAAAACAGGGGCTGCGATGATCGGCCTCCCATCTAGACCTTGAGGATAGACGTCTAGACCTAGGTTATAGCTGTCACCGTTTAAGTTCTAAAAAAAAGAAGAAAGGATTCCATAATTTAAGTACCCAAACATAAATATACATTACTGTTAAGTACTTGAATAACGATCGCTGTGTAGAAAGGAAAGTTAGACATATTTCAGATATCTGGAATTCCCATCTATGTTTGCAGTATATTCAGCGGCCAGAGGGTTTTCAGCAGAATATTACCTCAGATAGAGTCGTCTGTATGGGAGCCACCTGGGCAGGAGGTGTAGAGGAAGCCTCCTGGGTCAGTGGTAGTGCCGTGGTAGTGACTGTCTTTGTCTGTGATGTTGTGGACGTAACTGGGACAGGTGACGGTGTTGACACCTCCTGCGCCAGTACTGACACTATGTCCACTGGTGGTAGATCTAGAGTACAGACTAACTGGACAGGTAACGGTGCTGACGTCTCCTGGGCAGAGGACAATGTAAACGTCACCTGGGTGAGTGTTGCTGTCACCTCCGTAACAGGAAGGACAGTAGTAGTTACCTTGACAGGTACAGATGCAGTGACTACCTGGCAAGACGTCAGTGAGGTGGCCTCCTGTGGATGTTCTTTAGTACAGATGGGTGTGTCTTCCTCACAAACAGACACAGCACAGACCACTGAATGTAAAGATGGAGTAGTCAGTTGAGCTGGGGTCCTCTGCAGCCTTTAGGTTTACAGGGGAAACAGGATACATTGTAACTGACCAGGTCACACTGAGCTATAATTATTTTTACAGTGTTGAAGTTACATACAGTGCCTTCAGAAAATATTCATACCCCATGACTTATACCACATTTTGTTGTGTTACAACCTGAATTCCAAATAAATGACACATAATGACAAAGTCAAAACATGGTTTTAGAAATGTATTGAAAATGAAAGAAATAACTCATTTATATAAGTATTCATCACAACCCTGAGTCAATACTAGAAGCAACAACTACAGCGGTGATTCTTTCTGGGTAAGTCTGTAAGAGCTTCCCACACCTGCATTGTGCAACATTGGCCCATTATTATTTTCAAAAATTCTTCAAGCTCTGTCAAATTGGTTGTTGGTCATTGCCATTTTCCGGTCTTCCCATTGATTTTCAAGTAGATTTAAATCAAAACGGTAACTTGGGCACTCAGGAACATTCATGGGCTCCTGGGTGGTGCAACGGTCTAAGGCACTGCATCTCAGAGGCGTCACTACAGACCCTGGTTCGATTCCAGGCTGTATCATAACCGGCCATGATTGGGAGTCCCAAAGGGTGGCGCACAATTGTCCCAGCATCATCCGGGTTAGGGTTTGGCCGGGGTAGGCCGTCATTGTAAATAAGTATTTGTTCTTAACTGACTTGCCTAGTCAAATAAAGGTTAAATTAAAAATGGATTCGAACCAAGTTCCCCTCTAGGATTTTGCCCGTGCTGAGCTCCATTACGTTTATTTTTTATCCTGAAAAACTCCCCTACGATTACAAGCATACCAATAACATGATGCAGCCACCACTATGCTTGAAAATATGGAGAGTGGTACTTAGTAATGTGTTGTATTGGATTTGTCCCAAACATAACACTTTGTATTCAAGACAATTAGTTAATTGCTCTGCCAGGTTTCTTGCAGTTTTACTTTAGTGCCTTGTTGCAAACAAGATGCATGTTTTGGAATATTTGTATTCTGTGCAGGCTTCCATCTTTTCTCTTTGTCAATAGATTAGTATTGTAAAGTAACTACAATGTTGTTGATCGATCTTCAGTTTTCTCCTATCACAGCCATTAAACTATTTAACTGTTGTAAAGTCACTATTGGCCTCATAGTGAAATTCATTAGCGGTTTCCTTCCTCTCCGGCAACTGAGTTAGGAAGGACACCTGTATCTTTGTCGTGACTGGGTGTATTTACACACCATCCAAAGTGTAATTAATAACTTCACCATGCTCAAATAGATACCCATCTACCAATAGGTGCCCTTCTTTGTGAGGCATTAAACCTTCCTGGTCTTTGTGGTTGAATATATGTTTGAGATTCACTGCTCGACTAAGGGAACTTACAGATAATTGTATGTGTCGGGGTACATAGAATAGGTAGTCATTCAAAAATCATGTTAAACACTATTATTGCACACAGAGTGTGTCCATGCGACTAGTATGTGTCTTGTTAGGCACATTTGTAGACCTGAAATTATTTAGGCTTTCCAAAACAAAGGGCTTGAATACTGATAGAGGAAAATATGTTTGAAATGACTAATTATGTATACATTCCAATCAGAAACTGACTAGTCCAAATGCTATAATGTACTGTCCCTCTTGCTCCCTTTCACAATTGTATATAATGTAGTCAGGAAGTTAAGTAACAATTAAGGTCTGTTCTTTAAGTTCATTCAGTTGTACAAATCTCCAGGTGGTGGGAACGGGCCATCTCCAAAATGGTCGGGAATGTTGATTTATGCTGACTGGCCTTGACTTCATGCTGATAACGCGGAGGCTTGAGAATTAGAGGGGCCCTCTGTTTGTGAAACGGAACGTTTGGAAAACGCTGACGTCATTTTCAGTTTATAACCTGTGGTAATGAGTGTGAGCATGGAGTACTCATCGAGAATAAATGCTGAACTTGTTTTTTAAGACTGGTCTCTTGCTAATTCATGCAAATGATAAACTTACAACTTATCATGAATTAGAAATGAGTGCGAATTTAATTGGTTTTGGCAATAAAACATAAGGGAATTAAAAATTCCTCTATCAAATACTTATTGACTCAAGACATTACAGCTTTTCATTTTCTTTTTAAAAAGGCCACAATCGGCATATTATTATGACCATCGAAATGTTACCTATTAACATCAGATTCAACAATAATATCAAGGGGCTAGAAATCCAGGGTTTAAAAACAAAGGTGTCATTGTACGCTGATGATGAATGTTTTCTATTAAATCCACAGTTTTGATCCCTCCACAGCCTCATAGAGGATCTAGATCACCTTTATTAACTCTTTAGTCATATCCCAGTTTACCTATTTGCTTATGGACCTGCAACTAACAACTTGTTTTTTAAATTATATGAGCAAAAGATATTCCATTTTATTTGTAACGTCAAGACCTCTCACTAAAGCCTTCAGTCATACAAAAACAATACTTAAATCCAAACTAGTTCTCTACCAGATAGGCAAGAATGGCTCACCCCTTGTTCAATAATGTCATTTTTCCCTTTATTCATTTACCAACCTCTCACTTTCAGTTATTTGAAAATGAAATTATCTCCAAAATTTCACTATTTTTAAAATAAGCCATATAAAGTTGGTTGCAATTTCAGTTTAATCCACCAGAAAAAAACTCAAATATACTAATTGATATAAAAACATTAGAATTATTATATATTTTTTTATGGTATACTCTTTGTAAATAATATCATAAATACGACTGGTCCAACAGACAGGTCCCAGGGCTCTTCACTGGCCATGGCAGAACACTGACATTCCTGTCTTGCAGGAAATCACGCACAAAACGAGTAGTATGGCTGGTGGCATTGTTATACTGGAGGATCATGTCAGGATGAGCCTGCAGGAAGGGTACAACATGAGGGAGGAGGATGTCTTCCCTGTAATGCACAGTGTTGAGATTGCCTGCAATGACAACAAGCTCAGTCCGATGATGCTGTGACACACTGCCCCAGACCATGACGGACCCTCCACCTCCAAATCGATCCCGCTCCAGAGTACAGGCCTCAGTGTAATGCTCATTCCTTCAACGACCATCCTTCTGACCATCACCCCTGGTGAGACAAAACTGCGACCTGTCAGTGAAGAGCACTTTTTGCCAGTCCTGTCTGGTCCAGCGACGGTGGATTTGTGACCATAGGCGATGTTGTTGCCGGTGATGTCTGGTGAGGACCTGCCTTACAACAGGCCTACAAGCCCTCAGTCCAGCTATTTTGGACAGTCTAAGCACTGATGGAGGGATTGTGCGTTCCTGGTGTAACTCGGGGAGTTGTTGTTGCCATCCTGTACCTGTCCCGCAGGTGTGATGTTTGGATATACCAATTCTGTGCAGGTGTTGTTACACGTGATCTGCCACTGCGAGGACGATCAGCTGTCCGTCCTGTCTCCCTGTAGCGCTGTCTTAGGCGTCTCACAGTACGGACATTGCAATTTATTGCCCTGGCCACATCTGTTCACGCAGATGTGAACAGGGACCCTGGGCATCTGTTCACACCCAGGGTCCCCCATCTGTTCACGCAGATGTGCAGGGACCCTGGGCATCTTAATTTTGGTGTTTTTCAGAGTCAGTAGAAAGGCCTCTTTAGTGTCTTAAGTTTTCATAACTGTGACCTTATTTGTTTACCGTCTGTAAGGTGTTAGTGTCTTAACGACCATTCCACAGGTGCATGTTCATTAATTGTTTATGGTTCATTGAACAAGCACAGGAAATAGTGTTTAAACCTTTTAAAATGAAGATCTGTGAAGTTATTTGGATTTTTTACGAATTATCTTTGAAAGACAGGGTCCTGAAAAAGGGACATTTCTTTTTTTTCTGAGTTTATATAGAAATGTCTGCTCTATCCAAAATAACACCCAACTAATTGCAGCATTACTGTAAAATGGAAGAGGCAAGTGGAAGGGGGAGGAAGGTAAGGAACCTGTCTGTTGGCCCAGCATTAAGAAAATTGTGATAAATAAAAATGCATACCAGTTTCATTTATGCAGCAAAAAAATTGACAGCTGTGCCATCCAGATTGCTAAATATTTGGGAAGAGATTTTCGATGTACCGATTCTATGGCACATGGTTTATGAACTGATGCACAAAATGACACCGTGATTCAAAACAGAGTTTTTCAATTTCAATTATTATACAAAATTCTTGCAACCAATAGAATGTTATATACAGTGCCTTCAGAAAGTATTCAGACCCTTTGACTTTTTCCACATTTTGTCAAGTTTACAACCTTGTTCTAAAATTGATTAAAACATATTTATCAATCTACACACAATACCCAATAAAAACATTTTATTTTTTACTTTTGCCAATTTCGAAAAAATCAAAAAACGGAAAAATCACATTTACATAAGTATTCAGACCCTTTACTAAGTACTTTGTTGAAGCACCTTTGGCAGCGATTACAGCCTTGAGTCTTCTTGGGTATGACGCTACAAGTTTGCCACACCTGTATTTAGGGAGTTTATTCCATTCTTCTCTGCAGATCCTCTCAAGCTCTGTCAGGTTGGATGGGGAGCATTGCTGCACAAATATTTTCAGGTCTCTCCAGACCCTGCCTCTGAAATACCTCCCCACAGTTTGATGATGCCACCACCATGAGTCACCATAGGGATGGTGCCAGGTTTCCTCCAGACGTAACACTTGGCATTCAGGCCAAAGTGTTCAATCTTGGTTTCATCAGACCAGAGAATATTGTTGGTCTTAGAGTCTTTAGGTGCCTTTTGGCAAACTCCACACATAATGTCATGTGCCTTTGACTGAGGAGTGGCTTCCGTCTGGCCACTCCACCATAAAGGCCAGATTGGTGGAGTGTTGCAGAGATGGTTGTCCTTCTGGACTGTTCTCCCATCTCCACAGAGGAACTCTAGATCAAAGTCAGAGTGACCATCGGGTTCTTGGCTTTTCTCCCCCGATTGCTCAGTTCGTCTAGGTGGTCAGCTCTAGGAAGAGTTCCAAACTTCTTTCATGTAAGAATGGAGGCCACTGTGTTCTTGCAGACCTTCAATGCTGCAAACATTTTTTGGTACCCTTCCCCAATCCTGTCTCGGAGCTCTACGGACAATTCCTTCGACATTATGGTTTTTGCTCTGACATGCACTGTCAACAGTGCAACCTTATATAGACAGGTGTGTGCCTTTCCAAATCATGTCCAATCAATTGAATTTACCACAGGTGGACTCCAATTAAGTTGTAAAAACATTTCAAGGATGATCAATGGAAACAGGATTCACCTGAGCTCAATTTCGAGTCTCATAGCAAAGGTTCTGAATACTTATGTAAATAAAGTATTTCTGTTTTTTATTTTTAATACATTTGCAAAAATGTCTAAAAATCTGTTTTTGCTTTGTCATTATGGAATATTGTGTGTAGAATGATGAAGAAATGTTTTTTTTTAAATACATTTTAGAAATAGGATGTCACGTAACAAAATGTGGAAAAAGGGAAGGGGTCTGAATACTTCCCGAATGCACTGTAGGTGGGAGGGGTTGAGGGGAGCTGAAGGGTGGGATTAAAAACAAACAAAAGATAACTCATGTGAAATATAATGTGTCCGTAAAAATGTATATCGTCTGTATAAGCTGGAAGTAGAAGCCTAAGTGTTGTTGTCCATTGCTGTACTCTCATTAGGGGAGGGGTGGTAGGGTTAGGGGAAAGTAATAAAGGAAAATATATTTTCAAAAAAATATATGGGGTATTGGATCATGCAGACAATAACATTGATAGAAGCCAAAATCTACTTGCAATATTCAAGCTGATCCACCCCAAAAAATAAATAATAATAATAATTTGTAATAATTTCAAAAAACACAATTTCCCTTTGACATTGTGGGCTATTGTGTGTCTAGGCCAGTTACAAACAAATCTCAATTGAATCCATTTTTAAATTCAAGCTGTTACACAACAAAATGTGGAAAAAGTCAAGGAGTGTGGATACTTTCTGAAGGCACTCTATGTGCTACAGTGAGGCCTCTTACATTGCAGAATTGAAGTATTTGAATCTTGCTTTCACTGCCGCAATTAAACACTTTCCAATTCTATTTTGAGTAGAGGAAGAGTAGTGTACTCACTGTGCTACATGCTCAAAATGTTGTTCCCCCTCCGAATCTGTAGAGGAGGCACCTGTAAAACACATAAAAGAGAGTGATGTAGAGCTCAACAGTAGGGATGATCTTAGTATGATTGTCTATATTAATATGTTTTAATTGAAAATGAAACATTTGAACCAGAAGAGATACAAATGAATTACATCAGCATTACATCTTTATGTGACGATGCACTCTAGATGGGTCACTTGACTTGAAGGTCTAAACTCAATGGTCACCTTCGATGTAGATTTCTGCAGATGTCGAGTCTGTGCCATAGAAGTTGGAAGCAAAGCAAGAGTACCGCCCTGTGTCTTCCTCGAATGCCTCGGCAATGATCAGAGAGTGCAACTCGCTGTTGTTGATGATCTGAATGTCAGGGCAGTTCTCCAGCTCCTTCCCCTCACAAAACCACCTGGAAAGCCAGAAAATGCATATGCTCCTTTTAGTGTCATCATCACATTAGGGATTGAGCCCATTGAGCATAATCAGTCAAAAATAATCGAACCGTTTCAACTTTAAAATATAAATTGATGTTATATTTGAAAAAAAAACTCACAATTTTTCTGCGTTAGCAACTCTCCGACAGTCATAACTTATTAGTGTATGTGGTGAGTGTCTTGACCCAGTGTGTATGTCAGGCCAACTGTCAGTAAGTGTAGCCACAATCTTGGGAGTTCTGGTGAGCTCTCTTTCACTTTAAAACAAGAAGCCACCACACCACCCTACAATGCCAAGTGAGCACTTAGTGGAAATATGGATTGATGTAAATTGTAAACGAGCAAAATTCTTAAGATGACAAATTGGCTACTGTTCCTGACTGTGACTGTGGCATTTCTACACCTGAACATATTTAGGCTTTCCATAACAAAAGGGTTACCTACTTATTGACTCAAGACATTTCAGCTTTTCATTTGTAATTCACTTGTAAAAATGCCTAAAAACCTCATTCCACTTTGACATTATGGGGTATTGTGTGTAAGCCAGTGACGCAATATAATCTATTTCAATATGAATAAAAAAATCAATTCAGGCTGCAACACACTTTTTAAATGTTTAAGTCAAGGGGGTGTGAATAATTGTTGAAGTACACCCCAAAAGATGTGATATAGAAAAGGTCTCGCTACTTTCACATTTTTTTTTAAACTTCAATATTCCGTTAGAGATGTTCAAGAGTGAGGTTGAGGTTGTCTTTCAGGCTAGGTGTAGAAGCTGTCTATTAGTTCCAGTATGATATCAATGGAGTCCTCGACCAGCTAGAATGGAAACATAAAGACACTCGTTTGATCAGAGAGATGATTTAAATTCAAGTGCATGTACTATATTTAATATAATATCAAAGTGTGCCAGTGCCACAGAAAAAAACATGTTTTGGTTTAAATGTAAGAAATTCGGTGCCAACATAGTACAAGTGCCTACACAGGCCATATTGACATTTTAAGATTGTGATTATCTATCATACTTCCAGTATTTAGGTTGGGATTTTGAAACAAATTGAGAAAATCATTCAAATGACTTCAGCATATGTATATTGAAACGCATTTCAAAATGAAATTGCTTAAAAGCATATAGTATTGCTAGAGTATTTGACCTGTACTAAGTCCAAATATGTCAAATATATGATGCAACTCATTATCTTTTTGTGAACTACAGATGTTTCTGTATCGTACTATATTTAGTCTATGGACACATGAGGTTACTGTTTTTTACACATTTCAAGAATCAAGTCATGTGAATAAATGTTCAAATGATCAGATCTTAAACATTTTGGTACAGAACAAAAAACATAAACACAACATGTAACAATTTCAAAGATTTTACTGAGGAAATCAGTCAACTGAAATAAATTCATTAGGCCGTAATCTATGGATTTCACATGACTGGGAATACAGATATGCATCTGTTGGTCACAGATGCCCATTCCATAACCCCACCGCCACCATGGGGCATTCTGTTCACAATGTTGACATCAGCAAACCGCTCGCCCAAACAATGCCATACACATGGTCTGTGAGGCCGGTTGGACGTACTGCCAAATTCTCTAAAACGACATTGGAGGCAGTTTATGGTAGAGAAATTAACATTAAATTATCTGGCAAAAATGCTGGTGGACATTCCTGCAGTCAGCATGCCAACTGCACGCTTCCTCAAAACTTGAGACATCTGTGGCATTGTGTTGTGTGACAAAACTGCATATTTTTAGAGTGGCCTTTTACTGTCCCCAGTACAAGGTGCACCTGTGTAATGCGCTGTTTAATTAGCTTCCTGATATACCACACCTGTCAGGTGGATGGATTATCTAGGCAAATGAGAAATGCTCACTAACAGGGGTGTAAACAAATTTATGCACAACATTTGAGAGATTTTTGTTCATATGGAACATTTCTGGGATCATTTATTTCAGCTCATGAAATATGGGACCAACACCTTACATGTTTGCGTTTATATTTTAGTTCAGTGTAGATTGTCAGGACCAATATACAGTGCATTCGGAAAGTATTCAGACCCCTTCCCTTTTTCCACATTTTGTTACGTTACAGCCTTAATCTAAAATTGATTAAATACATGTTTCCCTCATCAATCTGTACACAATACCGCATAATGACAAAGCGAAAATATGTTTTGGGGAAATTTTGCAAATGTATTAAAAATTACAATTAAAAACAAAAAACAGAAATATTACATTTACATAAGTATTCAGAACCTTTGCTATGAGACTCAAAATTGAGCTCAGGTGCATTCTGTTTCCTTTGATCAT
Organism: Oncorhynchus gorbuscha; assembly: GCF_021184085.1. Classification (NCBI taxonomy): domain Eukaryota; kingdom Metazoa; phylum Chordata; class Actinopteri; order Salmoniformes; family Salmonidae; genus Oncorhynchus; species Oncorhynchus gorbuscha. The sequence goes on from NC_060180.1 coordinate 28,290,593, forward strand.
CCTTGAGGTGTTTCTACAATTTGATTGGAGCACCTGTGGTACATTCTATTGATGGGAAAAAAAATATTTTTTAACCGTTATTTAATTATTATTTAACTAGGACAAATTCTTATTTACAATGATGGCCTACCGCGGCCAAACCCTAACCTGGAAGACGCTGGGCCAAATTGTGCGCCACCCTATGGGACTCCCAATTTTGTCCGGTTATGACACAGCCCGGAATCGAACCAGTGGTTCCAGTCTGTAGTGGCGCCTCTAGATGCAGTGCCTTAGACCGTTGCACCACTCAGGAGCCCCCAGTGTTCCTGACTGGCCAAGTTACAGTTTTGGTTTAAATCTACTTAAAAATCTATGGCAATGATCAACAACCAATTTGACAGAACTTGAAGAGTTTTGAAAATAATAATAGGAAAATGTTGCACAATGCGGGTGTGGAAAGCTCTTACAGACTTACCCAGAAAGAATCACCACAGTAATTGCTGCCAAAGGTGCTTCTAGTATTGACTCAGGGGTGTGATGAATACTTAAGTAAATTAGTTATTTCTTTCATTTTCAAACATTTGTAAAACATGTTTTCACTTTGTCATTATGTGTAAAGAATTTAATCTATTTGGAATTCAGGTTGTAACACAACAAAATGTAGAATAAGCCATGGGGTATGGCACTGTATGTAACTTCAACACTGTACAAATTATTATAGCCCAGTGTGACCTGTATCCTGTATCCAATGTATCCTGTTTCCCCTGTAAACCTAAAGGCTGCAGATCAACCGGCTGCTCCATCTTTACATTCAGTGGTCTGTGCTGTGTCTGTTTGTGAGGAAGACACACCCATCTGTACTAAAGAACATCCACAGGAGAGGTAAACCTGGACGACGCTGGGCCAATTGTGCGCCGCCCTATGGGACTCCCAATCACGGCCGGTTGTGATTCAGCCTGGACTTGAACCAGTTTCTGTAGTGACGCCTCTAGCCCTGAGATGCAGTGCCTTAGACCACTGCGCCACTTGGGAGCCCCATGTTTTGGAAAAGCACACATCTGTCTATATATAGGCCCCGCAGTTGACAGTGCATGTCAGAGCAAAAACCAAGCCATGAGGTCGAAGGAATGGTCCGTAGAGCTCCAAGACAGGATTGTGTCGAGGCACAGATCTGGGGAAGGGTAGCAAAACAATTCTGCAGCAATGAAGGTCCGCAAGAACACAGTGACCTCCATTATTTTTAAATGGAAGAAGTTTGGAACCACCAAGACTCTTCCTAGAGCTGGCCACCTGGCTAAAATGAGCAATCGGGGGAGAAGAGCCTTAGATAGGGATGTGACCAAGAATCCGATGGTCCCTCTGACAAAGCTCCAGAGTTCCTTTGTAGAGATGGGAGATTTTTCCAGAAGGACAACCATCTTTGCAGCACTCCACCAATCAGGCCTTGATGGTAGATTGGTGAGACAGAAGCCACTCCTCATTAAAAGGCACCTGACAGCCCGCTTGGGGTTTGCCAAAGGGCACCTAAAGGACTCTCAGACCATGAGAAACAAGATTCTCTGGTCTGGTGAAACCAAGATTGAACTGAATGCCAAGCGCCACATCTGGAGGAAATCTGGCACCATCCCTATGGTGAAGCATGGTGGTGGCAGTATCATGCTGTGGGGATGTTTTTCAGCGGCATGGGCTGGGAAAATAGTCAGGATCGAGGGAAAGAGGAACAGAGCACGTACAAAAAGAGCAAGTGCTAAGTGATCCTGGTCCAGAGCCAACCACAGGAGTATTCAGGAGCCCGCTCTCAATGACTGTAGGCAACCTGCTGCTGTCGCTCTGCTAATCGTTAGATGGGGGAAGGAGAGGAGATAGGGTGCACACATGGGTAACTGGGGGGTCCTGCCTTGATAGGGTAACTGATTTAAAAAACTGCAAAATAAATACATGTGGCTAGTCAATTGTGTGAGTCAGGGGCTGGGCCCAAGTCCATAGGGAGCCCAATAGGGGAAAAAAAAGAATAATTGTTTAATTTATTTATTTAATTTTTTATCCAACCACAGGAGCCGGCCCTCAATGTTGAAAATATACCAGAGAGCATAAGGCACTGCATCTCAGTACTAGAGGCATCACTACAGACCCTGGTTCCATTCCACCCTGTATCACATCCGGCCGGGATTGGGAGTCCCATAGTGCGGCGCACAATTGGCCCAGCGTCGTCTGGGTTAGGGTTTGGCCATCATTGTAAATAAGAATTTGTTCTTCCCTGACTTGCCTAGATAAATAAAATAAAAATAAAGGAAACACCGACACAGTTTCTTAAAAGGGTGTTTGGCCACCACAAGCTGCCAGAACAGCTTCAATGCACCTTGGCATACATTCTACAAGTGGACCTAAACCATGCCACGACAGTACATTGTAGAGCCACCTTTTGCAGTGATTACAGCTGCAAGTCTCTTGGGGTATGACTCTATAAGCTTGGCACATCTACCCACTGGGATTTTTGCCCATTCTTCGAGGCAAAACTGCTCCAGCTCCTTCAAGTTGGATGGGTTCTTCTGGTGAACAGCAATCTTAGTCATACTACAGACTCTCAATTGGATTGAGGTATGGGCTTTGACTAGGCCATTCTAAGACATTTAATTGTTTCCCCTTAAACCACTCAAGTGTTGCTTTAGCAGTATTCTTAGGGTCATTGTCCTGCTGGAAGGTGAACCTCCGTCTGTTGGGGAATAATCAGAATTGGTTGGTAACATAGGTAAGATGTTTTATATTCATCATATGTGTGTAAGTTACTTCTCATCAGAATGTGTTTGTATAATACTGTGGCGGGGTTGCAGTATCTGTTCTATGTCAAGACTAAGTTGCTTGGGCCGGAGAGAGGGGAGAGGTCAAGCGTGTATCTCTTGGCTCCACAATGTCTGTGTGCCAGTCAGTGTGTCTCTGTGATCTTGTCAAGATATGATGGATTTGTAATATGGCTGTTGATATGGAGGATTTGTTTACGGTTCTGAGTTTGAGAAAAGTGCATAGTTTAGGAGACAAAGCTGACCGATGAATTATGCCGATGCTGTCTTATCCTGTGTTTTTTTTTGCTATAAAGGATCTCAGTTGAAATGTGGAAGGGACTCTCAGAGAATTCATTGATAGACACTGAATTGATCTGAGAGTCACAGGGTTGTGATAGAGCTCATATAATTAAAGATGGACTTTGTGATAACTAACTCTGACTTGTGTGTGGTTTGCTCTCATGATTTGGTAAATAGAGGAAATTTCCACGACACGTCCCAGTCTCAAATCTCTGGAAGACTGAAACAGGTTTCCCTCAAGAATTTCCCTGTATTTAGCGGCATCCATCATTCCTTCAATTTTGACCAGTTTCCCAGTCCCTGCCAATGAAAAACATCCCCATGGAGTTCTAGGGGTGATGAAAGGTGTTGGGTTTGCCTCAGACATGGCGTTTTCCTTGATGGACAAAAGCTACATTTTAGTCTATTCTAACCAGAGTACCTTCTTCCATATGTTAGGGTAGTCTTCCAGATGCCTTTTGGCGAACATCAAACGTGTTTGCTTATTTATTTCTTTAAGCAATTGTTTTTTTCTGGCCACTCTTCCATAAAGCCCAGCTCGGTGGGGTGCTTGGCTTAAAGTGGTCCTATGGACAGATACTCCAATCTCCTCTGAGGAAATGTGCAGCTCCTTCAGGGTTATCTTGGGTCTCTTTGTTGCCTCTCTGATTAATGGCCTCCTTGCCTAGTCTATGAGTTTTGGTGGGCGGCCCCCTCTTGGTAGGTTTGTTGTGGGGCCATATTCTTAAAAAAATGTAATAATGGATTTAATGGTGCTCCGTTGGATGTTCAAAGTTTCTGATATTTTTTCATAACCCAGCCCTGATCTGTACTTCTCCACAGCTTTGTCCCTGACCTGTTTGGCGAGCTCATTGGTCTTCATTGGTCTTCATGGTGCCACTTGCTTGATGGTGCCACTTGCTTAGTGGTGCTGCCGACTCTAGGGCCTTTCAGAACAGGTTCTGAGATCATGTGACAGATCATGTCACAGATTAGATTGCACACAGGTGACTTTATTTAATTAATTATGTGACTTCTGAAGGTAATTGGTTGCACTATATCTTATTTAGGGGCTTCATAAAAAGGGGGTGAATAAACATGCACACACCACTTTATTTTTTCCTTTTTTTTCTCTTCAAAACAAGTTATTTTTTTCATTTCACTTCACCAATTTGGACTATTTTGTGTATGTCCATTACATGAATTCCAAATAAAAATCCATTTAAATTACAGGTTGTAATGCAACAAAATAGGAAAAATGCCAAGGGGGATGAATACTTTTGCAAGGCACTCTATATGATATTATTTGTATCCCTCATTTACTCAAGTGTTTATTTTATTTTAGCAGATACCAGTTGCCTACTGTTGGGAAGGCCGCAATTTGGCCAGCATGGGTGCCAAATATACAGCTTGTTGCTTTGTGGCCATATACATAATCCATAGAAGGGTTTTATAACCTCTTACCCTGGCAATTCGACTATTGAACTCATGGGTACACCAGCAATGGCTGCCAGTCCTGACTTGAATCGGAACTGCCATCTATGGATTATATTTCTATGGTTGCTTGTAGCTGTCTGTTTGCCTTTTTAAAATTTCAAAATACAATCGAGGGAAAAACACAAATGCCTACTGCTGAAAAGAGAAGACTAATCTGTCTGTAGACTCCCAATGTTTAGCAAACAGCAGCACTGTTTTTCAAAGTAGCTCCTCTTGAGACTCATCCCAAACCATCTCAATTGGGTTGAGGTCGGGTGGTTGTGGAAACCAGGTCATCTGATGCAGCACTCCATCACTCTCCTTGATTAAATAGCCCTTAAACAGCCAGAAGGTGTGTTTTGGGTCATTGTCCTGTTGTAAAACAAATGATAATCCCCAATGATCACTCAACCTTAACCCAATTGAGATGATTTGGGATGAGAAGGACTGCAGAGTGAAGGAAAAGCAGCCAACAAGTGCTCAGCATATGTGGGAACTCTTTCAAGACGGTTGGAAAGCATTCCAGGTAAAACTGGTTGAGAGGATGCCAAGAGTGTGCAAAGCTGTCATCAAGGCAAAGGGTGGTTACTGTAATGGGAATTTTAACGTTTGTGCTGTTCTATAAACCAATTTCTGTGTTTATGCAAGTGGCTGACTGTACAAATCCTCATTATCAGTAGCTGCAATTTGGCAGTACGCCCAGACCTTGTTTTGAGAACGAACGACTGTGTTTTTATTTTATTTGTACCTTTATTTAACTAGGCAAGTCAGTTAAGAACAAATTCTTATTTTCAATGACGGCCTAGGAACAGTGGGTTAACTGCCTGTTCAGTTTTCAGAACAGACTAAAGATATCTCAGTTTCAAGGTCTCAGCTTAGAGAGGAGAAGCCTTGTTATTGTTCTGTCACATGAATGAAACAAAAAGGTATTGATCAATTCATTCATTAATCAATAAATTAATTCACTAAATCATGCAAATATAACTTGTCTGTGTATAGCCGTATAAAAGACAACTGCTGGGTCTGCTCAGGAGGAGCTCCTGATTGACATGTGTACTGTGGTGCATTGAGTTGGTTGAAATCTCTCCAGTGCAGTGAAAATAAACAATGATTCACTTAAGATTGACTTCGAGTGTCCCTGTGTAAGAATTTTTCCACAACACTACTTTGAAGAATATAAAATAGATTCTGATTTGTTTAACACTTTTTTGGTTACTACATGATTCCTTATGTGTTATTTCATAGTGCATGTCTTCACTATTATTCTACCATGTAGAAAATAGTACAAATAAAGAAAAACCCTTGAATGAGTAGGTCTGTCCAAACTTTTGACTGGTACTGAATGTAGGGGACATCACTGGAAAAGCGTGTCATTTCTAATGAGTAAGGTTCTAATTTGAAAGTATGAGTAGCAGAGGAGAAGGCAAAGACTGCGTAGACTGCCTGGCTGCTGCACCTGTCAAGGCTATTTTCCCTCCAGGCCCTAGCTTAGAGAGGAAAGACCCCCCCCCCCCCCCATCCCCCAACAGAGTCCCAAAGTTAAGGCGACTATGACTGGGTGTCCCAATCGTATACACACAATACTAAACATAGACTGAGAATAGACACAATACTATTCCCTGACACACCAGAGCTACTAAACCATAGAAGGTGATACCGAGCACGCTTAATACTGAGAGAACATAACCATGACGTCAAGAACTAACGCGAGTTAACAGACCAACTGATAGACGGCAAAGTTTATTTGCCACATGCACAGGATACACCAGGTGTAAAACAGTACCGTGAAATGATTTCCCAACAATGCAGTGATAATATAAATATAGATCAAATACAAAACATAAGTTGAAGAAACATGAGAATGCAAGTATATTCAGGTCAGTGACAGTACCCTATTCAATGTGCAGTGGTACTGGAGTGGTTGAAGAAGGTTTATACATAAAAAGTGACCGGTAGTAGAATATACATATAAACAGGGCTGAACAATTACAGGTAGCAGGAATATATAAATACTTATGGTAAAATACTAATGGTGATACATACAGTACAAGTCAAAAGTTTGGGCACACCTACTAATTTCAGAATAATATAATAATAGTGAAGACATCAAAACTATGAAATAACACATATGGTGTACTGTAGTAACCAAAAAAGTGTTATAAACAAATCAAAATATATTTTAAATGTGAGATTCTTCAAAGTAGCCACCCTTTGCCTTGATGGCAGCTTTGCGCACTCTTGGCATTCTCTCAACCAGCTTCATGAGGTAGTCATCTGGATTGCATATCAATTAACAGGTATGCCTTGTTCAAAGTTAATATGTGCAATGTCTTTCCTTCTTAATGTCTTTGAGCCAATCAGTTGTGTTGTGACAAGGTATTGTTGGTATACAGAAGATAACCCTATTTGGTAAAAGACAAAGTCAATATTATGGCAAGAACAGCTCAAATAAACAGAGAAACGACAGTCCATCCTTACTTTAAGACATGAAGGTCAGTCAATACTGAACATTTCAAGAACTTTGAAAGTTTCTTCAAGTGCAGTCTCAAAACCCATCAAGCGCTATGATGTAACAGGCTATCATGAGGACTGCCACAGGAAAGGAAGACCCAGAGTTACTTCTGCTGTAGAGAATAAGTTCATTACAATTACAAGCCTCAGAAATTGCAGCCCAAATAAATGCTTTACAGAGTTCAAGTAACAGATCCATCTCAACATCAACTTTTCAGAGGAGACTATGTGAATTAGGCCTTTACGGTTGAATCGCTGCAAAGAAACCACTACTAAAGGACACTAATAAGAAGAAGAGACTTGCTTGGGCCAAGAAACACAAGCAATGGACATTAGACCGGTGGAAATCTGTCCATTGGTCTGATTAATCCAAATGTGAATTTTTTGGTTCCAGCCATCGCGTCTTTGTAAAACGCCGTAGGTGAAATGATGATCTCTGCATGTGTGGTTCCCACCGTGAAGCATGGAGGAGGAGGTGTGTTTGTGTGGGGGTGCTTTGCTGGTGACACTGTCTATGATTTATTTAGAATTCAAGGCACACTTAACCAGTATGGCTACCACAGCATTCAGCAGCGATACTCCATCCCACCTGATTTGCGCTTAGTGGGACTATCATTTGATTTTCAACAGGATAAAGACCCAACACACCTTCAGGCTGTATAAGGGTTATTTGACCTAGAAGGAGAGTGATGAAGGGCTGCATCAGATGACCTGGCCTCCACGACTGTGGTGGGACTGATCACCAATGCCTCATCATTGTTGGTGATCAGTCCCACCACAGTCGTGTCGTCAGCAAACTTGATGATGGTGTCAGAGTTCTGCGTGGCCACGCAGTCGTGGGTGAACAGGAGTACAGGGACTAAGCACGCACCCTTGAGGGGCCCCGGTGTTGATGGTCAGTGTGGCCGATGTGTCTACCCTCACTACCTGGGGGCGGCCCTTCAGGAAGTCCAGGATCCAGGTACAGAGGGAGGTGTTCAGTCCCAGGGTCCTGAGCTTGGTGAAGATCTTGGAGGGGGCTATGTTGTTAAATGATGCACTGTAGTCAATGAACAGCATTCTTACATAAGTATTCCTTTTGTCCAGGTGGGTGGGGGGCAGTGTGGAGTGCAATAGCGATTGCGTCATCTGTGGATCTGTTGGGACGGTAGACGAACTGGAGTGGGTCCAGTGTGTCTGGGATGATCGTGCTGATGTGAGCCACGACCAGCCTTTCAAAGCATTTCATGGCTATATATGTGAGTGCTAAGGTGCAATAGTAATTCAGGCAGGTTACGTTGGCACGGGGTTCTTGAGCGAGATCACACAGTTGTCCAGAACAGCTGGTGCTCTCATGCATGTTTCAGTGATGCTTGCCTCGAAATCAGCATTGAAGGCATTTATCTTGTTTGTAATCCGTGCTAGTTTTTAAGCCCTGCCACATCTGTCGAGCATCAGAGCCGGCATAGTAGGATTCGATCTTGGTCCTGTATTGATGCTTTGCCTGTTTGATGGCTCATCTGAGTTTGTAGTGGAATTTCTTATAAGCATCCAGGCTAGTGTCACGCTCCTTGAATAATAACAGATGTGAGTGCTACAGGGCGGTAGTCATTGTGGCAGATAGACTTCTTCGGAACAGGAATGATGGTGGTCAGCTTGAGATATGGGGATTACAGACTGGGACAAGGAGAGGTTGAAAATTACTGTGAAGATGCCTACCAGTGGGTCTGCGCATGCTCTGAGAACGCGACCTGGAATACGGTTCGGCACTGTGGCCTTGCGAGTGTTGACCAGATTAAAAGCCTTACTCAAGTCGGAGAGCGAGATCACCCAGTCCTCTGGGACAAGGAGGGGGGCTCATGCATGGCTCAGTTTTGTTTTGTCGAAGCGTGCATAAAATGAATTGAATTCGTTAGGTAGAGGAAGCATCGTTGGGCAGATCAGGGCTAGGTCTTCCTTTGTAATCCGTAATGGGACTGTAGCCCCTGCCACATGCTTTGATCGTCAGAGTCAGTGTAATAGGATTCCACCTTGTTCCTATATTGTCCTTTTGCCTGTATGGGGATTCTGCAGAGGTCGTAGCAGGACTTCTTGTATGCGTTTGTGTTCTCAACCGTTGACTCTGGGTTTGCTGTGATAGTCCTGTGTGCAGTACCTCTGTGTTGATACAGGTCTTTGATTGGAGGGGACATCGTCGGGGATGCATTTCCTGATGAAGCCAGTGATGGAGATGGTTAGCTCGTTGATGCTATTGGCGGAGTCCTGGAACATATTCCAGTCAGCACTAGCAAAGCAGTCCTGCAGCTTAGTCTCCGCTTTGGTGGACCATTTCTCTATGGAGCGTGTCACAGATACTTCCTGTTTGAGCTTATGTTTGAAAACAGGAAGCAGGGGTATTGTGAGTCATGATCTGATTTGCTGAAGGGGGACGAGGGAGGCCTTGTATGCTTACTTGTGGGCATCACGTGTTTTAGTGACGCAGAAGGAAAATCAGTGGCATCAAGAAAAGCAGCCTCCAGGTGCTTGGTTCCTGCTTGTTTATAGCTTCGTACAGTTTGTTAAGTGCCATCTTGTTGTTGTCCTGAGGTGGAATATATACAGTAGTCATGATAACAGATGAAAACTATCGGGAGGTAGAAGGGTCGGTATTTGACCATAGTGTATTCCAAGACAGGTGAACAATAGGTTGCGCTATAGTTTGCACACCATTTGCTGTTTTTGATGAAGAAACTTACCCTTCCCTCTCTGGATTTCCCCGAATCCATTGTCCTGTCTGCTCAGCGAATGGAGAATCCATCGAGTTGGATAGTCATTGAGGGTATCTCTCAGAAAAAAGGAGAATATTGCAGTTACAAGAGTTGATAGCAAATTTGTGATCGGAGGTCATCCATCTTATTATCGAGTGACTGGCCAATAGAATGGAGGGAAGTGGTGGAAGGTTTTCCTTTTGCCCTAGTCTCACAAAGATGCCAGCTCTTCTGCCTCTTTTTCGCTGCCGATTCCTCTTGGGAAGCCCAAAGATTGGGTCGTAAGGTATACAAGAACCCAGGGCAGAAATATTTGTAACTACACATTTTATTCCATAGACACTTCTTTACATCTCTGTTCTCAGCAGACACTCAGCATCCCGGAGTCGCCTCTTCACTGTTGACGTTGAGACTGGTGTTTGCGGTTACTATTTAGTGAAGCTGCCATTTGACGACTAGACACTCTAATGTACTTGTCCTCATGCTTAGTTGTGCACCGGGGCCTCCCACTCCACTTTCTATTCTGGTTAGAGACAGTTTGCGTTGTTCAGTGAAGGGAATAGTACACAGCGTTGTACGAGATCTTCAGTTTCTTGGCAATTTCTCGCTTGGAATAGCCTTAATTTCTCAGAAGAAAGTTCTTTGTTTCTGGCCATTTTGAGCCTGTAATCAAACCTACAAATACTGATGCTCCAGAAACTCAACTAGACTAAAGAAGGACAGTTTGATTGCTTATTTAATCAGAACAACAGTTTTCAGCTGTGCTAACATAATTGCAAAAGGGTTTTCTAATGATAAATCAGCCTTTTAAAATTATAAACTTGGATTAGCTAACACAACGTGCCATTGGAACACAGGAATGATGGTTGCTGATAATGGACCTCTGTATGCCTATGCAGATATTCCCATAAAGAAATCTGCCGTTTCCAGCTACAATAGTCATTTACAACATTAGCAATGTCTACACTGTATTTCTGATCAATTTTATGTTCTTTTAATGGACAAAATATGTGCTTTTCTTTCATAAACAAGGATATTTCTAAGTGGCCCCAAACTTTTGAACTGTAGTGTATATATAAGATAAAACATGTTTTACCAGTCAGGGTGTGGTGACTGGACTTGTATAGTATGCAGGCTACATTTTTACATTTTAGTCATTCGGCAGATGCTCTTATCAGACCAACTGGGGTTAAGTGCCTTGCACAAGGGCACAGACAGATGTTTCACCTAGTCGGCTGGAGGATTCAAACCAGCAACATTTTGGTTACTGGCACAATGCTCTTAACCACTCGGCTACCTGCTGTCATGCCACCTGTAATTGTGTAATCCTAAGGCACTATGCCTTCTGCTGACCTTTTTAAGAACATTCCAAATGACAACAAATGTGTAATGATAGATTTTGATCAATAAAAGTTTAAGATTTGAATGTCTATTTCAGACTCTGTAAGATCCATAACGGAGGGTGTAAGATCCATAACAGTCGTTTTCTTTCCTCTGTAAAGTAATAATGGAAATAACCACATTTTCCAAACTTTTCCTTCGACATGGCTATCCATGTTTTGACTTTGTCAGACTTTGGCTTATATGTTCAGTCTCACCAAAAAGCTTGCCCATTTCATATAACATCGATGATGCTTCCTTCTTTGCTTCATTTCTACAACATGCCAACACTTAGAAGACTGTTTTCTGGGGAAATTTACTCCCACCAAAGGGTTCCATAGATACACACATTTACATTTTGTTTTGTCCAGTCTGTGAGACATTCAAATTGTGATTTTGCATGCAAATGTATGGTCCATAATGCAGGAATCACTCTTCTGTTATATCTTGGCAAATAGGCCACAATCCGTGTTCAGATATTTAAGAGCATTGTTATGTGCTGATAAAACCCATTGGCATTTAGAATGCTGCATACACACACTGGCACACAAACACTGTTATGATCGAATGTTCCAGACATAAAACAAAATACACAAACAGGGGCACCTATAAACAGGGCGTCCGGAAGAGTTAGAGAAATTAGCATTTTTAAGTTGAGTGTATACTGTAAATACTAGCTCAGGGTCGTGGATGTCCTGATCAGCTGGGCACAGTCGTCAATTCAACCATGAAATTGAAATTGTGATTCAACCAGTGTGTGCCCAGTGGGGAGGCATATTTGAATATTTGCATTCAAATTCAAGCCCAAACAAGCAAATATGACTGTTTGCCTGTCAGTTTACAATTGACAAAATACCTATAAGTGCTTTTCTTATTGACCTTCTTTTCTTTGAAACAAAATCAATATATATTTCAAAATGTGTTGAATAAGTACTCCAGCAAAAATACTGGAGTGTTCGTATCTGACAATGTCAACAACATTCTGAATATCAAAATTGGGCCACTTTACATCATATTGCTCACTCACCCTCGATTCCTGTACTTCTTTCATATGTCCATTTAGATTATGTCTTCAACAGGAAAATAACGCATTTGTACTCAGATTCTGCTATGTGGTGAGTAATCGCCTGTTTTAAGGCTCATATGTGCTTGCTGACCACACTGACTCACCGGCTGACTTCTCATGGTATTACATTTCAATGAGGCAAATTTAGAATCGTTTCAGAGAGAATGCAAGAGCATCTCCACCTCCCGGGGAAAGCATGGGGCATTCAAATCAGCTAGCTAGTAAATCACAATAAAACGTGTGTACTACCACCTTGTGTACAACCTTGTGTACTACTATCAAAGTACTACCCGAGTTTACAGTACATTTTCACTTTTTTATTACTAGTCTATATTTTTCCATTTCACCTGAAAGTAGTCTATGGGGATGGGATAAAGTTTCATCAACTGTTCAGATTTGTTACAAAAGCCACTGCTAACTTTAGCCACTGTAAAGCTAGTTAAACTTAGAAATGGCTATTTGAACTGTGGGTGAAAGTTTCTCCTTGCCCTATAAGACTACTTTGTAAAAAAAAAAATGTGACGATATCCTTTAAATGAAGATATGCATCTATGGCTACAAAAACACTAACATTGTAGTTGAGTTTGAACGTTTGGTTTCGCCTTACCGGACTTCGGGCATGGGGAGTCCTTGAACAATGCAGTCCAGTTGGACCTTGCTGCCCTCCGACACCTCCCTGCTTTTCAGTTTCTGGATGAAGTGAGGGGGCTCACAGATGGGGTCGGCTGTGTACACTCCAGGGGTGATCTCCACCAGGGCAGGGCTCTCAGCCTCATCCACTTCATCCGGCTCCAGCACCTCAGAGTCATCATACTGCTCCTCAGTAGTCCTGCAGTCCTGCATGGGGAAGTCAGCGTGCCCATAACCCGGGTCCATGTCCAAACCTTGGACCTCTGGCGGCTGAATGCAAAAGGGATTAGCAGGCCTCTCCATCTCCATTTTGAAGTCTTGGAGAAGAATGGGCCGTTCCCTGTCGTCTGCGTTCAGGGAGTAAATGCTCCCATCGGCTTGGCCCTTGTTGGCTCTGCTCCTATGAGCTTTGCACGATCGGGGCCGTATCCTTTTGGAGCTGTTTGCCTTGAACAGAGAGGAGAGCTCCTCGATGAAGTCTGCTGCCTTGTTGAGGAACTCCTTCTTGGACTGGTTCTCCAGGCCGAATGCCGGGGTGTTCCTCCCCCCAGCCCCTGGTCTCTTAATGTCCTCCCGGTTGTCCTTCACTGCAATATCTTGGATGATGGACGGTGGGAACGACTGTCTGTCTGTCCTCATCGAGTTGTCCTGGATGGACGGTGGGGACGGCTGATATATCTGTTCGTCTGTCCTTATAACATTGTCCTGGAGGGACAGAGGTGGGTATGGCCGTCTCTCTGGCAAGAATTCCGGGTGTGTTGGTAGGGGTTCTTTTAATTCCGGATCAGGCTGGGTGTCGGGAGTGTCGGAGGTGGCAGAGGGGGAGGCCTTGACATCTGACCTCTCTTCGCGGGCCTCGGGTCCAATAGCCTGACAGGCTAGGTTAACACTCTTATCCAGTTCTTCCTGACTCAGGAAGGCTGAGAGGTCTGGGAGCTGGTGTTGCGGCTCGTCCAGCCCCGCAGAGTCCGCCATCTTGCCTTTGAGGGGCCCGTAGACCAGGCGCCGTGAGGAGGAGTCGGAACGACTCATCTCGCTGTGTCTCTGGTGTGCTCGTGCTTCGGCCAAGTAGTTCTCTCTCAAGAGCTGAGATAATGATGTAGGCTGGTCCACGCTGTTCTCTTGCATGCTGTGGGGGAATAAAAGGGTTTAAACGGTTTATTTTAGTGTATCAGTGTATATTTGTATTCCCCCGTGAAACAGTATAATTTAAATAAGTTCAGTCAATGCTTCTCCCATGAACTCAATATTTGACAGAACGAATTAAATGTTGGTAAAATCACAGAATACTTTGGAAGTAATCTCAATAAGATTAACAATGTGTATTCCACTCGTTGGTCATAAAACATTCCTATTTTAGGATGCGCTTCTGCAGTACTACCTTTCTCTTTCAATTGCAATGGAAATTCACAGTACCCCATGCACAAATGCCACCCCCACAAAAACTGTTGACATACAGTGTCATTCTTTGGAATCGGTTTGCCAGGCTTAAACATTCGTGGGGTCATAATTCTAACACAAAATCAGCAAGCAGCCACATGGCTTGGAGTTAGGGCACAGCTACAAACCTGCCTAGGGAGTGTAATTGGTCAATATGACTATTTGTTTCAATAACATACAAAATATCTTGTTTCATTATTCATTAGCAGAAGGAAAACAAACACTAGACTCGGGTCTAGAGTAATCACACCCATTTGAATAATAATAAAAGCATGCCAACGTGTTTCAACCCAGTGCTAAACCACAATGCATTTGATACCTATTAAAATACTATTTTCATTTCAAAACACCTTAAACCTCTTGTGGCCCCAGACAGAGATTAGTTTCATGCATGGACATTGGATCTCACCCAACTTGGATAAGCATAGCTGTTTTCGGTGCATTTAAGACATAATTTTCCTTCATGCCCAGCCTTTAAAAAGCTTTTTGACACTAGCTCCAAGTAGTTATTGAATCCAGAAACGGGATAGGGTACACAGATGCTACTGACACTCAAATCTGCGCAATTAAGAGAGGCAGCAATGCCCCTTCCAACAGACTTGCAGCCACAGCTGTTGTGTACATGAATCCTTTGCAAACAGCCTCCAAGCCCCCCCCCCCCCCCCCCCCCCCCCAAGTCATATCTAATTATAGTAAGGGCTCAGTTTACATGAACAAATTCAAGAAAAAAACAGTTATCCTCATCTTCTGTGCACTCAAAAGTATTTGATCACTTACCAAAAAAATCTAATCACACAAACAAATAATTTTGTTTGAGTTTGAGGGAGGCACTGAACACTGAGAAAAAGCAACAATACCACCCAGGTTCACGGTAGAACTATTCAAACGTAACAGTCACTTCAAAATAAATCATATAAGCCTTAAGCCCATGCTTGCCCAATGAAGTGGGTCTATGTGAAACCTGCTGAGAGTTTACTGTACACCAATTCATTGGTGGATGATGTATGAACCCAAACGACAGTCAATAGGACACTTATGAACGACAGGTAACAGGGGTTGGGTGTTTTACCTTCAAATAAACCCCAGCGGGAGCTTGTGGTAATCCTCGGAGCACACCTTTGCTCAAAGAGAGGCGATTCTGGTCTTCCGTTGGTGGTGGCCACCTGGGAAAATGTGAACACAAGAGGCAGCTTCCCCGGCCGGCTTCCCAATTACTTGAACAGAGTTAACCTTGGAGTTTACTGGGACATGTGGAGGCGAGTAGCTAGGGCAACCTGTCACCAGTAAAAGTAATAACATTTGTGAGTGCACTAGTCGCAGGTTATTTTGGGGTGGCCCGGACCATGTGTCTGGGTGGCGTCTAAGCTCATTGGCCAGTGGAGGCGTTCTGGAAAGGGATCCCTCCTCCGGCAGCACATACAGTAGTCTGTCAAAGCACAGCCACTCCACCGAATTCTAAGCTCCTTGTTGAGCCTCCGGACACACTAATGTTAACCGGCAGGTTACTGGTGTTTATTAACAACAAAGTGTGTGCTCTTGGTGAACTACCACTCTATATTTGATCTCATGAACATTGATATCTTGACTATGACTTCCTAATGATTATATACACAAGAGTTTACAAAACATTCGAAACCCCTTCCTGAGTTGCACCCCCTTTTGCCCTCAGAACAGCATCAATTTGTCAGGGAAAGGTCTTTACAAGGTGTCGAAAGCATTCCACAGGGATGCTTTTGACACACATGGGAAAATGTTGTGAAAAACCCAGCAGCGTAGCAGTTCTTGAAACACTCAAACTGGTGCATCTGGCAACTACTACCATAACCCATTCAAAGGCACTTGTCACGCCTTGGTCTTAGTACTATGTGTTTTCTTTAATTATTTGTTCAGGCCAGGGTGTGACATGGGTTTATTGTATTGTCGTATTGGGGTTTTTGTAGGCATTGGGATTGTGGTTGATTAGGGGTGTGTCTAGTATAGGCTTGGCTGCCTGAGGCGGTTCTCAATCAGAGTCAGGTGATTCTTGTTGTCTCTGATGGGGAACCGTATTTAGGTAGCCAGGGTTTCACTGTGTATTTCGTGGGTTATTGTCTCTGTGTAGTTTCACATTCAGTTTGTTGTTTTGTATAGTTATTTCATGTGTCACTTTTTCCATTAAAGTCATGAGTAACCACCACGCTGCATTTCGGTCCGACTCTCTTTCGACAAACGACGTTACAGCACTTAAGTGTTTTGTCTGGCACACACACACAATCCATGTCTCAAGGCTTATAAGTCCTTCTTTAACCTGTGGATTTAATAAGGGATCATAGTGTTCACGTGGATTCACCTGGTCAGTGCATATCATTGAAAGAGCAGGTGCTCCTAATGTTTCATATACTCAGTGTATCTATACTGCGTCATTCAACTCGGGCATGAAATGAAAAAAATATAATTGGCCTGCTACAAAGATAACGTATCAGAGAAGAGGTCCAGCAATATGCCTTTATTTCAGTACTTGCTCTTAAACAATGCTTAAAGACACTAATTACAACTTAATGAATGCCATAATTTCACGCATCCGAGTATCCTGCATTGTTTAAGCCTGTATTTAATTATTTGAACCTTTATTCACAGTACTAATTAACTTAGGAGAAACTCTGCCTGGTGTATATTTAGTCCATCATTACTCCGCCCACAAGATTCCACAGGTGATAATATACATCATTTTCAAGATGTGTTTATTGAAAGTAAAACTGTACATAAGACAATGAATGAGTCATCTCCAACATCCTCACAGGAAAACAATCACAACCAAGCTCGAGCATCACATTACACTTAAAACAGTGCAAAGAGCTGTATCAAATACTTTCACTCAACATAAACATGTAACAAAGGAAGGTCAAATTGATCATCTGGGCAACTTGAGAGAACAGCAGGATTATTCAACATCCACCTACTGTACATCATTTGACATCATCACTGTAACCAAATTCGTAACATTTTCAAAATTGGATTGTAATCAATTGGCTCAGTCACTTGATATAATGCACAGGCTAATGCAGCAACAGCAGCAACATGGGGAGACCGACGCCATCATTTCTGGAGTCGCAATGCAACTTTTAATAACAGGGAATAAAAACATTGTGAATCATCTTTAGCGTACTTGGCAAATATGATTTGGTTAGACAACTCAATAAAAGCGAAATGTAATCCTTTAAAAAAAATATCTACACAACCTTTTCACAGTTATAACCTAAACTTTACTCAAAATGTAAGGGACCATGCTTTGCTGCTTTTTGTACCCATTGAGAAAGAAATACTGTTATGCCGGACAGATTCTATTCTGTAAATCCCAGATAAACAAGACTTGGGAGGTGGATTGGTTTAAAGTTGCCATGGATAGACATTTTAAATGTGTGCCGAGATTACAAAGACAAGCCCCTTTAGCTTAAAAAAAATCACTGGGGAGAATCAAGACTGACCTGACTGATACAAAAAGGGACACAATATTAGTTAAACAAGAGACAGGAATCAAGTGTTCTACACAACAACAAATGAGGAATAGCAGCAGACTGTCAGTTACTCAATCAGATCAATAAGACCAACAGGAGATCCGGGTGGTCCCGGTTAGAGATCAGGGCCATGTTCATTAGTTTCGAAAAGGGAGGGACTACCCAGATTTGTCCAATCAGAAACAAGCCTTTTTGTTTTCCATTGTAAAATATATCTGTCCATTTTTATTTTTTTGCCGCATGCCCTAATGAACACGACCCATGATTGACAGAGTATACAATATGTGGTCAAACTGGGATTCATGCCCATCCACCTGTTTTTTTATTGTATTTATTTAACTTGGCAAGTCAGTTAAGAAAATATTCTTATTTACAATGACGGCATACCCCTGCCAAGCCCTAACCCGGACGACGCTGGGCCAATTGTGCGCCGCTTGTGACACAGCCTGGAATCAAACCAGGTCTGTAGTGACGCCTATAGCACTGAGATGCAGTGCTTTATACCGCTGCGCCACTCGGGAGCCTAAAATGGCATCTGTTAGGCAACTTGAATATCCCAACAAAGCAGAGCAGAAGGCACACTAATGGAAAAATAAGAACAAACCCATTAAACCTCGTAGTATCTTAACAATAAAGATGAATTTATCATCAAAAACTGAAAGAACAATGATGCACCATCATTAATTCACTGTGCTTTTCAGAGGCAAAGACAGTGTCCACTACAACTCGCGTGGGTCAAAAATGAAGCTTGTCTGACGCTCACCCACTCAGCATCAGAGAATCTTCGTCATTCACAGTGTTTTGTCAATTTGGGTTGAGCCAGGTCGCTGACGGTCAGAGCATCTGCATAAAAATAAAAATCAACAACCAGTTACTCATATTTGTGTACATATTTTTTTCAATACGTCTGATTATGAATGATGCAAATAAGGTTACATTTTTAAAGTCAATAGCAAGCAATGGATGCATCATCCTTATTCTATGCAGACTCCTCGCTGGCTCTCTTGCGAGACTGGTCACCTCTGCAAAACAAAAAGAAAGCTTAATCAAAAACCAGGGCTGTGTTCATTTGGGGCACAACCGAAGAAAATGGTCCGAAATGGGGATGTACCATCTGAACTTGTTGTTTAATGCTCATTTTTGTTTTATTTTTTCTTCAATTTTACCCCTTTTTCTCCCCAATTTCGTGGTATCCAATTGTTTAGTAGCTACTATCTTGTCTCATCGCTACAACTCCCATACAGGCTCGGGAGAGACAAAGGTTGAAAGTCATGCGTCCTCCGATACACAACCCAGCCAAGCCGCACTACTTCTTAACACAGCACGAAGCCAGCCGTGTCGGAGGAAACACTGTGCACCTGGAAATCTTGGTTAGCGCGCACTGTGCCCAGCCCGCCACAGGAGTCGCTGATGCGCAATGGGACAAGGATATCCCTACCGGCCAACCCCTCCCTAACCCGGACGATGCTAGGCCAATTGTGCGTCGCCCCACGGACGTCCCGGTTACGACAGAGCCTGGGTCTGTCCCAGAGTCTCTGGTGGCACATCTGGTGCTGCAGTACAGTGCCCTTAACCACTGCGTCACCCAGGAGGCCTCATTTTTGTTTTCTGTTGCAAAATGTTTTCCTAATGAACACAACCCTGGCGGGAAGTAATTATTATTATTTTTTGCTAAACTCTGACTTATGACACTCACCTGGGAAAACCATTCAGAGATAGCTCCATTTGTAGTTTCTGGTCACGAGCAGCATAGTCAGAGAGCTGGGATTCCACTGTTGGGGGGTTGATTTGAGGAATGAATCCAGAGAAGACAGCTGGGGCTAAATGTGCCCAATCTGAAACAGGTAACCAATAGTCATTGTGGGAGACCCACAAATAGTGCTTAAATGCATATTTCTACAATCGTGCTCGACAGTTACAGTAGTTAAGCGTAACTATTTCATTAGCAGCATGTGTTGTAGCATTTGAAAAAGAAAGAGAAAGCGCTCACCGGGCCAAAGAGTATACAAGCCTTTGACCACACTGGCCATTGTGGAAGGTCTGACTTGAAAAGGCATGGAATGGGCTTCGAGGAGAAGCGCTAAAAGGAAAAACAGAGAAAGAAAAAGAAAAGATAATTAACAACAACACAATTTTAAGTCATACGAGTCATAAGCTAAATAGTTTTGGGTTTGGATTGCACGGCATGGTGTCAGTCCACTGTACTCACGTATTAATGTGTCTACATGTTTTTCTGCAACATGATCGGTAAAAAGCTTCATGAGATCTTCTCGCAGGTCTCGGTTTAGCTTCGTTTCAATGTAGAACTTATTCTTAGAAATTAGGAAGAAAAACATGCGTGTGTGAAAGGAGTATATGATTAAGGTCTGCTCTGACCATTGACGGAGTAGGCTAAATTTGTATCTGGGAAACTGCCTCAAAGAGATGAGCAGCTTAAATGGGTACATACCATGTAGATGAATACGGGAACTATGCATTGAAGAGCATCTGTGTACCGAGTTAGAGCAATGTTGAAATTCTCAATTAAATTCCGTGGTGGACTAATCTGATAAAATATCAGAAAAATATCAGTGTTAATTTATCAGGTTATTATACACTTTTTAGGGGTGAAACAAGATACTACCCACTTTTCTGTTTTGTTTTCCCATGGCAAACCTTTTTGGTACAGTATGGTACATAGATCCCGGGTTCTATGTTTCCACTTACTTGAAGATCAGAAGAGACTTGTTGAAGATGGGTAGTAATCTTCAGCATCAAGTCTTTGTACAGTAGCTCAGAGTGCTGTTGACAAACACACTTGTACACACAGCTGAAACAGGGAAAGGAAAACAACTATTAAAAACGGACCAGTTGCAATAGCTCCCCTCTAAGGTCTCAAACATGAGTACGGCAGTTCCACGTGTTAATTTCTTTCAAAAGCTACGTGAGAAATCAACCCAGTCACACTGTTTGAGTCTCACCTGTAAATCTGCTCATATGAAATGGAGATGTGGTCCATGGGGTTTTGTATTAGCAGGTGGTCAATGGCTTTCTCCAGGTTCGGCCAGTATGTGGTTCTATAGTCCTCTTCGGTCATTGCATTCATTACTGAACCACACAATGATGAAAGAGGAGGTTATTTTCACAATGACTTGAGCCATCACAAATATATACATCTTCATGATTATGGGGGAGGTCAATTACTTTGTCAAGCCGTGGAAATGTTATAAGCATGAGTTCGCCGTTCGTAAAGAGAATAAATCTGTTTATTCTGTCAAGACACGAGGAGCGCGCATGACAAGGACAGCTAGAGTTCACCTGATTGGTAGGGCTAAGCATTCATAGGTAATTGAAAATGGTGAAAAACATCTACTACATTCCCATTAAAAAAAAGTGTTAATATAGCTGTAATACTATATTGTGATCCACTTTAGTCTGATTAATATTTTAAGGCAGAATATTGTAGTTGGGCAACATTGCGATGTTGACGCATGGTTCATTTTCATATTCTGAGTCTATAGCATTGATTATTCAAATCGACACAAACATGAAATTATGGCTGATAGTACATTTGTTGAAAGTAACAAGTATTACAAACCAGAAACATGGAGATTAGACGGATAGTGTACTTCTCGCCAGCTGTTACTTCCGTCCCAAGGCTGTGTTACTCCCACCCAGCATGCAAGTACAAGAATAACATTGCAGTAGTTCTGTTCTCAGTTTATTTCATTTAAACTCCTTTACCCTAGAAATGTAATTACAGTTGCTGATGGTGGAGGACATACAGTGCATTCGGTAAATATTCAGACCCCTCGACTTTTTCCACGTGTTTAGTCACAGCCCTATTCTAAAAACAGATTTTCTTTTCCCCGTCTCATCAATACCTCACAATGACAAAGCAAAAACAGGTTTTTAGAAATGTTTGCAAATGTAAAAAATAAAATATCACAATTACATAAAGTATTAGTCAAAACGTTTGGACACACCTACTCGTTTAAGGCTTTTTCTTTACATCTACTATTTTCTACATTGTAGAATAATAGTGAAGACAAACTATGAAATAACATATGGAATCACATAGTAACCAAAAGTGTTAAATCAAAATATATTTTATATTTGAGATTCTTCAAAGTAGCCAACCTTTGCCTTGATGACAGCTTGGCATTCTCTCAACCAGCTTCACCTGGAATGCTTTTCCAAAAGTCTGGAAGGAGACCCCATATGCTGAGCACTTGCTGGTTGCTTTTCCTTCACTCCGCGGTCCAACTCATGCCAAACCATCTCAATTGGGTTGAGGTTGGGTGATTGTGGAGAACAGGTAATCTGATGCAGCACTCCACTCTCCTTGATCAAATAGCCCTTACACAGCCTGGCGGCGTATTTTGGGTCATTGTCTTGTTGAAAATCAAATGACAGTCCCACTAAGCCAAAACCAGATGGGATGGCTTTTCGCTACAGAATGCTGTAATAGTAATGCTGATTAAGTGTGCCTTAAACTCTAAATAAATCACAGACAGTGTCATCTGAAGAGCACCCCGACACAATCACACCTCCTCCTCCATGCTTCATGGTGGGAACCACACATGCGGAGATCATCCGTTCGCCTACTGTACTCTGCGTCTAACAAAAACACGGTGGTTGGAACCAAAAGTTTCAAATTTGGACTCAGACCAATTGAAAGATTTACACCGGTCTAAGGTCCATTGCTCGTGTTTCTTGCCCAAGCAAGTCTCTTCTTATTGGTGTCCTTCAGAGGTGGTTTCTTCACGGTAATTTGACCATGAAAGCCTGATTCACCCAGTCTCCTCTGAACAGTTGATTTTGAGATATGTTTGAGCTGTTCTTGCCATAATATGGACTTTGTCTTGTACCAAATAGGGCTGTCTTCTGTAAACCACCCCTACCTTGTCACAGCACAACTGATTGACTCAAACGCATTAAGGAAAGAAATTCCACACCTGTTAATTGAAATGCATTCCAGGTGACTACCTCATGAAGCTGATTGAGAGAATGCCAAGAGTGTGCAAAGCTGTCATCAAGGGAAAGGGTGGCTTCTTTGAATAAACTATATTTTGATTTGTTTAACACTTTGGTAACGACAGACGTGAAGCTCTTTGCCACATTCTCCTCCCTCCTGAATCCTCCCCCCCCCCCTCCTCCCTCTCTGCAGATGACTTCGTCAACCATTTTGAAAAGAAGATCGACGACATCCGATCCTCGTTTGCTAAGTCAAACAACACCGCTGGTTCTGCTCACACTGCCCTACCCTGTGCTCTGACCTCTTTCTCCCCTCTCTCTCCAGATGAAATCTTGCGTCTTGTGACGGCCGGCCGCCCAACAACCTGCCCGCTCGACCCTATCCCCTCCTCTCTTCTCCAGACCATTTCCGGAGACCTTCTCCCTTACCTCACCTCGCTCATCAACTTATCCCTGACCGCTGGCTACGTCCCTTCCGTCTTCAAGAGAGCGAGAGTTGCACCCCTTCTGAAAAAACCTACACTCGATCCCTCCGATGTCAACAACTACAGACCAGTATCCCTTCTTTCTTTTCTCTCAAAAACTCTTGAACGTGCCGTCCTTGGTCAGCTCTCCCGCTATCTCTCTCAGAATGACCTTCTTGATCCAAATCAGTCAGGTTTCAAGACTAGTCATTCAACTGAGACTGCTCTTCTCTGTATCACGGAGGCGCTCCGCACCGCTAAAGCTAACTCTCTCTCCTCTGCTCTCATCCTTCTAGACCTATCGGCTGCCTTCGATACTGTGAACCATCAGATCCTCCTCTCCACCCTCTCCGAGTTGGGCATCTCCGGCGCGGCCCACGCTTGGATTGCGTCCTACCTGACAGGTCGCTCCTACCAGGTGGCGTGGCGAGAATCTGTCTCCTCACCACGCGCTCTCACCACTGGTGTCCCCCAGGGCTCTGTTCTAGGCCCTCTCCTATTCTCGCTATACACCAAGTCACTTGGCTCTGTCATAACCTCACATGGTCTCTCCTATCATTGCTATGCAGACGACACACAATTAATCTTCTCCTTTCCCCCTTCTGATGACCAGGTGGCGAATCGCATCTCTGCATGTCTGGCAGACATATCAGTGTGGATGACGGATCACCACCTCAAGCTGAACTTCGGCAAGACGGAGCTGCTCTTCCTCCCGGGGAAGGACTGCCCGTTCCATGATCTCGCCATCACGGTTGACAACTCCATTGTGTCCTCCTCCCAGAGCGCTAAGAACCTTGGCGTGATCCTGGACAACAAACTGTCGTTCTCAACTAACATCAAGGCGGTGGCCCGTTCCTGTAGGTTCATGCTCTACAACATCCGCAGAGTACGACCCTGCCTCACACAGGAAGCGGCGCAGGTCCTAATCCAGGCACTTGTCATCTCCCGTCTGGATTACTGCAACTCGCTGTTGGCTGGGCTCCCTGCCTGTGCCATTAAACCCCTACAACTCATCCAGAACGCCGCAGCCCGTCTAGTGTTCAACCTTCCCAAGTTCTCTCACGTCACCCCGCTCCTCCGCTCTCTCCACTGGCTTCCAGTTGAAGCTCGCATCCGCTACAAGACCATGGTGCTTGCCTACGGAGCTGTGAGGGGAACGGCACCTCAGTACCTCCAGGCTCTGATCAGGCCCTACACCCAAATAAGGGCACTGCGTTCATCCACCTCTGGCCTGCTCGCCTCCCTACCACTGAGGAAGTACAGTTCCCGCTCAGCTCAGTCAAAACTGTTCGCTGCTCTGGCTCCCCAATGGTGGAACAAACTCCCTCACGACGCCAGGACAGCGGAGTCAATCACCACCTTCCGGAGACACCTGAAACCCCACCTCTTTAAGGAATACCTAGGATAGGATAAAGTAATCCTTCTCACCCCCCCCTTAAAATATTTAGATGCACTATTGTAAAGTGGTTGTTCCACTGGATGTCATAAGGTGAATGCACCAATTTGTAAGTCGCTCTGGATAAGAGCGTCTGCTAAATGACTTAAATGTAAATGTAAATGTAAGCTTGGCATTCAGGCCAAAGAGTTATTAGTTTCAACAAACCAGAGAATCTTGTTTGTCACGGTCAGAGTCTAGGTGGCTTTTGGCAAACTCCAATGTGCTGTCATGTGCCTTTTCCTGAGGAGTGGCTTCTGTCTGGTCACTCTACCATTTAGACCTGATTGGTGGAGTGCTGCAGAGATGGTTGTCCTTCTAGAAGGTTCTCCCATCTCCACAGAGGAGCTCTATCAGAGTGACCATCAGGGCCTTGGTCACCTCCCTTGGTCACCTCTCCCCCGATTGCTCAGTTTTGCAGGGCGGCCAGCTCTAGGAAAACTCTTCTTCCTAGTCTTCTTACATTTATGAATGATGGAGGCCACTGTGCTCTTGGGGACATTCAATGCTGCAGATATTCTTTGGTACCCTTCCCCAGATCTGTGCCTCGGACACAATCCTGTCTCTACGGACAATTCCTTCAACCTCATGGCTTGGTTTTTGCTCCGACATGCACTGTCAACTGTGGGACCTTATATAGACAGGTGTGTGCCTTTCCAAATCATGTCCAATCAATTGAATTTACCACAAGTGGACTCCAATCAAGTTGTACAAACATCTCAAGGATGATCAATGGAAACAGGATGCACCTGAGTTCAATTTTGAGTCTCATGGCAAAGGGTCTGAATACTTATGTAAATCTGAAATTTCCATTTAATACATTTAAAAAATGTCTGAAACCTATTTTCGCTTTGTCATTATGGGGTATTGTGTATAGATTGCTGTGGATTTTTATTTTATCCATTTTAGAATAAGGCTGTAACTTAACAGAATGAAAAAAGTTAAGGGGTCTGAATACTTTCCGAACTTACTGCATATAAGTTGTTTTCCATTAGAATATTGTGTAATTATGGGAGAAAAAAAGTTGTGTCCCGTTTCTCTCCAAAGTCATGTGATATAAAGTGAAAACTGCAGGTTTCAAACAATTAAGGAACAGGAAAAATAGTGATGCTAATTATAGGCAATAACTTTCTTCTGGAAAGGCTTTCTTTAAAACCTTCTCAATTTAATGTTAACTAGCTACAAATGTAGCATATACCTACCAGAATGATATGATTATTTGCATCAATCCACTGGCAATTTGTTTTGCGAACTCCATCTCCTGCACACTGCAGAAACATGCGAACCAAACAACAGTGCTAGGTGCCTGCGCACTTGTGACAGAGCAAAAATCTTATTTTTTTTAAGAAAAAAAAAGAGAAACCTGTAACCTGCTTATTTCTGACTCAGTTGACATCCATTTCAATAGTAGTCCTACTATTAGCCTACTTGCACAGTACAGCCTGGATTGGACTAGCCCAATATTGGCCTAACGTTAAATTACTCCTTAGTCCAATGAACTTAAAATCTCTCTTTAAAAAGGGCAAATTGCCTATGGAAACCATATAAACGTGAATCGATTCTCAATTGCTGTACAGTTCTAAAACATAAATACCTCTACTTTCATATCACATCAAAAGAATTTCACAAAAGCCAAATACACACTTACTGTACACTGTTTTAACACAGTTGCAGGTCACCATATTTTTCAGTGACAACACCTTTGTGGCGTCTGTCTTCCATTTACATACATGTTCAGAGAAGCAGATAGAGTGGACTACCTGTGCTAATTAGCTGTCTTCTGAAAACAAGTGCTGTAATATGGAAATATGACCATGTGGAAACCATAACCCTATAAAAAGGTGTGTATGAATTTAACCTTCTGTTTTTAGGAAATCATTTATTGGGGATAGGGTTGGGGCTAGGGTTGGCCTGACTGAAAGACCAAAATGTGATTCAGAGTACATGCCACCTTTGCTCATAGAATTTCTTTCACACAGGGAGCTTTTCCTTCGCCGAGTGAGCCGTTAGTGAAATTTTGTATACTCACTTCTCAAGGAACCACTACACCACTGATTCCAAACAAGGACCTTCCAACCATAGGGTGCAAAGGTCATAACAGTCATTAACACTTGTCTGCTTCCCGGGGCAAGTAAAAAACATTGTTGGACAAGAGGATTATAGCTATATTGCGCATTGTTGACTGCTCCACGGCTCCCGTTTTTTAAAACTTTTACAGATGCACATTTGAGAGCATCCTGCTGGGCAAAATATTTTTGGGGGAGGGGCCTATTTTGGGGGGGAGGGGGTTGCCTGTTTTGCATGTTATTTTGGCATTAATACATGTCACATATCAGTTTGCAAAAAGTGTAAAACAAATTATAACCATTTAGTTAATAAAGCCGCATACAAACACGGTCTCTTTGCTTTCTTGAGTAAGGCAGCTCCAAAATTAAGTCGTTTCAGCCTAGCTCAGTGCTTTCTGTTGTGGTGGGGTTATACTAAGTGTATGTTGTGTAGTAATCTGTTAGTAGCCCATGTGCCTCACCCTAATAATTTGGTTCCTTTTCTCTTCATAATTTAGCCTATTGTTTTTACTTGGTGGTGCACATGTAGCCTATTGCCTGTTTTAGAGAAATGTCATTATTGAATATTGTAAGAGCTTTCATTGTCTGCTTAGATGCCCACTTTATTTATTATACGGTCCTGACTTGGTGTACAGGGAGAATACCATAAGAACGGCCCATGTTCTGAATTATTTCGCTGTACTTTTCAAAAGTGCTGAACAAATAGTTATATTGACTACGTATGTCCTAGCTCCATCAATCATGTCTTAATCGAAAATGACGGATTGCCCCTTATCCGCTCGTAGTCCCCTTATGCCATAGTTTGTACATCTCAATTGTCAATAGAAACCAGATTTTTTTAAGCAAGTCAACCATATCAGCTATGTTTTTGTAAAGGCACTAAATGAGGCTGAATGAACTGTTTCGCTGCCAGACAAGGCTCCACTGATAGCCAGGTGTAACAGTGCTAAGGTGTTTGGACAGCTTTATGTAGGCCCTAACAGTTTGTGAGCACCGTTTGTCACCGTTGTAGTCCAATTAATGTATTGTGGCTTTGCTGGCATGCAAAGCCACCACCAAGATCTACATGCTAAAATCGCCACTGTTCCTATGTTGTCAAGATCTCCCCTGAACACTGAATATTTTAACCTTACAATTAAATAAACATTGAGTTAGCTACTTCACCCATCTCAGCCATTTGATCTCTGGTTCATTGAATGAGAGAATTATTTTATTAAGACAAGTATTTGGTTGTAATTGCAATGTTTGCAGGGTTGCGAACCCTCCTCCTGGAGAGTCAAGGAGAGCTACTGGGTGTGCAGGCTTTTGCTCCAGCCTTGCTTTGAACATAACACATTGTAAAAAAAAAGCAGCTGCTCAACAGGACCTTAATAAAACTGACTCTGGTGTGTTTGAGCAGGGTTGGAGAAAAAGCCTGCACACCCAGTAGCTCTCCAGTTGGAGGGTTGACAGATCAAATGTTTTATAGAGTATCCCACCAGCACAGTATTTTAAGTTGTGGGGAGTTAAGTGCCTTACTCAAGACCACAATGACAGGAAATATCAACTGCCTTCCAATGTCAATATCAGAATGAAAGTTATTTAGCTCTTCCTTGCATCACACAACCAAATGTGTCACCTTTTTGGACCATGGTGTTACAGACCTTTTTTTGGTGGGGGACAAGTGACTTGAGCTTTGGACAACTATAACAATTAGGACACGTGGCTAAACAAGTGATTATCAGGCCATGACAGTAGCCAAACTACTCCACTGACGTGTAGGCCAAAGGCAATGCAATGGCAATAACTTAATTGTATGGCAAGCTACATCCCCATCCCATGCCATAAACATTAGGCCGTCATAATTAGTGCTTTTAATGCTGATGCTTTCAACTTACGAAACTTTGAGCCTGAGTTCAGGGTCAGTTTCCCTGCGATGGACGCCGCCGATGGGCTGTCAGTCTCGCTGGTGTCACTGCTCACGCTGCTCGAGTCTGAATCCATGAACTTTAAACTGCTGCTGGAACTGGAACAAACCTTTGAGTGGTTCTCCTGCGCAGCTACATCTCGCGTGGCTAGACCCGGTGAGATAGATAGGGGCTGGGGTACATCTGACAGTTCATTCCTGAGATAGAGGACTTGTCCACTGGCACTGTTCGCACAGTAGTTATGGTTGTAGTCGTCTTCCATGTCCTCCATGCTTTAGCTTTGCAAGTTGTCTGAGGAAAATCTTCATGAATTTCAAGTTCGATTTGAAAATGTGCGTTTTTAGAGCACCATCCCTTTACACCTTGTACGCTAGCTGCTGCATGGAAAACTGTTTTACGACACTTTGCAGCATTTTCTTTTAGGCAGAGCCTGAACTGGGGCAGAATGGCAATGTAGTTAAAATCATGCAATGACTACAATGTGCGTTCAGTTCACTTGAACGTTAACTACATTGCGGAACGGTTTGTACGTTTCCCCAAAACGTTTTTGAACAGACTTCGCCGTACGTTTTCTGTCGTTTGGTGTATGGCGCGGTGTGACCAGAGATATTAAAAGGAGGAGATAGCAATCCAAATTGGAAATTAATGGAGGAACGTGTAACGCCTTTACCAAGCAGACTGTCGACCAATTGCGTTCACGTTGTCATAGTGCGTCACGCGGTTACTAAACGAATCGTCACACAATCTCTTCTCTAGTGCCGCGCTCAAAGGTATCTCTGATGTGGCTTGAAGAAACGTCTGACGTTTCGTGACAATGGTCGTGCTGACAGCGTTCCCCAAACCCTTCCCGTTGTTCAACTGGTCATTCAGTACAGCACCGTTCCATTGAACGTTCCACAACGCAATGTAACGCAGCCCAATATTAGAGTGACATTATTTTGACAACAATAGTTTGACACATGCCATTTTGACCGAATTTTTATTAGTAATTTTAGACAAAAACACAACTCTTTCTGTGTGACTTTTGCAGGCATAAGAACTTTAAAAACACAGGCCTATACTGTAAATACAGTACACATTGTCAATTAAATACAGGCAGTCATATTTACATAAAGGGTAACCTCAAATGAGACTATGTGCTATATTATGGCCTATTTGTTGGTGTATGGTGTTATTAAACCAAATATAAATATAGCAGATACATTTTTAAAGAAAACATGAAAAATAAATGTTTTGATGTAAAAAATAAACACTGCAGAGCATAACAAAAGCCGACTCTCACACATCAGCATACTGATTATAAGAACTCTTAAATGTAATTGTAATCATCTTAGTTCAACCATGTAAATGTTGTCCCTCCATTTGTGTAAAACCAGCTCCAATGGCGCTGCTGCAGTATCTGAACTGCATGCACTTACCTGTTAGTGGTCTTCTCAAACTAAACTTGGGACATCAAAAGTCAAATAGCATGCAACTCTCATATCTATATCCATTTTCTACACAACAGTGTGTTGTCACACCTTGTGATAAATTAGACTATTTCTGTGGTGTTCTCATGAAAATAAGGAAAAGGCCTACTATGAATGAACATTTTAGCAATTTAACTATCAAGATCAAGCTCAAAACAAATATTTGAATTTCATTCGAATGAGTTGCTTAAAAGAGTAAATTTAGCTCATATTAAACGTATCCCAGAACACTTGTATAGCTCTACAGGGTCTGTGTTAGGGCTGGACATTTCTCAGGAAAGAGTGAATAGGAGAAATTCAGTCACATCGACCAAATAGCTCATACAACCGAGGAAACATGAACAAACGCGACAAACTGCTGAAAAGGAAGAAAAAAAAGTGACATTTGCTCCAAGGTCATTGAACACAGATAAGGCTTTGTCTGCACAACGTATAACGTTTTCAATTTCATTTAGAAAACCATCACCTGCTCTTTGCTGAGTATGTCTCTTACATGTTACAAAGTACAAAAATAATAAAAGCTTGACTGTAAAAAGTAGCTGCCAAATATCGTAAGGAAAACAATGCCACCGCTCAATATATTCTTTACACTTCAGGTGGTGGCTAAGGTTTTTAAGATTTAATGCAAAACTGTTGGGTGTATGGGCTGGGGGGGATTATTCTTTGGTCTATGTTTTTTTTCTGTTGCTTTCTTCACCATTCACCTTCTGAAGTGGATTGGTTGAGTTGAGCTGCTGTTTATTTAATTGTAGTACACAAAACGTGTAAACAAACCACCTGCAGCTTGTTAATGTGGTCAGACAGAAGACAACGAATTTTCAGCACATGCATGCAAAAGTATCAATGCAATCTAGACTTTATGAAAAATGTATAATAGGAGGTGCTGTGGGTGGACAAAAATATACAAAACAAATATTTGTAAAAAAGACTGCAAGTGCTTTGTTTTTCTAAAGGTCTGTGGTGTTCTGGACATTTTTGTCTGTACTCTCCATCTGCTTCACACTCGAAGTGCCCTCGCAGGCTTGCTTGTGTGTTACTATGTCAATGAGGCAGCCCTCGCCCTCCTCTGCTGGTGTGCTCTGGTCCTCCTCGGCATCGCTGTCTTCTTCCTCGTCGTCCTCCTCCTCCAGGCTGGAGTCCTCACTGTTGCTCCCGCAGGAGCTGGATGTCTCGTCCTCCGAGTTGGAATACACTTCTGCCCCGTGGAAGATGTAGTGATTTGGTGCTTGGAATAGGTATTGAGAAGCTGGGAGAAAAGACATTGAATTTAGGATGAATTTTACAATATGGAAACACGTTTTGTCGTCATAACATGACAAGACGTATTATCATCAAAAGGTTGTGGAAATATAATTTCACAATTTTGCACAAAATCTGAGGTAAATTAACACTTCAAATTTTACTCTCAAGGCGCTTGCTGATAGGACTTCGACTGATTTGACTCATCCAGCATCGTCGGCGAACTTCAAGGTTGACATGTTGGTCATTTAATCCAGAGGGTTCTTCCCTTTGCGTGTCCGCTGACGGAGAATCTGAAATCTCCATTCTCTCCTCATTGGGGGACTGAGTCTTTGAACAAGGCTCTTCTGGAGCCTCTGGGACAATCTGCACTTTTGGAATAGGCTCTAATGGCACTGCATCGAATTCAAGAGTGTCTTTCGGACAGGGCTCTGTCGCTACTCTGTTGACTTCCAGGGTGCCTGTGACATTCTGAGTCTTTGGACAGGGTTCTGTTGGTACTCCAACTTCAAGCGTGTCAGAGACAATCTTTGTCTTTGGATAGGGCACCGATGGTACTCCATCAAATTCAGATGTGTCTGTGTCATTCTGCTCAGTCGGACAAGGTTCCGTTGGTACTCTGTCGCCTTCTGGAGTGTCTGTGACCGTATGAGTGTCCGTCTCCTCTGAGGCACCGAACGATGAGTCTGTGTGACGGGTCTTCTGTTCTTCTTCTGTTGGCTTACTGTGAGTGGACAAGGCCTCACAAGGTGTCTGTGACCGCGGGGGTTTCTCTGTGATCTCACTGAGTCTTAAGGAGTTGTAGCACAGTTGCTCAAAGTCTCCGCCCAACCGATGGCAGAGCTCGTTAACGATGACGTCACAGTCCCCAAGTAGCTCCACGTCAAAGTTGAGGTGAGGCAGCTGCTCCCGATTAATCAGGACTTGAGGCACTTCATGAGGAATGGAGGCTGGATGGAAAGAGAGTTCACCTGTTACACATGCATAGCTCGAGATCAAGACTAATACATGATAACATTGGTAATAGCATTGCTCATCTTGGGCATCTAAAAAAAACACACATTTTATTTTCAACATACTTGGGATGAGAGCCACAGGTCGCACTTTCAGTGAGGACCCAATGACGATAAGGAGGTCCACTTCATCCTTATCCTGCTTCATTGCTCTGTGGAACAGTTCTGGAAGATTCTCTCCGAAGAAGACAATATCTGGCTTCATGATCGCCAGGGGAATATCTCGACACCGTGGACAGTGAGGGACAACCTAGAACAGACATTTGTATTCAATATGAAAACAACAAAAAATAAATGACAATTCAGCAGACTGGATGCTACTGTACAAGATAGGCTGATAACTTCAAAATGCCACAAGTCTGTCCAACAGTATACATAAATTCACAGATTTGACACTGGTGATTATTAATAGGAACCATTCTTGCCAATACCTGATTAAAAATGTCTTCCCTTACAGCCTCACAGTCAACCTTGTGTTTACAGATGAGACAGGAAGCGGTTGCAAAAGACCCTGAAATACGAGGAGTTTGTGGTTAATATTAGACCCAGAACCATAAAACACTTAGCATAGTATTATGTTTGACATAGACAGAGTATACAAAACATTAGGAACACCATTCCATGACAGACTGACCAGGTGAAAGTTATGATCCTTCAGTGTAGCTGAAGGGGAGGAGACAGGTTATAGGACTTTTAAGCCTTGAGAAAATGGAAACTGATTGTGTGTATGTGTCACTCAGAGGGTGAATGGGCAAGACAAAACATTTAAGTGCCTTTGAACGGAGTATGGTAGTAGGTGCCTGGCGCACCGGTTTGAGTGTGTCAAGAACTGCAACGCTGCTGGGTTTTTCACACTCAACAGTTTCCCATGTGTATCAAGAATTGTCCACCACCCAAAGAACATCCAGCCAATTTAACAACTGTTGGAAGCATTGTCATCAACCTGGGCTATCATCCCGTTTGGAATGCTTTTGACACCTTGTTGGAGTCCATGCCCTGACAAATTGAGGCTGTTCTGATGGCAAAAAAGGGGGTGTAACTCAATATCAGGAAGGTGTTCCTAATGTTCTGATCACTGTGTATATTACAGTATGTACCATGACACTGGATGATCCTCTGAACCCCAGCCACTTGTTCAAGAGTGTCAATGTTTTGGGTGTAGTTACGTAGTAGCTTCCCATGCTTGTCCAGCATAGATATGAATTTGTGACAGGGCGAAGGTTGGAACTGTCCAGGATAGATCTCCTACAAGAGAGCAGAGCAATCATAACCATCTCGCATATCAAAACAAGTGATAGTAATCATTTAATCTAATATACTGTATCAGTCAGAAGTTTGGACACACCTACTAATTCAAGGGTTTTTTGACTGGTACTAATACACACACACACACACACAAAAATACACACTAAGGGTCCAGTTTATTAGGTACACCACCCAGTTCACAAAAAATGGCTCGCTCCTACAGACAGTGAGTCGTAGCTTGCTATATAAAGCAGGCAGACAGGCGACTAGGGTTTACCAAGAACGGTGTGACAAACAAACATCCAGTCAGTGGCAGTCCTGTGGGTGAAAACAACTCGTTGATGACCGAGGTCGAAGGAGAATGGCAAGGATCGTGGAAGCTAACAGGCGGGTTACAAGCAGGCCAATAGCGGTGCAGTACAAGTGGTGTGCAGAACGGCATCTCGGAACGCACAACTCGTCGGTCCTTGCCACAGATGGGCTATTGCAGCAGACGACCACAACGGGTTCCACTCCTATCAGCTAAAAACAAGAAAAAGTGGCTCCAGCGGGCACGCGATCACCAACACTGGAAAAACATGGCCTGGTCAAACAAATCCCAGTTCCTGTTTTGTAATTCTGATGGCAGAGTCAGGATTTGGTGTAAGCAGCACGAGTCCACGGCTCCATTTGTTTGGTGTATATGGTACAGGCTGGTGGTGTAAAGGTGTGGGGAATGTTTTCCTGGCACACGTTAGCTCCCTTGATACCATTTGATCAATGTTTCCATGCCCCGAAGAAATCAGGCTGTTCTGGAGGCAAAGGGGGAGGTCTGACCCAGGACTAGATGGGTGTACCTAATAAGTTGCAACTGTATATATGCACAGTTGAAGTCGTAAATTTACATACACCTTAGCCAAATACATTTAAACTCAGTTTTCCACAGTTCCTGACATTTAATCCTTGTAAAGATTTCCTGTTTTAGGTGAGTTAGGATCACCACTTTATTTTAAGAAGGTGAAATGTCAGAATAATAGGAGAGAGAATTATTTATTTAAGCTTTTATTTCATTCATCACATTCCCAGTGGGTCATAAGTTTACATAAACTCAATTAGGGGCTGCAGGATAGCCTAGTGGTTAAGCGTTGGACTAGTAACCGGAAGGTTGCAAGTTCAAATCCCCGAGCTGACAAGGTACAAATCTGACGTTCTGCCCCTGTACACTGTTCCTATGCCGTCATTGAAAATACAAATTTGTTGTTAACTGACTTGCCTGGTAAAATAAAATTAGTATTTGGTAGCATTGCCTTTAAATTGTTTAAACTAGGTCAAATGATTCAGGTAGCTTCCCACAATAAGTTGGGTGAACTTTGGCCCATTCCTCCTGACTGAGCAGGTGTAACTGAGTCAGTTTTGTAGGCCTCCTTGCTCACACACGCTTTTTCAGTTCTTCCCACAAATGTTCTATAGGATTGAGGTCAGGGCTTTATGATGGCCACTCCAATACCTTGACTTTGTTGTCCTTAAGCCAGTTTGCCACAACTTTGGAAGTATGTTTGGGGTCATTGTCCATTTGGAAGAACCATTTGCGACCAAGCTTCAACTTCCTGACTGATGTCTTGAGATGTATCCACATAATATATAGCTTCAATATATCCACATAATTTTCCATCTCATGGTGCCATCTAATTTGTGAAGTACACCAGTCCCTCCTGCAGCAAAGCACCCCCACAACATGCTGCTGTCAACCCCGTGCTTCAAGGTTGGGATAGTGTTCTTCGGCTTGCAAGCCTCCCCCTTTTTCCTCCAAACATAACAATGGTCATTATGGCCAAACAGTTCTATTTTTATTTAATCAGAACAGAGGACATCTCTCCAAAAAGAACCATCTTTGTCCCCATGTGCAGATGCAAACCATAGTCTGGCTTTTTTTATGACGGTTTTATAGCAGTGGCTTCTTCCTTGCTGAGAGACCTTTCAGGTTATGTGGATATAGATACTTTTGTACCAGATTCCTCCAGCATCTTCACAAGGTCCTTTGTTGCGGTTCTGGGATAGATTTGCATTTTTCGCCCCAAAGTACATTCATCTCTAGGAGACAATGCGTCACCTTCCTGAGCGGTATGACGGCTGTTTATACTTGCTTACTATTGTTTGTACAGATGAACGAGGAACCTTTTTTTTTACCTTTATTTAACTAGGCAAGTCAGTTAAGAACAAATGATTATTTTCAATGACAACCTAGGAACAGTGGGTTAACTGCCTGTTCAGGGGCAGAACGACAGATTTGTACCTTGTCAGCTCGGGGGTTTGAACTTGCAACCTTCCGGTTACTAGTCCAACGCTCTAACCACTAGGCTACCCTGCCCACCTTCAGGCGTTTTGAAATTGCTCCCAAGGATGAACCAGACTTATGGAGCCTACAATTTTTTTTCTGAAGTTTTGGCTGATTTCATTTCGCTTGACATCATGGGAAAATCAAAAGGCACTGAGTTTGAAGGTAGGCCTTGAAATACATCCACAGGTACACCTCCAATTTACTTAAAAGGCTATTTGACATCATATCAGAAGCTTCTAAAGCCATGACATCATTCTCTGGAATTTTCCAAGCAGTTAAAAGGCACAGTCAACTTAGCGTATGTAAACTTCTGACAATTCATTTCAGAATTGTGATACACTGACTTGTAAATTAAATAATCTGTCTGTAAACAACCGACTTGCCAAAACTATAGTTTGTTAACAAGAAATTTGTGGAGTGGTTGAAAAACTAGTTTTAATGACTCCAACCTAAGTGTATGTAAACTTCAACTATATACACTGCTCAAAAAAAAATAAAAGGGAACACTTAAACAACACAATGTAACTCCAAGTCAATCATACTTCTGTGAAATCAAACTGTCCACTTAGGAAGAAACACTGATTGACAATAAATTGCACATGCTGTTGTGCAAATGGAATAGACAACAGGTGGAAATTATAGGCGATTAGCAAGACACCCCCAATAAAGGAGAGGTTCTGCAGGTGGTGACCACAGACCACTTCTCAGTTCCTATGCTTCCTGGCTGATGTTTTGGTCACTTTTGAACGTTGGCGGTGCTTTCACTCTAGTGGTAGCATGAGACTAAGTCTACAACCCACACAAGGGGCTCAGGTAGTGCAGTTCATCCACAATGGCACATCAATGCGAGCTGTGGCAAGAAGGTTTGCTGTGTCTGTCAGCGTAGTATCCAGAGCATGGAGGCGCTACCAGGAGACAGGCCGAGTACATCAGGAGACGTGGAGGAGGCCGTAGGAGGGCAACAACCAAGCAGCAGGACCGCTACCTCCGCCTTTGTGCAAGGAGGAGCACTGTCAGAGCCCTGCAAAATGACCTCCAGCAGGCCACAAATGTGCATGTGTCTGCTCAAACGGTCAGAAACAGACTCCATGAGGTTGGTATGAGGGCCAACGTCCACAGGTGGGGGTTGTGCTTACAGCCCAACACCGTGCAGGACGTTTGGCATTTGCCAACACCAAAACTGGCAAATTCGCCACTGGCGCCCTGTGCTCTTCACAGATGAAATAGGTTCACACTGAGCACGTGACAGACGTGACAGTCTGGAGACGCCGTGGAGAACGTTCTGCTGCCTGCAACAACCTCCAGCATGACCGGTTTGGTGGTGGGTCAGTCATGGTGTGGCATTTCTTTGGAGGGCCACACCCAGCCCTCCATGTGCTCGCCAGAGGTAGCCTGACTGTCATTAGGTACCGAGACGAGATCCTCAGACCCCTTGTGAGACCATATGCTGGTGCGGTTGGCCCTGGGTTCCTCCTAATGAAAGACAATGCTAGACCTCATGTGGCTGGAGTGTGTCAGCAGTTCATGCAAGAGGAAGGCATTGATGCTATGGACTGGCCCGCCCATTCCCCAGACCTGAATCCAATTGAGCACATCTGGGACATCATGTCTCGCTCCATCCACCAACGCCACGTTGCACCACAGACTGTCCAGGAGTAGGCGGATGCTTTAGTCCAGGTCTAAGAGGAGATCCCTCAGGAGACATCCGCCACCTCATCAGGAGCATGCCCAGGAGTTGTAGGGAGGTCATACAGGCACGTGGAGGCCACACACAATACTGAGCCTCATTTTGATTTGTTTTAAGGACATTACATCAAAGTTGGATCAGCCTGTAGTGTGGTTTTCCACTTTAATTTTGAGTGCGACTCCAAATCCAGACCTCCATGGGTTGATAAATTTGATTTCCATTGATCATTTTTGTGTGATTTTGTTGTCAGTACATTCAACTATGTAAAGAAAAAAGTATTTAATAAGAATATTTCATTCATTCAGATCTAGGATGTGTTATTTTAGTGTTCCCTTTATTTTTTTGAGCATTGTAGAAAATAATTCAGCAAAAAAAATAAACGTCCTCTCACTGTCAACTGTGTTTATTTTCAGCAAACTTAACATGTGTAAATATTTGTATGAACATAAGATTCAACAACAGACAAACTGAACAAGTTCCAGAGACATGTGACTAACAAATTTAATAATGTGTGTGTGTGGGGGGGGGTGGCAAAATCAAAATTAAGTCAGTATCTGGTGTGGCCACCAGCTGCATGAAGTACTGCAGTACATCTCCTCCTCATGGACTGCACCAGATGTGCCAGTTCTTGCTGTGAGATGTCACCCCACTCTTCCACCAAGGCACCTGCAAGTTCCTGGACATCCAACAGGTTCTAGACGTGCTCAATGGGATTGAGATCCGGGCTCTTCACTGGTCATGGCAGAACACCGACAATCCTGTCTTGCAGGAAATCACACACAGAACGAGCAGTATGGTTGGTGGCATTGTCATGCTGGAGGGTCATGTCAGGATAAGCCTGCAGGAAGGGTACCACATGAGGGGGGAGGATGTCTTCCCTGTAACGCACAGTGTTGAGATTGCCTGCAATGACAACAAGCTCAGTCCGATGATTCTGTGACACACCGCCCCAGACCAGGAAGGGACCCTCCACCTCAAAATCGATCCCACGCCAGAGTACAGGTCTCGGTGGAACACATTCTTTCAACAATAAACGCGAATCTGACCATCACTCGTGGTGAGACAAAATTGCGACTTGTCAGTGAAGAGCACTTTTTGCCAGTCCTGTCTGGTCCAGCGACAGTAGGTTTGTGCCGATAGGCAAAGTTGTTGCCGGTGATGTCTGGTGAGGACCTGCATTTACAACAGGCCTACAAGCCCTCAGTCCAGCCTCTCTCAACCTATAGCGGACAGTCTGAGCACTGATGGAGGGATTGTGCGTTCCTGGTGTAACTCGGGCAGTTGTTGTTGCCATCCTGTACCTGTCCCACAGGTGTGATGTTCGGATGTCTCTTTCCTGTGCAGGTGTTGTTACACGTGGTCTGCCACTGTGAGGACAATCACCTGTCCATCCTGTCTCCCTGTAGCGCGGTCTTAGTCGTCTCACAGTACGGACATTGCAATTTATTGCCCTGGCCACATCTGCAGTCCTCATGCCTCCTTGCAGCATGCCTAAGGCACATTCACACAGATGAGCAGGGACCCTACCCTGGGCATCTTTCTTTTGGTGTTTTTCATTAACAGTAGAAAGGCCTTTTTAGTGTCCTAAGTTTTCATAACTGTGACCTTAATTTCCTAGCGTCTGTAAGCTGTTAGTGTCTTAACGACCGTTTCACAGGTGCACGTTCATTCATTGTTTATGATTCATTGAACAAGCATGGGAAACAGTGTTTAAACACTATACAATGAGGATCTGTGAAGTTATTCGTATTTTTACAAATTAGGGCCTTGAAAAAGGGACGTTTATTTCTTTGCTGAGTTTATATAGAACACTTTAAATCCACAAACCTTAGCAAACTTGAAAAAGGGCCTTGGGTCTCTTCTGAAGTACTCTATATCAAACATTGCTTGAGGGTCTGGAAGATCTGGGAAATCTATTGCAAGCCTTGCATAAATGCCATCTCTGGATCGAAAGTCTGGTATTCCACAAGAAACAGACACCTGAGGAAAAACAAACCATAAGTTCTAATACGGCAACTGTGAAAGCTATACAAATAGACACAGCAAAACATAATGTAGGGTGTCCAATTAAAAACATTTTTTTTTTTACAAATGGCTTAAATATGTAAATTTTTCCAAACCTCATGTCTATCGTAATCCATTCAAAAGGAAATTTGACCCTTGTATGATGGCCAGAATTAGGGTGACTAAATCAGAGACCAGAAAAAAAAGGAAAAAAAAAACATTCTGGAAAATGTCATTGCGCCAGCAAGCTGGATTCTGTGCAAAAATGAAGGCTACTGGCTACCCGTCAGGCTCACTTTCCCCATTTGAATTTGTCATCATTCTTCTCAAAACCGCAGGACATAAAACAGAGGTAAGATGGATATCGATTGAGACATGACATGTACTATTTTAATATTTTACTATACATTTTCCATTAATTAGACATTTGTTTTTCAAAAATGTCTCACATGAAATGGCAACAGAGCATATATAGCTTTTCATTTTCAAAGCCGTTTTACATTTAATTCAGCTTGGGTCATGCCAATTTGCGACCTGCAGAAACAAACTTGGAGGACGACGACCACAAAATGTAAAATCTTCAAAAGTTGTCACGAGAAACCTGCATCGCTATGTCAACAGAACTCGTTACTTATCGGATGTATTAGGTTACGAAGTCTAACTTTTGGCTATAATGTTAATGATACGTTTGAGGAAAACCCCACTGACGATTAAGAATATGAATAATCGTACGTCTTGGTAAAAATGTATTTCATGACATAAGGAAGTGAAATTTCATCACCAAAGCACATTTTCACCCACTCTGGGCAGAGTGGTTGGACACCCTACTTAATGTGTTCCCTGCGATACATACTCCAGCACCAGTAAGCACAAGGATCTTTTTGCTTTCATGGAGTATCCGAACCACGTCCTCCAGGGTGTTTATGTCTTTCCGCTTCTTTCTTTTAGGAGGCTCCGAAATGTTGATGATGATCTGCCACAGCGTCATGTCATCCAAGTCCGGTGGAAGCACAGTCTCTGGAGGAAGCAAGTCTTTCAATATTGTCCTTGGATCGGTCTCTCTCATGATGTGTTGCTGGATAAAACTGTAGGAACCTAATTTGAGAGAAAAAAAACATCAATACATTTAAATAGCTTAAAACATGTTATTGTATCTTGAACATGATCTGGGTTGCATTTAATTGTGTACTAAAACTGGTGTATTAAAAAATAGGGTATATTTGTCATCTTGTACCTATCTGTGGTTGTGGTGTCCAGTCACTGGAACTTGCATGTGAGGATCGGTCATCATCCTCATTGACACCGTCTGGGTAGGCAAATGCATTTGGGTTTAAGCTCCTCATCGTCAGGGTCAAGACACTCAGAGAACACGATGGGAAGTGATCGTTTTGTTGATTAATTTAATGAACAGCATCTACTCCGAAAACAACTCAATTATGGACTGTATTTTTGCATTCCTTAAAATTTGCAATAAAAACTAAAATGGCATAAAATGACTAGCCAAATAGCCAATATTGATAGTTAGCTAGCTCTCCCGCTAAATGTAGTTACATTTTTATGGCCGGGTGGGTAAAAGCATTGGCTAATAAAGTCGTATATCTTGCGTAATGCACGCAAAGTTTGCTCGTTTCAAACTTCAGGCTGACGTGCTGAGGAGCTACCTAGTAGTAACTTAGTTACAAAGCTAGCCCAATTGGTATCCAACTAGGTGGAGCAATCTAACGTTAACCAGACATGCAACGATCGAGTGCGCCAAAAAACTTGGCATACTAGCTAGCTAAATTATCCTACCTGCAGGCTCCGCCGTGGGTCCAGACGCCTTGTCTAAATTCACTACACTTTCCTGAGGCTCGAAGACCAGCAGCCCATTGTCTCCGCCTGGTGCTGCTGCTGAGGCCTGTCCTACCGACATCACCGGCTCAATCTCCTTCTCCTTTGGCTGCGCAGAAATCGCCGCCGCCAAACTCTCACCAGCCTCTGGCCCATACGTAACTTGCTTAGACTGAACAATTTTGAGTCCACATTCTATGGCCATGCTCATTTTGGCCTTTTTTGAATCTGGTTCTTCATTAGTTGAAGTGCTGGAACTGGCTCCAACAAGGATATTCTCCCCGTCCGCCATCTTCAGCTGATAAAGCCGCTGTGTACTGTGGTAAAACATTCTTCCGCGGTCGACAGCTGGTTATTTAAATGGCGAATGTGATTCGCTCTCCACCAGTAGTTGTGGCGAAGAGTTTCTAAACACAGAGGCGCAACATTGCGTCAGTTCCGGGAACTAATTGAGAAACAGAACCAACAGACCAGGCGGTGGTTTGGGAAGTCATTGACAGAAGTGCAAAATGTTTCCCCATTTGTTCATTTTCCCGAAATCTAAAGGCACACCCTAGATTCAATTTTATTGGTCACATACACGTGTTTAGCAAATGCTATTGCGGTTGTAGCCAAATGCTTGTGACCAAGTAGTTGAACATGTTATTACTCCAACGTCGTGAAAGTCACAAACAGACACGTTTTCATTTTCGTGAAAAATAACTTTATATCGAAGGAGTGCAGTTCTGCGCAAGAGCCGTTTCTGCGCATGCGCGTAGCTAGCCAATGTGACACCTACAAGTGTGATGGGGGGAAGCATCTTCATACTGTACCCACTGTCTGTCATCTTTGGTTGCGGCGGGAGCGACACTTCAGCACGTCGATGACGTCAACAACAACAAAATGTATCGTGTGCGTATTTATGTTTAGCTGTGAAATGGTCATTGATTGATATTAAATCAGCAAATTGCGCATTTTAAATCAACTAAAGCTGTTAGCTGGATAATATTGCAATATTCAGTGACATATCGTGGTTCTTCTCCGGTTCTTTAGACTTCTAGCTGTGCCGCGCCGTTAAAATAAAGTCGACCTGGACCTGGAACGCGCAACACCGCAGCCATCAGAGCAGTCAGGCTAGCTAAATCAGTTATTTTCAAAGCTTATATAGCTCATATAAATCAGAATGGATGATATTTTAAATTGCAAACCAGAGGACTTGGACGATTATTACGGGTTACTCGGATGCGATGAGTTATCTTCGGTAAGAGTTTGTTTTCCCAATAGCAATAACGTTAGCAAGCTAGGCTAAATAAATGTTACCGACTTGTTGCGAAATGGATATCATACTGTACAGTGAAAGTGGCGTAGCTTGGTATAATTTCATACACCTTTTGTCAAGTGACTGCTATGAGATTTTGATTGTCAGTTCAACCAGCTTTTAAGGCCATGGCAAATGTAACATAATGTATATGGGTGAAACTTTAATGATGTATCTTTGTTTTTAGACAGAACAGATTGCCAATGAATACAGAGTAAGGGCCTTGGCATGCCATCCAGACAAGCACCCCGATAATCCAAGAGCAGGTAATGGATGAATTCTGTGTGATTGTGCCCCTCTTGTATACTGTGACAGGTGATGATTGTCATGTACAGTGCCTTCCGAAAGTATTCATACCCTTTGACTTATTCCAAATGTCCAAATTGAAATATGTT
The DNA here is from genome assembly GCF_021184085.1 of Oncorhynchus gorbuscha. Classification (NCBI taxonomy): domain Eukaryota; kingdom Metazoa; phylum Chordata; class Actinopteri; order Salmoniformes; family Salmonidae; genus Oncorhynchus; species Oncorhynchus gorbuscha. The sequence continues at coordinate 28,333,678 of NC_060180.1, forward strand.
TGTTTTTTTTATCACCCATCTACACACAATACCCGATTGTGAAAACGTTTTTAGAAATTTTTGCAAATTTATTGAAAATAAAATACAGAACTATCCAATTTACATAAGTATTCACAACCCCTGAGTCAGCACCTTTGGCAGTGATTACAGCTGTGCGTCTTTCTGGGTAAGTCTCAAAGAGCTTTCCACACCTGGATTGTTCAATATTTGCCCATTTTATTATTTTCAAAAATCTTCAAGCTCTGTGAAATTGGTTGTTGATAATTGCTAGACAAACATTTTCAGGTCTAGTCATAGATTTTCAAGTAAATTTAAGTCAAAACTAACTTGGCCTCTCGGGAACATTCACTGTCTTCTTGGTACATTTACATTACATTTAAGTCATTTAATATAATAATAATAATATATGCCATTTAGCAGACGCTTTTATCCAAAGCGACTTACAGTCATGTGTGCATACATTCTACGTATGGGTGGTCCCGGGGATCGAACCCACCACCCTGGCGTTACAAGCGCCATGCTCTACCAACTGAGCTACAGGACCACTATTTAGCAGCAGCTCCAGTGTAGTTTTGGCCTTGTGTTTAAGGTTATGCCCTGCTGAAAGGTGAATTCATTTCCCAGTGTCTGGTGGAAAACAGACTGAACCATGTTTTCCTCTAGGATTTTGCCTGTGTTTAGCTCCATTCAGTTTCTATTTTATCCTGCATTACCACATTTTTTGCAGTATTACTTTAGTGCCTTGTTGCAAACAGGATGCATGTTTTAGAATATTTAGAACAGGCTTCCTTCTTTTCACTCTGTCAGTTAGGATTAACTACAATGTTGTTGATCCATCCTCAGTTTTCTCCTATAACAGCCAATAAAATGTTTTAGAGTCACCATTGGCCTCCTGGTGAAATCCCTGAGTGGCTTCCTTCCTCTCTGGCAACTGAGTTAGGAAGGACGTCTGTATCTTTGAAGTGACTGGGTATATTGATACACCATCCAAGGAGTAATGAATAACTTCACCATGCTCAAAGGGATATTCAATGTATGCTTTTTATTTTATTTTTACCCATCTACTAACAGGTGCCCTTCTTAGCGAGACATTGGAAATCCTCCCTGGTCTTTGTGGTTGAATCTGTGTTTTAAATTCACTGCTCGACTGAAGGACCTTACAGATGTGAATGTGTGGGGTACAGAGATTTAAAAAAAATACTTCGCCTTTATTTAACCAGGTAGGCTAGTTGAGAACAAGTTTTCATTTACAACTGTGGCCTGGCCAAGATAAAGCAAAGCAGTGCGACACAAACAACAACACAGAGTGGAATAAACAAACATACAGTCAATAACACAATAGGGGAAAAAATGAGGTACGGTAGTTCCCAAGACAGAGACTGTACTGACCACGAGTCACCAGAGATGCCTTCACCAGATACAGTGCCATCTTCAAGATGAGATTGTCATTCAAAAATCATGTTCAACACCATTTTTGTACACAGAGTGAGTCCATGCAACTTATTACGTGACTTTTTAGCACATTTTTTACTCCTGAATGTATTTAGCCTTGTCGTGACAAAGGATTTGAATCCTTATTGACTCTAAGACATTTCAGCTTTTCATGTTTTATTCATTTGTAAACATTTCGAAAAACATAATTCCACTTTGACATTATGGGGTATTGTGTGTAGGCCAGTGACCAAAAATCTCAATTGAACCTATTTTAAATTCAGGCTGTAACACAATGTGGGAAAATGTAAGGGGTGTGAATACTTTCTGAAGGCACTGTATAATAAAAATGTTGTCACAATAATCCTATCCATGCTCATCATGAAGTCCACATTTTGTTGCAGTGGAAGAGTTTCAGAAGTTGCAGGAAGCCAAGGAGGTTTTGTGCAATGAAAAGAGCAGAAGAAACTATGATGTATGGAAAAGAAGTGGAATTACCATACCATTCCATGGCTGGCTAGCCCTTGGTGACTCTGTCAAAACTGTATGTATGTTATTATAATTAATTATAAACTTTCATTGATCAAATAATTGGGAACTGGTCCGCTTGTTAATACACGTCATAATATTGAGCCGGAATCACATCAATTACAAAGAGTTGTCAAACTTTACACTGCCTAAATGTAATCATGTGACCTAAGGTCAAGTATTATGTAACTGAGATGAGTCCATTCAAAAAATGCATCCTGTGTTGAATGCATACATTATATTATGTTAAATGCACATTGTTCACCTTATACTTTATCTGGTTGTGTTTTTTCATGTTTGGGTACGTTGCTCTCTGTCCTCAGTCAATGCATTGGGCTGTGAGGACCAAAAAGGAGCCCATGCTGGAGAGCTCTAAAGCAACATTCCCTAACAGTTCCCAAGACAGAGACTGTACTGACCACGAGTCACCAGAGATGCCTTCCCCAGATGCAGTGCCATCTTCAAGTGAGCACATAGCCTAGTTTCTTAATTTTTCAACGATTTTCATGTTTACGGGTACTTTTGCCAACCTATAGTTAGACAGAACTAAAATCCAACATGTAATATTTGTTCTTGTAATATACTTATGGGAATATAATGCTTCAGATTGAGGCTCTTGAGGTCTAATCTTAATTGATTTAAATGTCTTATAAGTATACCTTTTTTTAAATGTATTATCATATTTCTGATGTCCCCATTATCCAGGTGACTACTGCCATCGCCATTTTCGCTGGGCTTCAGACTCTCCATCCAGTCTTCTGCGGAAATTCAGAAATTATGAAATCTAAATGGAAAGATAAAATGATCAGCCCTGTCTATTTCCTTGTGAATAATGTTACTTGTTGGTTTCCACACTCACAATAATTGTATGGAATTGCGAAACTAATTGTCTTTTATCTATCAGGTGTAACTTATTAGACCATCTATAGAAAATGTATACCGAAGATACCCTAGTTTTGCCATGGCCTAGGCTCTAGGGTATGGGGCATATATATTATTTGTGTACGGTCTATGGCATGGAGCCTGGAATGGACCTATTTAGCTCTTTATCAAAAGGACCCAATAGATGTCATTATGTGAAGTATAATATTTTTGTAGTGTTGTATCCTTGTACATGGTTGCCTTTTTAAAATGTATGTAAATGCTCTGGATGGTATTTTCACATCTAATAAATGTTATGTATTCAATATGCTGATTTTAGTTTGGCTTAATTTCTTATCTTATTACTTCACAAACATTGGGACAACCAAACGAATGATTAAGTATTGCATTGAAAATGTGAATTTCAAAGCATGAACAACTTAAAGCTAAAACCATTAGCAACGGGCAATCATACAACTGTCACTGCTTGGATGTAGACTCATTACAAGGCCATGAAACATTTAAACTACTCTTAAATATATTAGTAGTTTACTAAAATGTTTTGAGCATAGGTTCAGATTAATGGTCATACGGTGACCTTTTTTTGTGTGTGTGTCCATGCCAGTGCGTTATCTGTTGAACATTGTCAACTATAAAACGATATCAAAAATAAATAAATACACAGATACAAATCTAAAAAGTCTGCCCCTGCTCGCTTGCGTTGCTTATCCGTTTTTAATTGGCCACTTCATAAGACCGTTACTTTGTGAGTGGACGGTTGACTCCGTCAATCAAGTCAAGGTTGGAAATAAATGGGGTCATTTCAGTCCAGCAGATTGTTCAGATCACACGCGGTAGTTTAAGCGAAAGTGAATTCATTATGGCAGGCAGGTTTTTACTTCGTACCTGTACAACCTTGCAATTGACAAGAAACAATGTTGTGGCAAGATCACTGCCACGCACTATGACCACATTAAAAGGTACGTGTGTGCGTAAATTTAATTTGTGTGTGTAATATACATTTAATCGGTTGTGGTCCGTTGGAATGTCCATCAAATCGAATAACTAATCTATTTTGAAGTATTTGACATGATAGAATAAACAATATTATGACTGCTCTGCAAGTATATCCTACAAGGCAACACTTCCCATAGGCACCACATTTGTAAAAATAGAATACCAAATCACGGAATACACGTGCATGACGCATTCATAAAATAACTACCAATTTGACTGTTATTAATTGTAAAATGATGCTACTGTATTTAGAAACACGAACCCTACTACATTTTGTTAATAACTGAAGGTCATTTGGATTTTAACCACTGGAAGGCCCATTGATAGACCCACCTTCTTTGGCAGACATTCGTTGATTTGGTGCCAGGTATATCTTAACATGGAGGACATGAGTTGTGTGTGCTTGCGGACGTGCAGTTTGACTCATAACTATTACATGCACTCTGTTAAGAGGTAACATGATTTTCTTGTTCTGATAAACATTATGCCATTAATTTGAATGTCAAGTATTGTATAAAGTCACAGGTGTCACACTAACGTTCTCCCTTCCAGGGATTCCAACCGATGAGGAACAGGCCACTGGACTCGAGAGACGTGCCTTGCAGGCACTGAAGAAAGGAAAGGTCATATCTAGATAGCATACAGTGCATTTGGAAAGGATTCAGACCCCTTGACTATTTCACATTTTGTTATGTTACAGCCTTATTCTTAAATGGATTACACCCCCCCCCCCCATCAATCTACACAAACATCCAGAGATGTTTGATCGGGTTCAAGTCCTGGCTCTCGCTTGGCCACTCAAGGACATTCAGACTTGTCCCAAAGCCACTCCTGCATTGTCTTGGCTGTGTGCTTAGGGTCGTTGTCCTGTTGGAAGGTGAACCTTCGCCCCAGTCTGAGGTCCTGAGCGCTCTGGAGCAGGTTTTCATCAATGATCTCTCTGTACTTTGCTCTGTTCATCTTTGCCTTGATCCTGACTAGTCTCACAGTCCCTGCCGAGGAAAAACATTACATTTACATTTAAGTCATTTAGCAGACGCTCTTATCCAGAGCGACTTACAAATTGGTGCATTCACCTTATGACATCCAGTGGAACAGCCACTTTACAATAGTGCATCTACATATTTTAAGGGGGGGGGGTGAGAAGGATTACTTTATCCTATCCTAGGTATTCCTTAAAGAGGTGGGGTTTCAGGTGTCTCCGGAAGGTGGTGATTGACTCCGCTGTCCTGGCGTCGTGAGGGAGTTTGTTCCACCATTGGGGAGCCAGAGCAGCGAACAGTTTTGACTGGGCTGATCGGGAACTGTACTTCCTCAGTGGTAGGGAGGCGAGCAGGCCAGAGGTGGATGAACGCAGTGCCCTTATTTGGGTGTAGGGCCTGATCAGAGCCTGGAGGTACTGAGGTGCCGTTCCCCTCACAGCTCCGTAGGCAAGCACCATGGTCTTGTAGCGGATGCGAGCTTCAACTGGAAGCCAGTGGAGAGAGCGGAGGAGCGGGGTGACGTCCCTACAGCATGATGCTGCCACCACCATGCTTCGCCGTAGCGATGGTGTCAGGTTTCCTCCAGCGGTGATGCTTGACATTCAGGCCAATCTTGGTTCAATCTTGGTTTCATCAGACCAGAGAATCTAGTTTCTCATGGTCAGAGTCCTTTAGGTGCCTTTTACTGAGGAGTGGCTTCCTTCTGGACACTACCATAAAAGCCTGATTGGTGAAGAGGCTGCTGAGATGGTTGTCCTTCTGGAAGGTTCTCCTAATTCCACAGAGGAACTCTGGAGCTCTGTCAGATTGACCATCGGGTTCTTGGGCACCTCCCTGACCAAGGCCCTTCTCCCCCGATTGCTCAGTTTGGCTGGGCGGCCAGCTCTAGGAAGAGTCTTCGTGGTTCCAAACGTCTTCCATGCTGCAGACATTTTTTTGGTACCCTTCCCCAGATCTGTGCCTCAACAGAATCCTGTCTCGGAGGACTACGGACAATTCCTTTGACCTTGTGGCTTTGTTTTTAGCACTGACATGCACTGTTAACTATGGGACCTTAAATAGGTGTGTGCCTTTCCAAATCATGTCCAATCAATTGAATTTACCACAGGAGGACTCTAATCAAGTTGTAGAAACATCAAGGATGATCAATGGAAACAGGATGCACCTGAGCTCAATCATACATACACAAGTTATGTTTTAACCTGTTATCACCATAGGGTATTGTGTGTAGATTGAGGATTTTTTCCAAATCAAAATAATTACAATAAGGCTGTAACATAAATGTGGAAAAAAATCATGGGGTCTGAATACTTTCCGATTGCACTGTATATTTGTTTCAACCTATTGTGATGTCTGCTTCAATTCAAATAAGATTGATTTGTGTTCATACAAGTACTTTTTTTGAAAAAATAAAATCAGGATCCTTGGAGCATTCTGAAACCCAAGGAGTATGCTGGAACCAAAGAAGACCCTCACATTGTCCCAGGCATTAGTGACAAACGGATGGTCGGCTGTCTGTGTAAGTACCATACTTTCATGCTTTAAAATGTTCTCAAAAGAATATAAAATGTGCCAACACTTGTGATTACGTACCATAGGTGAAGAGGACAACACTGCCATTGTGTGGTTTTGGCTCCACGAGGGGAAGCCCCAGCGCTGTCCCGAATGTGGGTCCCACTACCAGTTTGTCCATCATGAGCTGCCCCACTGAAACAGCCACCAAGCTCCTTGCCACTGGACCAGGATAACCTGCCTCATTAACTCACCCTCTACCCTGAACAATGTGTGCATTTCAGCTGATTAATATGTAGATTAACATTAAAATACTGTCAATTTGAATCGTCTCGAACAATCTTCATATTCTTGGAACGCTTATTTTGCCTTGTTAGAAAAAGATTGTTAAAACATCAGATATATGGGCACTTGGAGGTTGAAAAGGGGGGCAACGTTGATATGCATTCTATACTGAATAAAAATGCAACAATTTCAATGATTTTAGAGTTACAGTTCATATAAGGAAATCAGTCAGGTTAAATAAATTAGGCCCAAATCTATGGATTTCACAACTGGGCATAGGCCCACCCACTGGGGAACCAGGCCCAGCCAATCATAATGAGTAATTCCCACACAAAAGGGCTTTATTACAGACATAAATACTCCTGTTTCGTCAGCTGTCTGTGTGGCTGGTCTCAAACAATTCCGCTGGTGAAGAAGCCAGATGTGGAGGTCCTGGGCTGGTGTGGTTACATGTGGTATGCAGTTGTGAGGCCGGTTTGACATACTGCAAAATGTTAAAACATCCGAGGCAGCTTATGATAGAGAAATGAACGTTCAATACTCTGGTGGACATTCCTGCAGTCAGCATACCAATTTGCACACTACGTCAACATTTGTCAGTGACAAAACTGCACATTTTAGAATGGCCTTTTGTCCCCAGCATAAGGTGCACCTGTAATGATCATGCCATTTAATCCGCTTCTTGATATGCCACATCGGTCAGGTGGTTGGATTATCTTGCGAAAGGAGAAATAAGCTTTTTGTGCGTATGGAAAATGTCGGGGATATTTTATTTCAACTCATGAAACATGGGACCAACACTTTACATGTGTTATTTTTTTTCAATCATACTTTCCCCAATGCCACATACACATGGAAAAGAAATCCATTAAGTGATGTATAACGTGAGCGTCATCTACAGTTTAGTGTAGTTTTTGTGAAGTAATTATAAAGCACCGAAGTGTTATCGCAATACACATTTTAGAAGAATTATATTGATAAACAAGTCATGTTGGTACTAGCCTATAATTTCCACAAAAATGCAATGTTTTAGAGCAGCATTCTAACAGTTGAAGCCAAAATTCATTTACACTTGGTCATACACACAATACCAATGGCTGTAATGTTTTATTTTTTTTATTTGTCTAGTTTTAAGGCTTACAGCCAAGAACTTCCACCCAACATCAAATGCTCACATTCATACCATGTTTTTACCATGGTAGATTCATTTCTATTCGTGGTAGAAATTGCTAAAGTAGAAGATTCATTTAATTCATGAACAGTGCTATATTGTGCCAGCTGAGCTTAAAGATTTTATACCAGAACTTTGGCCTATTTAGACAGGTTTATATCCAAACACGGGTAAAAGCTAATCTACAAGAGAAATATCAAACAATATGAATTGAATTTGAACTAAACTGGGTCTTCAATATTGTGACGTGTGAAACTGTAAATGATGCTGAAATATCGAAGCAAAGATTGGCCTTGAATTAGAAAGCCCTCAAGCCTCTTGCATAACCATTTGCCCACCTGCAAATGCTGCTTAGTCTGTTCCATTTCACGCCAGTGACAGTGCTGCAGTCTTAAAGCAGGAATCGAGTCAGTTGACGGGGCAAAGACGTGTGCATGTGACAGTCTGGGTGGAGCTAGGCATTATCTGTGTGCCATTTGTTAGGCCAGGTTGAAACCTTGATTGTGATCTATGGCTTGGAGAAGCTTGTTTTGGAGCGTCTCCCGGCTGCTGTATTTGGGCAGGTCCAATAGGTTGAAGCAGGTGTGTGCAACGGGCAGGTAGTGTTCCCCGCCTCCCGTGGGTTGGATCACCAGTTTCAGGCTTTTCATGCCCAGGATGGGAATGCGGTCACTTCCTGTGAGAAACACTGAAAATACAATACACATTACTTTAGTGCCAAAAGCATTTAAGCAGTAAATGTCACAATGCCATGCTAGCAGGGGCTATGACAGTCTGAATGCTTTCAAAGAGAGTGCCTTACGGAGAAAGAGCTTCTTCTTCTCCAAAGAGAGATCGTGGAACACCTCCCAGAAGAACTTAATGGTTGGATTTTCAGCCCAATACTCTCCTTTATACTCAGTGCTCTGGTGAAAGAAACAAATTCCATTACTGTACCACTCCAAGACCAATTTATATCATTCAAGCTAAATGGGGACACCTCTGTACCTTTTCAAGCTCTTTCCAATCGTAGTTGGTGTTGCCAATGACCATGGCCTGCAGTTCGTTGGGCTGGAACAGCTCCAGGACTTTGCCACCACACACTTTGTGGAAGCCTGCGAAAAAGGACTCGAAAAGCGCTGCCACTGATTTATTGAAGATGTAGTCCACGTATGCAGAGACAAACTCAGGCCTGAGGGGGAACGCCATGAAAAATAATATTCAGAAACGCATCAGCAGACACTCAGAGGCTCTCTACATATGTTTAGACACTCAGACAAGACATACGATTAAGCACCATTTTGTTACAGAACTACACATTTGTTCAAAAACTTTGAATCAAATCAATCCACTTAACATTCAGCCCGACTTTGTCGCTAAGTAGAAGTTCAATTAGAAGAACTTGGAATACCCTGTAAAAGTACCTGTTTGAGTTGTCAACACAGATATCCATGCCATTTGGAACCAGTTCTAAGACCTCTGTGGCGCCAAAGTTTTCCACTGTAACCTGAAACAAGTTGGACAAATTACATTGACTTCTCCTAGTAAGCCTTGCACACGTCACCCCTTTGCCATCTCTAGACAAGAGAAAGTACATTGATGTAAAAAAATGTTGAAACCTACGGTGAAGTTCAAGCAGAATGTGTCTTCAACATCATCGTCTGTGTAGTCTAGTAACTGCTGCAGACTCCTGGTTTTCAGTGAAAAAAGGGACAATTGCTCATACTACAGCCCACGGTGCAGTCGGAAAGTATGCAGACTCCTTGACGTTTTCCACATTGTTACGTTGATTGTTTTTTCTACTCAATCAACACACAATACCCCATAATGATAAAGCAAAAACAGGTGTGTAGAAATTTTTGCTAATGCATATAAAATAAAATGGAAATATCACAATTAAATAAGTATTCAGACCCTTTACTCACTACCTTGTTGAAGCACCTTTCACAGCGAGTCGAGTCTTCTTGGATATGATGTGACAAACTTGGCACACCTGTATTTGGGGAGTTTCTTCTATTATTCTCCGCAGATCCTCTCAAGCTCTGTCAGGTTGGATTGGGAGCGTCGCGGCACAGCTATTTTCAGGTCACTCCAGAGATGTTCAGTCGGGTTCAAGTCCGGGCTCCGGCGGGGCCACTCAAGGATATTCAGAGACTTGTCCCAAAGCCACTCCTGCGTTGTCTTGGCTTTGTGCTTGTTGTCCTGTTGGAAGGTGAAACTTCACCCCAAGTCTGAGGTCCTGAGCGCTCTGGAGCAGTTTTCATTAAGGATCTATCTTTCTCTCGATCCTGACTAGTCTCCCAGTCCCTGCCGTTGAAAAACATCAAAACATGATGCTGCCACCACCATGCTTCACCGTAGGAATGGTTCCAGGTTTCCTCCAGACGTAAAGCTTGGCCTTCAGGCCAAAGAGTTCAATCTTAGTTTCATAATACCAGAGAATCTTGTTTTTTATGGTCAGTGTCCTTTAGGTGCCTTTTGGCAAACTCTAAGCAGGTTGTAGAAACATCACAAGGATGATCAATGGAAACAGGATGCACCTGAGCTCAATTTTGAGTCTCATACCAAATGGTCTGAATACTTATGTAAAAAAAAAAATGTATTTTTATTTATCAATTCTAAAAACCTGTTTTCACTCTGATTATTGGTTATTGTGTGTAGATTGATGAGGGGAAACATTTATTTAATTATTTAATTTGAATAGGGAAGACAATATTTAAAGTTCCTTTAAATAGGGTATGGAAGTAGGTACCAGGGGCACTGGTTTGTGTCAAGAACTGCAACACTGCTGGGTTTTTCCAGTTTCCCGTGTATATCAAAAATGGTCGACCACCAAAAGGACATCCGGCCAACCTAACAACTGTGGGATGAAATGCTTTTGACACCTTGTATAGTCCATGCCCTGATGGGGTCCAATTGCAATTCAATACTAATGTTGGGTATTCTCAGTGTATAATTTGGAATAAACTTTTTTGAAACAATCAAATTTGCCAATTTGTCAACCTTCTCATATCCTCTGATGCTCAAAAATCTTCCACAACCATTTATATTTTATTGCACCATGAAAGCAATAAGCAGACTGAGCATCCACATTAGTGCTTAAGGGAAACCCCTGAGGTGCTTGACCCCTAAGCTGACCTCCCCACATCAGGCATCAGCTCCTTAAGATCATCCAACGTGGGGTTCCTCTTCAGCAGCTTCTTGTACAGGGCCACTGGGAAGTGGAGGTCCACGATGGTGAGGTTGTAGATGGCCAGCCCACAGATGACCCCGGTGAGGTGGAACAGGTCAATGTCCTCAAACGTCTGAGAGGAACATGGTCCATAGTGAGGAAATGCAACCAGGATGGTGTCCAAGCATACCAGTACTTCAGATTTTAAACAGAATACCACAACATAACATTACTGGGAATACCTCGACAAAGTGTCAACGTAAAGATAGAGAGTTTTCTGAAAGGGCACAACGCACATTTCACTGGAATGAAACAAGAGTGAAATGTATCAATAGAACAGTGTACCTTGTTTGCAAACCAGATCAGCCTGGACTCCTCGTAGTATCGGAACATGCCGTATTTGGGGTCCAGGAGCTCTCTCATGATGAGAAGGAAGAACTCCTTCCGCACACCACCTGCATCTACCGCCTCTTCTCCAACAAAGATCACCTGCATTGCAAAAACATAACCATCAACTCCAGCGTACATCTAGGACAGCAGTCTGATCTGACAAATTCAGGTTCAGGGTTGTGTTAGGCAACGGAAGAAAATAGGGGGGGGGGGGATAAGTCAGGATAAGATATGCTCATTTTTGTGTTGCTATAGCGTGCCCTAATGAACACAACCCAGGTGTGATGGCAGAGGGTAAACAGGCTAACCTTCAGAGGTTTCTTGTAGTCAACGTTCTTGGACTTCCTGAGGACATCCATGGTGTCCCCGACGATGTTCTCCCTCCTCACAATGAGGATGAGGCAGGGGTTAACAGACTCCACCACGGGAAGGAACATGGAGCTGAAGTTTTGCCGCTGTGCCTGGTCCACTGCCATCTAATGACACCAGAAATAATTCTAAATCCATTCAACCTCTACAGCGCTTTTCATTATACAGAAAAATCTCAAGGTGCTTGAAAAGCTAAACAAGCAAGCATAAGACAAAAAAAAGAGCTCAACCGTCATGGTGCAACTACAAGATAAATCATGGAAATTGTCACACGATCAATTATTTTGTTCAATGTGTAAAAACAAATGAGTCATTCATCCTTACCTGCATTTGAATAACAGCATCAGTTTGAAGCAGGGTGGTCTTCGCCTGGGCATCAAACACAAAGGGGTACTTACAGAGGGTGACCGCACTGTCATGAGCCTAAGGGGACAGAAGCAATAAATTAGTAATGACAGCATTTGTAAAAGATGAGATTCCATGGGTTCTCAATAATATTGTGCATTCAGGGATCGTAGTATTAAAGTTGCTCAACTCACCATAGAGTACATCTGCTGTTGAATCCATGTGATGTAGTCGTTTCGGATGTCTATCAGGTCATCCAACTCGTGAATGTAGAATTTGTCGTACTGTATGATATGTCCGGCTCTTTCGTTCACCTAGGAGATCAATAAAAATAAAATAAAACGGTTAACCCTGATGCATTTGAAGGAAAAGCAACCATTTTTTAAATTAAAACAATAAATGTTTCCGTCGATAACTAGGAGTAATGTGAGAAATGCTCTTCTACAGTATTGCTAGAATCACGCCATACAGCTCGGCCCCATAGTGTGAATCCGGCGTATGTGATTTGTGTATGAACACTCACAGCGTGCAGGATCTCCAGAAGCTTGAGTGCCGTGTCCAGGAAGCAGGTGAAGACCCTCTGCTCTGAGTGGGGGACTCCCACCTTGTGCATCTTCAGCAGGTAAACCACCACCACCTTATACAGCTCCACAAGCCTCTGGAAGACTGGGGCTTCGAATTGAGACCACCAGTTGCCTGGATCAGTACAGAGCAAAGCAAAGAGACGTAAGACAATTTGGATGCAAAAATCGAATAAACTAAGAGGTTTACCTGACCACATAGTAGAATCTATAAAAACACTTTGATTGAAATCAATATGTTGAATAATCACTCAAAATACCAAAACCTGCTAATACATCAATTAAATACCCAGACTTAATCTCTCTCTGAACAATTTGCTGCTCCATTATGTTCACCGAATATACAGCTGAAGTTGGAAGTTTACATACACTTCAGTTGGAGTCATTAAAACTCATTTTTCAACCACTCCACAAATTTCTTGTTAAAAACTATAGTTTTGTCAAGTCGGTTAGGACATCTACTGTGTGCATTGTTTACAGATTATTTCACTTATAATTCACTGTAACACAATTCCAGTGGGTCAGAAGTTTACATACACTAAGAATAACTGTGCCTTTAAACAGCTTGGAAAATTCCAGAAAATGATGTCATGGCTTTAGAAGCTTCTGATAGGCTAATTGACATCATTTGAGTCAATTGGAGGTATACCTGTGGATGTATTTCAAGGCCTACCTTCAAACTCAGTGCCTCTTTGCTTGACATCATGGGAAAATCAAAAGAAATCAGCCAAGATCTTAGAAAACAAAAATTGTAGACCTCTACAAGTATGGTTTATCCTTGGGAGCAATTTCCAAAAGCCTGAAGGTACCACGTTCATCTGTACAAACAACAGTACGCAAGTATAAACACCATGGGACCACACAGCCGTCATACCGCTCAGGAAGGTGACGCGTTCTGTCTCAGAGATGAACGTACTTTGGTACTAAAAATGCAAATCAATCCTAGAACAAAGGACCTTGAAGATGCTGGAGGAAACAGGTACAAAAGTATCTATATCCACAGTAAAGAGTCCTATATCGATATAACATGAAAGGCCGCTCGGCAATGAAGAAGCCACTGCTCCAAAACAGCCAGACTACGGTTTGCAGCTGCACATGGGGACAAAGATTGTACTTTTTGGAGAAATGCCCTCCTGTCTGATGAAATAAAATTAGAACTGTTTGGCCATAATGACCATCATTATATTTGGAGGAAAAAGGGGGATGCTTGCAAGCCGAAGAACACCATCCCACACCATGATGCTGTACAGGGGTGGCAGCATCATGTTGCGGGGGTGCTTTGCTGCAGGAGGGATCGGTGCACTTCACAAATTAGATGGCATCATGAGGCAGGAAAGTTATGTGGATATATTTAAGCAACATTTCAAGACATCAGTCAGGAAGTTAAAGCTTGGTCGCAAATGGGTCTTCCAAATGGACAATGACCCCAAGCATACTTTCAAAGTTGTGGCAAAATGGCTTAAGGACAACAAAGTCCAGGTATTGGAATGGCCATCACAAAGCCCTGACCTCAATCCTATAGAACATTTGTGGGCAGAAATGAAAAAGCGTGTGCGAGCAAGGCCTACAAACCTGACTCCGTTACACCAGCTCTGTGGAAGGCTACCCGAAACATTTGACCCAAGTTAAACAATTTAAAGGCAATACACTCAATTAGTATTTGGTAGCATGTAAACTTCTGACCCACTGGGAATGAGATGAAAGAAATAAAAGCTGAATTATATCATTCTCTCTACTATTATTCTGACATTTCACATTCTTAAAATAAATGTGAAATGTAAAACTGACTATCCTACCGATCCTCGACTTCGCCTATGTCATCTACAAAATAGCTTCCAACACTCTACTCAGCAAACTGGATGCAGTTTATCACAGTGCCATCCGTTTTGTCACTAAAGCACCTTATACCACCCACCACTGCGACCTGTATGCTCTAGTCGACTGGCCCTCGCTACATATTCGTCGCCAGACCCACTGGCTCCAGGTCATCTACAAGTCCATGCTAGGTAAAGCCCCGCCTTATCTCAGTTCACTGGTCACGATGGCAACACCCACCCGTAGCACGCGCTCCAGCAGGTGTATCTCACTGATCATCCCTAAAGCCAACACCTCATTTGGCCGCCTTTCGTTCCAGTTCTCTGCTGCCTGTGACTGGAACGAATTGCAAAAATCGCTGAAATTGGAGACTTTTATCTCCCTCACCAACTTTAAACATCTGCTATCTGAGCAGCTAACCGATCACTGCAGCTGTACATAGTCTATCGGTAAATAGCCCACCCAATTTTACCTACCTCATCCCCATACTGTTTTTATTTATTTACTTTTCTGCTCTTTTGCACACCAATATCTCTACCTGTACATGACCATCTGATCATTTATCACTCCAGTGTTAATCTGCAAAATTGTAATTATTCGCCTACCTCCTCATGCCTTTTGCACACAATGTATATAGACTCTTTTTTTCTACTGTGTTATTGACTTGTTAATTGTTTACTCCATGTGTAACTCTGTGTTGTCTGTTCATACTGCTATGCTTTATCTTGGCCAGGTCGCAGTTGCAAATGAGAACTTGTTCTCAACTGGCCTACCTGGTGAAAAAAAAAAGAAGGATTCGATCTTGCAACCTTTCGGTTACTAGCCCACTAGGCTACCCTGCCGCCCCAACAATGGGCTGCCATCAGTCAGGATGTGGCCCAGAAGTTCATTGACAGCATGCCAGGGATGATTGCAGAGGTCTTGAAAAAGAGTCAACACTGCAAATATTGACTCCCTGCATCAACTTAATGTAATTGTCAATAAAAGCCTTTGACACTTATGAAATGCTTGTAATTATACTTCAGTATTCCATAGTAACATTTGACAAAAATATCTAAAGACACTGAGGCAGCAAACTTTGTGGAAATTAATATTTGTGTCGTTCAAAACTTTTGGCCACGACTATATGTGAACTTCCAACTTCAACTGTAGCAACTTACCAAGCACCTTCAGTGGAGCCTCTTTCAGACTGATGAGTGCCTTGGCAAAAGGGATGGCCAGAGTCACATATGTGTTTGGGTCGCTGAAGAGAGGACACTCTGGCAGGGTGAGGTAGAGTCTCAGCGCCTCGATGTCTGGAGGGGAGCTGCTTAGTCTGGGAATCAGGTTCTTTTCCAGACTGGCTGCAATCTGACACATGAGAACACAGTGTAATGTTTAATGCTATAACAATTCATACAGAATGGTGTCAAACATACATCTATTGTAGTTAAGTGGATAACTGTCATTTTAGCCAGCCAGACTTATAATATACTGACTCCCTTTATTTGCACCACTAATTGGAATACCCTACAATGCTAAAGCGTCGACAAATGTCATAACATGATGAATATTTTTTGGTAAACCATACTTCAAAATGTAATTACTCTCGGCCATATACAAGTCACCTGCTGTGCAACTTCTGGATAGTCATGTTGAACGACTCTATGAAACAAGAGGCGAGCCATGTTCATGTCCACCCCTGAGCATTTACTGCTCGTGTTGTAGTGATCTGGATGGCTACACAAAACAGAGGTTCTCTTCAGTAAAACATGCATCAATGACAATAGAACATAGCAAAAGCTTTAATTCATAGAGTAAATGTTGACACTTCAGAAATCGTCAATGAACACGCAGACTGATCGTCCCATTTCAGTTGAAGGCAGACAGTTGTATCCTCCTTTCCCAAAGTTTTTCTTCTTCAATTTTTTTAATTTTATCATTTCAATACTTTCAGTAACATTTTCAAAGTGAAGTGTAATTGATATTACCTGCCAGAGAGAAAGCTTCCATTGAGGCAACTTGCAGAGGAAAACACAAGATCAATCTCGCTACAAGAAAAAAGTCAAAGAAAAACAGTGTTCAACACAGTCTCATGCAGATACACAATCTAGCTGGGACCAAAAAAAAAAGCCACTGTTCATCCATACTATAGCTAATTCTAATTTATGAGCGTATTTTGAGAAGTGAGGATTTTACTTGGAAATCTCTTGTGGGAGTCTTCCGTGTGTATAATGGTTCAGCCATCTCTGAGTGAGATCAGCAGATAAGGTGCATATGTGTCTTCTGGGATCTGGTATTCTGATGTCGTCAGGCACCAGAGGGTTCTAGCAGAATAAATTGTATTAAATTACTTAGAAACGACAAAAAGTAAACCATTTCACTATCATGAACATGTAAACGGTAAGCATTGACATGTTTTCAGCACGTGCAAGTCTTTCTGACATGTTTACAAACTGTATCACCAAAATCACCAAATAGGATTGGCAACACTTCATGTAAAAATAAATAAAACATTTGTTAGCGCAGAACCTTAGTTATGAGGACTCTTGATAAATTAGGGCTGATGGGGTATGAAAATGACCTGGGGAGTGTAACAGTGGGCAAAGCTCTGGTCCCCTCCAGCATAGATCCTCTTAACACAGCAGCCCTGCTCCATGTCTGGAATATAAAGTTATGATCAGTCTTCTGAATCAAAGATTCAAATTAGATGCAGAAACTTGAAGTGTTTACCTGTGGAACCCGTCTGAGGGGGCCTGCACTAACCTGCGATTGTGGGCGTCGGGCCATTGTAGGCCACCCAGGGGCCTTTGACTGGGGCAGGGCTGTTCCTGTTGGATGTGGAGCGTGTACCGAGCTGCCCGTTCCCTCCCAGCCCAAATGAATCCATCTTTCCAGAGGAGGGGATGAAGGCCAGAGTGTGCTGTCTTGAAAGGACATACAAAATATCACAAATGTTTCTCAAGACACCATGTGTTCTATGATATTAGTGTTTTAGGAACTTTGAAATGTCAGCCCAAATACTTGTGTCCCCCAGATACCATAGGTTTCAGATGCATGCATTTCCCCTCACGCTACACATGATTTTCAAAATCTTTCTGGAGACTATGGACTTGGTGAATCTGCTTTGTGTATTCTAAAACAAACCAGTGCCACATTTGAAAGCAGAGACAGCGCAGCAGACAGTGTGCTGTACCTTCCACAGGATATCTGTGTGACTACATTTCCCATGAGCTCAAACACCTTCCTGGGGTTGATCTCATGGTTTGTAGTGTTATGTCCAAGCTGGCCATACCCTCCTGCTCCAAATGTAAACACACCTCCTTCCTATGAAAGAAACAAAACAAAATCTTAAGGAGGTGAAAGGGGTTTCAGAATGTACACGAAACATAAATATAAATGCAACATGTAATGTGTTTGTCCCATGTTTAATGAGCTGAAATAAAAGATACCAGAAATGTTCCACACACACAAAGCAGGTGTGGCATATCAAGAAGCTGATTAAAACAGCATGATCATTACACAGGTGCACTTTTTGCTGGGGACAATCAAAGCCCACTGAAATGTGCAGTTGTCACAACACCACAGATGTCTCAAGTTGAAGGAGTGGGCAATTGGCATGCTGACTGCAGGAATGTCCACCAGAGATGTTGCCAAAGAATTAAATGTTCATGTATCTACCATAAGCCGCAGTATTTGGCAGTATGTCCAACTGGCCTCACAATAGCAGACCATGTGTATGGGGTCTTGTGGAAGAGCGGTTTGGTGGGGTTAATGTATGGGCAGGCATAACCTACGGACAATGAACACAATTGCATTTTATTTATGGCAATTTGAATGCACAGAGATACTGTGACGAGATCCTGAGGCCCATTTTCGTGCCATCCATCTGCCACCATCACCTCAGGTTTCAGCATAATGATGCACGACCCCATGTCGCAAGAATCTGTACACAATTCCTGGAAGCTGAAAATTACCCAGTTCTTCCATGGCCTGCATACTCAGATGTTATCCATTGAGTAGGTTTGGGATGCTGTGGATCGACATGTTCACGACAGTGTTCCAGTTCCTGCCAATATCCAGCAACTTCGCACAGCCATTAAAGAGTGGGACAACATTCCACAATCAACAGCCTGATCACATTATGCGAAGGAGAGGGGTCGTGCTGCATGAGACAAATAGTGGTCACACCAGATACTGACTGGTGTTCTGATCCACGCCCCTACCTTTTCGTTAAGGTACACTACATGACCAAAAGTATGTGGACACCTGCTTGTCAAACATCTCATTCCAAAAACATGGGAATGCATATGGTGTTGTTCACCCCTTTGCTGCTATAACAGCCTCCACTCTTTTGGGAGGCTTTCCACTAGATGCTGGAAGATTGCTGCAGGGGCTTGCTTCCATTCAGCCACTAGCATTAGTGAGGTTGTGCACTGATGTTGGGCGATTAGGCCTGGTTCGGAGTCAGCGTTCCAATTCATCCCAAAGGTGTTCGATGGGATAGAGGTCAGGGCTCTGTGCGGGCCAGTCAAGTTCTTCCACACCGATAGACAGACCATTACTGTATGGACCTTGCTTTGTGCCTGGGGGCATTGTCATACTGAAACAGGAAAGAGCCTTCCCCAAACTGTTGCCACAAAGTTGGAAGCACAGAATCGTCTAGAATGTCATTGTATGCTGTAGCGTTAAGATTTCCCTTTATTGGAACTAAGGGGCCTAGCCTGAACAATTATTCCTCCTTAACCAAACTTTAGTTGGCACTATGCAGTCGGGCAGGTAGCCCACTTCTGTAGCTCAGTTGGTAGAGCATGGCGCTTGTAGCGCCAGGGTAATGGGTTCGATCCCCGGGACCACCCATACGTAGAATGTATGCACACATGACTGTAAGTTGCTTTGGATAAAAGCGTCTGCTAAATGGCATATATTAATAATATATTATATATTATTATAGGTAGCGTTCTCCTAGCATCTGCAAAAAAACAAATTAGTCCGTCGGACTGCCAGATAGTGAAGCGTCATTCATCACTACAGAAAACGCGTTTCCACTCCTCCAGAGTCCAACGGCGGCAGCTTTACACCACTCCAGCCAATTCTTGGCATTGCGCATGGTGATCTTAGGCTTGTGTGTGGCTGCTCGGTCATGGAAACACATTTCATGAAGCTCCTGATGAACAGTTATTGTGCTGACGTTGCTTCCAGAGGCCGTTTTGAACTCGGTAGTGAGTGTTGCAATCGAGGAAGACAATTTTTAGGCGCTACGCACTTCAGTTCTGTGAGCTTGTGTGAGCTACCACTTCACGGCTGAGCCGTTGTTGCTCCTAGACGTTTCCACTTCACAATACAGCCCTGACAGTTGACCGGGGAAGCTCTAGCAGGGCAGAAATTTGAAAGTCAGAGCTCTTCAGTAAAGCCATTCTACTGCCAATGTTTGTCTATGGAAATTGCATGAATGTGTGCTCGATTTTAAACACCTGTCAGCAACAGGTGTGGCTGAAATAGCCGAATTCACTCATTTGAAGGGGTGTCCACATCATTTTGTATAGATAGTGTATCTGTGACCTACAGATGCATATCTGTATTCCCAGTCATGCGAAATCCATAGATTAGGGCCTAATGAATTTATTTCAATTGACTGATCTACTTATATGAATTCTCTCAGTAAAAACTTTGAAATTGCTGCATGTTGCATTTATATTTTTGTTCAGTAGGAATGAAATAATGCACAGTGCCTTCAGAAAGTATTCATACCCCTCTACTTATTCCACATTTTGTTGTGTTACAGCCTGATTTCAAAAAGGGATTACCTTTTTTTCTCCTTCCCCCTCATGCATTGACACACAATACCCCTTAATGACAAAGTTAAAATATGTTAGATATTTTTGGCAAGTTATTTAAAATTAAAAGACAGAAATATCAAATTTACATAAGTATTCACACTCGAGTCAACACTTTGTGAAAGCACCTTTGTCAGCGATTACAGGTTTGAGTCGTCTTGTGTATGTCTATCAGCTTTGCACATCTGGATTTGGGGATTTTCTCCCATTCTTCCTTATAGAACTTGAGAAAATGTGCTAAGTAGGATGGGGAGCGACAGTGAACAGCCATCTTCAAGTCTTTCCACAGATTTAATGGGACTCAAGTCTGGGCTTTGGCTGGGCCACTCAGAGACACTTGTTCTAAAGCCATTTCAGTGTTGCTTTGGCTGTATGCTTGGGGTCATTGTCCTGTTGGAATATACTCTTTGCCCCAGTCTAAGGTCATTTGCACTCTGAAGCAGGTTCTCATCAAGGATTTGCCTATATTTGGCTCCATTCATTGTTCCCTCTATCCTTACCAGTCTCCCAGTCTCTGCCACTGAAAAGCATCCTCATAGCATGATGCTGCCACCACCATGCTTCACGGTAGAGATGGTGTTAGACGGGTGATGAGCGGTGTCTGGTTCTCTCCAGACATAGTGCTTTGTATTCAGACTAAAGAGTTATATTTTTGTCTAATCAGACCACAGAATATTTTGCCTTATGAGCTGTCTTTCACGTGCCTTTTTGGAAACTCCAGGCGTGCAGTCATGTGCCTTTTTCTAAGGAGTGGCTTCCGTCTGGCCACCCTCCCATAAAGCCCAGATTGGTGAAGTGCTGTAAAGACTTGTTTTACTGGCAGGTTCTCCCATCCCAACCAAGGAACTCCATAGTTCTGTCAGAGTTGTCATTGGTCACCTCCAGGGAGAGTCTTGGTATTTCCATATTTTTTTCCATTTCCTAATCAACACTAGAAATGGTTTAATATCCTTCCCCAGATATACACTGAACAAAACATTGGGAACACCTGCTCTTTCCATAACAGACTGACCAGGAAAAGGCTATGATCCCTTCTCACTTGTTAAATCCACTTCAAATCAGAGGTGAAGGGAAGGACACAGGTTAAAGGATTTATAAACCTTAAGAAGATTGAGCCATGGATTGTGTATGCGTGTCATTCAGAGGGTGAATGGGAAAGACAAAAGATTGAAGTGCCTTTGGAATGGGGTATAGTAGTAGGTGCCAGGCGCACTGGTTTGAGTGTGTCTAGAACTGCAAAGCTGCTGGGTGGACTCCAACCAAGTTGTAGTGCCATCTCAAGGATGATCAAAGGAAATTGAATGCACATTAGCTCAATTTGGAGTGTCATAGCAAAGCGGTGTGAAAGCTTACAATAAAAGTCCAAAGTTTGGACACACCTACTCATTCAAGGGTTTTTATTTTTACATTGTAGAATAATAGTGAAGACATCAAAACTTTGAAATAACACATACGAATCATGTAGTAACATTAAACAAAAAAATAATAATTAAATCAATATATATTTGAGATTTTACATTCTTCAAAGTAGCCACCCTTTGCCTTGATGACAGCTTTGCACACTCCTGGCATTCTCTCAAACAACTTCATCTGGAATGCTTCTCCAACAGTCTTGAAGGCATTCCGACATATGCCGAGCACTTGTTGGCTGCTTTTTCTTCACTCCGCGGTCCAACTCATCCCAACCCATCGCAGTTGGGTTGAGGTCAGATGATTGTGAAGGCCAGGTCATCTGATGCAGCACTTCATCACTCTCCGTCTTGGTCAAATAGCCCTTACACAGCCTGGAGGTGTGTTGGGTCATTGTCCTGTTGAAAAACAAATTATAGTCCCACTAAGCGCAAACCAGATGGGATGGCGTATCGCTGTGGTAGCCATGCTGGTTAAGTGTGCCTTGAATTCTAAATAAAATCACTGACAGTGTCACCAGCAAAGCACCCCCACACCATCACACCACCTCCTCCATGCTTCACGGTGGGAAACATGTGGAGATCACCAGTTTACCTACTCTGCGTCTCACAAAGACATGGCGGTTACAACCAAAAATCTCTAATTTGGACTCAGACCAAAGGACAGGTTTCCACCGGTCTAATGTCCATTGCTCGTGTTTCTAAGTCTCTTCTTTTTGGTGTCCTTTAGTAGTGGTTTCTTTGCAGCAATTCAACCATGAAGGCATGATTCACGCAGTCTCCTCTGAACAGTTGATATTGAGTTGTGTTTGTTACTTGAACTCTGTGAAGCATTTATTTGGGCTGCAATTTCTGAGGCTGGTAACTAATGAACGTATCCTCTGCAGCAGTTAACTCTGAGTCTTCCTTTCCTGTGGCAGCCCTCATGAGAGCCTGTTTCATCATAGAGCTTGATGATTTTTGCAACTGCACTTGAAGAAACGTTTAAAGTTATTGAAATGTTCTGGATTGACGGCACTTCATGTCTCAAAGTAATGATGGGATGTCATTTCTCTTTGCTTATTTGAGCTGTTCTTGCCATAGCTCTATTTGGTAAAAGACCAAGTCCATACTATCTTCTGTATACCGCCCCTACCTTGTGTTGTTACAACTGATTGGCTCAAACGCATTAAGGAAAGAAATTCAACAAAGTAATTTCTAAGAAGGCACACCTGTTAATTGAAATGCATTACAGGTGGCTACCTCGAATCTGGTTGAGAGAATGCCAAGAGTGTGCAAAGCTGTCATCAAGGCACAGGGTGGCTACTTTGAAAAATCTCCATACGCGTTATTTCATAGTTTTGTAGAAAATAGTACAAATAACTAAAAACTCTGAAATGAGTAGATGTGTCCAAACTTTTGACTGGTTCATTTTCAATAAATATGCAGAACTTTCTAAAAATGTTTTTTCACTTTGTCATTATGGGGTAGTGCGTCTAGATGGGTGTGAGAAAAAAAAAAAAAAAAAAAAACTATCATCCATTTTGAATTCAGGCTGTAACAAATCATTGAGTAAGTCGAGGGGTATGAATACTTTCTGAAGACACGAAGTGTAGTTATATTTAAGAGTACACTACTACCTCACTGTGTAAGAGGAAGTTACCTTTGTAAGTGCGGCAGTGTGGTCCTCCCCACAGCAGATGTAGCTAACCCTCTGTGTCCTGAGGGACTTGAGCTGGGCTGGATAATACCGATCTGAAATATTATTTGGTTTAATGTTATATCTTCTGGCTTCTTTTCAAAACAGATTAACAGTGAGTCACAGGAAAGTTGCTTAGTCAGTCTTACCATTGTTGTCATTGAGGCCGAGTTGCCCAAACTTGTTGCGCCCCCAGCCAAATACGGCCCCTGAGAATGTGAGGGCAAAGCTGTGAGCACCCCCTGCTGAGATCTGGATGAAGGGAATCCCCTGTAAAGACTGGATGACTTGGGGAGTAGAGATGCCTTGTCCAGCTACTCCCAGCCCTAGTTGTCCGTATCGGTTTTGTCCCCATGAATAGACTTGACCTCCTAAACAAGGGAACAGATTTGAAGTATTTAATATAAGATGGGAAACCTAATCAAGCAAATCGTTCAGAAAATTCCCTGTTTATGTCTAATCAAACCAGACAGAAAGTGAATGCATAATCTGGAGTAGTCTATTATCCCCGGGGGGAAATTCAAGTTAGTTGTGTTCGAAGTCCTTGGGTGCATTTGGATAGTTTCTGAGATGTATATTTTTTTCCCTTTCCTAAGTGACTTTACCTTGACCTCGTTTGAAAACGTCAGAGTTTAAGGTAAAGATGGGAGGGACAGTCACTAAAGCCAGGTGTACACGACTTTCAGAAATAAGAAAATAAATATATCACTGAGCCTCTCCCATTAAACAACTATTTTTCCTGTCGTGTCGCTCACACTAAACGATGTGGCACAGGCAGAGGTCACAACACTACAAGATTCTTTACTAGGTCGTGAGGATTCTCCGTACCACACTGTCTCGCCAAAACAATGATGTGATAACATTTTAAGTAGCTATAACCAGATGTAGCTCAAAGCAGCCTTAAGCGTGAATGTCTAACTGGAAAGAGTTTGTCATACAGTGTTGAAATACTGTATCTAGCCAACATTTTGAATTGAATAACATTGCTTGTGGTCTTCAGAGCTGTAACGATTTGACACTTTGGCGAGTACAAAACACATGCTAGTGGAAAGCCTAGTCGACGCGCTCTCTCAAATAGACACATTCTGGATGATGAACTTCATCATCGCACTGACTTCTTTTCTGGCGAGCTCCGATTGGCTATTGCTGATCGTCCAAACTTGTCATTGCACATCTCACACTGCAGATTTTGTGCCGATAAAATGAAACATTTGAAAATATTGGAGTGTCTGGGACTGCTCAAAGATGAGATCGGTAGCCCACGGATTGAGTCTCTGACATGCTCACATTAAACGAGCGTCGGTAATGTCCGCATGCCACGAGTAGGCAACAACATTGAGATTTTGTCTCAGATCTTAAAAACTTGTCTGGGACTGCTAAATTGGGGCCAAATTTGTATAGTGTACACCCGGTTTAAGGAAAAGCAAGAAGAGGATAGGGTTCGATTTAATCTGTTCATCCTCATTCATGCCTCACTGATAAAATTGTATTAGTCACATGCGCTGAATACAACAGGTGTAGGTAGACCTTACAGTGAAATGCTTACTTACGAGCCCCTAACCGACAGTGTGGTTTCAAAGAATATAGATAAGCGATAAAAATAACAAGTAATTAAAGAGCAGCAGTAAAAAAAGAGCAATATATGCAGGGGGGTGCCGGTACAGAGTCAATGTATGGGGGCGCCGGTTAGTTGAGGTAGCATGTACATTTGAAGTCAGAACTCAGTTTTTCACAATTCCTGACATTTAATCCTAGTAAAAATTCCCCATCTTTGGTCAGTTAGGATCACCACTTTATTTTATGAATGTGAAATGTCAGAATAATAGTAGAGAATGATTTATTTCAGCTTTTATTTCTTTCATCACATTCCCAGTGGGTCAGAAGTTTATGTACACTCAATTAGTATTTGGTAGCATTGCCTTTAAAATTGTTTAACTTGGGTCAAATGTATCAGTTAGCCTTTCACAAGCTTCCCACAATAAGTTGGGTGAATTTTGGTCCATTCTTCCTGACAGAGCTGGTGTAACGGAATCAGGTTTGTAGGGCTCCTTGCTCGCACACGCTTTTTCAGTTCTGCCAACAAATTTTCTATGGGATTGAGGTCAGGGCTTTGTGATGGCCATTCCAATACCTGGACTTCATTGTCCTTAAGCCATTTTGCCACAACTTTGGAAGTATGCTTGGGGTCATTGTCCATTTGGAAGACCCATTTGCGACCAATCCTTAACTTCCTGACTGATGTCTTGAGATGTTGCTTCAATATATCCACAATTTTCCTACCTCATGATGCCATCTATTTTGTGAAGTGCACCAGTCCCTCCTGCAGCAAAGCACCCCCACAACATGATGCTGCCACCCCCATGCTTCACGGTTGGGATGGTCTCCTTCGGGTTGCAAGCCTCCCCATTTTCCCTCCAGACATAACGATGGTCATTATGGCCAAACAGTTCTTTTTTTTGTTTCATCAGACCAGGGGACATTTCTCCAAAAAGTACAATCTTTGTCCCCATGTGCAGTTGCAAACCATAGTCTGGCTTTTTTATGGCGGTTTTGGAGCAGTGGCTTCTTCCTTGCTGAGTGGCCTTTCAGGTTATGTCGATATAGGACTTGTTTTACTGTGGATATAGATAATTTCGTACCTTTGCTGTTGTTCTGTGATTGATTTGCACTTTTCGCACACCAAAGTACGATCATCTCTAGGAGACAGAACACGTTGTCTTTGACCTGAGCGTTCTGACGGCTGTGTGGTCCATTGGTGTATATACTTGCATACTATTGTTTGTACAGATGAACGAGGTACCTTCAGGCATTTTGAAATTGCTTCCAAGGATGAACCTGACTTGTGGAGGTCTACAAACAAATGTTTGAGGTCTTGGCTGATTTATTTGGATTTTCCCATGTCAAGCAAAGAGGCACTGAGTTTGAAGGTAGGCCTTGAAATACATACACAGGTACACCTCCAATTGACTCAAATGATGTCAATTAGTATATCAGAAGCTTCTAAAGCCATGACATCATTTTCTGTAATTGTCCAAGCTGTTTAAAGACACAGTCAACTTAGTGCATGTAAACTGACCCACTGGAATTGTGTTACAGTGAATTATAAGGGAAATAATCTGTCTAAACAATTGTTCGAAAAATTACTTGTGTCATGCACAAAGTAGATGTCCTAACAGACTTGCCAAATCTATAGTTTGTTAACAAGACATTTGTGGAGTGGTTGAAAAACGAGTTTTAATGATTCCAACCTAAGTGTATGTAAACTTCCAACTTCAACTGTAAGTGCTACAGGTCGGTAGTCATTTAGGCAGGTTACCTTTGTGTTCTTGGGCACAGGCACTATGGTGGTCTGCTTAAAACATGTTGGTATTACAGACTTAGACAGGGAGAGGTTGAAAGTGCCTTGTGAATGTTGACCCGTCTAAAGGTATTACTCAAATCGGCTGCGGAGAGTGTGATCACAGTCTTACGGTACAGCTGGTGCTCTCATGCACATTTCAGTGTTATTTGCCTCGAAGTGAGCATAGAAGTAGTTTAGCTCGTCCGGTAGGCTCGTATCACTGGGCAGCTCTCAGCCATGCTTCCCATCATAGTCTAATGGTTTGCAGGCCCTGCCACATCCGACGAGCGTCAGAGCCGGTGTAGTACGACTCGATCTTAGTCCTGTATTGATGCTTTGCATGATTGATGGTTCGTCAGAGAGCAAAGCGGGATTTCTTATAAGCTTCCGGGTTAGAGTCCCACTCCTTGAAAGAGGCAGCTTTCTGCCACTTTCAGATGTCACTAAACTGAAATATAAAGCATGAATGAAGCAACATTTTATTTATCTATCCACATGTATGAAACAAACTCACAATAATGATGATAATTTAGTGGCATTGAATCGTGTTGAGTAAACGTTTCAGAGAATTTCCCACAATTATCTTTAGGCTGAGTTCTGCTGAAAACCGTCAAAGGATAGTCCTGTGCATCCTTGGCAAAGGGAAGTAGGTAAGGAATGATAGAGCGTCCTTTCATTTTTCCTTGCTACCCGTCAAAAGTCAAAGGCATTAAGAACTTTCCTTTGCCTTAAAGGACTATTCAAATGTCCCCTTACCTCTAGACAGAGCATGGGAGTGCCGATATCCACAGGCTACCTGAGCAATTTCTACATCTGATAAACTCTTGATGTTTCTGAGAAAAAAAAAAGAAAGTCCATTAAAGTAAAGTAATCATTATGCTGTTGTGAAATATATCTATACTACATGTCAGGCACGTCACAAATCACTTATTTTAATTTTTTAAATACCACAATGCAAAGGGTATCGGTACAAATGGGGTCATGTTCATACACGTTGATTTGTACGCATATAATTTATGAACAGCATTATGCTTGAACTCCCTGAGGACTTTAAAGTATTATTTTATTCACCTGGGCACACGTACACATTCTTCGAAGTTTGCAAGGCCCAGCTGTCCATCTGTGGCCAAGCCCCATGCAAACACTTGTCCTTTGTCATTCAGTGCAAGTGTATGGGCCTCCCCACATGACACTGCCACAATGTTCTGTGCATCTAGTGCCACAACCTGCTCTAAGGGGAACACAAAGCATTTAACATGTTTAACACGTGTTTAACACATCGATTTACCACAGTTAATCTAAAGATAGTTTTCAACCAAATGTGGCGTTAGACTGACCCATTTTGGTTTAATTAGAGTAAGGGGAGCATGCAACACTTACCTGGTTTCTTTCGAGACTTCTCGTGGCCCAGCTGCCCAATGTCATTGCAGCCACAGGTGTACACAGTCCCGTCTCCCAGTAGAAATGTGGTGTGCCGTCGGCCACATCCGATATCACACACCTGCTTCCCATGAAAGAAATCACATTTCCGGGGCTCCACCACAATCTCCTCATCGATCCCGCCCAAACCTAGCTGACCGAAGGAAGCATTTCCCCAACACAGCATTGCCACCACCCCCCCTCTAGCCCCACTCCTGGTGTGGACCAGGTCAACAGGATTACAGTCCCTGTGAAAGGATGAGAGAAATAGCGAAGAGTCAAATAAATTACATGACGAGGTCTGTTAAGGAGCACAAAATTGTCAACATCCAGAAATACATACGTTGTGGCAAAGAAGTCCTGATATCAAGTTGTATATACTTGGGCCATCTGTGACTGGGGAATCTGTGATGGAAAGCACCAGAAACAGACTGAAATAGTCTTGTAAATACTGTCACATTACACAACAGATTGAATGACCACAGAACAGCATTCCAGAGTACGATGTTTGTGTGACATCATCCTGTGCAGTGCACTAAATTAACCCTTGAATCATGACAATGAGGATCCCTCCATTTTTTATCTGGGGTTGATTAATACCCTACTGATCCTATAATTCACTCACTTCTGTAACGGCCCACATTTAGGTTACTTAAGCAGAAGAATGAATGCCCCACCCTTTGCTGATAAGGAATGTTTAAAGCACTATTTTAGTGATCTGATGAGGTATTTTTATGAGCGAAGATGTCTCATTGTTAACTTATATGAATGTGTGATGTTTATCTAGTGCTGTATATGATTTATATGAATATAAAAGGCCTCGCAATGCTGGAGGTGTGCGGTTATTCTCAAAAATTTGTTTAGTATCCCCTAGAAAGGTCTGGAACATCTTTACTGCGGTGCAGTTCAGATTCTTATCTCACGTGTTGATAGACACCAGTTAAAATGTCACTGAGGTGTCAGTTGTGTCTGTTGTTTTCACAAGTATAAGTACAGGTCTATCTACTTGCTAAACGACTTCATGGCATTGCAAGTGTGATAGCCTGGAATCTTCTCTGACAGAGTAGTTAGCTAGCCACTATAATTAGAATGCCTCCGTCAGGTGTGCGGTAAGTGTTTTACCCCATGGAGTTCCCCATTAGATCAAGGGGATGAATTAATTACTTATATATATATATATTTCTTTTTTTGCACTAACAGGGCCCTACACCCTCACACATAACATGCACATATATTTATACAGACTACACATCCACTCACATACAAGCTGCTGCTACTCTGTTTATACTATATCCTGTTGCCTAGTCACCTTACCCCTATACATATCTACCACCATCACTCCAGTATCCCTGCACATTTTAAATATTGTATTGGAACTGACCCTGTACTTTGTGGAATGGCTTGTTTAATAATAATATTTAAAATTGTTTTGTTCCCCTGACACTTGCCCTAGAATACTTGTATAATTCCATGTTGTAGAAGCAAATGTCTTAATGTCACATGCACAAGTAACGTTACAGTGAAATACCTTTCTTGCAAACTCAACCCAATAATCAATAACGATTTAATACTTACTTATTGAGTTCTTCATATTTCTCGTGTTTTTTTTCTAGTATTACATCTTTATTGATTATTGGGTTGAGTTCGCAAGAAAGGCATTTCACTGTAACGTTACTTGTGCATGTGACATTAAGAGATCTGCTTCTACAACATGGAATTATACAAATATTCTAGGGCAAGTGTCAGGGGAACAAAACCATTTGAAATATTATTATTAAAAACAAACCATTCCGCAAAGTACAGAAATAACTTACCATCTAAAAAGGGAACATAATGATGCCTCCAATTATAAGGGCTGTACTATTATTTCACGACACAAGTCAGCTAGTTAACATTTTTAGCTAGCCATCTAGCTACAGCGATCCACCGTTCAGTTGTCCGCGGGCAGCACCGCAGTGCCTGCGTTCTAACTGGCTGTTAATCAAGACAGACCTTCACATGTAAGTTATATGGCTAACTAGCAGTTAACCCACACTAGCTGCCTAAATAGCTAAATATGCACAAACCCCGCCTATGTGCCGCAAATGGATTCAGCTTACCTGTTGCTAGCCAATGCAATGGTGGCAAACGATGGCACACACGAAAGGTCTGAAATGTATTTCTTGTATTAGCAAAATTTCGATGACCAGACTTGCTCGGAATGTGTAAAATGTAGATAGTCATTGAGATCAGGCAACTGCTGGCGCCACATACCAAAATCGTTTGCTATGCACTGTCATATTAATGACTGTAGCTTTATATGCCGTGTCATACACACAGAAGAGCTCTCGAACATACGGTAATCAAAGACTGTAACGTTCTAGAGTTTTTAGAAACTGGATGTGACGACAAAGCCACCCTCTTCTTCTTCTTCTCTGGTATAATGATGTGCGTTCCGCCACCTAATGTGCGGGGGGATGACAAAGATCCCAAAAATAACAAATTAATGCAGCGTAAAAAATATCCATACAAACGATCAAAAATATATTTTAACTAAACAAAATCAACCTTCTTTTCTGTTAAAATCCAAAATTCGAATCAGATCCCTAATAATAATAATAATAATAATAAATAATAATGAGCCCTAGACAGGCTCAGAAGGATCCTGTGAGGGCGGGACGTTTTCTGGCGACAGTAGACCTTGCAGTGAAAAGGTCTTGGAGCCCCCGGCTGTAGATATAGTGATGCCCAACTTCTTGGAATCCTTGGACACTTGTGCAGTACAATTAATAACTGTGGCTATAAATGCTACAAAATCCACCTTCTTAACAATGTGCGTATCCGGATCATGGTGCATCCATCGTCATATCTTCTTCAGCACTGTGGCCTCTTGACCCTTTGACTGCTTTACCACCTCCACATAGGGAATCTGCAAACATTTGACACGTGGCCATATCTTTTGCAATTCCCAGACTGTAATTGTTTGGACACAAATGCTCTCACCGCATACCTCACGTATCCAAGTGTAACAGTATAACTTTACGTCCGTCCCCTCGCCCATACCCGGGCGCGAACCAGGGACCCTCTGCACACATCAACAACAGTCACCCACAAAGCATCGTTACCCATCGCTCCACAAAAGCCACAGCTCTTGCAGAGCAAGGGGAACTACTACTTCAAGGTCTCAGAGCAAGTGACGTAACCGATTGAAACGCTATTTAGCGCACACCGCTAACTAAGCTAGCCATTTCACATCCGTTACACAAGCTTCACATGTGCAGGTTGTCTCCTCAACCAGCAATAGTATCGATAGGTTTTTCTCCTTCTTTCCATTTACCATACTGGTCAGGTGACATGCACTGATCACTCCTGGGATTTTCTGAATAAGGTAGTCGTCATCTAACGACACTCCAGACATACTGTAACTCCTTTGGCAGCTGCCCTTCTTCGAAGATCAATACAGGTTACTTCCGATGCTGTGAATTATGTCAGATCCATTGCACGCGTCTTCTGTTTTTCCTCTACACAATTAATCAGAACAAGGCCACTTCTAGTCACCATGATTGAATCAACCTTTGCCACTGCTCTCTTCACAGTCCTTGATAGTACAAATGGATCTCCCAGATTAACTTCCTTGTCCACCTTGACATTGATCCATTAGCTGGTCTAAGGTCTGTTCTTCTTCTTTAGGATTATTCAGCATTTAAAAAAATAATGTTGACAATAACATCTGTTACCTCTAATAACTCTGTTGCCGTATCCACAATAATAGTCAACCTGTCATTTCTGCTTTCCACAATCCGAGTCGTGTTAATAACCTTTCCAATGGCAGCTACGACGTCCATTTGATTTACTATCAAAGCGTCCTTTGACACAGCATGATTTCTGAACAGACCTGGAAACCATGTCAGGACTAGCAGAAGCACCAGTTCTGACAGTAAGGACCTCTTACTATGGGAGCAGTCATAGTAGCTCCATCAGTCCACTGAGTAGTGACAGCAATCTGTTCTACAGCCTCTGCAAATGAGACATCATGATTGATTCTATATCTCTGGGCTTCTCTTACCTCTCTCTGCACCTGGCATCTACCAAATTTACCCCCCCCCCCCCCCACACACACACACACACACACACAATTACATCACTTGTTCCCACAGTCGCTGTAATCATGTTCCCCTCCACACTAGGCACATATTTTCTTTCCTGAATTTACAAAACTTTAGGAACATGTTCCTAATATTGAGTTGCACCCCCTTTTGGCCTCCGAACAGCCGGAAATAGTTGGGCATGGACTCCACAAGTTGTCGAAAGCTGTCTCCAATGCTTCCCACAGTTGTGTCAAGTTGTCTGAATGTCCTTTTGGGGGCGGACCATTCTTGATACACATAGGAAACTGTTGAGCAGTGTTGCAATTCTTGACACACTCAAACCAGTGTGCCTGGCACTGACTACCATAACCCCATTCAAAGGCCCTTAAATCATTTGTCTTGCCCATTCACCCTCTGCAAACAACCTTAGACTGTGGAGAAGATTTATATTTACATTTCAGTAATTTAGCAGTCGCTCGATTTACAGTTAGTGCATTCATCTTAAGATGACAACCACATATCACAGGCATAGAAAGTACATTTTTCCTAAATAAAGTAGCTATCAGTAGAGGGGCGTCAAGTGCAAGTGCTGGTTAAGGTTTTCCTCGAGGTGAGGAGGAGGATTATATAAGATACTGTTTGAAGAGGAAGGGTTTCAGATGTTTTCAGAAGATGGGCAGGGACTTTGCTGTTATAGCTTCAAGGGGAAGCTGGTTCCACCATTGGGGTGCCAGGACAGAGAAGAACTTGGACTGGACTGAGTGGGAGCTGC
This sequence comes from Oncorhynchus gorbuscha, assembly GCF_021184085.1. NCBI lineage: Eukaryota > Metazoa > Chordata > Actinopteri > Salmoniformes > Salmonidae > Oncorhynchus > Oncorhynchus gorbuscha. Next base: position 28,366,618 of record NC_060180.1, read on the forward strand.
CCTCCTGTAGGGGTGGGAGGGCCAAGAGACCTGAGGTGGCAGAACGGAGTGCTCGGGTTGGGGTGTAAGCATAGCGGGCTGTAGCGTTCTGGATAAGTTGCAGAGGTTTGATGGCACAAGCGGGGAGCCCAGCCAACAGCGAGTTGCAGTAGTCCAGATGGGAAAGGACAAGTGTCTGGAATAGGACCTGCTCCGCTTCCTGTGTGAGGTAGGGCCGTGCTCCACGGATGTTGTAGAGCATGAACCTGCAGGAGTGAGTCACTGCTTTGATGTTTGCAGAGAACGACAGGGTCTTGTTAAGGATCACACAAAGATTCTTTGCACTCTGGGAGGGTGGCACTGTGGAGTTGGCAACCGTGATAGAGAGGTCTTTGATAGAGAGGTCACAGTGTCTCCTGACCCCTCCTGTCTCAGCCTCCAGTATTTATGCTGCAGTAGTTTATGTGTCGGGTGCTAGGGTCAGTTTGTTATATCTGGAGTACTTCTCCTGTCCTATCAGGTGTCCTGTGTGAATTTAAGTATGCTCTCTCTAATTCTCTCTTTCTTTCTCTCTCTCTGAGGACCTGAGCCCTAGGACCATGCCTCAGGACTACCTGACATGATGACTTCTTGCTGTCCCCAGTCCACCTGGACGTGCTGCTGCTCCAGTTCCAACTGTTCTGCCTGTGATTATTATTATTTGACCATGCTGGTCATTTATGAACATTTGAACATCTTGGCCATGTTCTGTTATAATCTCCACCCGGCACAGCCAGAAGAGGACTGGCCACCCCACATAGCCTGGTTCCTCTCTAGGTTTCTTCCTAGGTTTTGACCTTTCTAGGGAGTTTTTCCTAGCCACCGTGCTTCTACACCTGCATTGCTTGCTGTTTGGGGTTTTAGGCTGGGTTTCTGTACAGCACTTTGTGATATAAGCTGATGTACGAAGGGCTATATAAATACATTTGATTTGATTTGGTTTTGAGCGGGAAGGCCTTCCCCCGGGAGGAACTGCAGCTCTGTCTTGTCGAGGTTGAGCTTGAGGTGGTGGGCCGACATCTAAGTTGAGATGTCTGCCAGGCATGCAGAGATGTGTGTCGCCACTTGGGTGTCAGAAGGGGGGAAGGAGAAAAGTAGTTGAATGCCATCCGCATAGCAATGATAGGAGATGTGAGGATATGACGGAGCCAAGTAACTTGGTGTATAGAGAGAAGAGGGCCTAGAACTAGGAGCTCTCTGCCAGGTAGGATGCAATGTAGGATGCAATGTAAGAGTGTGCAGAGCATAAAACACCCAGCCCTGAGAGGGAGGAGGATCTGATGATTCACGGTCTCCAAGGCAGCAGAGAGATCTAGGAGGGTCAGAACAAAAGAGAGAAAGTCTTTGGTAGTGCGGAGAGCCTCCATGGCACAGAGAAGAGCAGTCTCAGATGAGTGACCCATCTTGAAGCCTGATGGTTAGGGTCAAGAAGATTGTTCTAAGAGAGATAACGAGAAAGTTGACCATAGACAGCACACTGAAGTGTTTTGGAAAGAAAAGAAAGAAGGGATACAGGTCTATAGTTTGACGTCAGATGAGTCGAGTGTTGGTTTCTTGAGGAGAGGAGTGACTCGGGCCACTTTGAAGTCTGAGGATATGAAGCCAGTGGTCAGGGATGAGTTGATGAGGGAAGTGAGGAATGGGATAAGTTCTCCAGAGATGGTCTGGAGAAGGGAGGATGTGATGGGGTTGAGCGGGCAGGCGGGAAGACCTCACTAGTTGCAGGAGGTCAAGGCGTAGGGTAGTTCTGTGTGAGTTAGACCAGTGGACTCAATAGGCTGACTGAAATTTTAAGTGGTAGAAAGCAGAGGTGTGGGTCACATAACTTGGTCTCGAGTCAGACTCGAGTCACAAATAACTCAAAGTCAACTCGAGTCACAAAAGGCTCAAAGTCAATTCGACTTTGACTTTAACACCAATGACTCGTGACTTAACTTGGACTTGGGCCTTTTGACTCAAACTGACCTGATACCCTCCCCAAGCCCAAATATAAAAAATTATGCTATTAAAAAAAGTGTGCAGCGCATCAATTCTTCAATTAACGGATTACAGTTTGAATCGACAGCAACCAATCAAATTGTGCCAGCTGAGAAAAAGTTGCACGGGGCAGTGCAGAGGAACGTCGGAAGAGTGAATTCAGATGGAGCCCTTGGAGAGATGATACCCAAAATTACTATTTTCAGTTATAAAGACTACGCTGTATCAACAAAAAATGGATTGCAACTTCCAAAACATGCGGGAAGAAAGTGACAGACGGAGGCGCAACAACTTCCAACTTTGTTCGACATTTGAAGCTGCACAAAGAACGGTACGTCGTGGCTAATATAGCCGAAAGCTATATCATTCATAACTTTGCTAGTGTAGCATGTTGGCTAACGTAACATTAAATCAATGAGCATCCACACAGTCAGTCAGTGCGGGAACGTGATCATTGCACCCAAGATTGAGCTACAACTGGCTAGGCAGTTCGTAGCCCAAACCCTGCCTGATGTTACTGCTGTTCCTAAAGCCATTGACATATGTTAGCCTAATGCAACCACACACACAGTGTGTGTGTGTGTTAAGGTTGGGCAATTGTGTACAAGCCTACATCCCCAGATTGCGCCCCATAGCGATCCTCGATAGTCGATCGCTATTGGAGGGGGGGGCTACCCATGTATTCTCATGGAACTATAAAGTTTATTTGGAAAGTAATAAATATACAGTGGTGCAAAAAAGTATTTAGTCAGCCACCAATAGTGCAAGTTCTCCCACTTAAAAATATAAGAGGCCTGTAATTTTCATCATAGGTACACTTCAACTATGACAGAAAAAATGAGGGGAAAAAATCCAGAAAATCACATTGTCGGATTTTTTATGAACAAACTCCCTCACGACGCCAGGACAGCGGAGTCAATCACCACCTTCCGGAGACACCTGAAACCCCACCTCTTTAAGGAATACCTAGGATAGGATAAAGTAATCCTTCTCACCCCCCCCCCCCTTAAAATATTTAGATGCACTATTGTAAAGTGGTTGTTCCACTGGATGTCATAAGGTGAATGCACCAATTTGTAAGTCGCTCTGGATAATAGCGTCTGCTAAATGACTTAAATGTAAATGTAATGTAAATGTAATTTATTTGCAAATTATGGGGGGAAATAAGTATTTGGTCAATAACGAAAGTTTATCTCAATACTTTGTTATATACCCTTTGTTGGCAATGACAGAGGTCAAACGTTTTCTGTAAGTCTTCACAAGGTTTTCACACACTGTTGCTGATATTTTGACCCATTCCTCCATGCAGATCTCCTCTAGAGCAGTGATGTTTTGGGGCTGTTGCTAGGCAACACGGACTTTCAACTCCCTACAAATATTTTCTATGGGGTTGAGATCTGGAGACTAGCTAGACTAGACCACTCCAGGACCTTGAAATGCTTCTTACGAAGCCACTCGTTGCCCGGTCGGTGTGTTTGGAATCATTGTCATGCTGAAAGACCCAGCCACGTTTCATCTTCAATGCCCTTGCTGATGGAAGGAGGTTTTCACTCAAAATCTCACGATACATGGCCCCATTCATTCTTTCCTTTACACGGATCAGTCATCCTGGTCCCTTTGCAGAAAAACAGCCCCAAAGCATGATGTTTCCAACCACATGCTTCACAGTAGGTATGGTGTTCTTTGGATGCAACTCAGCATTCTTTGTCCTCCAAACACGACGAGTTGAGATTTTACCAAAAAGTTATATTTTGGTTTCACCTGACCACATGACATTCTCCCAATCTTCTTCTGGATCATCCAAATGCTCTCTAGCAAACTTCCGACAGGCCTGGACATGTACTGGCTTAAGCAGGGGGACACGTCTGGCACTGCAGGATTTGAGTCCCTGGCGGCGTAGTGTGTTACTGATGGTAGGCTTTGTTACTTTGGTCACAGCTCTCTGCAGGTCATTGACTAGGTCCCCCCGTGTGGTTCTGGGATTTTTGCTCACTGTTCTTGTGATCATTTTTACCCCACGGGTGAGATCTTGCGTGGAGCCCCAGATCGAGGGACTTGCCTGTCTTGACTTGGGACTTGAGTGCTAAGACTTGAGACTTACTTGTGACTTGTAAAACAATGACTTGGTCCCACCTCTGGTAGAAAGTGGTTGTAGCAGCAGATACAGAGGAAGGGAAGGTAGAGAGGAGGGAGTGAAAAGATGGTAGGTCCTCCAGAAGTTTAGTTTTCCTACATTTTCGCTCAGTTGCCTGCAGCCCTGTTTTGTAAGCTTGAAATGAGTGACTCAGATACAGAGCAGAAGGGGAGGGCTGAGTCAGGCCGGAAGGAATGGGGACCGTGCGAGTCACAGCCATAATGCAATTTACAGTAGGCCTAGCTCCTATGTCAGTGTGAATGCTATTGAAGCCATGCTGAGAACTGAGAACAATGTGGACTGCAAAATGGGTTAACATATTTAGCAAAGATAGGTCTACATTTTGTTATTTCGTTTCTGTAAGCCATTTAACAAACTATAATGGACTAACATTGGAATTGGAGTTGATTCCATTGCAATACATAAAAGACGGTAAAAACGCAACTTGAAGCAACCACATATTTCATCATGGAGCACGTTTTTATTGGCTAGTGAGGGGCCATGCCTCAACACACCCACAACTCGTTTATTCATCAAAACCCAGCATTTTCGGGCCAACGCCAGCAAGTATGCCGATAATTGTTTTGGTGAAAATAGCAAAAGTATTTCTGACACACCCCTGAACCTATAGCGCTACCGCCTGCGCTTATATTTACCATTGCATTAGGTGTGTTAAAATAGAGCCCATAGACAGAGCTATGGATGCAAGGACTGAAAATCCATGATATCAAAGTCATAGTTTTAACAATGTTTTGAGATTGTATAGTATTTGTTTACTTTCACTTTCTTCACAAACATTGGAGTAAAACAAACTTATATTTTGGGTTCTGATGGGGTATGGCAGTTGAACTAAGCTCATGAGGCATTTAGGAATTCGATTTTTCAAGAATCAATGGGTGCATATCATTCATTTATATACTGAACAAAAATATAATTATTTATTTGTACTCTTCTGTACTTGTAGTTGATCCCCCAAACCATTTTTGGATATTTTGTTTCATTACAGAGATAATTAGTTGTCACATCACTAGTTGACTAGTTGAGTCATCACTTGCCATGGCCTATAATGCAATATGCAAATATGTCTAAAGCATATTAGAAATCACTCTAAATAAGATCCACACCATCTCATATTCCATCAGAATCCCATTCTGAATGATGTATCTGCACTCAATTTATTGTTTCACTGTGCCAGAAATCCTTGTTTTAATGATGCTGTTTACAACAACGAAAAGATACAAATATGGATTTATGGACCGTGGAAATTCTTGAAAAAAATATAGTGCAGAGACATCAATCAGAATGGGATTCTGATGTAATATGAGTTAGTTTGGAGCGTTTTGCAGCGTTTTTGGACATGCTTGTTAGCATTTAACTGTCAAAGCTGGTTTACACTCTGCCTAACGACATGTCTGTAGACAATTGTAGAAATCAAACTTGTCATTGTCGTTATGAAAAAGTAGAAACACAAAACGACAGCCTCTGCATAATATCAGCAGCCTGGTTCTCCAAATAGCATACTTTCTCTATTTTAACACCAATAAAGCCACCCGTTTAAAAATAAATTAAGTAAATTGCAAACCTAGCAAGCCAGGCAACTAAAAGCAATTTTCTAAACAATGTTTTGGTTCGTTGCTGGCTGGCTAGCCAGTTCAAATAATGACCCTAGTATAGCTGACAACGTCTTAACTTTAGATACTTTAGCTTACAGAAAATAGCTTACTGCCACAGTGTGACAAAATAAAAGTAGGCAATTCTATCCGAGCATTTTAGAAATCCTGCATCTTCTTGTCACAGGAGGATTTGGTCTGGTAGCTGAGGCAGTAAGCACGACAACGTACGTCGCGACAGTCGCAGAGACTTTGTGGGCGTTCATAAATTCAGAGCGTTTCGCTCCGGGAGCGTTCAGAGCGCACACTGGACGCTCTGGCGGAGGAGTAGGGTTGATCCGAGCGTTCTGACCACACGATGGCAGTCAAGCACCCAAGCTAACTGGCTAACGTTGGCTAGCTGGCTAGATACTTCCAGATACAAATGAGAGAACACCTCACTGAACATTTTACTCGCCCTAGCAGAGCTGGTTGCTGTTTTCATGTTATCCAGAGCGTTGGTGACTGTAACTGTGCTGCTGGCAACAAATTAAATATTTTTTTGCCAGACGAGAATGCTCTGAAATCGGAGTCGATAGCCAGAGCCTGGACTTTTTCTAAATTTACAGCCTTATTTTAAAATTGATTAAGTAGTCCCCACCTCGTTTCTACACATAATACACCATAATGACAAAGAAATAACGTTTTTCTTTTTTGCAAATACCACATTTTACATAATTATTCGGACCCTTTACTCATTATTGTGTTGAAGCACGTTTTGCAGCGATTACAGCCTCAAGCCTTCTTGGGTATGACGCTACAGGCTTGGCACAACTGTAGTTGGGGAGTTTCTCCCATACTTCTCTGCAGATCCTCTCAAGATCTGTCAGGTTGGATGGGGAGCATCGCTGCACAGCTATTTTCAGGTGTCTCCAGAGATGTTCAATCGGGTTCAGAGACTTGTCCCGAAGCCACCTCTCCGTTGTCTAGGCTGTGTGCTTAGGGTCATTGTCCTGTGGGAAGGTGAACCTTCTCCCCAGCCTGAGGTCCTGAGCACTCTGGAGCAGGTTTTCATCAAGGATCTCTCTGTACAGTACTTTGCTCCGTTCATCTTTCCCTCGATCCTGATTAGTCTCTCTGTCCCTGCCACTGACAGCATGATGCTGCCACCACCCTGCTTCACCGTAGGGATGGTGCCAGGTTTCTTTCAGACGTGACGCTTAGCATTCAGGCCAAAGAGTTCAATCTTGGTTTCATCAGACCAGAGAATTTGGTTTCTCATCGTCTGAGAGTCCTTTAGGTGCCTTTTGGCAAACTCCAAGCAGGCTGTCATATGTATTTTACTGAAAAGTGGCTTCCGTCTGGCCACTCTACCATAAAGGTCTGATTGGTGGAGTGCTGCAGAGATGGTTGTCCTTCTGGAAGGTTCTTCCATCTCCACAGAAGAACTCTGGAGGTCTGTCAGAGTGACCATCGGATTCTTGGCCACCTCCCTGACCAAGTCCCAAGCCCCCCCCCCCCCCCCCCAAACTTCTTTCATTTTAGAATGATGACCTTATATAGACAGTTGTGTGCCTTTCCAAATCATGTCCAATCAATTGAATTTACCACAGGTGGACTCCAATCGAGTTGTAGAAACATCTCAAGGAGGATCAATGGATTCTCCTGGCAAAGAGTCTGAATACTTATGTAAATAAGGTATCTGTTTTTTTTATTTTCAATACATTCAAAAAAACAATAATTGTAATCTATTTTAGAATAAGACTGTAACGTAACAAAATGTGGAAAAAGGGAAGGGGTCTGAATACTTTCCAAATGCACTGTACTTCCATAAATGTTTTTGACTGGTACCAGGGGACCTTTACACGAGTCTTGTGAGGCCTGTGGGTGTCCTAGAGCAAAACAAGTCTCACCTTTACACAGAGGGGTCACATTAGTGTATCGGTGTTCGGACGCTACCGACAGAAGTTGACGGATCAGCTGTATCGACTTCCGAAGCTTGTGGGGATCGTAGAGCAAAACAGAGAACACCATCATGCTCATGAGAGTCTCATCTTTCTATAGAGGGGTCCGTTTGTAGGCCAAACCGTTCTCATGGTCTGACAAACACCGCTCCAGCTCTTAAACTGACAGATTTGTATGGGGATTGTTTTATTATGCTAATTCTAATTCGATTTCCGCGGGGGTGTGGACATCGACCTTAGTTTGACCAGCGACACTTGTCGCATTCTAATTGTCTACAGGCATGTCGTTAGACCAAGTTTAAACTGGCCTTTAGTCTACACCTGTTGTCTACGACGCAAGTGACAAATACAATTCCATTTGATTTGATTTAGACACATTTTCATAATGCATTGCAGTCAATGGCAAGTGATATCGCAGCATAATGTGTCAACTACAAGCACAGAAAGAGTGAAAATAATGCCACGGAAAAATGGATGAACTTCCCCTTTAATGCCCAGCAAAAACTATGAATCCTCTATGTCTGATTTTCCCTACTTGTGTTTTGGAACTTTTCAAAAATGGAATGCTTCCCTCAGGGTATAGACATCAAATGTTTCCTAAGAATTTCATTATCGACCTTATCATATTCATTTTTACAGTGTTCTCCAAATGTTATGTAGGCCTTAATATTTGTATCTTGACATTTTTTCCTTTAGTCATTGGAGGCTCAATTGAAACATATGAAAATGATGTATTGTGCATTGTCATTTACCTTTATACTTGGGGTTAGTTAACACTGACCAAAAGGGCCTTGGTGTGCTTTTTTTAATGGTCAGATTATTTAAGACTTGAATGTATTGTTTTAGCTTGCTCAAATGTTTGGAAATGGCTCCCACTCTTGACAACGGAGATTCATATTTGGATAAATAATATACAGAGCCACGTATGGCCCACAGCATGAGAAGGAAACAACAGGAAAAGGTGAAGAGGTGATGCAGGCTATATACAGTATATTCTGATAATACACTTTAGATAACAAACCTGGTTCATACTGTATTCCTTAATACTGGATCATAAAATGACTTTTATTTCTTCTGCAGTTATAAATGAGCAAGACTGTCACTTATTGGCCAAAGTCCTGTCAGTTAGATTGGTAGAGGCAGACCCAAACTATCTTTAACACCAAGGACTACAGGGACCTGCGTGGGGGCACATCCTGAAGGATCAGCACACTTAGGGAGTACCAGGAAATGTACAAATCGGTTACGAAGACATTTACATTTGGTACCCTGGAAAATATTGATTTCTACGCAAGATCAAGCTATCCACCAATATCAAAGAACATTAACGGACAACGTGAGAATGAATGCACTCATTGGCTCACATTTGTCATTGCAGTGATTTGCTGCCCTTTTATTTTATTTGTTAATGATTGAATAATTAAATTATACCTCCAAAAGGAACATGACTTACATCATATTTATGTCATGCTTTTTTTGTGCCTTGTAATTACATGTTTGGTCATAAAAGCAAACATCCAATTTCCTATTGTGGTAAAAGTACACACAACCATGGTTTTGAGACTTTAATAGCTCATATACTGTTTCATGATTTCCACACGTTATGAAAACACAACGATATTCCAATCTCAAGAGAAAAAGTTATAACAATTGGTGAGATATTTTATCACCCCTTGTTTACTCTCATATTCTCATTTGGTCAAGTTGTAGTTAGAGAATTTTGGTAAGTAGAGAACGATTGTTTTGAGAATGTTGTGATAACTTCCTGGTAGAAAATGACATAACCAATCAACCTGATGTAGGCCTACCTTGAATTTCAATTTTTTCAACTGTGAGTTATATTTTGTAATTGTGATGCTGATAACATTTATTGAAAAAAGAAAAACAACAGCATGTCTGTTAGAAACTATGTTGTCAGAGGACAGTACATGTGACATAAGACCCTGTGTGCAATTTCTATTCATACACATACAGTATTTCTTGAGGCATGTTGGCGAAATCTGTTTGACAACAATGTATCAGGCCCCAATGGATTCAAAGAGGAAAATGAGCAGAGTTTCATTTATTTTTAGTCACCGTCTTGCCTTTTCCTAAAATAATAACAAAGAGAGAGAGAGAGAGAGAGAGAGAGAGAGAAAGGGAGAGGTTATTATAGCTTTAGCATGGTAATTCTACTTCTGACGTCATGGTTCTAGCCTGCTGAGGTCACTCACCCCAGACACAGTTGTTTAGGGTCCGTCCTAGCAGATACATCATTGCCACCACTGTCATGTTTAAGAGGAATAACCCCAACACACCCGAGGTGCTAAGGAGTCCGAGGAGAGGATACACCCAAAGACCTACCGCCAAGTAGATAAATATCACCCTACAGAACAAGACAAATGGAGAATGGAGGTGCAGTGAAACAACATACAGTAAGTACAATGTCTGACTCTTTAATGTCAATACATGTGTAGTGGGTCAGCAGCTTACATTTTGAATCAGAATTTGAACTCAATTTTCAAATTAATGTGGATTAGTGCTACAAACACATGGTCAGCAATACATACATTTGTATCTTATGAATAAACAACCTTTACATACCAGCCCAAGTAAGCCAAGCCCACAACTCCTAAGGCAGCTAAGCCGTTTTTAGTCTTTGGGTACACATGATGTTGAAGCAGGATCTCCCCAAGTAAGACAGGCATAACAACGGTGTGCTACAAATAATATTTTCATACATTATCATCATTATATTTACATTCCAGCCCACTTCTACATTCACAATCATGTGTCTCTAATTTGTATGTACTGACCATAGCATGATTCATCCAGGGAGGAAAGAAGGCATCTAAAGATTCTGGGTAGACAAGCTGCCTGTCGTAGGCAAAGATCACCCAGAAAAGCAGCACCACAAACTAAGACATTTTAGAGACAAAAGGAAAGAAATAAAAAATTGCAGTAAATCCATTAAGATGAGATATACTATCTCCCTTTGATGTTGGAGATTTTATGTTGGTGGTATATCAAATGACAATATTTCAATCACTCCTTCTCACCATGCCTACAGGGAAGGCAAGGACAGAGAAGATGAGGTCTTTCCACTTATTAAGACCCTTGACTGTGTTTTTCCCAGTCTGAAGATCATTCACCACGGCCATCCCAAAGAACACCATCTGCAATAACTTAAATATAGCATACATAGCATATTATTGTTATTCCCATTTTGTTATAATTTATCATTCATATAAACAGACAAAAAATCATACAACAAAAATCAGGTAGACTCATGTGACCTTGGAGATTTTCCTGACTAGGTTGACATGGTTGAACCTCTATACTGGATACATTCAACTCTGTGTTAAGTTTTATTGTTCTGATCAAACCACAACCCATGCAGGTATAACCAATTTCGTCCAACTATCCCAAATCAATTCAATTCACAATAACATTTTGCCATTACTTTTGTAATTTGAGTGTGTAGTACCTTTTAATCCATTACAATCCAACCCCCAATTGTAATTAAAATTCAAAATAATCTCACCAGGTTGAGGAAAGTAAGGTACTTCCAGGGTCCACCATACTCAAAGATTCCAGGTGGTAACTTCTCTCCATCCTTAGCAGCCAGGGACTTAATGATAAAGGCATACCAGCTGAAAGCTGTGATATGGTAAACTATTCTCACTTTTGCAATCATGATACACTAAGATAGTATCAATCTATCTCTATAATATAAATACTAGCAAACACTAACAGAAATAATAGCAAACACTGAGTCTGGCATTGACACAAACTGTACCACCAAACAGGCACCACTTTCCTATCTGGTGTAGTGCACAATGTTACAAGAAAGAAGGGGTTTTGGCGGAGAAAAGCTCTTTATTACACGATTATGTTTCAGCATCGGCTTATTAATACATTTGGAAATAGAAGGGTTACAAAAGCACATTCCTAAACAAGGGGTCCACTGTTGTTGGTAATGTTTGGGGTTTTCTTATTCCATAATCAGTCCAATCTAGCACGTGATTGGTTTAGTGACGTCAAATCATTTTTTTCAAAGGATGACGAATGACCATAACATATATAATGAGTAATGGAAACATAATATGTTATTATTATTATGTCTCTGGTGTTTGCTAATATACATAATGGGTTTAGGACACTTTATTAGTATGTCTCATATAATAGCCTACATTACATATACACAGCACGTCTCTAATTAGTACAGAAATAAAATATTCGCTCAGTGCTGTAGCTAATCAATTTGTTTCACTCTAGGAGCTTTGGATAGGACACTAATTATAAGTTCACGCAAAGTTATTTCTGTTGCTTAACTAAATGGTTGACCCAAAATTACTTTTGGGTTCAAGCACTTTTTTCACTCATGGACAAGCTATATCAGGACATTCTGTACATAGCAAGTCTTATGAGACAGGCTGGCGAACAACAGTAGGCCTGTCAAAATGTTTGTAACACTTATCAACAGTATGCCTGTTACAATTCACAGTTGATACATCCCTAAGAAACTCCAGAGGGAAACATTTCATCCTCTCCTTGTAGATCCTGTCAAACCTTCAACTCTGGGTGACGGCAAACAGAGTTTTCCCGTTTCCAACTGTCCCCGTGAAGCCGCAAGAGTAAGCTCATTGAAATGTAAAACACTATAATCAGCTTGCAGAAACTGTTTTGAATTGGGACATTTTGAAATAGGAGAGCTCATAGTCTAATTGTTCTAATCAATAAGTGAGATAAGAAATAGCCCAAAACTTTAAACACAGTGTTACTTTTTTAGCAGCGTCACAATCCCTCGCTGAGGTCAAACAAGTCTGGAGCCACAGTATCCAAATTGGCATTTTGGCTTTGTCGCATGTTACTGAAAAGCACTCTTTTCAACAATCTGCTGTTTAGCATCAAGACTTTTATTCAGAAAGGTTGAAATCATGACGATCATGCCTTTTCAGGTCCTGTTCCACAAGAAAGAGTACACCAACAAAATATTTTGTATCAACATACAAACACATTCTCTCCGGTATTAAACTTTATTGTAGTCCTACGAAAATCAAACGTGTTGAAAAAGTATTTAATTTATCTAGTGTCTACCATAAGTATTCACCACCTTGGATGTATTCACATTTTATTGTGTTACAAAGTGGGATTAAAATTGAGTTAATTGTCTTTTTTTTGTCAACGATCTACACAAAATACTTTGTCAAAGATTTCCATTAAGATTAATGTAAAATATAACACTAATATATCTTGATTTGATAAGTACTCACCCTACAGCTGTGTCTTGGGTAAGTCTCTAAGAGCTTTGCACACCTGGATTGTGCAATATTTGCCCATTTTTATTATTTTCAAAAATCTTCACATTTCAAGTCTTGCTATAGATTTTCAGGCAGATACAAGTCAAACTGTAACTTGGCCACTCAGGAACATTCATTGTCTTCTTGGTAAGCAACTCCAGTGTAGATTTGGCCTTGTGTTTTAGGTTAAAACTGAAAACTGAAGAAGACTGAAGCTGGTTTTCCTCTAAGATTTTGCCTGTGCTTAGCTCCATCTCGTTTATTTTCATCCTGGAAAAACTCCACTGTTTTTGTATATGTCAAGCATACCCATACTATGATGCAGCCACAACCATGCTTGAAAATAAGGAAGCAGTTAATCAGTGATGGATGTGTTGTTGTGTTGGACTTGCTCCAAACATAAGGCTTTGCATTTAAGCCAAAAAGTGTATTCCTTTGTCGTGTTTTTTTGTAGTGTTACTTTATGCATATTTTGTATATTTATATTCTTCTTTTCACTTTGTGATTTAGGTCATTATTGTGGAGTCACTACAATGTTGCTGATCCATCCTCAGTTTTCTCCCATCACAGCCATTGAACTCTGATTATGTTTTGAAATCCACAATGGCCTCATGGTGACACCCCTGAGCAGTTTCCTTCTTGTCCTGCAGCTCAGTTCAGAAGAACAACTGTGTCTTTGATGTGTCTAGGTGGTTTAATACATCATCCACAGCACAATTATTAACTTCACCTTGCTAAAAGAGATATTCAATGTCTGATTTTTTTATTGTTACCGATCTACCATCATTGGCTTTCAAAAAGCTCCCTAGACTTTGTAGTTGAATCTGCGCTTGATATTCAATACTTGACTGAGGGAAATGTTAGGAATCAAAAACCTGGTCAAGGTGTGGAGAAATAATAGATGCAAAATTTAAGGTGGACAACTTCTATATTTAAGAGATAGACAGACAGACATATGCATATGGGAAGACAGACATGTTCCTCTTAGAGGTTCACAGCATATTTCTCAAATCCAAAGGCTGGCTGACCAACATACTCTTGCCATATCTGTTCACTGTTTCACCCTTCCATGCCATTACATCAAGGCTGATACCTTGGGTTTGAAAAGGCTATACATTTGAAACATCTTAAAACCTCTTAAGGACACCCATGGACAATTTTATGGCTCAGGGGCCCAGATTCCACGAAGACCTGTTTTATGGTGACATCTGGCCTCCGAGAGGATACCTAAAGGCCCAATTCCAATAGGGAATAATCATTGTGTAAAATAATTGACAGAATACACATCTTAACACTTGTAAAATACATTATACAAACAATAAGAACATACAGTGCCTTTCAGAAAGTATTCAGACCCCTTGACTTTTTACACATTTTGTTACGTTACAGCCTTACTCTAAAATTGATTAAATAAAAACATTTTCCTCAGCAATCTACACACAATACCCCATGATGACAAAGCAAAAAAGGTTTTTTAGAAATGTTTGCAAATGTATAAAACCTTTAAAACAGAAATACCTTTACATTAGTATTCAGACCCTTTGATATGAGACCCAAAATTGAGCTCAGGTGCATCCTGTTTCCATTGATCATCATTGAGATGTTTCTACAACTTGATTGGAGTCAACCTGTGGTAAATTGAATGGACATGATTTGGAAAGGCACACACCTGTCTATACAGGGTCCCACACTTGACATTGCATGTCAGAGAAAAACTCCCTAGTCCTTGATGATGACAAGCATACCCATAATGTGATGCAGCCACCACCATGCTTGAAAATATGAAGAACTCAGTGATGTCTTATGTTGGATATTCTGGACACAAAGTTAATTTATTTGCCATATTTTGGCAGTTTTACTTTAGTGCCTTATTGGAATTAGGATTCATGTTGTGGAGTATTTTTTATTCTGTACAAAGTTCCTTCTTTTCACTCTGTCATTTAGGTTATTATTGTGGAGTAACTACAATGTTTTCTATCCATCCTCAGTTTTCTCATATCACAGCTATTAAAATCTGTAACTGTTTAAAAGTCACCATTGGCCTCAGGATGAAATCCCTGAGCAGTTTCCTTCCATGTGAAAATGGCTACCTAAATATGATCCCCAATCAGAGACAACGATAAACAGCTGCCTCTGATTGGGGACCAGGACGACTGACATATCTTCACCATGTTTCATCGTAATGTACAGCTGTGTGTCGTTCGCATGGCAGTGAAAGTTAACATTATGATTCTGAATGACATTACCAAGAGGTAAAATATATAGTGAAAACAATAGTGGTCCTAAAACAAAACCTTGAGGAAGACTGAAATGTACAGTTGATTTGCCAGAGGACAAACCATCCACAGAAACAAACTGATATATTTCTGACATATAAAATCTAAACTAGGCCAGAACTTGTCCGTGTTGACCAATTTGGGTTTCCAATCTCTCCAAAAGAATGTGGTGATCAATGGTATCTCTTTCAATAGTTTAGTAGGACTAGGGTCCAGTATGCAGCTTGAAGGTTTCGAGGCCATGACTATTTTCATCAATGTGTCAAGAGATATAGTATTTAAAAAAACTTGAGTGTCTCCCTTGATCCTAGGTCCTGGCAGTGTTGTGTAGACTCACGACAACTGAGCTTTGAAGAAATATGCAGATTTAAAGAGGAGTCCGTAATTTGCTTTTTAATGATCATGATCTTTTTCTTAAGCTTGCTGGAAGCTTGCTTCAGGGCTCAGGTATTTTCTGTATACCAGGGAGGTAGTTTCTTATGACAAATGGTTCTTGTTTTTAGGGGTGTGACTGCATCTAGGGTATTACGCAAGATTAAATTAAGTTCCTCAGTTTGGTGGTTAACCGATTGTTGTACTCTGACTTGGATTCTTGGATTCTTCGGCAGGTACATATGCAGGATGCTACCCTCCGCAGCATGGCTTTCACTCCAGATCAAAACTTCAAACCTACAACCAAATTTTGACCAAAATTAAACGGAGAGATTACTGCTACGAGCTCCTTAAACTCGACTCCAAAAAAACATCTGGGTCAGATGGTTTAGACCCTTTCTTCTTTAATGTTGCTGCCCCTATCGTCGCCAAGCCTATCTCCAACTTTTTAACCTGTCTCTCCTTTCTGGGGAGGTTCCCATTGCTTGGAAGGCAGCCACAGTTCGTCCTTTATTTAAAGGGGGAGATCAAGCTGATCCTAACTGTTATACGCCTATTTCTATTTTGCCCTGTTTATCAAAAGTGTTGGAAAATCTTGTCAATAATCAACTGACTGACTTTCTTTTTCTTTTTTTTGTGTGAATTTGACCCCTTTTTTCTCCCCAAGTTTGTGGTATCCAATTGTTGTAGTAGCTACTATCTTGTCTCATCGCTACAACTCCCATACAGGCTCAGGAGAGACGAAGGTTGAAAGTCATGCGTCCTCCGATACACAACCCAACCAGCCATACTGCTTCTTAACACAGCGCGCATCCAACCCGGAAGCCAGCCGCACCAATGTGTCAGAGGGTACACCGTGCACCTGGCAACCTTGGTTAGCGCTCAGGAGTCGCTGGTGCGCGATGAGACAAGGACATCCCTACCGACCAAGCCCTCCCTAACCCGGATGACACTAGGCCAATTGTGCGTCGCCCCACGGACCTCCCGGTCGCGGCCATTTTACAACAGAGGCTGGGCGCGAACCCAGGGACTCTGATGGCACAGCTGGCGCTGCAGTACAGCGCCCTTACCACTGCGCCACCCGGGAGGCCCTGGCTGGCTTTCTTGATGTCCATAGTATTCTCTTGGATATGTAATCTGGTTTCCGCTCAGGCTATGGATGTGTCACTACAACCTTAAAGGTCCTCAAAGATGTCACCATTGCCCTTGATTCTAAGCAATATTGTGCTGCTATTTTTATTGACTTGGCCAAAGCTTTTGATATGGTAGACCATTCCAATCTTGTGGGCCGGCTAAGGAATATTGGTGTCTCTGAGGCGTCTTTGGCCTGGTTTGCTAACTACTTCTCTCAAAGACTGTAGTGTATAAAAATCTGCTGTCTGAAAATCTGCTGTCTCAGCCACTGCCTGTCACCAATGGGGTACCCCAAGGCTCGATCCTAGGACCCATGCTCTTCTCAATTTACATCAACAACATAGCTCAGGCAGTAGGAAGCTCTCTCATCCATTTATATGCAGATGTTACAGTCTTATACTCAGCTGGCCCCTCCCTGGATTTTGTGTTAAATGCTCTACAACAAAGCTTTTTTAGTGTCCAACAAGCTTTCTCTAACTATAACCTTGTTCTGAACACCTCCAAAACAAAGGTCATGTGGTTTGTTAACAAGAATGCCCCTCTTCCCACAAGTGTTATTGCTACCTCTGAGGGTTTAGAGCTTGAGGTAGTCACCTCATATAAGTACTTTGGAGTATGGCTAGATGGTGCACTGTCCTTCTCTCAGCACATATCAAAACTGCAGGCTAAAGTTAAATGTAGACTTGGTTTCCTCTATCGTAATCGCTCATCTTTCACCCCAGCTGCCAAACTAACCCTGATTCAAATGACCATCCTACCCATGCTAGATTACGGAGACATAATTTATAGATAGGCAGGTAAGGGTACTCTCGAGCAGCTAGATGTGCTTTACCATTCGGCCATCAGATTTGCCACCAATGATCCTTATAGGACACATCACTGCATTATATACTCCTCTGTAAACTGGTCATCTCTCTATACCTGTCCCAAGACCCACCTCTTAGGCCTCACTCCCCCTATCTGAGATATCTACTGCAGCCCTCATCCTCCACATACATCCTCCTCATCCTCCACGTTCTGACAGTCACATTCTGTTAACGGTCTCGGAAGTACACACATCCCTGGGTCGCTCCTCTTTTCGTTCGCTGCAGCTAGCGACTGGAACGAGCTGCATCAAACACTCAAACTGGACAGTTTTATCTCAATCTCTTCATTCAAAGACTCAATCATGGACACTCGTACTGACAGTTGTGGGTGCTTTGCATGATGTATCGTTGTCTCTACCTTCTTGCCCCATGTTGTTATGTTGTGTTGCTACCATGCTGTGTTGTCATATGTTGCTACCTTGCTATGTTGTTGTATTAGGTCTCTATTCATGTAGTGTTGTGTTGTCTCTCTTGTTGTGATGTGTGTTCTGTCCTATATTTATATTGTATTTATTTATTTAATCCCAGGCCCCCGTCCCCGTAGGAGGCCTTTTGCATTTTGGTAGGCCGACATTGTAAATAAGAATTTGTACTTAACTGACTTGCCTAGTTAAACAAATGTTAAATAAAAAAATAAAAAATAATACACACACCTAGTTAAGTAAAGGTTAATAAAAAATCTAAAAAAGTATAAACACACACACACACGTATATATATATATATATATATATATATATATATATATATATATATATATATATATATATATAATATAAACACACACACACACATTGTTAGATATTACTGCACCGTTAGAGCTAGGAACAAAAGCATTTCGCTACACCTGAAATTACATCTGCTAAATATGTGTATGTGACCAATAACATGTGATTTGATTTAGTAAAAAAATTATATTTAGCAGTTCCCATTTAGTCAACGCATTTAACCGCTTCGCCAGTCCAAATATCCACACTCTGTTATGCAGGTGAATGAGGACCCAAAAGCGACTTTACAGAAACAGAGTTTATTCCAAGTCAAAACAGGAAAACTGAAATCCTCTAGTCAGTAGAGGGGAACAACTGGAGATGCGACCACAGACTGCGGGTCGCTTCGGGAAGGCGCAGGCCGTAGCTGATCTAGACACCTGCTCACACGCAGCA
This sequence comes from Oncorhynchus gorbuscha, assembly GCF_021184085.1. Lineage (NCBI taxonomy): Eukaryota > Metazoa > Chordata > Actinopteri > Salmoniformes > Salmonidae > Oncorhynchus > Oncorhynchus gorbuscha. The sequence continues at coordinate 28,385,391 of NC_060180.1, forward strand.
TCTGAAGAAGGCAAAAACACGACAGGACGGAACGAGGAAACAGAACAGCAAACATCAAACAAGGATCCGACAAGGACAGAAGCGGAAACAGAGGGAGAAATAGGGACTCTAATCAGAGGGCAAAATAGGGGACAGGTGTGAAAGAGTAAATGAGGTAGTTAGGAGAATGAGGAACAGCTGGGAGCAGGAACGGAACGATAGAGAGAGAGAGCGAGAGAGGGAGAGAGGGAGGGGGAGAGAGAGGGATAGAAAGAGGGAAAGAACCTAATAAGACCAGCAGGGGGAAACGAATAGAAGGGGAAGCACAGGGACAAGACATGACAATCAATGACAAAACATGACACACTCCTTTCATGTCACATTAACATATTTTCGCCTATTGAAAACTGAGCTTCCTACTTTACTCATAACATTACTGCCCTTTACATTAGTTGTAAAATATCCTCAAACTTTGTCGTGCAAGTTAGAATTTCCTTGATTCGCTGGTAGGGAAGGGTGGGGGGAATTGTTTGAAAGTTGCACGCTCACTATTGATATTGGAAGTTGTAACATCTTTGGTCCTTTTATCTATTATAGACCTGTTTGTGATCATTTGTAATGTTGCTATTTCTTCACCATTCATAATGTCTAAAGAATCCATATGTTGTTCTGAAATATGAACACAGAAATACTGGACATTTGAACTCTTATTATGGGGGGCGATTTGATACAATTACAATCATGGTCTTGGAATTGGACATGCATTTTTCTGGTCTTGGTCTTGAACACAACATCTTTAGGTGGTCTTGAACACAACACTGCCGGCACCCAAAATGAGTACCGGCATTTTAGTCTAAATCAAGCACGGGGTATTATTAAACCAAAATTGTTATCAAACATTGTTGCAACATTTGTGCTAACCTTTGTGCTAGAAAATGTAGCTGCTGGGTGTGTTCAAATAACATTGCTGAACTTTTACACACTAATACAAACTGCTTGTGATGTTCTTGGGGACACAGATAACGATCTTCTCAGTGACGAACAAAGGGTGTCGAACAAAGGGGCTTGCACAATATTCCAGTCTTTTATATGAAACATTAAAAAAAATCTAAAAGCCCCCCCACATTACGTAGCTTAGTACATTTCTACAGTAAACATAATAGACAGGGTAACCCAGGGACTACACAACAGCTGACTGTATCAACTGTGTATCAGCAGATCAGTCACAAGTGACTACTAGGTACTGCTTAGACACTAGCTTGCAGAGCACAGAGCTTGACACCAGTGACATCCAACACAGTTGAGCAAATGAATTCAAATAATAATTCATGCAAATACTGGTAAAAACAGAGCCGTCGGAGCTTTAAAAATAGTTCAACCAGTAAGGAATCGCATATAATATTAAAGTTCAAAATATAGTTTACATACTGTAGGCAGTGGATTGAGCAGGTTAGAAATTATATTTTCATGACATTTTCAGACTTTGGCATTGAAAGCATTTACACACCAATCCATAAATGATTAACCATATTGAATGCTTTCCCACTGAGACATGACGATAAGCAAGTGATATAACTGAAAAACAGCATACCATGCTGTTGTCCAATGGTTAAAGGGGCAATCTGCAGTTTTAACAACAACAAAGCCACCACTCCCTGACACTGTTATTTGGTACACAACTGAGGGATGGGGCTTGAGAAATGTAATAGTCTCAAATTCAGAGAGCTATGGATGGAAGAACTGACAATCCATGACATCAAAACTATAGTTATAACCATCTTCTGAGGCTATAAAGTATTTATTTTATTTTTTACAATTGCATCATTTACAAACAATTGAGTAAAACAAGCTTATATTTTGAGTTCTGATGGGGTACGACAGATGAATTAAGCTGATGGGACATTTTACAAGAATCAATAGGTATATACACTACCAGTCAAAAGTTTTAGAACACCTACTCATTCAAGAGTTTTTCTTAATTTTTACTACTAAAGGATACCAATAATAAGAAGAGACTTGCTTGGGCCAAGAAATACGAGCAATGCACATTAGACCGGTGGAAATGTATCCTTTGGTCTGGAGTCCAAATTGGAGATTTTTGGTTCCAACCGCCGTGGCTTTGAGACGCGGTGTGGGTGAACGGATAATCTCAGCATGTGTATTTCTCACCGTAAAGCAGGGAGGACGAGGTGTTATGGTGTGGGGGTGATTTCCTGGAGACACTGTCTGTGATTGATTTAGAATTCAAGGCACACTTAAATCACACTTTCAATCGGGCTTAGTGGGACTACCATTTGTTTTTCAACAGGACAATGACCCAACACACCTCCAGGCTGTGTAAGGGCTATTTTACCAGGAAGGAGAGAGATGGAGTGCTGAATCAGATGACCTGGCCTCCACAATCCCCCAACCTCAACCAAATTGAGATGGTTTGGGATGAGTCGGACTGAGAGAAGGAAAAGCAGCCAACAAGTGCTCAGTATATGTGGGAACTCCTTCAAGACTGTTGTAAAAGCATTCCAGGTGAAGCTGGTTGAGAGAATGCCAAGCGTGTGCAAAGCTGTCATCAAGGCATGGGTGGCTATTTGAAGAATCTCAAATCGAAAATATATTTTGATTTGTTTAACATGTGCAAAGCTGTCATCAAGGCAAGGGTGGCTATTTGAAGAATCTCAAATCTCAAATATATTTTGATTTATTTAACACTTTGTTTTGGTTACTACATAATTCCTTATGTGTTATGTCATAGTGTTGATGTCTTCACTATTATTCTGCAATGTAGAAAATAGTAAAAATAAAGAAAAACCCTGAGTAGGTGTTCTAAAACATTTGACCGGTAGTGTATAATTAATTTATAAGTCCAAAATTGATGTAGCAATCACAGATAGCCTCTTTTAAAAAAGGGATCTAATGTCCTGTGGCATTAAAATCACAGTATTACATATATACTGTATATATTCTTTTTTTGTGCAAATACACATGATTATTCATGCATATATTTGGTTAATCTAGCACACTGTTATTCTGATTTAATAATTCTAATAAAGCATTCCAAATGAAAAAAGTGGTCCAACTATTTGAAAGCTATTCTTGCACTGTTTATGATTAATACATTTTCTATGGTGATTCTAATTGTATTATTTGGAAATGATTGTTAGTATATACAACAGATCCTCATACAGATAATAATTAATCAACCCAGAGAGCGACAGATATTACATTGCAGTCAACAACACCAGTGCGTCCAGTGTGTCTAGGAACACAATCATTTTCAAATATATTGCACATTTAGTTGTGCATTTAGCTGATGGGAGTGGATTTTTCAGTTCCCCTTTGTAGACAGCAGAGGTCCATTGTCCACACTGTAGAGTCTCTGCTGATTTACACAGCAATCCATGTTGGTAAAGTTAGTCAAGTTTTTGTTCCCAAAATCCTTAATGCTTTACATGCATATAGTCCATTCGGAGAAACCCTCTAATATAGAAACCTGAGAATAATATTTATGTTAGTTAACTAGTGATCCCTCTCCGATCTGTGCTTTTAGACTTTTGGGGAATGGGCATAGTTACAGGACAAGTTCTAGAGGAAAATGTGGTCTTTCTCCGTACTCACTCATCCTTCCGATCCCTGGTTAAGGCGCCATCTAACAAAATACAGAATAACAAGCAGAAAACTTGAGCTCAGATGAAGGCAAGCAGGTGAGATTGAAAACAATTAGGTACCTCGGTTACAATAGGTACCTTACATTTTAATTTAGTTAAATTGCTACTGGCCTATTGATGCAGCAGGGTACTTTACCTCAAAGCGGCTGTAGACTTTCCTCCCCTTCCGCATGCTATCGATTCTCTGAAGAAGCTTCTCCCTCTCCTGAGAAGTTCTAGCCGGGCCTCCGATCTGTCGTCGGGCTGATGCTTCCTCCTTACCACTAACACCCCGGTCAGCCTCATCCTGTTTGGCATCATCAGTGACAGCAGATTCTTTAGTGAGTTCTGTCCTGCTCTGGCTGTTAGCAGAAATCTGCTCTAATAGGAGCTTTGTGTCATCTCTTAGGTTGCTGCTAGAGAGTACATTGGCAGTAGACAAATGGTAGTGGGACTGGCTTACTTTAGGTTGCTTCACTGGGGGTGGTATAGGATTGCTTTGATCTGTTGTGCTCTCTGGTTTCATAGTGCTGTTATTCTCTTTGGTCTCATCAGGACTCTGAGATCCATGGGAGGCAGATTCTCCAGGAGCAGTTTTTCTCTTAGTTTCAGGATCACCTGCTATCTTCTCACCTTTATAAGCTGCAGAACTTCCCACTTTTTGCTCCTTGTTAAGTTTACTTGGTTTGCCCTCCTTACTGTTATCCACAATGACGGGTGGAGCTGGGGCAGTGTCATGAGAAGCAGTGGATTCAGTTGGGTTTGAGTTGCTTGATGGGACGGATTCCACAAGGACATGGTTGAATGGTGAGGTAGGTTCAGTTAGGGTATGATTAGGAGAGGAACAAGATTCTTTTGGGGTGAGGTTTGGAGAAGTTCTGGACTTTGTTTGGCCAGGCTTGGGACACACAACTGATCCACCTGACCCACATGTAAGGGAGGAGTGTGATTTTGTTGGGGTTGGGTTAGAAGATGCACTTGATTCTGTTAGGGTCGGGCCCGTTGATGCACTTGGTTCCGTTGGGGTGGTGCTAGGAAGAGGGTTGAGTTCTCTTGGTGTTGGTTTGGTTGAAGCACTAGATTCTGTTGGGGTAGGCTCAGGAGGAGAGCTAGACTTTGTTGGTGTGAAGATGAGAGATTTGTTGGTTTCTTCCATGACATGCTTTGAAGATGGAGGTGAAGAGTTGTAAGAGTCATTGGACACTGTAGCGGGCTTTGGAGAGGAGTTGCATGCTGTTTTGGAATGTTTGAGTGACAAAACCGACTCATGTTGGCCAGGACAAGGGGAGGAATAGGATTTTATTGGGTTGGTCTTAGGAGAGGATGACCTCAACTCAGTTGTGGCAATTGTAGACAATGACTCCTTTGTGGAGGGTTTGGGAGAGGTGTTAGATTCCATTGGTGTTGATGAAATTGACCCAACTAAGGTGGACTTGGGTAAGAAACTAGATTGTGTTTGGGTAGGGTTTGGCAGAGGGCTAAATTCTGTTGCAGGGATTGAGGATGAGCAAGATTGCATTGGGATAGGGCTGAGATATTCCTTGGAATCTGTTTTGTCCTGCTTATGAGACACATCTGGCTCAGATTGGGTGGGGCTCAGAGGTATGTTGGACTCTACTGTGATAGGTTTAGAGGATGGTAATGGCTGCTTTGACATGGGGATAGATGAACTGGGCTCCTTAAGGGTGGGGGTAAGGGCTGAGCTCAACTCCTTTGCTGCATTTGTTGATGAAGTGAGACTAGTTGAGCTTAAACCTTTTGGTGTCGGATATGAAGATGAGCTAGCTTCTGTTAGTGTGAGTGGAAGAGATGGGTTTAGCTCATTTGAAGCAGGATTGAATGACTTTGGTTTCTTTGGAGATAGTTTATATACACTGAAATCCTTTGGGGAGATGTTAAAGGAACACTGATTTGAGGTGCTCTTAAGAAATGTACTTGTATCTCTAGGGTTAACTTTAGACACACTTTGGTTCCGACTGTTCTTCAGCTCTATCTTCTCAGTATCAGTAGAGACTCTAAGTAGGCCATCGACACAAGATAATTTATCCCTGAGGAATGTTTTGGAGTCACTTTTGGGAAGTTGAAGGTCTTGCTGTTCTTTATTTTTAGAATGGTGTTCTTTGACATCAAGTAAGGAGCCACATTTTGCCATGGATGTTTTGTTCTCCTGTAACACTGGTGAAGTCTCCAGTGTTTCTGATGATGCTTCTGTTGATGTAGCTGTCTTTTTTATTGAAGTATCTGCTGGATAAAGTGGGTCTTCTGTCGATGTTGTTGGCTTTGTGGTGAAAGTATCTGATGGATTAGGAGGTGCCTCTGTTGATGGAGCTGGCTTATTGGTTGAAGTTTCTGCTGGAGCTGGCTTATTGTTTGAAGTATCTGCTGGATTTAGTGTGGCTATTGGAAGGTTAGGTTCTATCCTTGTGACTGGTTCCTTAATTTTCATGTCAAATGGAGTCACTGGTTTTACAGGAGCTTTTTCAGCGCTGCTCTCAGACTCTGCAGCCTTTGCAACTTTTCGTTTGGCAGCCAACTCTTTAAAAAAAAAGAACCTACTGTCTGGATCATTCATATCTATATAGGATTTATTGCTCAATGAAGATGCCTGGTGTGCTGATTGTATAGTTTTGGGTTTCTCAACTTGAGAAGGTTTGGATGGGTGTGCAGATTCTACCGTTTTGGTTTGTTCTTCATGGGCAGAATTAGGTTGTTCCATTGAAGAAACCTTGCCAGTGCTCACAGGAAGATACTTTGTCAATTCCTTATCACCCGAATCAGTAGTGATGTCCTCAGATTTCAAAGACTCAATGGTTGAATTATCAACTATCGCTGACTTAAGTCTCCATTCAAAAGGTTCTCTTGTAATGGATCTTCTTTTCCCCCAAACCTGAGCTGTCAAGGATAATCTAGATGGGTCATCTTCCTCATTGGCAGTTTCCTCACAGTGTTGGCCAGAGTTATATTTCTGTTCCTGTGAGATATGCTGTTCGAGTTGTGAGCTGAAGATTAGTGAGGATCTTAGTCTCGAGGTCCTTTGGATAGCAGGATTGAACCTCCTACGGAATGACTCTTCTCTTTTGGGCTCTTTTACATCCATCTCCTCTGATTTGTCACCTTCAGTGGTTGATGACGACTCCGAAGGTGGTGTTAGTGTTGTTTGGGCATCTAAGCCAACAATAATTTCTAGTGTTCTTGAGTGTTCTGGGCAGGTGGGCTTGTTTAACCTGAGCCCTGGAATCTTGGGTAACTCTTTGGCACTAAACCTGGGATCTGATACCAGTGGAGCAAATAATTTGCCTTGTGATGGATTAAGGGGCTCTTGAAAGGGGTCATTTCCCATAGGCTGTGGAATCTCTTCCTCTCCTGCATCATCATATGCACTGAGGTATGAGCTGATCCTCCAATCTCGCATCCCCTGCTTTGCACTGGGATCCTGTGTTTTACAGTCCGAACCAGACCTGACAAAAAATGATCTCTGTTCAAATGGGTTTTGTTGTGTTGGGGAGGTCTGACAGGCATGAGGCTGGCCCATGCTCAGTCTTTTGGGGTTTGACTGACTAAAGGGACCCTCTCCTGGACTTGATAATTTGTTTGAGCCATGTCCCAGCTCCACAGCAAGGTTTGATGATGACAAATAATTCAGTACAGGGTCATAGTTGTCTGGTGGCTCTATCGCTATTCCATGTGGGTACCCAGACTCAGAATACTGATCCATCAGAGGGTACCCTTGGTCCCTGAATTGATCGTAGCCGCTATAACCTGGTTCTAGCCCTGTTCTCTGATAGTGATGCTGTTCCCCATGTATCTTCCTGTTCTGGGTTGCCGTATCCCCCTCAAAGCTGTGAATGGCTTGGTGCTGCATGAATTGAGAGGAGGAATGTCCGGCATAAGTGCCCTCTGCATAACTGTGCCTTTTAGAGCCAGCAAACTCCATTGTGTTTGACTGCATCATGGGGAGACCTTGTGCCATAAAAGACTGCTGCTCCAGTTTAAATTGCTGGGAGGAGTACTTGTTGCTGTACATATCTAGTGGACCTTGATCTAGTGAACTGTGGATAGGCTCACACCTTCCAGGAGGCATCATATTCTGAACCATATCCATACGGTCATCATAGGAATGTCTAGCCCATTCTACAGGACGAGAGCTGTCTATGGGGAGGAACTTTCTGTGATCTCTGAAAAATAATGTCCGATCACTGCTGTATTGACTGTCAGATAAACTGCTGTAGTGTGGCATTGGAACAAGGACATTTTCCAGTACCAAAGGTTGGGACTGTGCAAACAGGATCCGGAACTCCTCATCAAAAGTAGTCACAAGCTGTCCAAGGAAGAGGTGAGCCATGCAACGGTGAAGCTTCTCAAAAGACCACATGAAGCTGCGGGCAAAGAGATTAATTACATTTCATTACACATAATTAAGTCGCTCTGGATAAGAGCGTCTGCTAAATGACTTAAATGCAAATGTAAATGTAAGCTAAATATATGTATTACAATGGAATAAGGAACTCAACTCCATTACTATGCAATTACAAAACAAATCAATTAAACCTATCAATTCCAAATGCTACTTTTTTCTGTAATAGGCTCAGAGAACCAATCTTCCTCATTGGCAGTTTCCAGTATTTACATAGGCACTATTTAACCCCCCACACTCTGAGCAAGTTCGGTCCACAGAACCCCCCCCATTTGCTTGGGTTTTATTTTCACTGTTTATGGACATGTCCGAAGATTGAGTTTTACTCAAGAAGTTACAAAGATCCAGGATTATTTTTACTCAATATACAGCGTGATCCATTCGTGTTGGATAGAAATGAACAACACATTTAGGAAAAACTGCTTTTGTGCTCAAGTGCTCAACATATGTGGGAACTCCTTCAAGACTTGTAAAAGCATTCCTCATGAAGCTGGTTGAGAGAATGCCAAGAGTGTGCAAAGCTGTCATCAAGGCAAAGGGTGGCTACTTTGAAGAATCTCAAATATAAAATATTTTTTTGTTTAACAGTTTTTTGGTTACTACATGATTCCATATGTGTTATTTCATAGTTTTGATCTCTTCACTATTATTCTACAATGTAGAAAATAGTACAAATAAAGAAAAACCCTAGAATGAGTAGGTGTGTCCAAACTTTTGACTGATACTGAATGTAGGAGCAGGTGAAATACTATTTAAAAATATAAAAAATCTGGGTGCATCTCCGACGGCCTGTACAGGTCGGAAGCTCATGAGCACAATCTGGTTGATGTCGTAAAGAACCCAAACTATTATTGCTCATTGTCAATTGTTTGTCAGTGTTGTTTTGTCTCCTATTGTATGCATTTGTTGTTTATGGATGCTGTGTGGCTTGTCTGCCACCAAGTGGCATGTTTTGTTTTGCACTTAAAGAAATTTGCTCCATTAAAAATATCTGAAAGAAACAAAGCAGTTGCTAAATTAAAATGCATCAATATCAATGTTATGTATTTGTTACTACACAGGTGTAAGAGCAACTTAATGTAGTTATTTTCAGATCCACATGACTAAATGTCAGGTTTGAGAAATCATGCAACATTTGTACAAATTTGAAACACTTTGTATCACATTCTTCATTATTGAACCCTCACCTATAGTTTCCACTCAGGACTGCCCTGCAGTCTGTCAGCAAGAAGCGATCCATCATCTGACCCTTGAAGGTCTTCCCAGAGCGACAGTGATAGGTGACCCCTGACACAGTTCTGACACGCATGAACTGCAAGATAAAAACATGTTCTCATTAGATGTTCTCCAAAAAACACTGAAATAAGTGAGAAGCTGTTCAGAAATACCTCAAAGAAGTTAAAGCTAAAGTGAGTAACTCATTTGAAATATTATTTATTTATCCTAGTAATTAGAATCAAGAACGTTAGCTTATTTGGCCAGTAGCCAGTAAGGCTAGCAAGCTAGGATTGATAGGTGGTTAATTAAAGTTAACTGGTAGCCGAGCTAACAAATAATGAAATTGCCTTCCCTTCATGGAAAAGCACTTTTACCCCTTATCAAGTCTCAAGTTGACAGCTAACATTTTAAAACGTTTAAGCGTATTTTGTATTACTGGTTAATATACGCTAAATTAGCTATCTAACTAACTAACTTGGCTAGCTAGATAGTTCCAGTTAGTTTTCTGATAATGAATGAAGCAGGTAGAATAGCTAACGTTAACTTGTGGTATGGTTATGTGAAATTACTATATTTTCTTGCAATATCGACACCATTTTAATTCATGATTTATGCATTGACAGTTTGGAGTGGATCACAGACCAACACTACCCCCACCTTGGGTCTGGTCTGCGAGGGACCACTGCTGATGAACAACTCTGCACCCTCCATAATAACAAACAGGACAGGTAGGGGTTTTGTGGGTGTGCAACTTTGATTTTCTGTTACATAAAATACATTTTTGCAAAGATAGGCTTAAGTCTGCATCTTTCCAGAAAACACGTATTGTGACTGGAGCTCTGGATTTGCTATGCTGCATTTTTTAAACAGAAGTAGCAGAGATGCGCTTTGGAAATAGCAAGTTGGATGCTTTCCTTTTCGTGCCTTGCATAAAGCCTACTACTGAATGTGGTGCAAATATATGCTCAGATATGACACCATCTTGTGAAGAAGCACAATCATTTTCAGCGCCTGAAAAGGTAAAACAATTTGGGCGCAGGACATTTCATGAGTCGGATTTAGCCCATTTTTGATTAGACATACAAGGACAAAATAATTAAATATCTATGATTCACATACTGTACATTACATGACAGAGTGTGGACACTTGCTCATCAAACATCTCATACCAAAATCACGGACATTAATATAGAGTTGGTCCCCCCTTTGCTGGTATAACCAACCTCAACTCTTTTGGGAAGGATTTCCACTAGATGTTGGAACATTACTGCGGGGACTTGCTTGCCACAAGAGCATGAGTGAGGTTGGGCACTAATTCATGTTGGGTAATTACGCCTGGTTCGCAGTCGGCGTACCAATTCATCCCAAAGGTGTTCGATGGGGTTGAGGTCAGGGCTCTGTGCATGCCAGTCAAGTTCTTCCACGCCAATCTTGACAAACCATTTCTGTGTGGATCTTGCTTTGAGCATGGGGGCATTGTCATGCTAAAACAGGAATGGGCCGTCCCCAAACTGCTGCCACAAAGTTGGAAGAACAGAATCGTCTAGAATGTGATTGTATGCTGTAGTGTTAAGATTTCCTTTCACTGGAACTAAGGGGCCTAGCCCGAACCATGAAAAAAAGCCCCAGACCATTATTCCTCATCCACCAAAGGTTATAGTTGGCACTATGCATTCAGGCAGATAGTGTTCTCCTGGCATCCGCCAAACCTAGAGTCCAATGGCGACGAGCTTTACACCACTCCAGCCAACGCTTGGCATTGCATGATCTTAGGTGATCTTAGGCTTGGAAACCCATTGCATGATGCTCCCAAAGAACAGTTCTTGTGATGACGTTGCTTCCAGCGGCAGTTTGGACTCGAGAGTGAGTGTTGCAACTGAGGACAGACTATTTTTACGAGCTACGTGCTTCAGCACTCGACGGGCCCGTTCTGTGTGGCCTACCAGCCGTTGTTGCTCCTAGACATTTCCACTGCACAATAACAGCACTTAAGAGTTGACCGGGGCTTGTTGGAAAGGTGTCATCCTATGACGGTGCCACGTTGAAAGTCACTGAGCTCTTCAGTATGAGCAATTCTACTTCCAATGTTTGTCTATGGAGATTGCATGGCTGTGCGCTCAATTTTATACACCTGTCAGTAACGGGTGTGGCTGAAATAGCCGAATCCACTAATTTGAAGGAGTGTCCACATACATTATACACTATATATACAAAGGTAAGGATTCTTTGTGAAATATATATATTTTTTTATACGGAGAGATAAATGATCAACTAAGGATTATGATACATTTCTGAAAATATGTGGATTCGTTCATGCCTGAGTATTTTGGCTTAGATATGTCAGCATGTTGACACACCCTTTTCGGAGTGAGAATATTCTACAGGTGTGTGTCTTGAACGTATACCCCAGATATAGCTCTGGACTCATACGGTAGCAGGTAGATTTCGGAGGACCAGATTGGATGCATGTAGAAACTGTCCCATAACAGAGAATATCCTATCTCCGTATATGAAATGAAGGACATGTGTTTCTGGAGCATGTCTACTCCTTATATCTAATAAAATGTGAGATATCTGGTAATATATAGATAAAGATGTCCCCTAATATTGACCATTTTCATTCAGTGTATTTACAGAAGTACATTTTGAATTGATTACTACTGCTTAACCATTGTCATAACCCTAACCTTTTTCCCTCAGATTTCAAGTTATCACCTTGGACCTTAGTGGAGAAGCTGACCCTGTATAGTCGTGCGATGACCAACCAACGCTCAGTATAGCTTGGATGGGCTGTTGATGTTAGCATTACGTAGCATGCGGTGGGCTTGCTAAACACCCACATGGCAATCAGCTGTTGGCGATCAAGCGTTCATTGCCTCTAATGGGAACATCAGGTAGAGATCTATTTCAGAAACTCATTTGCAGGCTTATTCTAGTAATCTATGGGGTCTATTTCTCTCATCATCTATTCATCTCTCATGGCTAACTGGCATATACCGTTAGACATAAGCCTTTAGCTCAGGTAGACAATAGGTCTAGGTTTTAGATTATCATGTCACTCTCACTGTGTACACTTTGCATCCTGCATATGCATCAGATACTGCTAGACAGTATCAGTAGGACAGAAGGCTATTTATGCTATTTACAGTGCATTCGGAAAGTATTCAGACCCTTTAACATGTTCCACATTTTGTTACGTTACAGCCTTATACTAAAATGGATTAAATCGTTTTTTCCCCTCATTAATCTACACACAATACCCCATAATGACAAAGCAAAACAGGTTTCTAAAAATGTTAGCAGAAAAGAATGAAATTAAACATCACATTTACATAAGTATTCAGATTCTTTACTCAGTACTTTGTTGAAACACCTTCGGCAGCGATTACAGCTTTGAGTCTTCTTGGCTATGAGACTACAAGCTTGGCACAGCTGTATTTGGGGAGTTTCTCAAAATCTTCTGTGCAGTTCCTCTCAAGCTCTGTCAGGTTGGACGGGGAGAGTCGCTGCACAGCTATTTTCAGGTCCCTCCAGAGATGATTGATCGGGTTCAAGTCCAGGCTCTGGCTGGGCCACTCAAGGACATTCAGAGACCTGTCCCGAAGCCATCCTGTGTTGTCTTGGCTGTATGCTTAGAGTCGTTGTCCTGTTGGAATGTGAACCTTCGCCCCAGTCTGAGGTCCTGAGTGCTCTGGAGCAGGTTTTCATCAAGGATCTCTCTGTATTTTGCTCCGTTCATCTAGTCTCCCAGTCCCTCCAGCTGAAAAACATCCCCACAGCCTGATGCTGCCACCACCATGCTTCACTTCCAACATGACGCTTGGCATCCAGGCCAAAGTTCAATCTTGGTTTCATCTGAACAGAGAATCTTGTTTCTCATGGTCTGAGAGTCCTTTAGGTGTCTTTTGGCAAACTCCAAGCGGGCTGTCATGTGCCTTATTCTGAGGAGTGGCTTCCTTCTAAAATAAAGGCCTGATTGCTGCAGAGATTATTTTCCTTCTGGAAGGTTCTCCCATCTCCACAGAGGAACTCTGGAGCTCTGTCAGAGTGACCATCGGATTCTTAGTCACCTTCCTGACAAAGGTCCTTCTCCCCTGATTGCTCAGTTTGGCCTGGCGACCAGCTCTAGGAAGAGTTTGGGTGGTTCCAAACTTCTTCCATTTAAGAATGATGGAGGGCACTTTGTTCTTGGGGACCTTCAATGCTGCAGAACATTTGTGGTACCCTTCCCCAGATCTGTGCCTCGACACAATCCTGTCTTGAAGCTCTACGCACAATACCTTAAGGATGATCAATGGAAACAGGATGCACATGAACTCAATTCAGTGTCTCATATCAAAGGGGCTGAATACTTATGTAAATGTGACTAGTTTCAGGAAACTAGGCGTATGTTGCGAGTCACGACTTCATAGGATTTGAACGTTTATTTAAATGTGTTATCAAAATGTATTTTTTGGGCAGAAACAAACTTGTAAATACGAATAAAGTTGTTAAATTATGAGCCTAGTTGGTTTAGTGAACAGAAAAAGACAGGAACCTGTCAAAATGAGATAATGATTGGGCTGGACATGCCGAGAGATGAGTTTCGGATTGGTCTGCCGTGTAGCGTCTTCTGCCTATAAAATGAGCTGCTCGTTATGTGTAGATAATCCTTTCTACTGCAGTTTAAAAAATATATATAATGTTAGCCATGGAGAACTGCAAATGTGCTGCTACTGCCCTGAATTTATCAGGTGCTATCGACAAAGTCACTAGTAAAAAGTTGTGATGGACTACTTTCTGGAGGAAGATCGTGCCATGCTGACTCTCTGACTCTGAAAATGAATCAGATGATGAGGAAATCCCTGATTTAGGTAAAAACATTTTCATTGATGACAGTGATGGGGAAGAAACGGTCATCAACAGTGTTGTTGTCATGGAAGAAGTTGATCGATATTTGAAATCAGTGTAATGTCTGGTAGAAGCAGAGTATGATAAGGAGATGAATAGAATTCTGGCGTTTGATTGCAAATGCAGAGGGAGTCGAAAAGAAAACACAGAAGGCTGTTGTATAAAACACCCGTCCCCGGAATACATCTTCAAACTAAGGGCAACCATGGCATCCATAATAGAGAGGGAGAAAGATCTGATGATTCTTATGGCATTGCACACGGTCAGTGTGAACCAGAGTGACTTGACACAATGGGCAAAGCAAGCTGTACAAACAAAACGGAAACGACACAGGACAGGATGTCTTATTTAATGAAATGGGGTTGCAGTCTGCCATGAAGCGTTGATCCATGTAAGAGTCTAGCTACAGTTTCAGATATTATAAATTTCTAATTTTGTCAGAAAGTTGTTTTCATTGTAAGTTAAAGCTTACTGTTAGCTAGCTAGCTAACGTTAGATGCCTGGCTCGCTAGCTAACATTACGTGTAGTAATGTAGTAATATTATCTCAGAATGACATTTGCATTGCTAGTTATAGCCTAATGTTAGCTAGCTAACATTGAACCTATTTGGTTAACTTTAGCTAGCTATGACAATCGTTTTTTTATTGCTAGTACTCTATGGATTGGGAGTATGGTTCATTGTTTAGCTAGCATGTCTAAACAAAAGACTCCACTTTGCCAGATGATTACATGACCCATCATGTTAGCCAGGTGTGTCTGATGGTGATTATGTTTATCTATTGTATAATAATGCTAAAATATTTGTATCTGGACTTTGTCTTTCAGCATCAGTAGAACACGCCTGACTGTACTCCACCAGTCATACAAAGAGAATGATCTAATGCCTCCCATCAAAAAGAGAGCTGGCCCAAGCAAGCACAGGATGCACCTGAAGCATGAGGACTTGCAGCGAGTTGTGAACTTCCTCAACAACTACGCAGAGGATAATGTAATAGTATTACCAGGACACAACACTTAGGTGGAAAGCTGCTGCCATCCCATGTGACAAAAGCAGGGGTGTGGCTTCTCTAAAGGAATTGATGACAACACTTGGTATGTAAAGCATAAACAACATGTTTTGATTATTTAATTTACCTCCAATATGATTGGCACTAATTTTATTGATCTCACATTATTATGTATTTTCCAGAGGTACGTGTAGTTGGGCTGTCTTCCTTCAGGTATCTGCAGAGAAAATTGCTGCCCCACATCTCAAGCACTAAGCCCAGGACAGACCTGTGCTGGCAGTGCCAGAGGAACAACTATCAGGTCTGCCAATCTGCCAAAAGCTGTTACAGTTTTTCTCAGTCGCTTTGGTGCAATTCTTGATACTACTTGTACAAATTCCAAATCATCTAGTCACCTGTGCATATCATTAAAGCAATTTCTTATTCCTTTGAACAAATTGCAATTGATAATGTACCAGTGTCAGATTTTTTCCACATGATCAATTACTCATGTCATGTTGATCAAAATATAGTAGATGGTTCTCTGTTGAATAGTGTTACCCCTCAAAACATCTAGGCATTAGTTCCTTGCATAAGCCATTACATGCAAAATTGTTGAACTATTTGTCATAAACTGTCAAGCATAGTTTTACACATTTCTATTATTACCTTTTGTACAAAGACCTGAATTGATGAATCGTGCAGGTGAAATTGACCCTCACGCATGAACGAATGTAAAGTGTTAGTTCAACCAACAATCAACCAGTTGTCTGAATTGCTCAAAGGTGCATCCCATGAAGAATCAATTAGCAAGCATATATAGACAGACCACAACACAGAGTTGCAATTTTCCAATAATGGATGGACCAGGAAACGAACAGGGTCAACAGCCAAGAGGAGGAAGAAGAGGAGCAAGGATGCGTGGTGGAAGGCAAAACAGAGGAAGAGGCAGAAGAGGACATAGGCGCATATCTGATGACATAAGGGCCACTATTGTAGACCATGTTGTCAATCATGGCCTTACAATGGCTGAGGCGGGTCGAAGGGTGCAGCCGAATATTGGGAGATCAACCGTGTCCTCAATAGTTCAAACGTTTCGAAGAGAGAACAGGCATGTCCACCAATGTACAGTGCACTGTTACTGTATATAAGCAGTATACTGTATACTTCCTACAATGCTTCATATTACAGTAGTCTACTTGTATTTCACAGCATACAGAAATATACTCTATACAGATACATACTGCACCTTACATGCACCCACCTGTATGTTTTACAGTAAAATGTGTGTTCGCATAGTTTTTGTGTCCGATGCATCACTGCATTTTTCCCCACATAGGACTGCAAGATTACCTCAAACCGGTGGCAGAGGACGCCTTTTCACACCTCAACAGGAGGAGGCTATTTGCACCATGGTCCGAACAAACAATGCCACAAGACTCAGGGAAATACAAAGGACCATTATAGAAGACAACGATGTCTTTGAAAACATCCGTACGGTTAGCATCTCAACCATCGACAGGGTGCTGCATAGAAACCAGATGAGTATGAAACAGCTGTACCATGTACCATTCCAAAGGAATGAGGACAGAGTTAAGGAGCTACGTTACCAGTATGTACAGGTAAAACATATATCTATGTAACTACTTTACAGCAACAATTTATAGTGATACATAGTACAGTAAGCATAAACTGCACACATTTCCATTGCTGTGGAAGGAACATGCAATATATGTCAATTTTATGTCACTCTTCCTTACCAAAACAAATTCAACTGTGTGTTCTGGGATATAGCGTATAATGGAGTTGGAATAAAGTGAACCCTCTCACAACTTTGTACACGTGGATGAGGCTGGCTTCAACCTGACCAAATGCAGAAGGCGGGGTCGGAATATCATCGGTCACAGAGCTACTGTGGATTTGCCAGGCCAACGGGGAGGAAATATCACCATGTGTGCAGCTATTTCGGAGCATGGTGTCCTAACCCATATCCCCCTTATAGGGCCATACAACACCCAGCATCTACTCAACTTTTTAGAGACTCTCTACAGGGCTCTCATCCCATCTCATTTGTGATAATGTGAGTTTCCATCGAACAAACATCATAAGGCAATGGTTTGTGACCCACCCGAGGATGCTCATAGAATTCTTCCCACCTTATTCACCATTCCTTAACCCAATTGAGGAGTTATTTTCAGCATGGAGGTGGAAGGTGTACGATCGTCAGCCACACACACAGATGACCCTGCTGGCTGCAATGGATGCAGCATGTGAGGACATCACAGTAGACGCCTGCAGAGGATGGATAAGGCATTCCAAAATATTCTTTCCACGTTGCATTGGAAGGGAAAATATCCGGTGTGATGTGGATGAGAATATGTGGGCCGACAGACAGGAACGTCTGGATGTGTAGAGACAGCACAACAGTGCTGCGGGCAAAGTTGTGCCTTAGGGGTGGTTTCCTGTGTTTCTAA
This sequence comes from Oncorhynchus gorbuscha, assembly GCF_021184085.1. NCBI lineage: Eukaryota > Metazoa > Chordata > Actinopteri > Salmoniformes > Salmonidae > Oncorhynchus > Oncorhynchus gorbuscha. The sequence goes on from NC_060180.1 coordinate 28,402,994, forward strand.
TTTAGTTGTTTTTCCTATGTGCCCCTTGGGTTGTCCAGTCTCTTTCAATCAATAACCCACATACAGTAATATGTAAATAGTACTGTTGAAATTGATATATGCCATAGAAGTGCAGCCTTGTGCATTGTCAATACAGTAACTGTCATCCAAACTGTAGCCTAAGTTTACATCAGGTAATACTGTCAAAGTACACAAGTTACATTGACAGCATGCCTAAACATTTTGACGACCTTGTTCATGAACAATGACTCAATGACTTATCATTCTGATGACACTGACATGATCATTGGCATGAATATTTACTTTTGAGAGATGTACTAAGGATTTTTAGTGACTGACTAGCTTTAGAAACATATCTATTGTATATTGCAGTTTGTACAAATTGTTCTGAGAAATGCACTTATTATTTTGCACATGTTAGGGATGATGTGAAAAATGCACCAAAGCGACTGAGAAAAACTGTAAGTCAGCCAAGCTGAAGAAGCAAGAGCAGCATCTCCTGCTTGTTCAGAGTGAGCATTCTGTCTACCAGAAGATGGTTGCTGACTGCAAGACCACCTGTCAAGACCTGCAGTTGTATCTGGGGGCCCCTACTGAACCAGCAAGTAAAGACATCAGGATGCATTACTGCTTTGATTTTGCTCGACAAGTAAGCAATATTTCCTCCTTTATACTGATTAAGGACATAGATAGATAGATAGATAGAGTGATAGAGTACCAGTCAAAGGTTTGGACACAACTACAGTACTCATTCAAGGGTTTTTCTTTATTTTGACTATTTTCTACATTGTAGAATAATAGCAAAGACATCAAAACTATGAAATAACACATATGGAATCATGTAGTAACCAAGAAAGTGTTAAACAAATCAAAATATATTTTAGATTTTAGATTCTTCAAAGTAGCCACCCTTTGCCTTGATAACAGCTTTGCACACTCTTGGCATTCCCTCAACCAGCTTCACGAGGAAGTTACCTGTAATGCATTTCAATTATCAGGTGTGCCTTCTTAAAAGTTAATTTGTGGAATTTCTTTCCTTCTTAAAACTTATTTTCAAATGTTGTGCGTTATTATTATTCGACCATGCTGGTCATTTATGAACATTTGAACATCTTGGCCATGTTCTGTTATAATCTCCACCCGGCACAGCCAGAAGAGGACTGGCCACCCCACATAGCCTGGTTCCTCTCTAGGTTTCTTCCTAGGTTTTGGCCTTTCTAGGGAGTTTTTCCTAGCCACCGTGCTTCTAGATCTGCATTGCTTGCTGTTTGGGGTTTTAGGCTGGGTTTCTGTACAGCACTTTGAGATATCAGCTGATGTACGAAGGGCTATATGAATACATTTGATTTGATTGGATTTGATTTAAGGCTAGGGGGCACTATTTTCACATCCAGATGAAAAGTGTGCCCAAAGTAAACTGCCTGCTACTCAGGCCCAGAGGCTAGGATTTACATATTATTAGTAGATAGAAAACACTCTGAAGTTTCTAAAACTGTTTGAAGGATGTCTGTGAGTATAATAAAACTTATTTGGCAGGCGAAACCCAGAGTACAAACAATCCAGGGAAAAACATTTTTGAGGTCACTCTCTTTTCACTGTGTTTTCAATGGAAATCTAGAATTCTGAGGTAGTTGCTTGCCGTTCTTATTGCTTCCACTAGATGTCAACAGTCTTTAAAAATTGGTTGATGTTTTTCCTTTGAGAAATAGAGAAGTAGGGCTGTCCAGAACAAGGGTCGAGTGATGTGTACTGTTGTGGTTGAGGCGCGCGACCTGAAAGCACGCTACACTTTGTTTTCCTCCGTTATTGAACACAGTTTATTCTGTCTTAAATTTGATCGATTATTTACATTTAAAAATACCTAAAGTCGGATTATGAAAGTTGTTTGAAATGTTTGGATCAAGTTTACAGGTAACTAATTAGATAATTTAAAGTCATGTTGCGGGATTTGGAACCGGTGTATTTTCTGAATCATACGTGCCAAATAAGTTGACATTTTGGATATATAACGACAGAATATATCGAACAACAGGACCATTTATGATGTTTAATGGACATATTGGTGTGCCAACAGAAGAAGATCTTCAAAGGTAAGGCATGCATTATATGTTATTTCTGACTTTTGTGTTGTGCCTGGCAGGTTCAATTATGATTTTCATGTGTATGTTTGATGGGTTGCTATCCTCAGATAATAGCATGGTTTGCTTTCGCCGTAAAGCCTTTTTTGAAATCTGACACTGGCTGGATTAACAAGAAGTTCATCTTTAAACCCATGTGTAACACTTGTATGATTTATTAATTATTATTATGAGTATTTCTGTTTTTGAATTTGGCGCACTGCTATTTCACTGGGTGTTGTTAACAGAATTGGCGCGGGAAGGGATCACTAAGAAGTTAATGCATTTGAGCCAATCAGTTGTGTTGTGACAAGGTAAGGGTGGTTTACAGAAGATAGCCCTATTATGTCAAGAACAGCTCAAATAAGCAAAGAGAAATGACAGTCGATCATTACCTTAACACATGAAGGGGGTCAATCCAGAAAATTTCAAGAACTTTGAAAGTGCAGTTGCTAAAACCATAAGGCGCTATGATGTAACTGGCTCCATGAGGACCGCTTCTGCTGCAGAGGATACGTTCATTAGAGTTACCAGCCTCAGAAATAGCATCCCAAATAAATTATTCACAGAGTTCAAGTAACAGACACATCTCAACATCAACTGTTCAGAGGAGACTGCGTGAATCAGGCCTTCATGTTCGAATTGCTGCCAAGAAACCACTACTAAAGGACACCAATAAGAAGAAGAGACTTGCTTGGGCCAAGAAACACGAGCAATGGACATTAGACCGGTGGAGGAACAAGTTAGTGCTCTGGTATTGTGCCTGGGCGATCATTCACAAGCTCCACCACAGTCTGGACCTTGACTTCCTGATCACAGGCCACACGAAGTTTGCTCCCAACTGGTTCTTCGGCCTCATCAAGCAGCACGTCAGAAAGACCAGAGTGAACACTTTTTCCGAGATTGCTGGTGTTGTGAAGGACAGCTCTGTGACTGGTCAACATCCCACCACTGGTTGGACTGGAGGATGGTACGGTGCTGGTGGAAAGCTATGGCTGGCAACAACACCTGACTCCGTACTTCAGGCCGCTGCCACAGATCAGTACCAGCACTTCAGGTGAATATCATATTCATTGCATTGTATGAGGTTATTCTTCTCATCTAAACTTGGGAGGTGAATTGATGTTATGCAAGGTTGTAATTTCTTCTAAATATGTTTTCTTACTTCCTGTTTTACAGCTTCGATGCTCTTGAGCCTGGTGTTGTTGTCGCCAATGAGTATTCGGACTCAGTTGGGACCAGGTTTCAGATGCTGCGCAACGGTGACATCCTTCCTCCCATAGATGGTACAAACAACTACACTAACTAACTACAAAAGGACATAAACAGGAATTATTATAAACTATAAATACAACAACAAACAAAAACCAACTAGCATTGTCATATGACTGGCGATCAGGAGCCCCTTCCCTTTGTATACTGAACAAAAATATAAACGCAACAGGCAACAATTTCAATGATTTTACTGGAGTTACAGAGCAGGGAAATCAGTCAGTTGAAATAAATTCATTAGACCCTAATCTATGGATTTCACTGGACTGGGAATACAGATATGCATATGTTGGTCACAGATACTTTTGTATACAGTATATAGTGTATGTCATGGGGCTACCCACTTGGGAGCAATGAGTTTCTTCCCACAAAAGGGCTTTATCAGCTGTATGAGTGGCTAGTCCCAGAGTATGAAGATGCCAGATGTGGAGGTCCTGGGCTGGCATGGCTACACGTGGTCTGTGGTTGTGAGGCAGGTTGGACGTACTGCCAAATTCTCTAAAACAATGTTGGAGGCGGCTTATGGTAGTGAAATTAACATTAAATTATCTGGCAACAGGTCTGGTGGATATTCCTGCAGTCAGCATGCAAATTGCACACTTCATCAAAACTTGAGACATCTGTGGCATTGTGTTGTGTGACAAAACTGTACATTTTAGAGTGCACAAAATGCACCTGTATAATGATTGTGTTCTTTAATCAGCTTCTTGATATGCCACACCTGTCAGGTAGGTGTATTATCTTGTCAAAGGAGAAATGCTCACTAACAGGGATGTAAACAAATATGTGCACAAAATTTGAGTGAAGTAAGATTTTTGTTTGTATACAACATTTCTGGGATCTTTTATTTCAGCTCATGAAACATGGAACCAACACTTTACATTTATATTTTTGTTCTGTATATATGAAATCAGCACCATCCCTCTTGACGTTTTATTTGGTCACAATTATCAGTCAAATCTTGAGACCTCCCACTTTCTTTTGCAATCAATCATTCTAGTGTATAATGGTGTTTACCAGTTATTTTTGAAAGAATCAAATACTAACATATTTGTTTTCAGAGTTTTAAAAATTAAAACCTTCCCCAGCAGAATCAAGGGATCATATATTGGGTTGCATCTGTCCCTATATAACTGTTTGTGGAGAGAAAACAAAATTGTGTAAAACAGGGAGTAACCACTCTTGTACTTTTGCCCAAGTGTTTGCAACTATGGGGCAATACCAGCAAATATGTAACAAATCCTCTTCGATGCCCCATATTTGTAACATGTTGTTAGTTGCCAGAACATTATAAAATGTCTTCAACTGAAACATTCATATTGTGGAGTCTAAGGTTGTTTTATAAATAAAAACCAAAAACCTTTTTTCCAGGGGATGGGAGTATTAAACTGCTCTTCTTTTGGGGCGGCAGCTGAAAGGTTGCTAGATCGAATCCCCGAGCTGACAAGGTAAAAATCTGTCGTTCTGCCCCTGAACAAGGTAGTTAACCCACTGTTCCTAGGCCATCATTGTAAATAAGAATTTGTTCTTAACTGGTTGCCTTGTTAAATAAAGGTTAAATAACATAAAAAAATCCCAGTAAGAGTGGAATTTAAGTGGGATGGCAATCCATTTGTTGTTTTCCAAATGTAAATGGTACAGGTCTTTATAAATATTATCTATAGTTAACCATCTGTGAGATTTAATTTGAGGTCAACAAACAGTTTATCTTCTCTTCCCCTTTATTTTTTCTTCCATTCTGTTGGAATTGCTGCCAGTAACTGATTGTAATTATGATTTGCACATAGAGTATGTTCCCATACATCATGCACAGTGTTTCAGATAAAATACAATACCCATTACTATCAATGATATCATTTCAAAATAAGAACCCCTTTTCCAGAAACACATTCTATGTTTCATTTGTATTTATTCATCAGTATATTTGAAATGAATCATATGATTTGGGTCGGAAAAGGGGGATCTTCTGGGGGATAATATTGAAAATGCAACCAAGCTTTAATTGATTCTTTGAAGAATAATTGAATAATAATTATAATAATTGAATAATTGAGAAGTGGGTTTGTCTTTTCTAAGATTTTACTCGTATTTACATATTGTTTTTGGCATTCAGGCTTTCAGAGAATGATTAAATATTCAATATTCCTCAAATTCAGCCTTCGATTGATTAGATATATTTACGTTGGACCTTTTCTGGTTTACCATTCCCTATAACATGAAAGATCATGGCTTCAAACTGCTTAAAGAAAACCTTATCTGGCGATGGAAGTGACAGGAAGAGATAGCTGAACTGAGAGACAATTGAGGTGTTTATCAATGTCACTCTGCCATATAAATACAAAGCTTTACCTTTCCACAGCAAAAGTATTTTGTCAATCTTGGCTAGTTTCAAATCAAAGTTCTCCTTTACAAGATCCTTCATTCTCTTTGGAATGTGGATGCCAAGCATGTCCACTGGGCCGTTGCTCCACTTAATTGGTACACAACAGGGACAAATATAGTTGGACTTTCTTAAGGAACCCACTCTCAAAATGCATTTGTCACAATTTGGTTTCAGAAAATAATTCAAATCTCCAATAAGAGCATCTATTGATGATTGTTGTATCATCTGCATATATGGACATTTTGGTTATGAGACCCTTTATGCTTAGACCTACTACATTAGAATTGTTCCTGATTCTGACGGCCATCTCCTCGATAGCCAATAAGAATGAATAAGGCGGGGGCTCCCGAGTGGTGCAGCGGTCTAAGGCACTGCATCGCAGTGCTAGGGGCGTCACTATGTCACCCTTGATACTCAGACCTACTACCCCTCCCAGTCACTACACACCCTGGTTCGATCCCGGGCTGTATCACAACCGGCCGTGATTGGGTGTCCCATAGGGAAAAATTGGCCCAGCGCTGTCCGGGTTAGGGGAGGGTTTGGCTGGGGGGCTTACTTGGCTCATCGTGCTCTAGGGACTCCTTGTGGTGGGCTGGGCGGTTGTCAGGTGAACTGTGAACTGGGTTAAGCGGGCGAGTGTTAAGAAGCGCGGTTTGATGAGGCATGTTTTGGAGTACGCATGATTTGACCCGAGCCCGTTGGGGTGTTGCAGCCATGAGATAAGATTAAAATTGGGGAGAAAAAGGGGTTAAAAAAAGTTTTAAAATAAAAAGGTGAAACTGGATCCCCTTGTTGGACCCTAAACATTTTCATAAAACAACGAATATTGTCACCAATGTAGCAAACTTCAGTTAAGCCAGACTGTTCACTTTGAGTAATTTTGCTTATTACTTTCTTCATTCTAAATGTTAAACATTTTGACAGAACACGGGTGGCACAGCACAAAGTCACGGGTCTCCAGTTTTTGAGGTGTACAGGGCTTTTATCTTGACATTTGCTCCTGCTTCAATAGTAATGTAATCAGTCCCTCTCTTTGGGTTGTTGATAGTTCCCCCTGTTCAAATGAAAAATGTAAGTACAGTTTAAGTTAGACGTTTTTACATATACCTTAATCCTAGTAAAAATTCCCTGTCTTAGGTCAGTTAAGATCACCACTTTATTTTAAGAATGTGAAATGTCAGAATAATAGTAGAGAGAATGATTTATTTCAGATTTTATTTCATTCATCACATTCACAGTGGGTCAGAAGTTTACATACACTCAATTAGTATTTGGTAGCATTGCCTTTAAATTGTTTAATTTGGGTCAAACATTTCTGGTAACATTCCACAAGCTTCCCACATTAAGTTGGGTGAATTTTGGCCCAATTCCTCCTTACAGAGCTGGTGTAACTGAGTCAGGTTTGTGAGCCTCCTTGCTCGCACACGCTTTTTCAGTTCTGCCCACAATTTTCTATGGGATTGAGGTCAGGGCTTTGTGATGGCCACTCCAATATCTTGACTTTTGTTGTCCTTAAGCCATTTTGCCACAACTTTGGGTCAATTGTCCATTTGGAAGACCCATTTGCGACCAAGCTTGAACTTCCTGACTGATGTCTTGAGATGTTGCTTCAATATATCCACAAAATGTTCCTACCTCATGATGCCATCTATTTTGTGAAGTGCACCAGTCCCTCCTGCAGCAAAACAGGCCCACAACATGATGCTGCCACCCCAGTGCTTCACGGTTGGGATGGTGTTCCTCAGCTTGCAAGCCTCCCCCTTTTTCCTCCAAATGTAACGATGGTTATTATGGCCAAACAGTTCTATTTTTGTTTCATCAGACCAGAGGACATTTCTCCAAAAAGTATGATCTTTGTCATCATGTGCAGTTGCAAACCGTAGTCTGGCTTTTTCATGGCAGTTTTGGAGCAAGGGCTTCTTCCTTGCTGAGCGGCCTTTCAGGTTATGTCGATATAGGACTCGTTTTACTGTGGATATAGATACATTTGTACATGTTTCCTCCAGCATCTTCACAAGGTCCTTTGATGTTGTTCTGGGATTGAGTTGCACTTTTCGCAGCAAAGTACGTTCATCTCTAGGAGACATAATGAGTCTCCTTCCTGAGCGGTATGACGGCTGCGTGGTCCCATGGTGTTTACTATTGTTTGTTCAGATGAACGTGGTACCTTCAGGCATTTGGAAATTGCTCCCAAGGATGAACTAGGCTTGTGGAGGTCTACCATTTATTTTCTGAGGTCTTTTGATTTTCCCATGATGTCAAGCAAAGAGGCACTGGGTTTGAAGGTCGGCCTTGAAATCTCCACATGTACACCTCCAATTGACTCAAATTATGTCAATTATCCTATCAGAAGCATCTAAAGCCATGACATAATTTTCTGGAAATTTCCAAGCTGTTTAAAGGCACAATCAACTTAGTGTATGTAAACTTCTGACCTACTGGAATTGTGATTTAGTGAATTATAAGTGAAATAATCTGTCTGTAAACAATTGTTGGAACAATTACCTGTGTCATAAACAAAGTAGATGTCCTAACCAACTTGCCAAAACTATAGTTTGTTAACAGGAAATGTGTGGAGTGGTTAAAAAATACATTTTAAGGATTCCAACCTAAGTGTATGTAAACTTCCGACTTCAACTGTAGGTGAGCAAATATTATTTGATTTCTGTAAAAAGATCATGCACCCCTCAATTGGTATACCATTGAAGCCAGGAGATTTACCAGTTTGGAAGAGTTCATTGCCATTAGTAGTTCATCATCAGCGATCAAACCCTCACAGGATGATTTTTGCATTTCTGTTAAATGGTTCTCATAGTCTTCAGGGATGCCTTTTCTATTACAAAATTCAGACAAGCAAATGAGGCCCTTCTTATCATGGTCCGATAGCAGAGATTCAGTTCATATTGGGCGTCATGGCCCTTCGGCGTACAGTCTGCACAGGAATCCATCTGTCCGCCTACTCTTCCATTGCGTATGGACAAGCAACGAGCATGCATATCAAAGAGTATCCCTCTTCACTCAGTAGCTAAAGTTTGAGTTCATGTTAGGTCAATGTTGTTGGGTTTACATTACGCTTTTCCAGAGGTACGATGGCTTTAATGGATTCTTCAGTCTGAAAGACACTAAATGTTCCTTCCCTTAATATTGCCTGATCTCTTAAATTCTGTCTGCATTATGGACACTCACATGTTAACCATACTCTCATACACCCCTAGATGAAAGAATTAGCATGGAACATTAGTCGTCTTCATCAAAACTAACACTGCTTTGTCCTCTCTTTAATGTTATGCTACTTGCATGTTGAGCAAGGGTGGTACCTGGCAAACCTCTGTTCAACATTGATGTTGGCAACCAATGACAAGAAACACTATATATACAAAAGTATGTGGACATCCCTTCAAATTAGTGGATTCGGCAATTTCAGCCGCACCCATTGTTGACAGGTGTATAAAATCAAGCACACAGCTAGATGCTCCATAGACAAACTTAAACAGTAGAATGGCCCATACTGTGACTGTAACCTCTCCAACAAGTTAGTTTGTCAAATTTCTGCCATGCTAGAGCTGCCCCGGTCAACTGTAAGTGATGTTATTGTGAAGTGGAAACGCCTAGGTGAAACAACAGCTCAGCACTCACTACCGAGTTCAAAACTGCCTCTGGAAGAAACATCAGCACAAGTGCTGTTTGTCGGGAGCTTCATGAAATGGGTTTCCATGGCCAAAACCTATTTCATGAAGCTCACAAGCCTAAGATCACCATGTGCAATGCCAAGCGTCAGCTGGAGTGATGTAAAGCTTGCAGCCTTGGACTCTGGAGCAGTGGAAATGTGTTCTGTGGAGTGATGAATCATTCTTCACCATCTGGCAGTCCGGTTATATATGTAGAACACTACATGACAGAATGCATAGTCCCAACTGTGGAAGCGGAAAAGGGTCTTGGGCTGTTTTTCATGGTTCGGGCTAGGCCATTTAATTCCAGTGAAGGAAATCTTAACGCTACAACATAGAATGGCATTCTAGACGATTCTGTGCTTCAAACTGTGGCAACAGTTTAGGGGAGGCCATTTCCTGTTTCACCATCACAATGCTCCCGTGCACAAAGCGAGGTCCATACAGAAATGATTTGTTGAGATCGGTGTGAAAGAACACAAGCGAAGGTAACCGGCCATGCGTCGTATGAGAAATATAAGAGATACTGTCATGTTTGTCATTTATTATCATGTCTCGTCCCTGTGCTCCCCATTCTATTCGTTTCCCTCTGCTGGTCTTATTAGGTTCTTTCCCTCTTTCTATCCCTCTCTCTCCCCCTCCCTCTCTCACTCTCTCGCTCTCTCTTCTCTCTATCGTTCCGTTCCTGCTCCCAGCTGTTCCTATTCCCCTAATCATCATTTAGTCTTCCCACACCTGTTCCCGATCCTTTCCCCTGATTGGAGTCCCTACTTATTCCTTTGTGTTCCGTTCCTGTCCTGTCGGTTCCTTGTTTAGTATTCACCGTGCTGTGATTGTGTTTCGCCCTGTCCTGTCGTGTTTTTTGCCTTCATCAGATGCTGCGTGTGAGCAGGTGTCTCTGTCAACTACGGCCTGCGCCTACCCGGCGACCTGCAGTCTGTGGCCGCTTCTCCTGTTATTCCCCTCTACAGACTAGAGGATGTCTGTTATTCCCTGTTTGGACTTGAATAAACTCTGTTTCTGTTAAGTCGCTTTTGGGTCCTCTTTCACCCGCATGACAGAAGGAACCGACCAAGGAATGGACCCAGCGACTTCAGACGCTCGTTACACTGCCGTCGAGATCCAAGGAGCCATGCTCGGCAGACACGAGCAGGAATTGTCTGCTGCTCGCCATGCCGTGGAGAACCTGGCCGCTCAGGTTTCCGACCTCTCTGGACAGTTCCAGAGTCTACGTCTCGTGCCACCTGTTACTTCCTGGCCTGCCGAGCCTCCAGAACCTAGGGTTAATAACCCACCTTGCTACTCCGGGCAGCCCACTGAGTGCCGCTCCTTTCTCACGCAGTGTGAGATTGTGTTCTCTCTCCAACCCAACACATACTCTAGAGAGAGAGCTCGGGTTGCTTACGTCATTTCACTCCTTACTGGCCGGGCTCGAGAATGGGGCACAGCTATCTGGGAGGCAAGGGCTGATTGCTCTAACAAGTTCCAGAACTTTAAGGAGGAGATGATTCGGGTTTTTGACCGTTCAGTTTTTGGTAGGGAGGCTTCTAGGGCCCTGGCTTCCTTATGCCAAGGTGAACGGTCCATAACGGATTATTCTATTGAGTTTCGCACTCTTGCTGCCTCTAGTGAGTGGAACGAGCCGGCGCTGCTCGCTCGTTTTCTGGAGGGACTCCACGCAGTGGTTAAGGATGAGATTCTCTCCCGGGAGGTTCCTTCAGATGTGGACTCTTTGATTGCTCTCGCCATCCGCATAGAACGACGGGTAGATCTTCGTCACCGGGCTCGTGGAAGAGAGCTCGCATCAACGGTGTTTCCCTGCTCCGCATCGCAACCATCTCCCTCCTCTGGCTTTGAGACTGAGCCCATGCAGCTGGGAGGGATTCGCATCTCGACTAAGGAGAGGGAACGGAGGATCACCAACCGCCTGTGCCTCTATTGCGGAGTTGCTGGACATTTTGTTAATTCATGTCCAGTAAGAGGCCAGAGCCCATCAGTAAGCGGAGGGCTACTGGTGAGCGCTACTACTCAGTTCTCTTCATCTAGATCTTGTACTACTATGTCGGTCCATCTACGCTGGACCGGTTCGGTGCTACATGCAGTGCCTTGATTGACTCTGGGGCTGAGGGTTGTTTCATGGACGAAGCATGGGTTCGGAAACATAACATTCCTTTCAGACCGTTAGACAAGCCTACGCCCATGTTTGCCTTAGATGGTAGTCATCTTCCCAGTATCAAATTTGAGACACTACCTTTAACTCTCACAGTATCTGGTAACCACAGTGAGACTATTTCTTTTTTGATTTTCCGTTCACCGTTTACACCTGTTGTTTTGGGTCATCCCTGGCTAGTATGTCATAATCCTTCTATTAATTGGTCTAGTAATTCTATCCTATCCTGGAACGTTTCTTGTCATGTGAAGTGTTTAATGTCTGCCATCCCTCCCGTTTCTTCTCTCCCTACTTCTCAGGAGGAACCTGGCGATTTGACAGGAGTGCCGGAGGAATATCATGATCTGCGCACGGTCTTCAGTCGGTCCCGAGCCAACTCCCTTCCTCCTCACCGGTCGTATGATTGTAGTATTGATCTCCTTCCAGGGACCACTCCTCCTCGAGGTAGACTATACTCTCTGTCGGCTCCCGAACGTAAGGCTCTCGAGGATTATTTGTCTGTGTCTCTTGACGCCGGTACCATAGTGCCTTCTTCTTCTCCGGCCGGGGCGGGGTTCTTTTTTGTTAAGAAGAAGGACGGTACTCTGCGCCCCTGCGTGGATTATCGAGGGCTGAATGACATAACGGTTAAGAATCGTTATCCGCTTCCCCTTATGTCATCAGCCTTCGAGATTCTGCAGGGAGCCAGGTGCTTTACTAAGTTGGACCTTCGTAACGCTTACCATCTCGTGCGCATCAGAGAGGGGGACGAGTGGAAAACGGCGTTTAACACTCCGTTAGGGCATTTTGAGTACCGGGTTCTGCCGTTCGGTCTTGCCAATGCGCCAGCTGTTTTTCAGGCATTAGTTAATGATGTTCTGAGAGACATGCTGAACATCTTTGTTTTTGTCTATCTTGACGATATCCTGATTTTTTCTCCGTCACTCGAGATTCATGTTCAGCACGTTCGACGTGTCCTACAGCGCCTTTTAGAGAATTGTCTCTACGTAAAGGCTGAGAAGTGCTCTTTTCATGTCTCCTCCGTTACTTTTCTCGGTTCCGTTATTTCCGCTGAAGGCATTCAGATGGATTCCGCTAAGGTCCAAGCTGTCAGTGATTGGCCCGTTCCAAGGTCACGTGTCGAGTTGCAGCGCTTTTTAGGTTTCGCTAATTTCTATCGGCGTTTCATTCGTAATTTCGGTCAAGTTGCTGCCCCTCTCACAGCTCTTACTTCTGTCAAGACGTGTTTTAAGTGGTCCGGTTCCGCCCAGGAGCTTTTGATCTTCTAAAAGAACGTTTTACGTCCGCTCCTATCCTCGTTACTCCTGACGTCACTAGACAATTCATTGTCGAGGTTGACGCTTCAGAGGTAGGCGTGGGAGCCATTCTATCCCAGCGCTTCCAGTCTGACGATAAGGTTCATCCTTGCGCTTATTTTTCTCATCGCCTGTCGCCATCTGAGCGCAACTATGATGTGGGTAACCGTGAACTGCTCGCCATCCGCTTAGCCCTAGGCGAATGGCGACAGTGGTTGGAGGGGGCGACCGTTCCTTTTGTCGTTTGGACAGACCATAAGAACCTTGAGTACATCCGTTCTGCCAAACGACTTAATGCCCGTCAAGCTCGTTGGGCGTTGTTTTTCGCTCGTTTCGAGTTTGTGATTTCTTACCGTCCGGGTAGCAAGAACACCAAGCCTGATGCCTTATCCCGTCTGTTTAGTTCTTCTGTGGCTTCTACTGATCCCGAGGGGATTCTTCCTTATGGGCGTGTTGTCGGGTTAACAGTCTGGGGAATTGAAAGACAGGTTAAGCAAGCACTCACGCACACTGCGTCGCCGCGCGCTTGTCCTAGTAACCTCCTTTTCGTTCCTGTTTCCACTCGTCTGGCTGTTCTTCAGTGGGCTCACTCTGCCAAGTTAGCTGGTCATCCCGGTGTTCGAGGCACTCTTGCGTCTATTCGCCAGCGCTTTTGGTGGCCGACTCAGGAGCGTGACACGCGCCGTTTCGTGGCTGCTTGTTCGGACTGCGCGCAGACTAAGTCGGGTAACTCTCCTCCTGCCGGTCGTCTCAGACCGCTCCCCATTCCTTCTCGACCATGGTCTCACATCGCCTTAGACTTCATTACCGGTCTGCCGTTGTCTGCGGGGAAGACTGTGATTCTTACGGTTGTCGATAGGTTCTCTAAGGCGGCACATTTCATTCCCCTCGCTAAACTTCCTTCCGCTAAGGAGACGGCACAAATCATTATTGAGAATGTATTCAGAATTCATGGCCTCCCGTTAGACGCCGTTTCAGACAGAGGCCCGCAATTCACGTCACAGTTTTGGAGGGAGTTCTGTCGTTTGATTGGTGCGTCCGTCAGTCTCTCTTCCGGGTTTCATCCCCAGTCTAACGGTCAAGCAGAGAGGGCCAATCAGACGATTGGTCGCATACTACGCAGCCTTTCTTTCAGAAACCCTGCGTCTTGGGCAGAACAGCTCCCCTGGGCAGAATACGCTCACAATTCGCTTCCTTCGTCTGCTACCGGGTTATCTCCGTTTCAGAGTAGTCTGGGTTACCAGCCTCCTCTGTTCTCATCCCAGCTTGCCGAGTCCAGCGTTCCCTCCGCTCAAGCGTTTGTCCAACGTTGTGAGCGCACCTGGAGGAGGGTGAGGTCTGCACTTTGCCGTTACAGGGCACAGACGGTGAGAGCCGCCAATAAACGCAGGATTAAGAGTCCAAGGTATTGTTGCGGCCAGAGAGTGTGGCTTTCCACTCGCAACCTTCCTCTTACGACAGCTTCTCGTAAGTTGACTCCGCGGTTCATTGGTCCGTTCCGTGTCTCCCAGGTCGTCAATCCTGTCGCTGTGCGACTGCTTCTTCCGCGACATCTTCGTCGCGTCCATCCTGTCTTCCATGTCTCCTGTGTTAAGCCCTTTCTTCGCACCCCCGTTCGTCTTCCCTCCCCCTCCCGTCCTTGTCGAGAGCGCACCTATTTACAAGGTACATAAGATCATGGACATGCGTTCTCGGGGACGGGGTCACCAATACTTAGTGGATTGGGAGGGTTACGGTCCTGAGGAGAGGAGTTGGGTTCCGTCTCGGGACGTGCTGGACCGTTCACTCATCGATGATTTCCTCCGTTGCCGCCAGGATTCCTCCTCGAGTGCGCCAGGAGGCGCTCGGTGAGTGGGGGGTACTGTCATGTTTGTCATTTATTATCATGTCTCGTCCCTGTGCTCCCCATTCTATTCGTTTCCCTCTGCTGGTCTTATTAGGTTCTTTCCCTCTTTCTATCCCTCTCTCTCCCCCTCCCTCTCTCACTCTCTCGCTCTCTCTTCTCTCTATCGTTCCGTTCCTGCTCCCAGCTGTTCCTATTCCCCTAATCATCATTTAGTCTTCCCACACCTGTTCCCGATCCTTTCCCCTGATTGGAGTCCCTACTTATTCCTTTGTGTTCCGTTCCTGTCCTGTCGGTTCCTTGTTTAGTATTCACCGTGCTGTGATTGTGTTTCGCCCTGTCCTGTCGTGTTTTTTGCCTTCATCAGATGCTGCGTGTGAGCAGGTGTCTCTGTCAACTACGGCCTGCGCCTACCCGGCTTCTAACCTGCAGTCTGTGGCCGCTTCTCCTGTTATTCCCCTCTACAGACTAGAGGATGTCTGTTATTCCCTGTTTGGACTTGAATAAACTCTGTTTCTGTTAAGTCGCTTTTGGGTCCTCTTTCACCCGCATGACAGATACGTTGCACAGCTCAAGCTACACATGGTTAATATTCACACATAGTATACAGTCTTGTAATGGTAGGGTGACTTTAGCTGGTCTATTTGATATCTAAAGGGTGCTTTCTGCCATAGCTACACATAGCCGTATGGCATATCGTTGTGCTATTTTGGGTATTGGTATCGCTTACCGTGCTCACTGCTTGTAGGTAGTTTTATATATTGACTCTTTGCTTGGGCCGTGAGCTACCCTGAAGGAGCAGAGCCTATATCGCCTAGACTTGCATTATTCATTCTTTAATAAATGGTTAAACATATTTCTATGTGGTGTTTCCTCCTTTCTGAAATGAAGCGGAACCCAAGTGCCCACGATTGCACCAATTAGATGCTAGCAGCAATCACTCCTAACTTACTTACTCCTAACTCACTTCCTGCTGCCACTTACTGCTACTGCTAGTATGTTCACTTATTTTGCTCCCACTACCACCCTAACCTCCACCTATTAGGTTTTGTTTTCCTGCTGGGGGATTGGTATAGCTTACCACACTCACTGCTTGTTTATATATGGATGCTTTGCTTGGGCAAGGAGTTACCCTGAAGGAGCAGAGCCTATGTTGCCAAGATTTGCATTATTCATTCTTTAATACATGGTTAAACATATTTATATGTGGTGTTTCTTTTCTGAACTGTAAATTACGTACTGATTATGAGGAAAGCCGTAGTCCTTTACTTCAGTCAATGACTAAAAGCACCCTCTTTGGCCTTATGGGTGGAATGATATTAATCTTTTTCATCATTAACCTGTTAAGTCGACCCTCTACCTTTTCGAACATTCTGTTAAAAATCGCGCAACATTTCAGTGCCCTGCTACTCATGCCAGGAATATAGTATATGCACATGATTATTATGTGTGGATAGAAAACACTCAGACGTTTATAAAACTGGTTAAATCACGGCTGTGACTTTAACAGAGCGTGAGTTTCATCGAATAGCGCAGGAAAACCTGATCGCTGAAAATGGAAATAAATATCCTTGCGCTTACTTCCAGGAATTGTTCAAAGTGAACCGAATTACATGAGACCGAGGTTTAGCGCCTACAGATACCACACGTTGTCTAGAGTCTTGTCATTTGATTCGCAATTGATTCTTGGTCTAACCGGTTCAAGGGAACTCCTTCCCTCCTGTCTCCGACCGGATGTTTTGGTCGAGCTCTCTCCGGCCATGTTTTTTTCCAGACGCTTATTAACGTGTACTAATACCTAAAGTTGCATTACAAAAGTATTTCGAAGTGTTTTGTGAAAGTTTATCGTCGAATTTTTGAATTTTAAAAAATGACGTTACGTTATGAAACGCTATTTTTTTTCATTTATCATACAGTCTACATAGAACGATATCTAGGCTATATATGGACCGATTTAATTGAAAAAAAGACCCAATAGTGATTATGGGACATCTAGGAGTGCCAACAAAGAAGATGGTGAAAGGTAATGAATGTTTTATATTTTATTGTGCGGTTTGTGTAGCGCCGAATATGCTAATTATTTTGTTTACGTCCCCTGTGGGTCTTTTGTGGTGTTACATGCTATCAGATAATAGCTTCTCATGCTTTCGCCGAAAAGCATTTTAAAAATCTGACTTGTTGCCTGGATTCACAACGAGTGTAGCTTTAATTCAATACCCTGCATGTGTATTTTAATGAACGTTTGAGTTTTAACTAATACTATTAGCATTTAGCGTAGCGCATTTGCATTTCCAGAGCTCTAGATGGGACGCCTGCGTGCCAGGTAGGAGCAAGTGGTTAATAACGTTTTTTTTTTTAACAACGAAAATCTGGTGTTTCCATGTCAAACAGTTTTGTTGTATTTAAGTCTTCTGTGATGTATATAAAGTGTAGTATTGGGATGCAAACTCAATATAGTATACATTTAAAGTCTACATCTGTCACGTCCTGACCTTAGTTCATTTTTTATGTCTCTATTTTAGGGCGTGAGTTGGGGTGGGCATTCTATGTTTTGTGTTCTATGTTTTCTATTTCTATGTGTTTGGCCTAGTATGGTTCCCAATCAGAGGCAGCTGGCAATCGTTGTCTCTGATTGAGAACCATACATAAGCAGCCTGTTTTTCCCACTTGAGTTGTGGGTAGTTGTTTTCTGTCTCTCTACCAGACAGGACTTATGTGCTTTTGTTTACGGTGTGGTTCAATGTTCAGTTATTGAATAAATTTAACATGGACACTTACCACGCTGTGCTTTGGTCCTCTTCTCCTTCCACTAACGAAAACCGTTACAATATCTGACATGGTACAGGTGTCTTATTTCTTTAAACCCATAACCATGTGTCTGAGGTGTATACTTGTGTTACAAAATAGATTTGTTTAATACTACCAAGAATCACCCTGTGTCCTTGATTTAGCCCTCTGCAATAAAAGGTTATGAAAAAAATAATAATAATCAAGTTTGAAAGTAAAAAATGTTTAGCACCTTTTTCTCCCCAATTTCGTGATATCCAATTGGTGGTTACAGTCTTGTCCCATCGCTGCAATTCCCGTAAGGACTCGAAAGAGGCGAAGGTCGAGAGTCGTGCGTCCTCCGGCTGGGATGCCAAGCCTCACTGCTTCTTGACACAAAGCTCGCTTAACCTGGAAGCCAGCCGCACCAAAGTGTTGGAGGAAACACTGACACACCTGGCGACCGTGTCAGCGTGCATGCACCTGGCCAGCCACTGAAGTCTCTAGAGCGCGATGGGACAAGGACATTCCAGCCAGCCAAACCCTCCCCTAATCCGGACGACGCTGGGGAAATTGTGCACTCATCGGTCTCCTGGTCGCGGCAGTTGCGACACAGCCTTGGATCGAACCAGGACCTGCTAGCACTGCGATTCAGTGCCTTAGACCGTTGCACTACCAGGGAGGCCAAGTTTCAAAGTTAAAGGGGAATTTCACCCTGGCTCTGCCACGGAATATAGTCATTACTATATTAATAACATTACATTTTTATCATAAATATCACAATTATCCAAACCACAAGCTAGAACTAGCACATTTTCATTTCACTGGTAGAATTGCAAAGTTTTGACTTCCTGTGTATGTAACGGATGTGAAATAGCTAGCTAATTAGCGGTGGTGCGCGCTAAATAGCGTTTCAATCGGTGACGTCACTTGCTCTGAGACCTTGAAGTAGTGGTTCCCCTTGCTCTGCAAGGGCTGCTATTTTTGTTGGAGCGATGGGTAACGATGCTTTGTGGGTGACTGTTGTTAATGTGTGCAGAGGTTCGCGCCTGGGTATGGGCGGGGGGACGGTCTAAAGTTATACTGTTACATTGATGCTGTTGAACCGGATCACTGGTTTTTGCGGAAAAGGAGGAGGTCAAAAGGGGGGTGAGTGTAATGGATGTGAAATAGCTAGCTAGTTAGCGGTGGTGCACACTAAATAGCGTTTCAATCGGTGACGTCACTTGCTCTGAGACCTTGAAGTAGTGGTTCCCCTTGCTCTGCAAGGGTTGCGGCTTTTGTGGAGCGATGGGTAACGATGCTTTGTGGGTGACTGTTGTTGATGTGCGCAGAGGGTCCCTGGTTTGCACCCGGGTATGGGCAAGGGGACGGTCTAAAGTTATACTGTTACATGTATTCGTCTGCTCATAGTGAATCACAAAGTCCAGCATTCATAGTGAATGTAGATACCGCCCGCTAAGGTAGATGGGGCATTCCCACAAACTTCGATGATGGCATTGTGTATGTACTCAGAACTTTTTTTGTTTACAATGTTGTTTTTTACTAACGTTTGTCATCATGCCTGTGTGGTGTTCTGTGTTAATTACAAACAAGCACGAAAATGAGTTATCTTTCACCGTTCTACCATTCCCCAGATGCTGCCAGTGGCTTGTGGCTATTAAGAATGATGCACCTTACGGTGAAAAAAAAATACCAGAGGGATTTTAGGCTGAACTGAGGGGGAATCCATTTCGACTCCAGTTGAGAGGTTTTCTTTCACAACAAATGGAAGATTCTCGATTAGAGGTAAACTAATGTTAGCTAGCTTGCTAGCCTAGCTAGGTAGGTTAACTAGCTAATGTTACAGTCCTGTATTGAACTCTGAAAGCCATCTGATAAATCATATACAGTGGGGGAAACAAGTATTTGATACATTGCCGATTTTGCAGGTTTTCCTACTTACAAAGCATGTAGAGGTCTGAAATGTTTTATCATAGGTACACTTCACCTGTGAGAGACGGAATCTAAAACAAAAATCCAGAAAATCACATTGTATGATTTTTAAGTAATTATATTGCATGACATAAGTATTTAATCACCTACCAACCAGTAAGAATTCCGGCTCTCACAGACCTTTTAGTTTTTCTTTAAGAAACCCCCCTGTTCTCCACTCATTACCTCTATTAACTGCACCTGTTTGAACTCGTTACCTGTATAAAAGACACCTGTCCACACACTCAATCAAACAGACTCCAACCTCTCCACAATGGCCAAGACCAGAGAGCTGTGTAAGGACATCAGGGATACAATTGTAGACCTGCACAAGGCTGCAGGTTACAGGACAATAGGCAAGCAGCTTGGTGAGAAGGCAAAAACTGTTGGCGCAATTATTCGAAAATGGAAGAAGTTGAAGTAGACGGTCAATCACCCTCGGTCTGGGGCTCCATGCAAGATCTCACCTCGTGGGGCATCAATGATCATGAGGAAGGTGAGGGATCAGCCCAGAACTACACAGCAGGACCTGGTCAATGACCTGAAGAGAGCTGGGACCACAGTCTCAAAGAAAACCATTAGTAACACACTACGCCGTCATGGATTAAAATCCTGCAGCGCATGCAAGGTCCCCCTGCTCAAGCTAGCGCATGTCTAGGCCCGTCTGAAGTTTGCCAATGACCATCTGGATGATCCAGAGGAGGAATGGGAGAAGGTCATGTGGTCTGATGAGACAAAAATAGAGCTTTTTGGTCTAAACTCCACTCGTCGTGTTTGGAAGAAGAAGAAGGATGAGTACAACCCCAAGAACACCATCCCAACCGTGAAGCATGGAGGTGGAAACATCATTCCTTGGGGATGCTTTTCTGCAAAGGGGACAGGATGACTGCACTGTATTGAGGGGAGGATGGATGGGGCCATGTATCGTGAGATCTTGGCCAACAACCTCCTTCCCTCAGTAAGAGCATTGAAGATGGGCCGTGGCTGGGTCTTCCAGCATAACAACGACCCGAAACGCACAGCTAGGGCAACTAAGGAGTGGCCTAGAAGCATCTCAAGGTCCTGGATTGGCCTAGCCAGTCTCCAGACCTGAACCCAATAGAAAATCTTTGGAGGGAGCTGAAAGTCCGTATTGCCCAGTGATAGCCCCGAAACCTGAAGGATCTGGAGAAGGTCTGTATGGAGGAGTGGGCCAAAATCCCTGCTGCAGTGTGTGCAAACCTGGTCAAGAACTACAGGAAAGGTATGATCTCTCTAATTGCAAACAAAGGTTTCTGTACCAAAATAATAAGTTCTGCTTTTCTGATGTATCAAATACTTATGTCATGCAATACAATGCTAATTAATTACTTTAAAATCATACAATGTGATTTTCTGGATTTTTGTTTTAGATTCCGGCTCTCACAGTTGAAGTGTACCTATAATTTAAAAAAATGACAGACCTCTACATGCTTTATAATTAGGAAACACTGCCAATTTTTTGCAGGTTATCAAATACTTGTTTTCCCCACTGTAGGTATCTTTTTTGGTATACACACACTCAATAACTTTTGCCAATACCATGGTAGTAACTGCTGGACTGGTAATTACCTTCAGCAGAGTAAAAATGTTTGTTCGTTCTATCTTTGACTGACGTTAGTTAACATAAGCTAGCTAATGTTAGCAAATTAGAGTAGCTCAATCTGGTAGCAATCTTTTCGATACTTGTGTGGAAAACACTCAGTTACAAAAAATGGAATTGTCACCATAGCTAACTCTGTTTGTGTGTTGGTAGCAATGATGAATGTGGTTGGTTCTCAGCCAGTCTCAGCTGGCTAGCAATCTTGTGATGCTAGATAGCAAGCTGACAATATTGAAATGTCGATGCTAAGCTAGCCAGTCTAATAGAGAACAATACAATTAGTTGGGTGGTTAAATTGTGTATTTTGTTGTAGGTGAATCCACAGAATCCACCAACATGCGCTTTCAACCCTTAGCTCTGCACAAGTTGAAGGTAAGTTGGCAAAAAATATTTACAAGCTGACGGCTAAGATAGCTCAATTTACAGTAAGCGTGGTATAAACATGAATTGGGTAGAGTTTGTATGGTTAGTGTTGGTGTTATAGGGTTACAGGTGGTTAAAGGTAGCCTGAGGACCATAGTCCCTTCCAGACCATGTCATCAATTATGCCTCTTTGAAAAACTCAGGTTATTTGACCCCAAAGCGGTGGCATTTTGGGTACACAAGCATGAGGGACCGGACACACCTTGCGGTTATAGAGCACAACAAGATTGTGGGACAGAAACCAGCAACGGACACTGAAAGGTATAAAATCCAGACTACAACAGTAATGACACAACCACCTCATTCTTCTCTCTACAGATTCTCCAAACACAATGCAAAGACACGTCTACAGAAATCCCCTGCAAAGGGCTACTAATTAACAAGAATGATCTGTCAAAGTAAATGTGCTGGGGGAGGTTTACAGACAGTACTTTGAGATGAGGAAGGTTTTTTTATTTGTGCTTAGACAGTAAATGTATTGTTGTGTATGAGAGCGATTATGGTGTCATTTTTCCTCCATCTCCCATACACAACAATTCATACTGTGTAAGAAAAGCCCCCTAAGACTTTTCACACCTTTAGTCCCCCAGCCCATTCACTTTGTTACTTATCTTATCCTCTCAAAAGTAGCTCCCAATGTCCCTTTATTGTTCATAAACAATACTCTAGCCTGTCACATTCGGTTGACACCTTTACCAACAAAGGCGTGTTGCCCTACATCCCTTCCACAATGCTAACACCACAACCATGTCTTTCCAGGAGACGTGTAGTACCAGCAAATATTCTGCAAGAGGACCAAACATTTGGTGGTTAAGAAGCTCTACACCACTTTCTGCAAAGTCTTATCCAGCTGGGCATTAACCATAGACAGGACAAGACCAATCGCCATAAGCACAAAGAGTCTCAGCTTCGCCAGCCCACCATGCTGAACATCATTGCCAATGTACCAAAGCTGGATATAGGACTATGTCTGCGTTTACACATGCAGCACAATTCTGATATTTTTTTGTTAACTAATTGGTATTTCCACCAAACAGATTGGTTCTGAAAAAGATCTGATGTGATTAAGACCAATTAGTGGAAAAAATATCAGAATTGGGCTGCCTGTGTCTCAAAATAAGTCCATGTAGAACAGGGGTTTCCAACCCTGTTTCTGGAGAGCTACCCTCCTGTAGGTTTTCACTCCAACCCCAGTTGTAATGCACCTGGATCAGCTTATCAACCAGCTAATTATTAGAGTCAGGTGTGCTAGATTAGGATTGGAGTGAACCTACAGTACGGTATCTCTCCAGAAACAGGGTTGAAGAGCTCTGATATAGAACCACAAAATAAATATGGATATTTTCTATCAATCTTCGAAATGTGTCTGCCTTTATGGATTTAAAGAATAAATGTATATAAACTGTACAGGGCCCTGTAGCATCAAACATATGCTAGACATTCAGAAATCTAAATGTTTATTTGTGAAAAATCTCAAATACAGGGGAGTGTACACTATTTACTACTAACTCAAGAAAACTGGTTATTCAACAAGAATGTTATATGGTAAAAGTAACATACCCACAAAAATGTATGAACAGTGTAGTACTGTTCAGTGTTTTTCAGGGGTAGAGACACACAAGTCCAGAGAACTGTAGCTATAGATTGTTACACCAGATAATTTGATTTACCCAAATATTTTTGCCGATATCTTGTCTATTTCAAGTCTTCTCTCATTGATCGAGACAGGTCTCTGTCATCATGACATGCAGAACTTTGGGGTGAACACCCAGCTGTCTCCAATGAGGTGTCCGCCCAAGTTCTGCATTTCATGATGACAGAGCCCTGTTTTCGATCAATGAGAAAAGACTTAAAATAGACAAGATGGTGGCGTACACATGGTTGGATTACTCCATGTAGTAAAAATAATTTATTTTAATAAAGGAGAATTTTCTCAATTCAAACGGACCCCCTGCAATTGGACACAGACATTTTATGAGACTCCTGTTTCCCCCAAATCGAGGTCAAAAATGGCATCGCTAAGGCTGGTAGAAAATTCTGTGCTACACCAAACAGTACCTATCCTGTAACTCCCAGTGATGGATAACAAAAATATTTGGTTAAATCATATAATCTGGTGTAACAATCTGTAGTTAAGAGAACTGATGGTCATGATGAAATTGCCATTCACAAAGAAACATACATCATTAAGAAAATACAGCATGATCAGTGTACTAAAGTTCAGGGAATGCTTGTAAAGCTGTGGGAGTGTTATCATGATAAAACTGCCATTCAGCCCCTCATGAGTCATCTGCTTGAAATCCAGCATAGTCTAGAAGGGATAGAGTTCACAGGATACATTTCTGCTACAATTACACACGCATGCAAAGGGTTTATGTTTCTGTATCTAGAATCCACTCCAGGAAGAAATCCAGGCACAACACGATATTGTCTGTAAAACAATAAAAAATATTGTACAGTTGAACAGTTTGAACGACAGTTGAATATGTGACACATTAATGCCAAAATAGCACGCAAAACAGGCCAGCCCTGAATGATGGGTCGCCACTGCCTGATAGACATGACTGTAGGTAGATACTAGGTGTTTCTCAATCTGCGTATTACCGTGGTCCACACTCTCATGCTCCATGTGCATTCTCCGAGGACTTTCTCTTAAGTATGTTCTTGTGAGAACGAGAGTGAGGAGAACGCATAAAACATTACTTCTGAGAAGCACTCGCACTCCCCCTACTGTATTACCTCACGCTGCATCTCCCCATTCACTGAACATTCTTCCATCCAGGACAATGGCAACAATAAAGACGCAACAGGGTAGCTAGCTAACAATTCTTTGTAGCTATCTGGCTAGCTAACAGTAGTAGGTAGCCAGTTAGCTCTGACGTACCATAGTCTCTTTTTTGCTTTCTTGTGTAAGGCAGCTCCGAAATGCAGGTGTTTCAGCCTAGCACAGTGCTTTCTGTGGTGGTGGTGGGGCAGCCAGCGGAAAATACAGAGCGTAGGGGTTGTTAATGTTTACCAATTGCGCTGTGATTGGCTCAGTGTTCTGTCACTTATGGGGACACTACGTCACCACAAAATCTACGGGGAGAGCTCGAAAATTCAAGCCTCTTGGGTGCTGCCATAGAGTTACATTAGAAGTGCCCATCCAAGAAGGCTCAAGGTCAATGACCACAGATAAAATGACGTCAAATGACATATCTACAGTAGCTTTGATTGGACTGATCATGTCAACATCATACTTTAAAAAATGCAAGCTAGCAGTCATCATCATGAATCAAGTCGACAATCTCCTGGCAAATCCTTTTCAATTCTTGTCATATGAAGAGAAATAATGAAGATAAATTATAGATAACGTTCTGGTGCTCATCGGCCATTGAACATAAACATTACACAACACGTTGGAAAACCGCAAATTCAACAATGAGTGGTTTGGAAGGAATCAGTGGCTAACTGCAAGCATTGCAAAGCAATCACTAGCCTGCTATTCAGTGGAGTGGATGTGTGGTCCAAGTCTAGGTTTAAGGGTCTCTTTTCCAAGCTTAAAAGAATAAACATTCAACATTGGCCATGCTATCAATCCAGCATGACTTCTGCCGTGTCCAAAAAACTCAGTACTGGGAAATCTCAGACTTCAGTGAGTTAAAAAAAAACAAAAGGCTCAGATTTAGAAAATTTGTTTTGAACGGTCATCCAACTCGGAATTCCAAGTCGGGAACTCTGGCCTCCTAGAGCTCCGACCTG
The DNA here is from genome assembly GCF_021184085.1 of Oncorhynchus gorbuscha. Taxonomy (NCBI): domain Eukaryota; kingdom Metazoa; phylum Chordata; class Actinopteri; order Salmoniformes; family Salmonidae; genus Oncorhynchus; species Oncorhynchus gorbuscha. Next base: position 28,428,267 of record NC_060180.1, read on the forward strand.
AAGATCACTAATGTCATGATTCAACCTTGTTTTTTTTTCAGAGTTCCCAGTTGTATTCAAAGCACTATAAATCCAGAGAATGCCAGACTTTGATGATAAAATTTGCCCACAAAAGACCGCCGCGCCACCTTCCTGTTCAAGTGAGCACAGCACAAGAGACACCAAATAACAAAATGGTACATCATACATTCCATTTGAAGAACAATGGGAAAGTAATTCTGCTTTGAAAGTTGATAAACATGTAACTTATCTTATTTGTCTAGACCCATTCACACCCTCTTAAGCTTTAGCCCGACCCATCTCTATAAGGGTTGATCTGAGCGTGCTGTATTAAACAACAGCAGTCAAGCACCCAAGCTAACTTGCTAGCTACTTCCAGACACATAATGAGCTTTGGTGACTGTAACTGTGCTGCTGGCAACAATTGAATTACGCTTTGTTACCGGCATTTACTGACACCGGACATATTTAACGGGTGTTGAGCGTTCAAAAATCAATCAGTTATTCTGTGCCCTGGCACATTAAGATGAGTCTTTTGTTAAGAAATTTAGCTAGATAGCTAGCTAGGTAAACAATGAATCCCAACGCATGACTTAACGTTAGTTAGCGAGCCAGCCAGCTAATGTTAGCTAGCTAGCTAACAGTACACTTTAACTTGAAATTAAAATACTTTGTCAAAATTAGAAATGCGTAACATCTGAAAATGTAGCTCGTGAGACTTTCTTACCCTGGTCTGAAATTGGAGTAGATAGCCAGAACGAATTTAACAGCTAGTACATCTACCTACAGTTGCAGTGACATTCTATTAAAATGGACACTTGCGTAACGTTAGTGGAAGAATCGTAACGTTAGTTTTTGTGAAGAATCAACAACAAGTGGGACAAAATCATGAAGTGGAACGACATTTATTGGATATTTCAAACTTTTTTAACAAATCAAAAACTGAAAAATTGGGCGTGCAAAATTATTCAGCCCCTTTACTTTCAGTGCAGCAAACTCTCTCCAGAAGTTCAGTGAGGATCTCTGAATGATCCAATGTTGACCTAAATGACTAATGATGATAAATACAATCCACCTCTGTGTAATCAAGTCTCCGTATAAATGCACCTGCACTGTGATAGTCTCAGAGGTCCGTTAAAAGCACAGAGAGCATCATGAAGAACAAGGAACACATCAGGCAGGTCCGAGATACTATTGTGAAGAAGTTTAAAGCCGGATTTGGATACAAAAATATTTTCCAAGCTTTAAACATCCCAAGGAGCACTGTGCAAGCGATAATATTGAAATGGAAGGAGAATCAGACCACTGTGTGGTCCTGTGTAGCTCAGTTGGTAGAGCATGGCGCTTGTAACGCCAGGGTAGTGGGTTTGATCCCCAGGACCACCCATACGTAGAATGTATGCACGCATGACTGTAAGTCGCTTTGGATAAAAGCGTCTGCTAAATGGCATATATTATTATATTACCACTGCAAATCTACCAAGACCTGGCCGTCCCTCTAAACTTTCAGCTCATACATGATCACTCTGGATGAACTGCAGAGATCTACAGCTGAGGTGGGAGACTCTGTCCATAGGACAACAATCAGTCGTATATTGCACAAATCTGGCCTTTATGGAAGAGTGGCAAGAAGAAAGCCATTGCTTAAAGATATCCATAAAAAGTGTTGTTTAAAGTTTGCCACAAGCCACCTGGGAGACACACCAAACATGTGGAAGAAGGTGCTCTGGTCAGATGAAACCAAAATTGAACTTTTTGGCAACAATGCAAAACGTTATGTTTGGCGTAAAAGCAACACAGCTCATCACCCTGAACACACCATCCCCACTGTCAAACATGGTGGTGGCAGCATCATGGTTTGGGCCTGATTTTCTTCAGCAGGGACAGGGAAGATGGTTAAAATTGATGGGAAGATGGATGGAGCCAAATACAGGACCATTCTGGAAGAAAACCTGATGGAGTCTGCAAAAGACCTGAGACTGGGATGGAGATTTGTCTTCCAACAAGACAATGATCCAAAACATAAAGCAACATCTACAATGGAATGGTTCAAAAATAAACATATCCAGGTGTTAGAATGGCCAAGTCAAAGTCCAGACCTGAATCCAATCGAGAATCTGTGGAAAGAACTGAAAACTGCTGTTCACAAATGCTCTCCATCCAACCTCACTGAGCTCGAGCTGTTTTGCAAGGAGGAATGGGAAATAATTTCAGTCTCTCGATGTGCAAAACTGATAGAGACATACCCCAAGCGACTTACAGCTGTAATCGCAGCAAAAGGTGGCGCTACAAAGTATTAATTTAAGGGGGCTGAATAATTTTGCACGGCCAATTTTTCAGTTTTTGATTTGTTATAGTTTGAAAGTTTGTTTGAAATATCCAATAAATGTTGTTCCACTTCATGATTGTGTCCCACTTGTTGTTGATTCTTCACAAAAAAATACAGTTTTATATCTTTATGTTTGAAGCCTGAAATGTGGCAAAAGGTCGCAAAGTTCAAGGGGGCCGAATACTTTCGCAAGGCACTGTATATCTGAAATATGAAGAATAAGATCATACACATAACGTTAGCTAGCGACCCAGCCAGCTAACGTTAGCTAGCTAACAGTACACATTTACTTGACATTAGGTTTAAGCAGTTTTACTATTCGATACATTTTTTTTTAAGCCGCGTTCGACACGACAAGCTCCAATAGACAAACGTGTGCTATATGGCAGACCAATCCAAACTAATTTCTTGGCATGTCCAGCCCACTCATTATCTCAGCCAATCATGGCTAATGTGAAGGTTGCTCCTTTTTTCTGTGGCTAAACCAACTAGGCTCATAATTTAACAATTATATTCGTATTTACAGATGGCACACAAGTTTGATATTAAGGCACATGAATGTTCACATGTTCGAGAAGGCATTTCAAATGGCTCTACTGTGAAGTCGTGACTTGTGACATACGCCTCGTTTCCTGAATCGGGTCACAAATAGCCCTTGCACAGCCTGGAGGTGTGTTGGGTCATTGTCCTGTTGAAAAACAAATGATAGTCCCACTAAGAGCAAACCAGATGGGATGGTGTATCACTACAGAATGCTGTGGTAGCCATGCTTGTTAAGTGTGCTTTGGATTCTAAATAAATCACAGACAGTGTCGCCAGCAAAGCACCCCCACAAAATCATACCTCCTCCTCCATGCATCACGTTGGGAACCACACATGCAGATATCATCTGTTCACCTACTCTGCGTCTCATGACGGTTGGAACCAAAAATCTCAAATTTGGACTCATCAGACCAAAAGACAGATTTCCACTGGTCTAATTTCCATTGCTTGTGTTCCTTGGCCCAAGCAAGTCTCTTCTTATTATTAGTGTCCTTTAGTAGTGGTTTCTTTGCAGCAATTCGACCATGAAGGCCTGATTCACGCAGTCTCCTCTGAACAGTTGATGTTGAGATGTGTCTGTTACCTGAACTCTGTGAAGCATTTATTTGGGCTGCCATTTCGGAGGCTGGTAACTTATTCTCTGCAGAAGAGGTAACTCAGAGCCCTCCACACTGTTACAAAATTTGGGAGGCGCATGGCAATGTGGTACAAGAGCTCCATTTGACCTCGGCATTCCTCTGGAGGCTCCGCAAGTGTCACCACCCTCCATATGGAGCCTCTGACCACATTTTTGGATCAAGCATAAATAGGCTTTTAGTCTAGGCCTCTGTAATGGTTTAGTTCACAGAGTGGGAACAAATATATACATTCGCTTCAAATATTAAAGCAAATGCTTAAGCATGCAATAGTGAGGCATTATACAAGCTGCTCAACTAAAAGCCAAGACCCACTCTTCCTCCTGGGAAACTATGTGTGAAACACATCTCACTATCCTAGAAAAGCCTTGAACATCATGAAAACAGGCCCAGGTTATCCTAGGGTGAAATTCCCTTTTAAAATGATCAATGTATCTTAATAGGAAAACTCCTTCACATACAGTACATTCAAGATAGTGCATCACTTCATAGACTCACTTGAATGTTTTCCAGATTGACCCGGCAGTTGGAAGCCATGCTAGTGAAGTGGTGTGCATTCTGTTCATCCAGAATGATATACACGGCAACATTTCGCATGGCAGCATCCAGAATATCAGCAAAGATGTCCACATCTGTAAAAGTGTCCATTACCACAGCGATCACCTGGAAAGGACCACAGAGTACACTATCATATATACTAACATTACACCTGCATTGGTTTCAAATGTTAAATAAAGCATGCAATAGTGAGGCATTATACACACATCACATGCTGTGCAATTATTCTACATTTTCTATTGTAGTATTGCATATCCTTTCTGTTACACACCAACTGATATAGTATCGTCTGTCTCTGTGCTTGAAATTCATCAGCTTAGTGTATCAATGAAATTCAGATAATGAGTGGAATATATTGTTATATACAATCTAGAGGCCTCACCTATCAATCATGCGTGGGCACAAATCTGTACGTAAAAACCATGCATGGGAAGATGTCCACGCAAAGTGTGAGATTTAGCAATATGAATGTTTGCTTGAGAGTGTGCCTAAATTTACGCACAGCCATGACCATGCGTACGTACACACAGTGCCAAGTGGTAGAATAAGGGAACTGCTTGTCAAGCATAGGATGGAGAAAATACATGTTGAAAATGTGTGAAATTGTAAGAGTAATAATTAAATCATGTATTTACATTGTGAATTCATGATACATATAAGGTACAAATTAGACTTTTACACCTGCATTGTTTGCTGTTTGGGGTTTTAGCTGGGTTTCTGTACAGCACTTTGAGATATCAGCTGATGTACGAAGGGCTATATAAATACATTTGATTTGATTGGATTGGATTTGATTTTATTTAGAGGCACGTCATTAGCAAAACGAACAGGAACATATACAGTCGGGGCCAAAAGTTTTGAGAATGACACAAATATTAATTTTCAAAGTCTGCTGCCTCAGTTTGTATGATGGCAATTTGCATATACTCCAGAATGTTATGAAGAGTGATCAGATGAATTGCAATTAATTGAACTGAATCCCCCAAAAACATTTCCACATTTCAGCCCTGCCACAAAAGGACCAGCTGACATGTCAGTGATTCCCTCGTTAACACAGGTGTTGACGAGGACAAGGCTGGAGATCACTCTGTCATGCTGATTGAGTTCGAATAACAGACTGGAAGCTTCAAAAGGAGGGTGGTGCTTGGAATCATTGTTCTTCCTCTGTCAACCATGGTTATCTGCAAGGAAACACGTGCCGCCATTATTGCTTTGCACAAAAAGGGCTTCACAGGCAAGGATATTGCTGCCAGTAAGATTGCACCTAAATCAACCATTTATCGGATCATCAAGAATTTCAAGGAGAGCGGTTCAATTGTTGTGAAAAAGGCTTCAGGGTGCCCAAGAAAGTCCAGCAAGCACCAGGACCGTCTCCTAAAGTTTATTCAGCTGTGGGATCGGGGCACCACCAGTACAGAGCTTGCTCAGGAATGGCAGCAGGCAGGTGTGAGTGCATCTGCACGCACAGTGAGGCGAAGACTTTTAGAAGATGGCCTGGTGTCAAGAAGGGCAGCAAAGAAGCCACTTCTCTCCAGGAAAAACATCAGGGACAGACTGATATTCTGCAAAAGGTACAGGGATTGGACTGCTGAGGACTGGGGTATAGTCATTTTCTCTGATGAATCCCCATTACGATTGTTTGGGGCATCTGGAAAAAAGCTTGTCCGGAGAAGGCAATGTGAGCGCTACCATCAGTCCTGTATCATAGCAACAGTAAAGCATCCTGAGACCATTCATGTGTGGGGTTACTTCTCAGCCAAGGGAGTGGGCTCACTCACAATTTTGCCTAAGAACACAGCCATGAATAAAGAATGGTACCAACACATCCTCTGAGAGCAACTTCTCCCAACCATCCAGGAACAGTTTGGTGACGAACAATGCCTTTTCCAGCATGATGGAGCACCTTGTCATAAGGCAAAAGTGATAACTAAGTAGCTCGGTGAACAAAACATCGATATTTTGAGTCCATGGCCAGGAAACTTTCCAGACCTTAATCCCATTGAAAACTTCTGGTCAATCCTCAAGAGGCGGGTGGACAAACAAAAACCCACAAATGATGACAAACTCCAAGCATTGATTATGCAAGAATGGGCTGCCATCAGTCAGGATGTGGCCCAGAAGTTAATTGACAGGATGCCAGGGCGGATTGCAGAGGTCTTGAAAAAGAAGGGTGAACACTGCAAATATTGAATATTAAGCATCAACTTCATGAAATTGTCAATAAAAGCCTTTGACACTTGTGAAATGCTTGTAATTATACTTCAGTATTCCATAGTAACATCTGACAAAAATATCTAAAGACACTGAAGCAGCAACCTTTGTGGAAATTAATATTTGTGTCATTCTCAACTTTCGGCCACGACTGTACAAAGACGAGGGGTTTCTTTGTCATGATGCCATCAATGGGTTCCCAAATATGAATGGCGCAATAGACGGAACCCACATCGCCATAAAAGCACCATCCCAAAACGAGGTCATCTACAGTGCTTTCAGAAAGTATTCATACCCCTTGATTTATTCCACATTTTGTTGTGTTACAGCCTGAATTCAAAATTGATTAAATTGAGAAAAAACACAAAGCAAACAAGGAAATGTTTGCAAATGTATTTAAAATGAAATACAGAAATATCTCATTTACTGTACATAAGTATTCACACACACAAACTGAACCAGGTTTTCCTGTAGGATTTTCCCTGTGCTTAGCTCTATTCCGTTTCTTTTTATCCCCCCAAAAAACTTGATAGTCTTTGCCAATGAACAGCATACCTGTAATGGCATTCCTCCTCCTCTTCTGAGGAGGAGAAGCGAGAAGGATCGGCGGACCAATGCGCAGCGTGGTAAGTGTCCATAACATGTATTATAAGATATAAACTGAACACTATGAAAAACAAAACAATAAACGTGAACATGAACGAAACCGAAACAGTACTGTGGCGACACACACTGACACAGAAACAATCACCCACAACTCAAAAGTGAAACCCAGTCTACCTAAGTATGATTCTCAATCAGAGACAACTAAGATACCTGCCTCTGATTGAGAACCATACTAGGCTCAACTCAAAACCCCAACATAGAAAAACACACATAGACTGCCCACCCCAACTCACGCCCTGACCATACTAAATAAAGACAAAACAAAATAAATAAAGGTCAGAACATGACAATACCCATAACATGATGCAGCAACCACCATGCCTGAAAGAGTGGTACTCAGTGATGCGTTATGTTGGATTTCCCCAAAATACACTGCTCAAAAAAATAAAGGGAACACTAAAATAACACATCCTAGATTTGAATGAAAGAAATATTCTTATTAAATACATTTTTCTTTACATAGTTGAATGTGCTGACAACAAAATCACACAAAAATGACCAATGGAAATCAAATGTATCAACCCATGGAGGTCTGGATTTGGAGTCACACTCAAAATTAAAGTGGAAAAGCACAGTACAGGCTGATCCATTTTAAGGATGTAATGTCCTTAAAACAAGTCAAAATGAGGCTCAGTAGTGTGTGTGGCCTCCACGTGCCTGTATGACCTCCCTACAACGCCTGGGCATGCTCCTGATGAGGTGGCGGATGGTCTCCTGAGGGATCTCCTCCCAGACCTGGACTAAAGCATCCGCCAACTCCTGGTCTGTGGTGCAACGTGGCGTTGGTGGATGGGCGGGCCAGTCCATAGCATCAATGCCTTCCTCTTGCAGGAACTGCTGACACACTCCAGCCACATGAGGTCTAGCATTGTCTTGCATTAGGAGAAACCCAGGGACAACCGCACCAGCATATGGTCTCACAAGGGGTCTGAGGATCTCATCTCGGTACCTAATGGCAGTCAGGCTACCTCAAGCGAGCACATGGAGGGCTGTGCGGCCCCCCAAATAAATGCCACCCCACACTATGACTGACCCACCGCCAAACCGGTCATGCTGGAGCATGTTGCAGGCAGCAGAACGTTCTCCACGGCATCTCCAGACTGTCATGTCTGTCACATGTGCTCAGTGTGAACCTGCTTTCATCTGTGAAGAGCACAGGGCGCCAGTGGCGAATTTGCCAATCTTGGTGTTCTCTGGCAAATTTTACATTTACATTTTACATTTAAGTCATTTAGCAGACGCTCTTATCCAGAGCGACTTACAAATTGGTGCATTCACCTTATGACATCCAGTGGAACAACCACTTTACAATAGTGCATCTAAATATTTTAAGGGGGGAGGGGGTGAGAAGGATTACTTTATCCTATCCTAGGTATTCCTTAAAGAGGTGGGGTTTCAGGTGTCTCCGGAAGGTGGTGATTGACTCCGCTGTCCTGGCGTCGTGAGGGAGTTTGTTCCACCATTGGGGAGCCAGAGCAGCGAACAGTTTTGACTGAGCTGAGCGGGAACTGTACTTCCTCAGTGGTAGGGAGGCGAGCAGGCCAGAGGTGGATGAACGCAGTGCCCTTATTTGGGTGTAGGGCCTGATCAGAGCCTGGAGGTACTGAGGTGCCGTTCCCCTCACAGCTCCGTAGGCAAGCACCATGGTCTTGTAGCGGATGCGAGCTTCAACTGGAAGCCAGTGGAGAGAGCGGAGGAGCGGGGTGACGTGAGAGAACTTGGGAAGGTTGAACACTAGACGGGCTGCGGCGTTCTGGATGAGTTGTAGGGGTTTAATGGCACAGGCAGGGAGCCCAGCCAACAGCGAGTTGCAGTAATCCAGACGGGAGATGACAAGTGCCTGGATTAGGACCTGCGCCGCTTCCTGTGTGAGGCAGGGTCGTACTCTGCGGATGTTGTAGAGCATGAACCTACAGGAACGGGCCACCGCCTTGATGTTAGTTGAGAACGACAGTTTGTTGTCCAGGATCACGCCAAGGTTCTTAGCGCTCTGGGAGGAGGACACAATGGAGTTGTCAACCGTGATGGCGAGATCATGGAACGGGCAGTCCTTCCCGGGAGGAAGAGCAGCTCCGTCTTGCCGAAGTTCAGCTTGAGGTGGTGATCCGTCATCCACACTGATATGTCTGCCAGACATGCAGAGATGCGATTCGCCACCTGGTCATCAGAAGGGGGAAAGGAGAAGATTAATTGTGTGTCGTCTGCATAGCAATGATAGGAGAGACCATGTGAGGTTATGACAGAGCCAAGTGACTTGGTGTATAGCGAGAATAGGAGAGGGCCTAGAACAGAGCCCTGGGGGACACCAGTGGTGAGAGCGCGTGGTGAGGAGACAGATTCTCGCCACGCCACCTGGTAGGAGCGACCTGTCAGGTAGGACGCAATCCAAGCGTGGGCCGCGCCGGAGATGCATAACTCGGAGAGGGTGGAGAGGAGGATCTGATGGTTCACAGTATCGAAGGCAGCCGATAGGTCTAGAAGGATGAGAGCAGAGGAGAGAGAGTTAGCTTTAGCGGTGCGGAGCGCCTCCGTGATACAGAGAAGAGCAGTCTCAGTTGAATGACTAGTCTTGAAACCTGACTGATTTGGATCAAGAAGGTCATTCTGAGAGAGATAGCGGGAGAGCTGACCAAGGACGGCACGTTCAAGAGTTTTGGAGAGAAAAGAAAGAAGGGATACTGGTCTGTAGTTGTTGACATCGGAGGGATCGAGTGTAGGTTTTTTCAGAAGGGGTGCAACTCTCGCTCTCTTGAAGACGGAAGGGACGTAGCCAGCGGTCAGGGATAAGTTGATGAGCGAGGTGAGGTAAGGGAGAAGGTCTCCGGAAATGGTCTGGAGAAGAGAGGAGGGGATAGGGTCGAGCGGGCAGGTTGTTGGGCGGCCGGCCGTCACAAGACGCGAGATTTCATCTGGAGAGAGAGGGGAGAAAGAGGTCAGAGCACAGGGTAGGGCAGTGTGAGCAGAACCAGCGGTGTTGTTTGACTTAGCAAACGAGGATCGGATGTCGTCGATCTTCTTTTCAAAATGGTTGACGAAGTCATCTGCAGAGAGGGAGGAGGGGGGAGGGGAGGAGGATTCAGGAGGGAGGAGAATGTGGCAAAGAGCTTCCTAGGGTTAGAGGCAGATGCTTGGAATTTAGAGTGGTAGAAAGTGGCTTTAGCAGCAGAGACAGAGGAGGAAAATGTAGAGAGGAGGGAGTGAAAGGATGCCAGGTCCGCAGGGAGGCGAGTTTTCCTCCATTTCCGCTCGGCCTTCCGGAGCCCTGTTCTGTGAGCTCGCATTGAGTCGTCAAGCCACGGAGCGGGAGGGGAGGACCGAGCCGGCCTGGAAGATAGGGGACATAGAGAGTCAAAGGATGCAGAAAGGGAGGAGAGGAGGGTTGAGGAGGCAGAATCAGGAGATAGGTTGGAGAAGGTTTGAGCAGAGGGAAGAGATGATAGGATGGAAGAGGAGAGAGTAGCGGGGGAGAGAGAGCGAAGGTTGGGACGGCGCGATACCATCCGAGTAGGGGCAGTGTGGGAAGTGTTGGATGAGAGCGAGAGGGAAAAGGATACAAGGTAGTGGTCGGAGACTTGGAGGGGAGTTGCAATGAGGTTAGTGGAAGAACAGCATCTAGTAAAGATGAGGTCGAGCGTATTGCCTGCCTTGTGAGTAGGGGGGAAGGTGAGAGGGTGAGGTCAAAAGAGGAGAGGAGTGGAAAGAAGGAGGCAGAGAGGAATGAGTCAAAGGTAGACGTGGGGAGGTTAAAGTCGCCCAGAACTGTGAGAGGTGAGCCGTCCTCAGGAAAGGAGCTTATCAAGGCATCAAGCTCATTGATGAACTCTCCGAGGGGACCTGGAGGGCGATAAATGATAAGGATGTTAAGCTTGAAAGGGCTGGTAACTGTGACAGCATGAAATTCAAAGGAGGCGATAGACAGATGGGTAAGGGGAGAAAGAGAGAATGACCACATGGGAGAGATAAGGATCCCTATGCCACCACCCCGCTGACCAGAAGCTCTCGGGGTGTGCGAGAACACGTGGGCGGACGAAGAGAGAGCAGTAGGAGTAGCAGTGTTATCTGTGGTGATCCATGTTTCTGTCAGTGCCAAGAAGTCGAGGGACTGGAGGGAGGCATAGGCTGAGATGAACTCTGCCTTGTTGGCTGCAGATCGGCAGTTCCAGAGGCTACCGGAGACCTGGAACTCCACGTGGGTCGTGCGCGCTGGGACCACCAGATTAGGGTGGCAGCGGCCACGCGGTGTGGAGCGTTTGTATGGTCTGTGCAGAGAGGAGAGAACAGGGATAGACAGACACATAGTTGACAGGCTACAGAAGAGGCTACGCTAATGCAAGGAGATTGGAATGACAAGGTGACTACACGTCTCGAATGTTCAGAAAGTTAAGCTTACGTAGCAAGAATCTTATTGACTAAAATTATTAAAAATGATACAGTACTGCTGAAGTAGGCTAGCTGGCAGTGGCTGCGTTGTTGACTTTGTAGGCTAGCTGACAGTGGCTGCGTTGTTGACACTACACTAATCAAGTCATTCCGTTGAGTGTAGTAGTTTCTACAGTGCTGCTATTCGGGGGCTAGCTGGCTAGCTAGCACTGTTGATTACGTTACGTTGCGTTAAAAGAACGACAATAGCTGGCTAGCTAACCTAGAAAATCGCTCTAGACTACACAATTATCTTTGATACACAGACGGCTATGTAGCTAGCTATGTAGCTAGCTACGATCAAACAAATCAAACCGTTGTGCTGTAATGAAATGAAATGAAAAATGTGATACTACCTGTGGAGCGAAGCGGAATGCGACCGGGTTGTTGAGTGCGGAAGTTCTATTCAGTAGACGTTGGCTAGCTGTTGGCTAGCTAGCAGTGTCTCCTACGTTAAGGAAGACAAATAGCTGGCTAGCTAACCTCGGTAAATTAAGATAATCACTCTAAGACTACACGCTCTAAACTACACAATTATCTTGGATACGAAGACAGCAAAGACAACTATGTAGCTAGCTAACACTACACTAATCAAGTCGTTCAGTTGAGTGTAATAGTTTCTACAGTGCTGCTATTCGGTAGACGGTGGACGTTTGCTAGCTGGCTAGCTGCTGGGCAGATAGCAGTGTAGACTACGTTAGGACGACGAAATACGAAGTTGCAATAGAAGTGCTGACTGTTTCACTTTGTTGTCCTCTTTCTTTTCCTTTTTCTTCTGTCCTTCTTTTGTCCTTATTTTGTCTTCCTTTCTTCTGTTAACTAGATATTTTTTGTTGTTATTCTTTGTAAGCTAGCTAGCTTCTTCCAGGAGAGTCCCTAGCAACTGCTTAGCAACAAGTAAACAATTCTGCTAGCAATTCACCTAGCTAAGATAACTGTACAATTTTATGAAAAAAAATAGTTAATTTTTCAAAAGCCTGTCTTGTTTAGTTTGTTCCTTGTTTTGTCTTCTATTGAGTCTTGCAGTTTTCTCTTGATTTTTTCGATGTACTTCACTCTAAAAAAACATTTAAATCTCAATAAATACAGGAGCTCATTTTTCAGCAGCTGCTCAATTTAGAACTCCGGAATTTGTATGAAATTGTATCAAATGAAAAACGTCCTGCACGGTGTTGGGCTGTATGCACAACCCCCACCTGTGGACGTCGGGCCTTCATTTACCACCCTCATGGAGTCTGTTTCTGACCGTTTGAGCAGACACATGCACATTTGTGGCCTGCTGGAGGTCATTTTGCAGGGCTCTGGCAGTGCTCCTCCTTGCACAAAGGCGGAGGTAGCGGTCCTGCTGCTGGGTTGTTGCCCTCCTACGGCCTCCTCCACGTCTCCTGAAGTACTGGCCTGTCTCCTGATAGTGCCTCCATGCTCTGGACACTACGCTGACAGACACAGCAAACCTTCTTGCCACAGCTCGCATTGATGTGCCATCCTGGATGAGCTGCTCTACCTGAGCCACTTGTGTGGGTTGTAGACTCCGTCTCATGCTACCACTAGAGTGAAAGCACCGCCTGCATTCAAAAGTGACCAAAACATCAGCCAGGGAGCATAGGAACTGAGAGGTGGTCTGTGGTCCCCACCTGCAGAACCACTCCTTTATTGGGGGTGTCTTGCTAATTGCCTATAATTTCCACCTGTTGTCTATTCCATTTGCACAACAGCATGTGAAATGTATTGTCAATCAGTGTTGCTTCCTAAGTGGACAGTTTGATTTCACAGAAGTGTGATTGACTTGGAGTTACATTGTGTTGTTTAAGTGTTCCCTTTATTTTTTTGAGCAGTGTATAACACTTTGTATTCAGGACATTGTTCATTTCTTTGCTATTTTTTGTTGTTGTTGCAGTTTCACTTGAGTGCTTCATTGGAGACAGGCTGCATGTTTTGGAATATTTGTATTCTGTACAAGCTTCCTTCTTTTCACTCTGTCATTTAAGTTAGTATTGTGGAGTAACTACAATGTTGTTGATCCATCCTCAGTTTTCTCGTACCACAGCCGTTAAACGCTGTAACTGCCCGATGGTGAAATCCCTGAGTAGCTTCCTTCCTCTCCAGCGAGGATGTATCTTTGTAGTGACAGGATGTATTTACACACCATCCAACATGTAATTACTAACTGTACCATGCTAAAAATGGATATTCAATGTATTATTTTTTCATTTTTACCCATTTACCAATAGATGCCCTTCTTTGCGAGACATTGGAAAACCTCCCTGGTCTTTGTGGTTGAATATGTGTTTGCAATTCACTGCTCAACATAGGGACGTTACAGATAATTGTATTTTAGGGGTACAGAGATGAGTTAGCCATTCAACAGTCATGTTAAACACTATCATGGCACACCGAGTGAGTCCATGCAACTTATTATGTGACTTGTTAAGCACATTTTTACACCTGAACTTATTTAGGCTTGCCATAACAAAGGGGTTGAATACTTACTGACTCAAGACATTTCAGCATTTCATTTTTAACTAATTTGTAAACATTGCTGAAAACATAATTCCACTTTGACATTATGGGGTATTGTGTGTAGGCCAGTGACACAAGATCTCAATGTAATCCTTTTTAAATTCAGGCTGTAACATAATAAAATGTTAAAAAAATTCAAGGGGTGTGAATACTTTCTGAAGGCACTGTATGTGAACAGAAATGGCTTCCACTCGTAATGTGCAGGTGATAGGTTGTATGATGCCGAATGTGGTGGCTAGGTGGAATGCACAATTAGTTCATTCTGCAGAACAGCAATGTTGGCCTATACGCCTATAGGCGGGAAGTGTTGAGGATGGATGGCTTATTGGTGAGGATGAATGGCTTATTGGTGAGGATGGATGGCTTATTGGTGAGTGTTGCCTACTCATTTGAAGTATATTTGCCATTGCTAAAGCAACTTGAATTGTCCTAATGGTCCTCTCTTTGTGGCTATGTTTTTATTTTTACTGGTCAAGCCACAACTGAGCGAGCCAAATTGAACCTTTTGGTTGTACTCAATCTCTGAAACTAGCTCAATCTCTGAAACTAGCACCTCTATTTCTGTCTAAACAATACCTTTAAAAAGGTTGCGCAGTTGTAGTCTATTTCATGGTACAGCTTTTTATATTCCAGGCTCTAAAGGGATGATTTTGACCATACCTGTATATGGTTAATTAGGGGCGCTTCAAAATGCACAAGCACTGAGGCTGAGAACAATTGGTATTTATTAACAGTTATCTCCTACCGGTGTATGTATGACGTTTGTAGGATTGTTTGATAAATCACACCTTTTCTATGCGTAAGAACGTTTTAAATTCCGTTCGTAAGTAGTGTTTTAGAATAGTTTCTACGCAATATTGATAAATGAGGCCTCAGGTATTTCAGCAGTGGATTGTATACTACACTATAATTCTAAAGGATAGCACATACAGTAGAGTGACTCTTTCCACCTTGTCCTATTGAAGCACACTGGCTGATAGAGAATTGTGCAGTATTTACAGCCACATCCATACATGATTTGGTTTTACCTTCAAACATAAAAAGTCAAATTGCTACATGTGAGGTCAAAATATAGAAATGCACAGTTCAGCAGTTATCAAACTAGTATATATGTTAAATAGGCACTACATAATTCTAGTTCAGTAGTTATTTGTTTTGAGCAGTTTAAGTGATATTTCATTGTATTGTTAGCAAATGACATGAGAATCATATCAAAAGTAAAGTGAATATTGCATTTTGAAAACTAGATACTGAGATTGAATATAGAAAATAACAGGGAATGTGAATTATTATGTGGATTATCATTCATGGATATTTTTTGTAGGGGTTGACATTCTTCGTTAGGACAAATCAAATCTGACATTTTAAACCAGAAATTACAAACTTCAGAAGCCTTTTTAAACTTTGAATACACTACAAGTTTGCAGAGTGATCAAATTAAGACCCTACATATGTAGTGAATTTGTTTGTTGTTCTCAGTCAATGGCGAACGTGCATAAAGATTGCAGAATTCTGCGAGATTGTCCAATGTGCCAATAAATCAGCTGAATGTAAAATTGGGATCGTGTATACTCTGCTAATAACCAGACAAAAAAGAAAAACTGACATACTTGTTGAGCATTCTTGATAAGTCGACGAGCCTGCACCTTGATACTTGGCATATCTGGCTCAGAGGGGTTAACCAGTGTGGTGACATCGGTGGGGCCTATGAAGCGATGCTGTTCGGGCCAGCCAAGGTCAAGTCCGGGTACATCCAAGTCAGAGTGGACGGGCCAGTATGTGTCTGAAGAGCCGTCTCCCCCAGACTCCACATATGGGAGCTCAGGCTGAGTGTTCTGGTACGGAACTTTCACTGTGCACTTAATGTGCTCAATTTCCTGTCTGGAAAGGAAGTCCACCACATCCGCACTCTGGAGGAATTTATAATAGCCCTCCAGGTCATCCTCCACAAGTGCGTCAATGGCCAGACGGTACTCCTCGCGGTAGTGGGGAGGCACATAGTTGGGGTCCAGGCGGTTATCCCCGGCTGAGGAACACTGAGAGCGGTGTGTCATACTGATTCCTGAGAGAGCCCAAAGAGAGGGTGCAGACAATGTGAGAACTTGGTAGTGAGGAGAGATGGAAGGAAAGTTATAGAGTGGCAGATTGGTAGGCTATGATCAATTCTGCATATTTATACAAAATACAACATCACAATTTACACATTAAAATTTCATTATGCGTGCTCCCGTGTAACCTAACACAAAAATAAACTGGATAAGTGGAATGGGTGCATTCGGAAAGTATTCGGACCCTTTCCCCTTTTCCACATTTTGCTACGATACAGCCTTATTCTTGTTTGTGTTGTGTTTCGGAGGACGCAGGGCTCTCAACCTTCACCTCTCGCAAGTCCATAGCGATAAGACAATTGGATACCACGAAATTGGGGAGAAATAAGGTTATTAAATAAATAAATAAGAAAAAGAGTATGCCTATAGTTAATAGCTTACAAGGGGAATTTAATACTAGTTTTAATATTGTAGTGAAAGATGAGAAGAACGTTTTGCCAAGGCTAAATGCAGGCTACTTTGCAACTCCTTATTTAGGTAGAATATAATTTTCGAACTTAAATGTATTTATAAAAATGTGTTTCATCATTATTATTATTGTATATCATTGTTATTATTGTACGCCTATTTACTCATCGAAACCAGAATTTTGAATATGCAAAACCTGTTTTTTTTTATTCTGTTGAGAAATGTTCATTGGCTAAATTTAATTTGATATGTTTAATTGTATGCTCTGTGTTTTGTTTAAGATAGGTTATAAGTAGGTCTGTTGTAAAATAAATAACATTAGTCTATTTCTGGCATTTGTTAGTAATTGCTGCAATATAGACTGTTCAAAAATATTGTGAACATTTAAACCAGTTCGAAATTGTTATATTTCTTTCTGTTGAGAAATTTTCTTTGGCCAAATTAAGTTCCAAGTGTTTACCGCAATATAATAGCCTGCTCATATATTCCGTATAAACAATGAATGATCACAACCAGATGACCCTGGGCCAATTGTGCGCCGCCCTATGGGACTCCCAATCATGGCTGGTTGTGATACAGCCTGGAATGGTCTGTAGTGACGCCTCTAGCACTGAGATGCAGTGCCCTAGACCGCTGTGCCACTTGGGAGCCCTGGTTTGACTTACTATTGATATTACCCTAGTAAAGTTTAGAAACATTTTGTGAAGGTTTGGCGTGGTGTGGTGTTGGATTCCAACTTCAAATATCCTTATTCATTTTACCATATTATAACTGGGTGTATGGAAATCTACTGATTGAGAAAGGGGAGTGTAGACAGTGTACATTCTGCCAGGACATGTTAATGTCAAATCTCATGTATCCTATGGAGAGAGGCAAATAGTAACAGTCTGGTTTCAGTCACTGAGAAGGTTGGATAGCCGTGGATTAGGGAGGAGTGAGGAATTTGGGCAGAGGTCAGGTCAGATGAAGTGAGAAGGAAAAGACAACATTTAAGTTCCTGCCTAGCAACAGAAATGTATTGGCTGTCTAGAGGAGCAAGGAGTAGACTCCACCTAGAAGGAGGGTAGAAATATATGTGCCTATGTAAACATTTATTTGTCTTTTCAGCTGTTTGACTCAGTGGGTGAATAAACTTGGTTTGAGCTTTGACAAGTTGTCAGTTAGGTTCTGCCAAACAGAGTGGAAAAACTAACAGGGGCTATTATTAAGCTTTAGCTACTGAAAGCCTATGAGGAAGAATGTTTCAGGCATACCAGAGTTACTCCTATAATATAACATTATGATGTTTATCTTTATACAAAAATATTTGGATAAAAAATGAACGAATTAACCTCTTTCCGTAAGTCTATATCTGTATAGCAGACCTAGTAGCCGTCTGACATAAAGAAATGCATGTCAGTGTTGTAGCATGCCTACAAAGCTACAATAATATTCCACAATATTTCCTCTAATGTTGAGCATATTAGCCTACCCCCTCTTTCTCCATTGTTGCTTTTTTCCAGTTTGCCTAAATGAAATGTTTAGTCGTCCTGATCTTCATCATTGTAATGACATGCTTGAATAAAAATAGGACTAGAATAGGATGCAGATGGCTTTCTTTTCTCGTCACGAACATTGACGGTTAGGGGTCTGAACAAATAACTGCTAATATAGCCTATCGCTATCCCGTGTTCTCTCTTCTTTCAAACTCCCCGGCCCGTGGCCATGAGTGCTATTGTCTGCTGTATTTCACATGCAGCAAACAAGAGCTTGTGTCCCTCTTTTAATAGTCTATTAGTATAAGAAATGCTAAAAACGTATTATTCTAGCAAAATATTCAAGTCTAGATTTTCCTGGGACTAGAAAAACTAAGGAGCGTTTTTTTAAAGGAGAGAACGCATGGTGCGTATTGCGCAAGAGACTGAGGATATAAGTTAGAAGTTTATGCATAGCCCATCATTCATCAGCTAAATATAAGTCTAATAACTGCATTGAATTTATTACCTGCACGAGGTAGGCTAGGACATATGTATACACTACCGTTAATAAGTTTGGGGTCACTTAGAAATGTCCTTGTTTTTGAAAGAAAAGCACATTTTTTTGTCCTTCAAAATAACATTAAAATGATCAGAAATACAGTGTAGACGTTGTTAATGTTGTCACGGATCATTAGAAAACCCTTTCACTGATCATTAGAAAACCCTTTTGCAATTATGTTAGCACAGCTGAAAAATGTTGTACTGATTAAAGAAGCAATAAAACTGGCCTTCTTTAGACTAGTTGAGTATCTGGAGCATCAGCATTTGTGGGTTCGATTACAGGCTCAAAATGGCCAGAAACAAAGACCTTTCTTCTGAAACGTGTCAGTCTATTCTTGTTCTGAGAAATGAAGGCTATTCTATATGAGAAATTGCCAAGAAACTGAAGATCTTGTACAGCGCTGTGTACTACTCCCTTCACAGAACAGAGCAAACTGGCTCTAACCAGAATAGAAAGAGGAGTGGGAGGCCCCAGTGCACAACTTAGCAAGAGGACAAGTACATTAGAGTGCCTAGTTTGAGAAACAGACATCTCACAAGTCCTCAACTGGCAGCTTCATTAAATAGTACCCACAAAACACCAGTCTCAACGTCAATAGTGAAGAGGCGACTCCGGGATGCTGGCCTTCTAGACAGAGTTACATTTACATTTAAGTCATTTAGCAGACGCTCTTATCCAGAGCGACTTACAAATTGGTGCATTCAGCTTATGAGTTGCAAAGAAAAAGCCATATCTCGGCAAAACACGGACAATGGACAGAGGAAGACTGGAAAAAGGTGTGATGGACAGACAAATCTAAGTTTGAGGTGTTCGGATCACAAGAAGAACATTCGTGAGACGCAGAAAAAATGAAAAGATGCTGGGGGGGTGCTTAACGCCATCTGTCAAGCATGGTGGAGGTAATGTGATGGTCTGGGATGCTTTGGTGGTGGTAAAGTGGGAGATTTGTACAGGGTAAAGGGTATCTTGAAGAAGGAAGGCTATCACTCTATTTTGCAACACAGTACCATACCCTGCGGGCGGTGCTTAATTGGAGCCAATTTCCTCCTACACCAGGATAATGACCAAAAGCACAGCTCCAAACTATGCAAGAACTATTTAGGGAAGAAGCAGTCAGCTGGTATTCTGTCTATAATGGAGTGGCCAGCACAGTCACCGGATCTCAACTAGAGGTCGACCGATTATGATTTTTCAACGGCGATACCGATTATTGGAGGACCCAAAAAAGCCATTAACGATTAATCGGACAATTTTTCTATATATATATTTGTAATAATGACAATTACAACAATACTGAATGAACAAGGAACACTTTTATTTTAACTTAATATAATACGTCAATAAAATCTATTTAGTCTCAAATAAATAATAAAACATGTTCAATTTGGTTTAAATAATGCAAAAACAAAATGTTGGAGAAGAAAGTAAAAGTGCAATATGTGCCATGTAAAACAGCTAACGTTTAAGTTCCTTGCTCAGAACATGAGAACATATGAAAGCTGGTGGTTCCTTTTACATTTACATTTAAGTCATTTAGCAGACGCTCTTATCCAGAGCGACTTACAAATTGGTGCATTCACCTTATGACATCCAGTGGAACAACCACTTTACAATAGTGCATCTAAGTATTTTAAGGGGGGTGAGAAGGATTACTTTATCCTATCCTAGGTATTCCTTAAAGAGGTGGGGTTTCAGGTGTCTCCGGAAGGTGGTGATTGACTCCGCTGTCCTGGCGTCGTGAGGGAGTTTGTTCCACCATTGGGGAGCCAGAGCAGCGAACAGTTTTGACTGAGCTGAGCGGGAACTGTACTTCCTCAGTGGTAGGGAGGCGAGCAGGCCAGAGGTGGATGAACGCAGTGCCCTTATTTGGGTGTAGGGCCTGATCAGAGCCTGGAGGTACTGAGGTGCCGTTCCCCTCACAGCTCCGTAGGCAAGCACCATGGTCTTGTAGCGGATGCGAGCTTCAACTGGAAGCCAGTGGAGAGAGCGGAGGAGCGGGGTGACGTGAGAGAACTTGGGAAGGTTGAACACTAGATGGGCTGCGGCGTTTTAACATGAATCTTCAATATTCCCAGGTAAGAAGTTTTAGGTTGTATTTATTATTGGACTATTTCTCTCTATACCATTTGTATTTCATATACCTTTGACTATTGGATGTTCTAATATGTACTTTAGTATTGCCAGCCTAATCTTGGGAATTGATAGGCTTGATAGGCTTGAAGTCATAAACAGCGCAATGCTTGAAGCATTGCGAAGAGCCGCTGGCAGACGCAGGAAAGTGCTATTTGAATGAATGCTTACGAGCCTGCTGCTGCCTACCACCGCTCAGTCAGACTGCTCTTTCAAACCATAGACTTAATTATAATATAATAACACACAGAATTATGAGCCTTAGGTCATTAATATGGTCAAATCTGGAAACTATCATTTCGAAAACAAAATGTTTATTCTTTCAGTGAAATACGGAACCGTTCCGTGTTTTATCTAATGGGTGGCATCCATAAGTCTAAATATTGCTGTTACATTGCACAACCTTCAATGTTATGTCATAATTACGTACAATTCTGGCAAATTAGTTTGCAACAAGCCAGGCGGCCCAAACTGTTGCATATACCCTGGCTCTGCGTGCAATGAACGCAAGAGAGGTGACATGATTTCCCTAGTTTAATATTGCCTGCTAACATGAATTTATTTTAACTAAATATGCAGGTTTAAAAATATATACTTCTGTGTAGTGATTTTAAGAAAGGCATTGATGTTTATGGTTAGGTACACATTGGTGCAACGTCACTGCTTTTTTCGCGAATGTGCTTCTTAAATCATCCGTTTGGCAAAGTAGGCTGTGATTCAATGATAAATGAACAGGCACCGCATTGATTATATGCAACGCAAGACAAGCTAGATAAACTAGTAATATCATCAACCATGTGTAGTTAACTAGTGATTATGTTAAGATTGATTGTTTTTATAAGATACATTTAATGCTAGCTAGCACCTTACCTTGGCTCCTTGCTGCACTCTCATAACAGGTAGTCAGCCTGCCGCGCAGTCTCCTCGTGGAGTGCAATGTAACCGGCCATGATCGGTGTCCAAAAATGCAGATTACCGATTGTTATGAAAACTTGAAATCGGCCATTCCGATTAAATTAGTCAACCTCTAATCTCAACCCTATTGAGTTGTTGTGGGAGCAGCTTGACCGTATGTTTTATTTTATTTTTGTATTTTATATTTTACCTTTATTTAACTAGGCAAGTCAGTTAAGAACAAATTCTTATTTTCAATGATGGCCTAGGAACAGTGGGTTGACTGCCTGTTCAGGAACAGATTTGTACCTTGTCAGCTCAGGGGTTTGAACGTGCAACCTTCCAGTTACTAGTCCAACACTCTAACCACTAGGCTACCCTGTGCCCATCAAGCCAATCCAACTTGTGGGAGGTGCTTCAGGAAGCATGGGGTGAAATCTCTTCAGATGAACTCAACAAATTGACAACAAGAATGCCAAGGTCTGCAAGGCTGTAATTGCTGAAAATGGAGGATTCTTTGACGAAAGCAAAGTTTGAAGGACATTTTTTCAATTAAAAATCATTATTTATAACCTTGTCAACGTCTTGACTATATTTCCTATTCATTTTGCAACTCATTACATGTATATTTGCATGGAAAACAAGGACATTTCGAAGTAACCGCAAACTTTTGAATAGTGTATCTATACAAAAGTATGTGGACACCCCTTCAAATTAGTGGATTCAGCCAAACATCAGCTGGAGTGGTGTAAAGCTCGCCGTCATTGGACTCTGCAGCAGTGGGAACGCGTTCGACTTCTGGAGTGATGAATCACGCTTCACCAATTGGCAGTCTGATGGACAAATCAGGGTTTGGCAGATGAAAAGAGAACGCTATCTGTCCGAATGCATAGTGCCAACTGTAAAGTTTGGTGGAGGAGGAATAATGGTCTGGGGCTGTTTTTCATGGTTAGTGCTAGGCCCCTTAGTTCCAGTGAATAGAAATCTTAACGCTACAGCATACAATCACATTCTAGACGATTCTGTGATTCCAACTTTGTGGCAACAGCTTGGAGAAGGCCCTTTCCTGATCCAGCATGACAATGCCCCTGTGCACAAAGCGAGGTCCATACAGAAATGGTTTGTTGAGATTGGTGTGGAAGAACTGGACTGGCCTGCACAGAGCCCTGACCTCAACCTCATCGAACACCTTTGGGATGCATTGGAGCGACGACTGCGAGCCAAGCTTAATCACCCAAAATCAGTGCCTGACCTCACTAATGCGCTTGTGGCTAAATGGATGCAAATCCCCGCAGCAATGTTCCAACTTCTAGTGGAAAGCCTTCCCAGAAGAGTGGAGCCTGTTACAGCAGCACAGGGTGGACCTACTCCATTTTAATGGCCATGATTTTGGAATGAGATGTTTGACAAGCAGGTGGCCACATACTTTTGGTCATGTAGTCTCCAGTGGTGTAAAGTACTTGAGTAAAAATAGTTTCAGGTACAACTTAAGTCGTTTTTGGGGGTTTCTGTACTTTACTTTACTATTTATATTTTTGACAACTTTTACTCCACTACATTCCTAAGGAAATAGTGTACTTTTTACTCCATAAATTTTGAGACCCAAAAGTACTTGTTACATTTCGAATGCTTAGCAGGACAGGGAAAGGGTCCAATTCACACACTTATCAATAGAACATCCCTGGTCATCTCTACTGCCTCTGATCTGGCATACTCACTAAACACAAATTAGTGTGTAAATTATGTCTGAGTGTTGGCTATCCATAAATGTTTAAACAAGAAAACCGTGCTGTCTGGTTTGCTTAATATAAGGAATGTGAAATGATTTATACTTTTACATTTCCTTTATATACTTAAGTGTATTTCAGCAAAGTACATTTACTTTTGATACTTAAGTATAGTTAAAACCAAATACCTTTTGTCTTTTACTCAAGTACTATTTTACTCTGTGACTTTCACTTTAACTTGAGTCATTTTCTATGAAGGTATCTTGACTTTTACTCGAGTATGATCATTGGCTACTTTTTCTACCACTGGTATGTCTACCACTGGTATGTCTACCACTAGGTTGAACAGTATTATATGTTTTGGATGCAATTTGAATGGAGATGATGGATTTTTAAAAAGCCTATGAAAAGGTGAGCACTGATTTAAAGCAACAATATTCAAGTGACATGCTGTTTTATAACTCTACAGCTGAAAAAAAAATGTTTTTACAATTAAATAATAAGGTGACACCCGAAAGCCAGATGGAGATGTGTAAATTAGACACGCATTTAGCCCTTATATTACTGTAGCATATACTGCAACAAATCTAGGGACCATGATGGAAATAAGTCTCCGACTTCATTGTGCAATACCATGATATTGAAGTGCTCAAAGTCAGTATGTTTTGTTTATTTGTTGTGTGGTGCATTGCTACAGAAACCTATAGGTGGAACATTTGTTGCATATATTTTATATAATTATAGATATGGCATCAAAATGTTGAAATTCTGATTCCCACTAGAAGATCATTGTCTGCAACCGGCTCTGATCGTTAAGTAATGAAACAGGAGCGCATAGAGAGCCCATCTGTGGTGGTCAGCGAACCCTCACCCTTCTGGCCATAGCCCCGCAAGGCATATACTGTGCCACAAAAACATGCTGAAGTGGCAAAGTTGATATCCACGTTTATAAAACAGGGTTATTCATGGGAGTAAACATTATTTTGAGTTCATTCCATGAGGGGGGAGGGTGTTAAATTTATTTTACAGTAGCCTACAAGGGGAGGGTCATGTGATAATATGTGTCATGTTGTGGAGGGGGTGCATTCTTTTCTTTTTTAGGACACCTTGAGTTGGACCAGCTCCCCTCGTAAATGTCGATCTGTGTCCCTAAGAGAGAAATGTTCCACACTATCTTCCTATATGTTTCCTGAAAAACTTTAAGAACTAACCTTATGGCATAACTGAGATTCTTCATGAATTTAATCATCCATGGTTTCAGTTTAGGCTATTATGATGTAGTCCTTCTCTTGAACCGGTCTTCCCCACTGAGACTGTATCGCATTCCTAGTCTGGCTGGACTCCTCAAAAATAGCGTTCTGCGTGGCTTGATCACCTACCCCGACAGAACCAGTTTATTTTCATGCTTGCTTGAGGCATGTTAGGGAGAATGGAAGAGTTTCAGAAGTGAGGAAGAAGCCCGTCTCGCAGATTGCGGACGAGTTATGCCCCGCCTCAAAGTAACCCATCCTAACTGCAAATGTTCAATGAATTCCAGTTTCGTGACATGGACGCGAAAATGTGGTGTTATATGGTGCTTTCAAGACAACTGGGACTCGGAAGAAACGAGGTGAATTCACGATGTCAGTGATCTTCAAGGCGGAAAGTCGCTTTAGAAAGGGAGCTTTAGAAAGAGGCCCGAGTTCCCGATTTGGGATTCCGAGTTGGATGACCGTTCAAAACTATTTTTCCCAGTCGTCTTGAACGCACTGAAGTCGGAAGTCGTGAGATTTCCAAGTTCCTGGTGTCCAGTTATTTTGAACGCGGCAGTATAAACGTATTTCATGCCATTCTACATCATTTCGGCCTAAATGACAGGAGACATCAGAATATTTCTTTAAACTACAAAAATGACCAAAATTAGTGGCGACTATGACACTGTCAAACAGATAAATGAACACGACCTGGGCCAGTTTTCCAAAAACATTTTAGGCTAAATTCATTGGATCCTATGGTTTTAAAATAAACGCAGCCTTATTAATATGCTTTTGGGAAAGCGTCATTGCTCTTGACCTGGCCTAGGGCTAATAAAAAGAGGGGAGATTAGGAGGCTACTAATTCAACTTTCCAGTGGCACTGACTCACCCAATGCTGAAGATGGATAGCATGAATATGCGTAGCCTCGGGTTCTCACTGTACAGGTGATTGTCTCAAGATAGCGCCTGACTACTTTGAAAAACAGTGCTGTTCGTTGTTGAGGGAAAACAATGGTAGCTTCTACTGACAAATTAGTCTTCTCTTTCGGGCAGTAGGCATTTGCTTTCCAAACGTATTTGCCACGATTGTATTTTGAAATTTGCGAAAGGCCTTTAGCTATTCACTGACAAACCGAAAATAAATATTATCCATAGAAATAGAATCCATAGAACGAAAGTGCCCATTCAAGTCAGGACTAACAGCCATTTTGAGCATACACACGAATTTACGACTCAAATTACGAGGGTGAGGTTCCCAAACCCTTCCCAGATAGCATATTTGGTTCGTTGGAAGTTGTGAGAACGTACATTTTTGGTTTTCCGTTGGTTCTTGGAAAACAGTTTTTTTGAGAATGGAAGTGAAAAAGTTGGCTGTTTTGGGAAATTACATTCTTAGGTTGCAGGGAGGTTCTGATAAAGTGTTTCTATATTTATTTAACTAGACAAATAGGTTAAGAACACATTCTTATTTACAATGACAACTGGTAAGGGGTTCTGCCTTGTTTAAGAGCAGAATAACATATTTTTACCTTTTCAGCTCAGGGATTTGATCTAGCAACCTCTTCATTGCTGGCCCAATGCTCTAACCACTTGACTACCTACCACCCCAATGGTTCCCCAAAATGTTTTCCTGTGAGGTTTTATTAACTTTCTGAGAACATAAAGTATATGTTATTTGAAAGTAAATATATAACATTCTGAGAACATGTTTCAAGAATACTTCGATTAACACAGCTAACTTAGGGTAACTGTTTTGAACTCCAAGCACAGATAGGATACATGGAAATGAATGTGCTTAGGCTTTAATCATGCAAACACATTTTAATATTGCAGATAGATTGTCGCTTTCGTCAATGTAAATGTCTGCATAATTTTGAATCTCCCATATATACACTACCGGCCAAAAGTTTTAGAACACCTACTCATTCAAGAATTTTTCTTTATTTTTAATATTTTCTACATTGTAGAATAATAGTGAAGACATCAAAACTATGAAATAACACATGGAATCATGTAGTAACCAAGAAAGTGTTAAACAAAACAGATTCTTCAAGTAGCTACCCTTTTCCTTGATGACAACTTTGCACACGGTTGACATTCTCTCAACCAGCTTCATGAGGTAGTCACCTGGAATGCATTTCAATTAACAGGTGTGCCATCTTAAAAGTTAATTTATGGAATTTCTTTCCTTCTTAATGCGTTTGAGCCAATCAGTTGTGTTGTAACAAGGTAGGGGGTATACAGAAGATAGCCCAATTTGGCAAAAGACCAAGTTCATGTTATGGTAAGAACAGCTTAAATAAGCAAAGAGAAACAACAGTCTATTATTACTTTAAGACATGAAGGTCAGTCAATCCAGAAAATGTCAAGAACTTTGAAAGTTTCTTAAATTGCAGTCACAAAAACCAGCAAGCGCTATGATGAAACTGGCTCTCATGAGGACCGCCACAGGAATTAAAGACCCAGAGTTACTTCTCCTGCAGAGGATAAGTTCATTAGAGTTAACTGCACCTCAGATTGCAGCGTAAATAAATGCTTCACAAATTTCAAGCAACAGACACATCTCAACATCAACTGTTCAGAGAAGACTGCGTGAATCAGGCCTTCATGGTCGAGTTGCTACAAGAGGAGTCAAACAAGGGTGTCTGCTGTCAGTATATTTATTTGTTATGGCCATCGAAGTGCTACTTGTAGCTATTAAAATCAGATCAAATAACAACATTAGAGGATTTTAAATGAAAGGCATAAAAACAAAGGTGTCCTTGTATGCTGATGACTCAAATGTTATATTAAGTCCGCAAGCTAGATCCCTGCAGTCTCATTGAAGATCTAGATAACTTTTCTGGCCACTCTGGACTAAAACATAATTAAAATATTACGTATTGGATCTTAAAAAAAACATTTTACATTACACTGCAGTTTACCTATGAAATGGTCTGACTTTGAAATAGACATACAGTGCATTCGGAAAGTATTCAGACCCCTTGTCTTTTTCCACATTTCGTTACATTACAGCCTTATTCTAAAATGGATGAAATATTTTTTTCCCCCACATCACACACAAATGACAAAGCAAAAACAGGTTTTTAGACATTTTTGCAAAATATTCAGTATTCAGACCCTTTCTTTGTTGAAGTACCTTTGGCACTAATTACATCCTTGAGTCTTCTTGGGAATGATGCTACCAGCTTGGCCTACCTGTATTTAGGGAGTTTTCCCATTCTTCTCTGCAGATCTTCTCAAGCTCTGTCAGGTTGGCTGAGGAGCGTCGCTGCAGTTATTTTCAGCTCTCTCCAGAGATGTTAGATCGGGTTCAAGTCTGGGCTCTGGCTGGGACACGCAAGGACATTCAGAGACTTGTCTTGAAGCCACCCCCTAATTGTCTTGGCTGTGTGCTTAGTGTCGTTGTCTTGTTGGAAGGTGAACCTTCACCCCAGTCTGAGGTCATGAGTGCTCTGGAGCAGGTTTTCATCAATAATCTTTCTGTACTTTGCTCCGTTCATCTTTCCCTTGGTCCTGAATAGTCTCCCAATCCCTGCTGCTGAGAAACATCCCCACAGCATTATGCTGCCACCACCATGCTCCACTGTGGGGATGGTGCCAGGTTCCACGCTTGGCATTCAATCCAAAGACCTCAGCCTTGATTTCATCAGAAAAAAATTACACAGATTAACTCCTTAGTCATATCTCAGTTTACTCACTTATTTATGGCACTGCCTACTCCAGATGGTTCATACTTTTTTGTTGTTGTTGCTTCGTCTGGGATGCTAAACCAGACAAGATGAAGCGTTCATATCTATATAATGAATATAAACTGGGTGGGCTGAGATGATTAAATATATAAGCACTAAAGCTCTCTCTAAAAGCTTCACTTATACAAAAGCTTTACTTGAATCCAAAATTGTTCCCAAGTAGATTACTAAGGAAAGCTCATCCCTGGTTTAAAAATGGCCTTTTTGCTTTGTGCAGATTGCCATTTCTCATTTTCAATGAATTGAAAATGAAACCCTGTTCAAAGTATCTCACTTTTCAAACAAGCAATGCAGAGATGGTTACAATTTCAAATTCATCCCCCAGAAAAGATAGAATAAATATTACAAAAAATATTATGATTGAACTCAAATGTGCTGGTTGATAAAATATTTGTATTTATGGAAAATTTGTTTGAGAAGGATATTCTGTTTTTAAATTATATTGTAAATTGGAGTGGTAGAATTATGTATTTCATGGAGCTACTGGAATTACATGGGAAGGTCTGGTCAGTCCAAGATTACAACCAATTGATTACAGCACTACCCCAAAAATGGAGAAGGCAGGTGGCAGTAGAAGGAGGTAGGGAACTGGTCTGTCTGCCTAATACAAAGGATCAAAACTGGGGGAGGAACAAGAATAGTATTAGGACCTGCGCCCGTTCCTGTAGGTTCATGCTCTACAACATCTGCAGAGTACGACCCTGCCTCACACAGGAAGCGGCGCAGGTCCTAATCCAGGCACTTGTCATCTCCCGTCTGGATTACTGCAACTCGCTGTTGGCTGGGCTCCCTGCCTGTGCCATTAAACCCCTACAACTCATCCAGAACGCCGCAGCCCGTCTGGTGTTCAACCTTCCCAAGTTCTCTCATGTCACCCCGCTCCTCCGCTCTCTCCACTGGCTTCCAGTTGAAGTTCGCATCCGCTACAAGACCATGGTGCTTGCCTACGGAGCTGTGAGGGGAACGGCACCTCAGTACCTCCAGGCTCTGATCAGGCCCTACACCCAAACAAGGGGACTGCGTTCATCCACCTCTGGCCTGCTCGCCTCCCTACCGCTGAGGAAGTACAGTTCCCGCTCAGCCCAGTCAAAACTGTTCGCTGCTCTGGCCCCCCAATGGTGGAACAAACTCCCTCACGACGCCAGGACAGCGGAGTCAATCACCACCTTCCGGAAACACCTGAAACCCCACCTCTTTAAGGAATACCTAGGATAGGATAAAGTAATCCTTCTCACCCCCCCCTTTAAGATTTAGATGCACTATTGTAAAGTGACTGTTCCACTGGATGTCATAAGGTGAATGCACCAATTTCTAAGTCGCTCTGGATAAGAGCGTCTGCTAAATGACTTAAATGTAAATGTAAATGTAGTATAAATAGGAAAATATACCAGTTTAATTTAAGAAACAGGATGTTGACAGCTGTGCCATACAGATTGCAAAATAGTTGGGAAGATATTTTTGATAATTTAAGTAAATGTAATCTTTACTTCAAGAAAGATGTTTATATGTTATGTATAAAATGCATATTTCTGCATGGTTTAATATTTAGATTTATTTAAAACAATGTGATTGTTGGAGTTCAGGTGTTTGACGGGATTGATGTGTGACTAGGTGCATTCTTGTCAAATAAATATGCTTATTCATTCATAATTATGGATACATTCTGCAATTAGTTAAATTGGGATTTGAATCCTCAACAGAACATGCCAACAAGTTAGTTTTGAATTGCTTTAATACAGCAGTGCCTTCTGATACCATGAATTAAAATAGATTTCACCTTGTTCATATAGTTGGCAGACATTCTATGGGATGAAATATAAACCTCCACTGGCTGACGGAGAAGAGGATTTGGTAAAATAAGGGTATGTTTCTAATATCATCTAGGTAGGTAAGTAGCTAGCAAGTTAGGTAGATTCTTGGCAAAATACTAGCCTTGTTTGTAAATATCTGACTGCTACTAGGATAGTATTCTATACAAGACAACAGTATACTGCAAATTGTAAATATCTGACTGCTACCAGGATAGTATTCTATACAAGACACCAGAACAAATGAATACATAAGACAACAGGTATTAGTTAAATAAAATATGGAACAGTAAATGAAAATGCAAAATATATAGTTTGTTTGGATCAAGGTAGCTAATGAATGGTTGACAATAGAGCCTCCCACAATGCAGGCGATGGCTGCAGGATGAAGTTGGTGAAGAGCCCTGACAGTATTTCTCAGTAAGACCAAAATAATGGTGTTCCAAAAAAGGTCCAGTCACCAGGACCACCAATACAAATTCCTTCTAGAAGTTGGTGAAGAGCCCTGACAGTATTTCTCAGTAAGACCAAAATAATGGTGTTCCAAAAAAGGTCCAGTCACCAGGACCACCAATACAAATTCCTTCTAGACACCGTTGCCCTAGAGCACACAAAAAACTATACATACCTTGGCCGAAGCATCAGCTCCACAGGTAACTTCCATAAAGCTGTGAACGATCTGCAAGACAAGGCAAGAAGGGCCTTCTATGCCATCAAAAGGAACATCAAATTCGACATACCAAATAGGATCTGGCTAAAAATACTTGAATCAGTTATAGAACCCTTTGCCCTTTATGGTTGTGAGGTCTGGGGTCTGCTCACCAACCAAGAATTCACAAAATGGGACAAACACCGAATTGAGACTGCATGCAGAATTCTGCAAAAATATCCTCTGTGTACAATGTAAAACACCAAATAATGCATGCAGAGCAGAATTAGGTTGATACTCGCTAATGATCAAAATCCAGAAAAGAGATGTTAAATTGTACAACCACCTAAAAGGAAGCGATTTCCAAACCTTCCATAACAAACCATCACCTACAGAGAGATGAACCTGGAGAAGAGTCCCCTAAGCAAGATGGTTCTGGGGCTGTTCACAAACACAAACAAACCCCACAGAGCCCCAGGACAGCAACAAAATTAGACCCAACCAAATTATGAGAAAACAAAAAGATAATTACTTGACACATTGGAAAGATTTAACAAAAAAACAGAGCAAACTAGAATGCTATCTGGCCCTAAACAGAGAGTACACAGTGGCAGAATACCTGACCACTGTGACTGACTGAAACTTAAGGAAAGCTTTGACTATGTACAGACTCAGTGAGCATAGCCTTGCTATTGAGAAAGGCCGCTGTAGGCAGACCTGGCTCTCAAGAGAAGACACGCTATTCGGAAACTGCCCACAAAATGTGGTGGAAACTGAGCAGCACTTCCTAACCTCATGCCAAATGTATGACCATATTAGAGACATATTTCCTTCAGATTACACAGATCCACAAAGAATTTGAAAACAAACCGATTTTGACAAACTCCCATATCTACTGGGTGAAATAACAGTGTGCCATCACATCAACACGATTTGTGACCTGTTACCACAAGAAAAGGGCAACCAGTGAAGAACCAACACCATTGTAAATACAACCCATATTTACGTTTATTTAATTTCCCTTTTGTATTTTGACCATTTGCCAATCGTTCAACACTATATATATATATATAATATGACATTTGTAATGTCTTTATTCTTTTGGAACTTCTGTGAGTGTTTACTGCTTACTGTTATTTTTTATTGTTTATTTCACTTTTATATATGACCTACTTCACTTGCTTTGGCAATGTTAACATATGTTTCCCATGCCAATAAAGCCCCTTGAATTGAATTGAAGAGCAACTGCAGAAACTTGCAGTTGACTGCAGTCAAAACTTCATGACCTTTGATCACATGATTTTTCTGAAGTTGATGCAGTCTACACGTTGGCGCCAGGGTTCAACCAAACACAAACAAACCCCACAGAGCCCCAGGACAGCAACAAAATTAGACAAAAATTATGAAAAGATTTAACAAAAAAACAGAGCAAACTAGAATGCTACTGTGACACAGTGACCTGACCACTGTGACTTAAGGAAAGCTTTGACTATGTACAGACTCAGTGAGCATAGCCTTGCTATTGAGAAAGGCCGCTGTAGGCAGACCTGGCTCTCAAGAGAAGACACGCTATTCGAAACTGAGAACGACTGACCCCTCTCAATGAAGCCATGGAAGTTCAAGGCCGATCGTGTTACGGCATTGTTAACAGAAAACAGAATCCCCCCATGATAGTGAATAGAAAAATCTCTTTGTAAAAAACAAAAAAAATTATTTGAGGACAATCATGATAGGAATAATTGCTTATAGTGCCCAATATGTATGTAATTCAACCGATTATTTTAAACTTGCACACAGAGGAAGTTATAAAGTTAAATTATATGACAGCCTGCAGTCCCCTGGTCACCCTTCAACTTTACTTACTCAACGAGAGGCTGCACAATAACCCCCCCCCCAGATTAGGAATATTGTTTGTGATACTACAATTCTTTTGGTCAAATATCTATGGTGATATAACATGGGGGGAAGCATGGAAAATTGCTAACAAATATTGTATCAGTAACAAGGTAAAGGAAGTTTCATTTAAAATGTTACATAGAATTTATCCAGTGAAACATGTTTTGGAAAGATTCAAGCTGAATATTCATTATAAATGTGATTTCTGTAAAATGGAGAAGGAAACCATTTTGCATTTGTTTTTTATAACCTATATTTA
Organism: Oncorhynchus gorbuscha; assembly: GCF_021184085.1. Lineage (NCBI taxonomy): Eukaryota > Metazoa > Chordata > Actinopteri > Salmoniformes > Salmonidae > Oncorhynchus > Oncorhynchus gorbuscha. Next base: position 28,461,033 of record NC_060180.1, read on the forward strand.
TAGTATAATTTTTGGGATTGACATACAGAATTTTGTTACAAAAAAAATAAGACCGGTTGTACTATTTAATGGTTTTGATATAATGATTTATTTCAGAAATTCTGACATTGATAAAGATGTAGTATATTTAATTAAACTGCTAATAATATTAGGTATGTTTCATACTCACAAATGCAAATGGTCTAATTCAAACAAAAAATGCAATTAAAACTTGTTGTATTATTAATGAATATGATTTGTTTGTTTAGGATTCCTGGCTATGTAAATAGTTTGTATGTATGCTTATTTGCATGTGACTATTCCTCTTTTGTTTGTTGATATTTGTTAATAAGGTTTAAGTGCCTTTGAACGGGATGTGGTAGTAGGTGCCAGGCGCAACGGTTTGAGTGTGTCAAGAACTGCAATACTGCCGGGGTTTTCACGCTAAACAGTTTCCTGTGTGTTTGAATGGTCCACCACCCAAAGGACATTCATCAAACTTGACACAACTGTGGGAAGAATTGGGGTCAACATGGGCCAGCATCCCTGTGGAACGCTTTCGACATCTTGTAGAGTCCATGCCCGACGAATTGTGGCTGTTCTGAGGGCAAAAGGGGGGTGCAACTGAATATTAGGAAGGTGATCCTAATGTTTTGTACACTCAGTGTATACAGTAATTGGTAGGCGCAAGTCAGACAATGCAACACACTTTGAAAGGCGTTGACCAAGAATGGTTACGGAGTTGACAAAAGACATCCGCTGGAACGCGCCTATTGACTTGAACGTTGACAAATCCATTCTATTCATTCTATTTCTATTTTACCTTCGCGTGAGACCAAGCTGCGCAAGTGTTACCATGGTGACCAGTGAGAGTTCAGTAAGGGATTGTGAATCCAACAGCTAAATTGCGTAGGTTTGAAACCATAATCTATTTTTGGCTAATTGTACTAGAGTAATGGGCTTCTAGGCTGGTTCATCGAACTATTATTTGGAGAAAATATGAGTTCACGTAGTACTAAAAGCTCAGGAAAACTGGAGCCAAGGCACGGTCGAAGCGAGCAGTCCAATCATCAGAGGCAGGTATGCAAACCATGAAAAGCATTGGAATTCAACTTCAAGTCGAGGTGTCTAACGACGTTAGCCATTGGGGATCTGATTCCCGAATATGAAAGTATTTTAGGTCTAAGTAAAATGTTGTTGTCTGAAATGAAGATGCAAAACAATTGGAGGTTGAATCTGTTTAATAGGCTTTATATCAATTAAAGTTAACAAGTTACCAATATCTCCAGCCCATTTTAAACACAAAGTAACATTAAATTAGTGTAACGACCCTGGGTTTATGGAAATCGACACAGTCGATAGCTCGCCGGACCTCGGGCTAGAAGGTCGAGGGTTCGAGACCTGCTCCCTGCCTGTTTCATTACTTTATTTTGCTGTAAAAACATTTAAGTATGTACCTAAACTTGTGATGGTACATGTTTTGGTTCGTTGGTTTTGGTTACCATCACATTAAATGTGTCGTCCGTCTGTACATAGAGATGTGTTTCTCTTTCGCTTAATGTGTAGTCTAATTTCCCCTTTTTGTTTGTGCTCTGGAAGGTGCCTCCCCCCAGCGCAGACAGAGCACCGGTGTGACCCAGGGTGGTCAGTCCAAAGGCAAAGCTGCTGCTGCCAAGACAAGACGTAACACCTCTGCCAAGACAGTGCAACCACCAAAGAAAAGTACTGCTCTGCATTGCTCATTCTTATCATGCCAAATCAGACAATTTACCTTTAGCTTACTTCCATTGCAACAATGTAAAGAAATGCTGATTTGATTGTCCTCATATACCTAGGCCTTAGTCATCAGTTGAGATCTGTGTGCCTAATGCTTGTGTAGTAGAAGTGAAACTCGCCCGTAGTATGTTGGCTGAGGTACATTGGTGACAGGATACTTCCCTGAGATCTAAAAAGCTGCTGTCGCTCAGGGCATGATAGACTATATTGTGTTGCTTGATTTATGAGAAAGCCAGTTAAGCATGCTCATCTCAAGTTAGGACTCGACCAGAAGAGAATAGTAATTGCCTCCAGAGTGGTGCAGTGGTCTAAGGCACTGCATTGCAGTGCTAGCTGTGCCACTCGAGTCCGGACTCTGTTGCAGCCGTCCGCGACTGGGAGACCCATGGGACAGCGCACAATTGGCACAGCGTCATCCTAGTTAGGGGAGGGTTTGGCCCGGCAGGGATGTTCTTGTCCCATCTCGCACTAGTGACTCCTGTGGCTGACTGGGCGCTGACATGGTGTATGGTGTTTCCGTCAACACATTGGTGCGGATGGCTTCCGGGTTAAGTGGGCATTGTGTCAAGAAGCAGTGTGGCTTGGTTGTATTTCGGAGGATGCACGCCTCTCCCGAGTCCGTACGGGAGTTGCAGCGATGAGACAAGACTGTAACTACCAATTGGATACCATGAAAAAGGGGTGGGAAAAAAAGGAGAGAATAATAATTTTTCCCTAGGATCGGCTGTGTTCTTCTTACTGGGGACAGTGTGCAATCACACATTCATGAACCACCCTGGAGTTCAGAAGAATGAACACATTGCTTACATTACACAACTGTCTGTTACTCTTCATTACACCCAAGGGAGTCTGATGTGGTCAAAGGAAATTATGCAAGCTTGAAAACAATCCCTCATTGTTTCCTGCAGGCACCACCCAAGGCACACATAGGAGCAGTAGGAACTATAGAGAAGGGATCATCAACTACATTCAGCCGCAAGCAAATTTTTTCTTGAGCGGATGATTGGGGGCCGAAACATAATAAAAAATAAAACATTTAGACTGCAAATTTACAGCAAGAAGCCTAAACAGGTATAATATTTGACTAAAACTGTCACGCCCTGACTTTAGAGAGCCTTTTATTTCTCTATGTGGTTAGGTCGGGGTGTGATTTGGGTGGGCATTCTAGTTTTTCTATTTCTTTGTTGGCCGGGTATGGTTCCCAATCAGAGGCAGCTGTCTATCGTTGTCTCTGATTGGGGATCATACTTAGGCAGCCTTTTTCCACCTTTAGTTTGTGGGATCTTGTTTTTGTGTAGTTGCTTTCTGCACTGCATATAGCTTTACGTTCGTTTTCTATTTTGTTGTTTTTTCAGTGTCATTTAATAAAAGAAAGATGTACGCCTACCTCATTCCGTCAGTAAACGTGACAAAAACCTAGATTACATTTGGAAAATTTGACCTGTGCAGGGTGCCGTCTTTCGGATGGGACGTTAAAATCGGTGTCCTGACTTTCTGTGGTCATTCAAAATCCCAATGGGATTTATTGTAAGAGTAGGGGTGTACTCTCTGGTGTCATGGCAAAATTTCCAACCTGACCACATTCCATCATGGCCATCTAATCATCCCCCTCATTCCTAATTGGCGTATATCACTCCTCACCTCTACACCTGATAGTTGATGTGTGGTGAGAGTTCTGCCACAAAAATGGTCGCCGTGCATCACTGAGTTGGGTGCTACACATTGATGGTGGATGAGGTGAGTTTCCCCCTACTATGTAAAGCGCTTTTAGTACCTCAGTTTGTAGAAAAGTGCTATATAAATAAATTATTATTAATTCTTATGATTTGTATACGATCACATTTTTTATTTGTTATATATTTTTTTAACCTTTATTTATCTAGGCAAGTCAATTAAGAACAAATTCTTATTTACAATGACAGCCTATACCGGCCAAACCTGGACGACGCTGGGCCAATTGTGCACCGCCGTATGGGACTCCCAATCATGGCCGGTTTTGATACAACCTGGATTCAAACCAGGGTGTCTGTCGTGACGCCTCTAGCACTGAGATGCAATGCCTTAGACCACTGCGCCACTCGGGAGCCCAAAACGTCTCTCTGTTATCCGTGGGAATTTTGGGAACAGATTTTCAAAATTCAAATCCATTGGAGCTGATTTCCTGGTGTTTTTACGTTCTTTTATGTCCAACAATGAAAATGCCCCCCTCACCCCCACAAAAAATGATAAAATAACCTATTTTTTATTTTATACATTTTTTTTCTCATAAAACTTGTGGGGGGCAAATAAAACCACCGGCATGCCAAAATCACAGCGGGCCGCCATTTGGGGAACCCTGCTGTAGAGCATGTCAAATTAAGTTGTCTTCAGTACATAGATAATTGCCTCACTACATATCATAGAGCGGGATTCATAGCTTTGACAGCTGTTGCCGTACTCCTTTAGTTAACAAATGAGCAATTATGTTGAAAGCCTTTTCAGCTGTAGCTCTCAGATGGTATTCATGAGAAGGTATGAAATACTAGGCCTACATTCCTTTTATGTACAGTATATTATTATTTCCATTTAATACAAAATTTTTATTTAGATAAATGCAGCAAATCAACTTAAATAAACATTTATAAACCATATACAGTGCATTTGGAAAATATTCAGACCCCTTCATTTTTTCAACATTGTGTTACGTTACAGCCTTATTCTAAAATGGATTAAATAAATAAAAAATCCTCATCAATCTACACACAATACCTGATAATGAAAAATCGAAAACAGGATTTAGAAACAAATAACTTATTTACATAAGTATTCTGACCCTTTGCTATGAGACTCAAAATTGAGCTTAGGTGCATGTGTAATGTAGTTCGTCTGTTGTTTGTAGAGAGTCAGACCGAAATGCAGCGTGTAGGTTACTCATGACTTTTAATGAAGAATAATGCGGTACATGAAATAACTGAAAATACAAAAACAACAAACGAGTGAAACTAATACAGCCTATCTGGTGACTAACACTAAGACAGGTACAATCACCCACGAAATACAACGCGCACTCAGGCTGCCTAAATACGGTTCCCAATCCGAGACAACGAGAATCAGCTGACTCCAATTAGGAATCGCCTCAGGCAGCCAAGCCTAACTAGACACACCCCTAATAATACACACTCCCAATTAATACAAACCCCAATACGAAATACAACATAATAAACCCATGTCACACCCTGGCCTACCCAAACATATAACAAAAACACAAGATACAATGACCAAGGCGTGACAGCATGCCGTTTCCTTTGATGATTCTTGAGATGTTTCTAAACTTGATTGGAGTCCACTTGTGGTAAATTCAATTGATTTGAGATGATTTGGAAAGGCACACATCTGTCTATATGTAACAGTACAGACTTTACTTCCGTCCCCTCGCCCCGACATGTGCGCAAACCAGGGACACTCTGCACACGTCAACAGTCACCCTCGAAGCATCGTTACCCATCGCTCCACAAAAGCCACGGCCCTTTTGTTGAAACTAAGATAGAACTCTTTGGCCTGAGTGCCAAGCGTCACGTCACCTGGCCTATACCATTCCCACGGTGAAGCATGGTGGTGGCAGCATCATGCTCATGCTGTGGGGATGTTTTTCAGTGACAGGGACTGGGAGACTAGTCAGGATTGAGGGAATGATGAACTGCGCAAAGTACAGAGAAATCCTTGATAAAAACCTGCTCCAGAGCGCTCAGGACCTCAGACTGGGATGAAGGTTTGCCTTCCAATAGGACAACGACCCTAAGCACACAGCCAAGACAACACAGGAGTGGCTTCGGGACAAGTCTCTGAATATCCTTGAGTGGTCCAGCCAGAGCCTGGACTTGAACCCGATCGAACATCTCTGGAGAGGCCTGAAAATAGCTGTGCAGCGACGCTCACCATCCAACCTTCCAGAGCTTGAGAGGATCTGCAGAGAAGAATGAGAGAAACTCCCCAAATACAGCTGTGCCAAGCTTATAGTATCATAGCCAAGAAGACTCAAAGCTGTAATTGCTGCCAAAGATGCTTCAACAAAGTACTGAGTAAAGGGTCTGAATACTTATGCAAATGTAATATTTCAGTTTTTGTGTATTTTTTTATTTTTTTTACTTAAAAAATCTTAGTCATTATGGGGTATTGTGTGTAGATTGTTGAGGGATGTTGATCCATTTTTAGAATAAGGGTGTAACGTTACAAAATGTAGAAAAAGTGAAGGGCTCTCAATACTTTCCGAATGCGCTGTGTTTATTAAACATATAGGCCTATATTGGAAATTATAATAATAAAAACTAGAAATAGCTGTCGTCAAGTTCAACATACTGAGCAGCACAAAGAAACGGAATCCTCCAGGTTAAACAAATATTTGGGCTGTACAGATAGGATTAGGCGGTAAAGTCGACTGTACAATCTTATGTATACTGCATGGGTGTTGTTGTGTGAGTCTGTGGCTTTGCTTTGTTACTCTTGTCAGCTTGTTATTGTAAAAGAGAAATGTTCTCTAACTTATCTGGTTGAACAAAGGAAATGAACAAATAAACCTTGACGGACAAAGACAATTACAATGAATCTATACTGAGGCTAAACTATACTGAAACAATTAACTTTGATTCCAAAACGAAATGAAATAAAAACTATCATGAATTATGTTCAGTTTTTGTTATTTTCTCCAAACTTTGGGGGGAAATCGAATGGGGTCGAGTTGGGTTTTCAAGCTTTTGGGTTTATAAGCCACTGTATCTAGCGGGTAAATGCAGCCAGGAGAAGGCGATGTTTCAAATAGGCCTAGCTATCACTAGCTGATATGGAGAAAATTGTCTAGCTATCTAACTTGGTTCTTCTTACATGTACTACTACAGTTAAAAAGCATTGGATTGTTTCCTTCCAACATATTTTTTTGCACCAATCGCAACGCTATTCCTTTTAAATCCAAGTCATATTGAGCTTTACTTTATAATGGAAACCTGACCTAACCTTACCCATCATCTTATGTATTACTGCCCCCGAGTTGCAATAAGTGAAGTAAAAAACACAGACACAAATGGTTACAAGCCTACCACGCATGCTTTCTGCAGCTAACACTAAAACTGAAACTAAATAATATAAAAAGGAAATAGAAATATTTTTAGACAACTAAAACTAAATGAAAAATGTGCAAATCGAAACTAAACTGAAATAACAGGGACTTGTTTGTACTCACTGTATGCATGTTTATTGTTGTTGTAGATGTAGAGCTGACTCCAGAGGAGCTAGCTGCAGTGACCATCCAGCGGGCCACTCGAGGCCTGCTGGCCAGGCGAGAGCGGGTTCGGAGACAGAAGGAAAAACAGGACTATGAAGACCTTATGGATCGCTTGGAGAAAGAGGTTAGCTAATTATATGAAAATGACAGTGTATGAAAATGACATTATATGAAAATGACAGTGTTAGGTTTGGATTTATAAAGTATATCAACATATTGAAATTTGAAATCATGAAATAGAACTCTTGGCATTACAGGTTGACTCAGATCTCCTCCTTTGTTTGTTCTTATTTCAAATAGCATCCGTGAGTGTGCTTGAGTGTGTTGTAGTCTACAATCAATGTAATGTCATTGTTTCTGAAAATGAGAAGTGTGTGTACCCTGAAAGGTGTGTTTTGATTGGCCTGCAGGCTTTTGTGGCACTAGTACGAAGAGAACAGGAAGAGGCAGAGTGGAAAAGGAAGAAGGAGGAGGAGGAGAGAAAGGGGAAGAAGGAAGAGCAGCTTCTGCGAACTCGACTTCTGGAAGCAGCGTTCGATGGAGAGGCAGAGGAAGTGTTAGCAATTTTGAAGGAGGTGAGACTGATATGTGATATCTGTGAGATCTGTGTGGACAAGTAATGAAGACATGACAAAGATTAATAGATGCACTGGTCCTTGTCTAGGTGTCTGATAGGGACACAAAGCGTGGCCTTGGGTTGGATGAAGCAGGCAAACGCCAGCGGCTGCTAAACCAACTTTTCATGATTAACATCACAGATGCCAATGGTAACACAGCAGTGTCAGAAGCAGCAGGTGGGGGTCAGCCGGAAGTCATCACCTTATTGGTGGAAAGGGGTGCGGACATAAACACACGGGTGAGAGAATGCAGCACGAACAGAAATATTAGCTCTTGGTCAGATGAGAGTGAGTGTCTTCCCTCACCCACTCATTCCCACTGACACACACAAACATACAGTCGTGGCCAAAAGTTTTGAGAATGACACATATATAAATTTTCACAAAGTCTGCTGCCTCAGTTTGTATGATGGAAATGTGCATGTACTCCAGAATGTTATGAAGGGTGATCAGATGAATTGCAATTAATTGCAAAGTCCCTCTTTGCCATGCAAATTAACTGAATCCCCCCAAAAATGAATAAAGATGAATAAAGAATGGTACCAACACATCCTCCGAGAGCAACTTCTCCCAACCATCCAGGAACAGTTTGGTGACGAACAATGCATTTTCCAGCATGATGGAGCACCTTGCCATAAGGCAAAAGTGATAACTAAGTGGCTCGGGGAACTATATATTTTGGGTCCATGGCCAGGAAACTCCCCAGACCTTAATCCCATTGAGAACTTGTGGTCAATACTCAAGAGGTGGGTGGACAAACAAAAACACACACATTCTGATAAACTCCAAGCATTGATTAGGCAAGAATGGGCTGCCATCAGTTAGGATGTGGCCCAGAAGTTAATTCACATCATGCCTGGGTGGATTGCAGAGGTCTTGAAAAAGAAGGGTCAACACTGCAAATATTGACTCTTTGCATCAACTTCATGTAATTGTCAATAAAAGCCTTATGAAATGCTTGTAATTATACTTCAGTATTCCATAGTAATATCTGACAAAAATATCTAAAGACACTGAAGCAACAAACTTTGTGGAAATTAATATTTGTGTCATTCTCAAAACTTTTGGCCACGACTGTTCACATCTATTGATAGGCAGTTAGCCTAGTGGTTAGAGGGTTGGGCCAGTAACTGAAAAATTGCTAGATCAAATCTCTGAGCTGACAAGGTAAAAATCTGTCGTTCTGCCCCTGAACAAGGCAGTTAACCCACTGTTCCCTCCCCGTCATTGTAAATAAGAATTTGTTCATAACTGATTTGCCTGGTTAAATTAAAAAAACAAGCATGACTTGACTTAAACCCTTTCTTTGGAAGTGTTTGTCTTCCACAAACTTTCTCCAGCAGGCAAACAACTAAATATATATTTCTGAGTATTGGAGTTAAATGTCCATGCCTAAGGCCTAAGCAATTGCAGAAGTATGTCAGGAAGTGTTTTTTTGTTTGTTAATAGGGTGCATTTGGACGGACTCCAATCTACAGAGCTGCGTTTGGAGGCCATCTTGGGGCAGTGCAGACTCTTCTACAGCTTGGGGCAGACCCGAGGACCCATGCAGATGATGGTAGCACTCCAGAGCAGGTATGTGTGACTGTGTGTGCGCATAGACAATAATCAGGGTTCTTTATGTGTGTGTGTGTGTGTGTGTGTGTGTGTGTGTGTGTGTGTGTGTGTGTGTGTGTGTGTGTGTGTGTGTGTGTGTGTGTGTGTGTGTGTGTGTGTGTGTGTGTGTGTGTGTGTGTGTGTGTGTGTGTGTGTGTGTGTGTGTGTGTGTGTGTGTGTGTGTGTGAATGAGAGAGACAGATACAGAGGGCGGCTGTGTAATTGTGTTTTTACAAGCCATGTTTGGGCTTATGTGTTTGTGGACATGTTCCAGGTGGCTTCTGAAGAGGCTGTGGTTGCCACTTTACAGAACTGGGATCTGAGTGCCACTGACTCCATGCTGTCGAAGATGAAGGCAGAGGAACAGAGGAGGGCGGAGGAAGAGGGAAAGCAGAACGAGGCGGAGACTGACCGGTAAGAGTCACGCCCAAGTGTTCAACCCCTCCCACTCAAAACAGAAACCTTTTGTAGAGTATGACACTCTCAAAACCCAACCCTATGCTCCCAAACATAGTCTAATTAGGTCATGTCTCATGCATACAGCATAGACAACAGAGTAAGATACACAATTTAGCCAGAACAGTAAGAGAAACTGAATAGCTTGGCCAGAGATCAGATGTTGTGTGCACACATTATTTGTACTATTTGTAATATGTTTATATCTATCTACTTCCCCTCTCCTTCAACACAAAGGCACGTCAGTCCTGTTAAGTCACGTCATCAGGCCAGTCCTGCATAGTCACTTTTGCTGAGTTGAGGACAGATAGAGAGGATAGCTGACATGATTCCCCCACACATTGTTCACTGATAGGGGGAAACAGTGCAAACGTGCAAACCAAAAATGGCCTGTGTTTTCCCTCAGCCTGAAAGGGGAGGTGGATCAGCTCCAGAAAGAGCATGAGCGATGCCAAAGAGAGGTAAGACACATCCGGAATCAATAGTTCCAAGATGAACAGGGAAAATGTCCCTTTCATCACTCTGACGTCACTCGCCCTGTGTGTGTATATAGCTGCAGAAGGCCTTCGTTGAGCTGAATAAGAGGATCACAGAACATGATACATGTGTGAGGAAGGGAATGGTGGAGCAGGCTAAAGTCACCTTGCTGGTAGTCACTGTACTTTTTTAGCACACTGCTAAAGTTGTATTGTCTCAGTACTGAAGTAATGATGTATGCATTGTCTCAGTACTGGTGTGTGTGTGTGTGTGTGTGTGTGTGTGTGCGCGTGCGTGCGTGCATAAAGGTGGTTCATGAAGCTGAAGATGTTTTGGCGAAAGCTCAAATAGCAGCTCATGAGGCTGCAGGGAAACTATCCCTTGCCAAGCTGACACTGAGAGAGCAGTCTGGTGGTGGTATGTAATGTCACATGCACACACACATGCAGCCCCCCCACACACACACACATACACAGAGACAGAGACAAACAAACACACCTTTCCCTGGAGCAACACAAAATGTAATATTCTCACAGTGTGTGTTTATGTGAACTAAGATGCTGTCCTGGACCGTGGTGGGGTTCGTTGCCCGGTTCGCGACCTTGAGGAAGTTCTTATTAAAGATTTAGGCGGCAAGATCAAGCAGGATGGCAGGTCAAATAATTATAATAATGACTTACTCACTTTAGTATGACTTTTTGCCCTCAGGTTAGCTGCTCAAACAAAACGCAAACAGGTTGTTCATCTCTCTGTATTTAGCTAATCGCTCTGTTTACAATTTAACATTAGATTCAGTTAATTAAGTTTATCCACACTGGCTATGTATCTGATGTTAGGTGGCCCCTGCTTGTGGATACCTATGGTCAGGCTGCCACATTTCTACGCTACAGAGACACTAACTACCTGGACGCCTTGCATCCTGGAGACATGCAGCCTGACAAACTGAGACTCGCTCTACTGGGGCCCATCAGGTGTGAGAGAGAGATATTACAGAGGTGCCGGCAATGAGCAGCCTAAGCCTAAATTTGAGTTATGCACATCAACGACAGCAGCAGGTGTAAGAAGTGTTTTTAAGAGTTTGCTGTAAAACCTTAATGTATATCAAATCAGGGTCGGGCTGCTCATTTGAATTGCCAACAGTAAATATGTCACAAAAATATTGTTTTTGTATAAATAAAGGAGTGAATAAGGACACAGATAAATGTTTGCATGAATAGAAAGGCTGTTCTGATGTAATCCTGTCTGCAGGTTCGGAAAGCCCTTGGTTATTAACATGATGGAGGTGGACTTGTTTGAGAGTGTACAGAACCAGCTAGACCAGGTGAACCCAGGGCTGAGTGAACAGCTGATGAACAAGGAGCTCCTGCAAGAAGAGAGGTACAGTACCAAGCGCTTACTGCCAGCTCATAGATCATCTCAATATGAACCTTTCTCAGTTGTAGTTAGATTTTCTTTACATTTAAGTGGTGATGTAAGACATTTAAAAAAATGCAAGGCTGCGCCCTCTCATTGCGAGATTGATATCAAGGTATGTCGTCTCCCGGTAGGTACCTAAGCCTGGTGCGCTCCACTGATGGTCCTCAGTATGCCAGAACTGAGTTCATGCTGGACCGCATTGAGAAGTTCAGCCTGGTGACCAAACAGCGCCACCCTCCTGATGCACTGCTCACAGCATTCTATCCCATCCATGTCATGCTGCCGGAACCCAAAATATGACGTTGCTGTGGCTCAAAAGTGTAAATACTGTTGTTGTTGTTGTTTTACCACAAAACATGTTTTACTAATATAAAATATATGACACCAGAAAATAAGGATTTTATTTTTGGTATGATTATTATGTAAATGATTAGATGTTAATCTCCAGCAGATTGACAGCACTGTGGCAATTTTCATGGCAGCTAAATATAAAATATATTTTTTGATAATGCACACTAGTAGTAATCTAAACCAAAACAAAAAAGTAGCATTGTATCACAGGAAACACAGGCACTCGCGATTTGTTACAGCAATCCCTATCCCTATTGGCTGCTACAGTTGACTTGTTTTTAGGAACAGCCAATCATGGGGTTGTATAGAAGAGATTTGACACAGGGAGTTATTTTACACTGGCCCAGGTTGAACCTGGCAAAAATCCGGTCACATCATCGGGCGAAAGCAGTAAGTGACACCACTCCGTTATTTTGTCAACAAGGCAGTATTGGTGCATCGTCCAGAAACATACACATCTCTTTTCCATAAAATAAATGTGTGCTTTTTCCAACTAGTTTTTATTGTGAAGGCAGATGTCACTGTTGCATGGGAAAACAGAATCCTACGAATTACTTAATTATTGCTTAATAATTACTTCACTTTTGTTTTGAGGCGACCTCGGCCTCGGACAAAGCGGGTTACCTGGCTCACGTCCGGGAGGCAGCCCGGTTCCAAATCGAATGCAATCAACTTTCAGCCGGTGCAAAACACGGCTCAACGGGCGCACTGGCGAGATTAATCGAACCCCTCACTCTCCCCCGCGCTTTTAACATGTTGTGATGGTGGTAGGATGTTAAGATAGCTACCCTTATTAAGTAAGGGTGTCCCATTTAAGCAGCTATTTGTGTTACTTCTGATAATATTCACAATCTGAATCAAAGCTAACAGTATGTCCGGGGTGATTCGGAGACTCGATGAGACCGTTGTTAATCGGATTGCTGCTGGAGAAGTTATCCAACGTCCTGCAAATGCTATCAAAGAATTGCTTGAAAACTGGTAAGTTAACTAGCTAACTAGGATGAGTGCTAATTGTTAGCCGTATTGCTAACAAAAGTAGCTAGCTAGCGTTCAAGCTAAGAGTTTATAATTGTGTCTGATGGTGCTAACGTTATTTAACGAGTTAGCTGGCTAGCTCTATGGAGATAGAGTTCTATCAGTGTGTGTGTCAGTTGTGCAAATACAGAATGCAACTTTTAAAATGAGTCATTATCAAAAGCAAATTATGATTCTTTCCTCCTATCGTTCGTAGTTCCCTTTTCGCATTTACAATCAATCAGGGGGTGTGGTATATGACCAATATACCACGGCTAAAGGCGGTTCTTATCCACGGCGGAGTGCCTGGAGGTAGCCCTTAGCCGTGGTATATTTGCCATATACCACAAACCCCAGAGGTACAGTATTGCTATTATAAACAGGTTACCAATGTAATTAGAACAGTGAACAAGTATTTTGCCTCATACGTGGTATATTTAAGCAATAAGGGGGGTATATTGCCAATATACCACAGCTAAGAACTGTTCTTAAGTACAACGCAACGCGGAGTGGTATATTGGCCTTATACCACAAACCCTAGAGGTGCCTTATTGCTATTATAAACTGGTTACCAATGTAATTAGAGCAGTAAAAATGTATGTTTTGTCATACCTGTGATATAGGGTCTGATAAACACCGGCTGTCAGCCAATCAGCATTCAGGGCTTGAACCACCCAGTTTATGTCTCTTTTGCCACGTCATTGTTGAATACTTGTTTTGGATTGGTTTGAAGGTTATTTTAGAGCACACATTATTTCATTTACATTACATTTACATTTAAGTCATTTAGCAGACGCTCTTATCCAGAGCGACTTACAAATTGGTGCATTCACCTTATGACATCCAGTGGAACAGCCACTTTACAATAGTGCATCTACATATTTTAAGGGGGGGGGGGGGTGAGAAGGATTACTTTATCCTATCCTAGGTATTCCTTAAAGAGGTGGGGTTTCAGGTGTCTCCGGAAGGTGGTGATTGACTCCGCTGTCCTGGCGTCGTGAGGGAGTTTGTTCCACCATTGGGGAGCCAGAGCAGCGAACAGTTTTGACTGGGCTGAGCGGGAACTGTACTTCCTCAGTGGTAGGGAGGCGAGCAGGCCAGAGGTGGATGAACGCAGTGCCCTTATTTGGGTGTAGGGCCTGATCAGAGCCTGGAGGTACTGAGGTGCCGTTCCCCTCACAGCTCCGTAGGCAAGCACCATGGTCTTGTAGCGGATGCGAGCTTCAACTGGAAGCCAGTGGAGAGAGCGGAGGAGCGGGGTGACGTGAGAGAACTTGGGAAGGTTGAACACTAGACGGGCTGCGGCGTTCTGGATGAGTTGTAGGGGTTTAATGGCACAGGCAGGGAGCCCAGCCAACAGCGAGTTGCAGTAATCCAGACGGGAGATGACAAGTGCCTGGATTAGGACCTGCTCCGCTTCCTGTGTGAGGCAGGGTCGTACTCTGCGGATGTTGTAGAGCATGAACCTACAGGAACAGGCCACCGCCTTGATGTTAGTTGAGAACGACAGGGTGTTGGCGTGATCCTGGACAAGGTTCTTAGCTCTCTGGGAGGAGGACACAATGGAGTTGTCAACCGTGATGGCGAGATCATGGAACGGGCAGTCCTTCCCCGGGAGGAAGAGCAGCTCCGTCTTGCCGAAGTTCAGCTTGAGGTGGTGATCCGTCATCCACACTGATATGTCTGCCAGACATGCAGAGATGCGATTCGCCACCTGGTCATCAGAAGGGGGAAAGGAGAAGATTAATTGTGTGTCGTCTGCATAGCAATGATAGGAGAGACCATGTGAGGTTATGACAGAGCCAAGTGACTTGGTGTATAGCGAGAATAGGAGAGGGCCTAGAACAGAGCCCTGGGGGACACCAGTGGTGAGAGCGCATGGTGAGGAGACAGATTCTCGCCACGCCACCTGGTAGGAGCGACCTGTCAGGTAGGACGCAATCCAAGCGTGGGCCACGCCGGAGATGCCCAACTCGGAGAGGGTGGAGAGGAGGATCTGATGGTTCACAGTATCGAAGGCAGCCGATAGGTCTAGAAGGATGAGAGCAGAGGAGAGAGAGTTAGCTTTAGCGGTGCGGAGCGCCTCCGTGATACAGAGGAGCAGTCTCAGTTGAATGACTAGTCTTGAAACCTGACTGATTTGGATCAAGATGGTCATTCTGAGAGAGATAGCGGGAGAGCTGACCAAGGACGGCACGTTCAAGAGTTTTGGAGAGAAAAGAAAGAAGGGATACTGGTCTGTAGTTGTTGACATCGGAGGGATCGAGTGTAGGTTTTTTCAGAAGGGGTGCAACTCTCGCTCTCTTGAAGACGGAAGGGACGTAGCCAGCGGTCAGGGATAAGTTGATGAGCGAGGTGAGGTAAGGGAGAAGGTCTCCGGAAATGGTCTGGAGAAGAGAGGAGGGGATAGGGTCAAGCGGGCAGGTTGTTGGGCGGCCGGCCGTCACAAGACGCGAGATTTCATCTGGAGAGAGAGGGGAGAAAGAGGTCAGAGCACAGGGTAGGGCACTGTGAGCAGAACCAGCGGTGTCGTTTGACTTAGCAAACGAGGATCGGATGTCGTCGACCTTCTTTTCAAAATGGTTGACGAAGTCATCTGCAGAGAGGGAGGATGGGGGGGAGGGGGAGGAGGATTCAGGAGGGAGGAGAAGGTGGCAAAGAGCTTCCTAGGGTTAGAGGCAGATGCTTGGAATTTAGAGTGGTAGAAAGTGGCTTTAGCAGCAGAGACCGAGGAGGAAAATGTAGAGAGGAGGGAGTGAAAGGATGCCAGGTCCGCAGGGAGGCGAGTTTTCCTCCATTTCCGCTCGGCTGCCCGGAGCCCTGTTCTGTGAGCTCGCAATGAGTCGTCAAGCCACGGAGCGGGAGGGGAGGACCGAGCCGGCCTGGAAGATAGGGGACATAGAGAGTCAAAGGATGCAGAAAGGGAGGAGAGGAGGGTTGAGGAGGCAGAATCAGGAGATAGGTTGGAGAAGGTTTGAGCAGAGGGAAGAGATGATAGGATGGAAGAGGAGAGAGTAGCGGGGGAGAGAGAGCGAAGGTTGGGACGGCGCGATACCATCCGAGTAGGGGCAGTGTGGGAAGTGTTGGATGAGAGCGAGAGGGAAAAGGATACAAGGTAGTGGTCGGAGACTTGGAGGGGAGTTGCAATGAGGTTAGAGGAAAAACAGCATCTAGTAAAGATGAGGTCGAGCGTATTGCCTGCCTTGTGAGTAGGGGGGGAAGGTGAGAGGGTGAGGTCAAAAGAGGAGAGGAGTGGAAAGAAGGAGGCAGAGAGGAATGAGTCAAAGGTAGACGTGGGGAGGTTAAAGTCGCCCAGAACTGTGAGAGGTGAGCCGTCCTCAGGAAAGGAGCTTATCAAGGCATCAAGCTCATTGATGAACTCTCCGAGGGGACTTGGAGGGCGATAAATGATAAGGATGTTAAGCTTGAAAGGGCTGGTAACTGTGACAGCATGAAATTCAAAGGAGGCGATAGACAGATGGGTAAGGGGAGAAAGAGAGAATGACCACTTGGGAGAGATCAGGATCCCGGTGCCACCACCCCGCTGACCAGAAGCTCTCGGGGTGTGCGAGAACACGTGGGCGGACGAAGAGAGAGCAGTAGGAGTAGCAGTGTTATCTGTGGTGATCCATGTTTCTGTCAGTGCCAAGAAGTCGAGGGACTGGAGGGAGGCATAGGCTGAGATGAACTCTGCCTTGTTGGCTGCAGATCGGCAGTTCCAGAGGCTACCGGAGACCTGGAACTCCACGTGGGTCGTGCGTGCTGGGACCACCAGATTAGGGTGGCAGCGGCCACGCGGTGTGGAGCGTTTGTATGGTCTGTGCAGAGAGGAGAGAACAGGGATAGACAGACACATAGTTGACAGGCTACAGAAGAGGCTACGCTAATGCAAGGAGATTGGAATGACAAGTGGACTACACGTCTCAAATGTTCAGAAAGTTAAGCTTACATAGCAAGAATCTTATTGACTAAAATTATTAAAATGATACAGTACTGCTGAAGTAGGCTAGCTGGCAGTGGCTGCGTTGTTGACTTTGTAGGCTAGCTGGCAGTGGCTGCGTTGTTGACACTACACTAATCAAGTTGTTCCGTTGAGTGTAATAGTTTCTAGAGTGCTGCTATTCGGGGGCTAGCTGGCTAGCTAGCAGTGTTGATTACGTTACGTTGCGTTAAAAGAACGATAACAATTATCTTTGATACACAGACGGCTATGTAGCTAGCTATGTAGCTAGCTACGATCAAACAAATCAAACCGTTGTGCTGTAATGAAATGAAATGAAAAATGTGATACTACCTGTGGAGCGAAGCGGAATGCGACCGGGTTGTTGAGTGCGGAAGTTCTATTCAGTAGACGTTGGCTAGCTGTTGGCTAGCTAGCAGTGTCTCCTACGTTAAGGACGACAAATAGCTGGCTAGCTAACCTCAGTAAATTAAGATAATCACTCTAAGACTACACGCTCTAAACTACACAATTATCTTGGATACGAAGACAGCAAAGACAACTATGTAGCTAGCTAACACTACACTAATCAAGTCGTTCAGTTGAGTGTAATAGTTTCTACAGTGCTGCTATTCGGTAGACGGTGGACGTATGCTAGCTGGCTAGCTGCTGGGCAGATAGCAGTGTAGACTACGTTAGGACGACGAAATACAAGTTGCAATAGAAGTGCTGACTGTTTCACTATGTTGTCCTCTTTCTTTTCCTTTTTCTTCTGTCCTTCTTTTGTCCTTATTTTGTCTTCCTTTCTTCTGTTAACTAGATATTTTTTGTTGTTATTCTTTGTAAGCTAGCTAGCTTCTTCCAGGAGAGTCCATAGCAACTGCTTAGCATCAAGTAAACAATTCTGCTAGCAATTCAGCTAGCTAAGATAACTGTACAATTTTATGAAAAATAGTTAATTTTTCAAAAGCCTGTCTTTTTGGTTTGTTCCTTGTTTTGTCTTCTATTGAGTCTTGCAGTTTTCTCTTGATTTTTTTGATGTACTTCACTCTAAAAAACCATTTAAATCTCAATATATACAGGAGCTCATTTTTCAGCAGCTGCTCAATTTAGAACTCCGTGTTTTCATTTCCTTCTAATGCACTGTAGAATTCCTTTACTATATTTAGTTCTTACATGTTCTGTGTTTGAACTGCTTTTGACAGTAAAAGTCGAATTGAAAACATTATTGCCATTATTGAATTAGATTTTCATAATAGCAAGCTAGGACTGATGGTTTGTTTAGATAAACTAGCAAGTCTGTTTGTTTGGTAACCAAGGCAACTACTGTTGCGATCTAGTAAACTTGCTAGCTACTTCAGTGGATGTTGAGAAAATGTATAGCGGCAAATGTATTAAATTCTAGCCATGGCATAAATGGGATAATCAACTCGTGGCTATAGCTGTGGTATGTGTAAGAGATAATCAACGAGAGGCTATGCGTTAGTCAATGGAAGATTAGTTCAAGTCCGTGGAAGATTAGTTCTACTCCGCTAACGCATTGTGGAACACACCTTCCATGGTATTCCTTATTTTACATAGAACGCATAGCCTCTTGTTGATTATTCCTTACATACAGTGCATTCAATCTACACACAATATATATTTATATTTTAACTAGGCAAGTCAGTTAAGAACAAATTCTTATTTACAATGTAGGCCGTCATGGGACTTCCAATCACGGCTGGCTGTGATACAGCCTGGATTTAAACCAGGGTGTCTGTAGTGATGCCTCCAGCACTGAGATGCAGTTTCTTAGACTGCTGCGACATTGATCATTCTTGATTCTATAACTTGTTTGGAGTCCACCTGTGGTAAATTCAATTGATTGGACATGATTTGAAAAGTCACACACCTGTCTATGTAAAAACCAAGCCATGAGGTCGAAGGAATTGTCTGTAGAGCTCCAAGACAGGCAGAGGCAGAGATCTGGGTAAGGGTTCCAAAACATTTCTGCAGCATTGAAGGTCCCCAAGAACATAGTGGCCATCATTCTTAAATGGAAGAAGTTTGGAACCATCAAGACTCTTCCTAGAGGTGGCTGCCTGGCCGAACTGAGAAATCGGGGGAGAAGGGCTTTGGTCAAGGAGGTGACCAAGATCCCGATGTTCACTCTGACAGAGCTCCAGAGTTCCTTGCAGCACTCCACCAATCAGGCCTTTTATGGTGGCCAGACGGAAGCTGTTCCCCATCTAACTTGACAGAGCTTGGGAGGATCTGCAGAGAGGAATGAGAGAAACTCCCCAAATTCACATGTGCCAAGCTTGTAGCATCATACCCAAGAAGACTTGAGACTGTAATTGCTTCCAAAGGTGCTTCAACAAAGTACTGAGTAAAGTGTCTGAATACCTATATCTTTCAACAGACCACCATAGTCCCTGTGCCCAAGAAAGCGAAGGTAACCTACCGAAATTACTACTGCCCTGTATCACTCACGTCGGTAGCCATGAGTTGCTTTGAAAGGCTGGTCATGGCTCACACCAACACCATCATCCCGGAAATCCTAGACCCACTCCAATTCCCATATTGCCGCAACAGATCCACAGATGACGCAAGGGGCCCCTCGGGTGAGCACGATAAAGGAGATGATTGTGGACTACAGGAAAAGGAGGGACGAACACGCCCCCATTCACATCGACGGGGCTGTCGTGGTGTGGGTTGAGTTTCAAATTCATTGGTGTTTGCATGACCAATAAACTATCATGGTCCAAGCCCAACAACAAAGTGGAGAAGAGGGCCTGACAATGCCTTTTCCCCCTCAGGAGACAGAAAAGATGCTCAGTTCTACAGCAGCACCATTGAGAGCATCCTGACCGGTTGCATCACCGCCTGGTATGGAAACTGCTTGGCATCTGACCGTAAGGCGCTACAGAGGGTAGTGTGTACAGCCCAGTACCTATATAATAGGCGGTGCCAGATGGCCCAAACAAACTCCAGTCACCCAAGTCCTAGACTGCTCTCTCTGCTAACGCACAGCAAGGGGTACCGGTGCGTCAAGTCTAGGTCCCAAAGGCTCCTTAACAGCTTCTAACCCCAAGCTATAAGACTGCTGAACAATTAATCTAATGGCCCCCCCAGACTATTTACATTGACCCCCCCCCCCCAATTGTTTTTATACTGCTGCTACTCTCTGTTTATCTATGCATAATCACTTTACCTCTACCTACATGTACATATTACCTCTACTAACCTGTACCCCCGCACATTGACTCGGTACTGGTGCCCCCTACATAATTAAGAATTTGTTCTTGACTGACTTGTCTAGTTAAATACAGATTAAATAAAGAATAGACAGCTTCCTTTCCTTGATCCCTTTCCTCCCATCCTTTGCTCTGCTAGCTGTCTTTTCTCCTATCCTTTCCTAACGGTACACATTTTGCCATGAGGCTGAGCGAAACATTTAAAAAGTTTTAAAGATAATGTGTAGAATTGCTGGAAATTATCTAGGGGGGGAATAAGTTAAGAGCGCAAAGAAAAGGGCATCCCGAGTGGCGCAGCGGTCTAAGGTACTGCATCTCAGTGCTAGAGGTGTCACTAAAGACCCTGGTTCGATCCCTGGCTGTATCACAACTGGCCGTGATCGGGAGTCACATAGGGTGGTGCACAATTGACCCAGCATCGTCCGGGTTAGGCCGTCATTGTAAAATTAGAATTTGTTCATAGCTGACTTGCCTTGTTAAATAAAGGTTAAATTAAACACGTGTATACATAAACTCAGCAAAAAAAGAAACAACCCTTTTTCAGGACCCTGTCTCAAAGATAATTCGTAAAAATCCAAATTACCACCGATCTTCATTGTAAAGGGTTTTAACACTGTTTCCCATGCTTGTTCATGGTTCATTGAACCATGAACAATTAATGAACATGCACCTGTGGAATTTTTTTTAAGACACTAACAGCTTACAGACGGTAGGCAATTAAGGTCACAGTTATGAAAACTTAGGACACTAAAGAAGCCTTTTTCTACTGAAAAAAAAAACACCAAAAGAAAGATGCCCAGGGTCCCTGCTCATCTGCGTGAACGTGCCTTAGGCATGCTGCAAGGAGGCATGAGGACTGCAGATGTGGCCAGGGCAATAAATTGCAATGTCCGTAGTACTATGAGACGCCTAAGACAGCGCTACAGGGAGCGCTGTCAGCGCTACAGCGCTACATGACTGACAGCTGATTGTCCTCGCAGTGGCAGACTACGCGTAACAACACCTGCACAGGATCGGTACATCCGAACATCACACCTGTGGGACAGGTACTGGATGGCAACAACAACTGCCCGAGTTACACCAGGAACACAGGCTGGACTGAAGGCTTGTAGGCCTGTTGTAAGGCAGGTCCTCACCAGACAGCAACGGCAACAACGGCGCCTACGGCAACTAAGTCGCTCTGGATAAGAGCGTCTGCTAAATGACGTAAATGTAAACAGTCGTCCAACGATTGTGCTTTTTTTCGCAAATGCTCTTTTGTTAAATCATCCCCCAGCATTGCATCGATTATATGCAACGCAGGACACGCTAGATAAACTAGTAATATCATCAACCATGTGTAGTTATAACTAGTGATTTATGAATTATTGTTTTTTATAAGATATGTTTTATAATCTAGCTAGCAACTTACCTTTGCTTCTACTTCATTTGCGTATCAGGCAGGCTCCTCGTGGAGTGCAATAAGAGGCAGGTGGTTAGAGCGTTGGACTAGTTAACTGTAAGGTTGCAAGATTGGATCCCCCGAGCGGATAGGGTGAAAATATGTTGATCTGAACCTGAACAAGGCAGTTAACCCACTGTTCCTAGGCCGTCATTGAAAATAAGAATGTGTTCTTAACTGACTTGCCTATTTAAATAAAGGTATAAAATAAAATAAATCTGCGCCCAAAAATGCCATTTCCGATTGTTAAGAGAACTTGAAATCGGCCCTAATTAATCGGCCATTCTGATTAATCGGTCGACCTCTAGTCTCAAGAACTCACGGAACTACTAACCATTACATCTCTATCTATCTCTCTCTCGCACGCTCTCACACGCACACACATGCTTGATTGAAATTAGGCCAGGCCTCTTCAGTCTTGTTCAGACTTATCCTCCTCCTTGTCCTCAGTCTTCCTTGCTCCTCTCCGCTCCATAAAGTTTGGCCTTCTGGGCCAGACGCTGGCTTGAGCTGATCTCTACCAGCTGAAGAAGGTCAGGGCACAGTTGTTTGAACGTCCTGTGGACCTCGGGCCAGGATGTCTTCTTCACGCTGCTCTTTGGATCCTGGTAGGGCCTAGCTTTCAGGATGGTCCACTGGTCTGGGATCAGATCCACATCACAGACTGAAATTGCCTTGTTAGATCATCAACCTCTGAATCTCCAAAATCTGAAGATACACATACAATAAGGAAAATAATATTTAGTTAAATGCTTTTAACAAGTGTGGATTGTTAGTAAGATCAGGAGTGTTATTGTAAATGCTAAACTTCAGAGTTTTCTGCATCAGGCCAAGTTTGCAGTTCCACCAGTTTTGTGGATCCCAGAGCTAAAATCCCCAAATATCTTGCCCATGCTTTAGCACAGCCGGTCAATGAGTTTGGACATGGGATGATGTCACACGAACCAGGGTGCTGTCATCTCTGGGTGTCAGACTGACACCCTCATAGGTGTCTGTGTTGGCCAGACAAGTCTTCAGTTTGGGTCCAGGTCTGTATGTCAGAGAATACAACAGTGTAACAAAGTTTTAGACGTGAATGTATGAGTAACAACATTTTGTATGAATTATGAATAAAAAAATATTCATACCACCCACCAACACACACACACACACACACCTGCTCGTGTGTTTGTTCAACACTACCTGGGTGGTGGTCAGGCAGCTGTGGACCTCAGCCACTGTCACAGAGGTTCTCTACAGTGTCAAATACAGGCTGCTGAGGTGCGTGAGGAAGTCCTGCATGAAGCTGCTGGTCCCTACCACGTCTTTTTCTGTACTGTTGAAGCTGCGTGCCTGACTTTGCTGCACTGGACCCCCCCCCCCCCAGCATCTGGTGACTGAATCTGTAGCATAGCTAGCTTTGGCAATAACTCCAATGTCACATTGGAGTTATATCCATAGCTAACTGTAGCTGTGCAGCAGTTGCTATTCGCATGACAGCTGATTGTTTACATAGTTGCTGTACCAAGTCTTTGCAATTTGGTTTGTGAGAAGATATCAGTTTGGTTCACCATATGACATTTGCATTCACTGTAATGTTACAGTTTAGATGCCAAGTCCACCAACATACAGGTGACTGTGAAGGAGGGGGGTCTGAAACTTATCCAGATACAAGACAATGGCACTGGCATCAGGGTAAGGTGTGTGTGTGTGTGTGTGTGTGTGTGTGTGTGTGTGTGTGTGTGTGTGTGAGAGTGAGTCATGTAAGCAAAATAAACAACTTCCACCAAGTCCATATTTTGGTTCACTTCTCACTTTCCTTTCGACTGTTTTACTTTCTCTTTTGAAGAAAGAAGATATGGAGATAGTATGTGAACGGTTTACAACAAGCAAGCTCCAGACTTTTGAGGACCTCAACGCCATCTCGACCTATGGTTTCCGAGGAGAGGTGAAGCATTTCCGATTTGTTTGATCGTTTTGAGTAATTCAACCTTCCACATTTGTCAAGGTTACGTTGTAATGGGGATGTATTTTGGTGTAGGTTAATTCTTTATGTGGGCAAAGCTAGATGTTCAATTCTAGTGTTTCTGGACTATCCATGTGACGTGTGTGTGTGTGTGTGTGTGTGTGTGTGTGTGTGTGTGTTGTGTGTGTGTTTCAGGCACTTGCCAGTATAAGCCATGTTGCCCATGTGACCATAACAACCAAAACGGCTGACGCCAAGTGTGCTTACAGGTAGCCTGTTATTTAATTACACTTTGATTGACGAGGCCATCAGTCCTTTTGTCGAATTGCCCAGTAACGCGTTTGAATCCTCAGTCTGTAAGTGCTGCCCTCACCCTCCCCAGAGCCACCTACTGCGATGGGAAACTAAAGACCCAACCCAAACCCTGCGCTGGAAACCAGGGGACACAGATCACTGTGAGTTCATTAAATGGCCACTTACAACTGCAAAGGTATGTCGACTATAATGTGCGAAAAGAGACGACGACTTCAAGTATCTCTGAACATCCACAGGCGGAGGATCTGTTTTATAACGTGTCCACCAGGAGGAAAGCACTGAAGAGCCCCAGTGAGGAGTACTCCAGGATTGTGGAGGTGGTGAGCAGGTGTGTGTGTGGCCTCAAGCGTCACAAATATTTTGATTTATTTTGTGTGCTGGCAATGTGTTGTTGACTCATGCAAACTATCTTTTTTGATCTTTTTGTTTTGACAGGTATGCTATACACAACTCTGGGAAAAGCTTTGCTGTCAAAAAGGTGAGATTTTGATTTCCTTCACGTTTCCTACCCTTGATGTTTTCACCGGAGGTCATTGTCCCTGAAGGGATTAGACTTCGGTTGTTTGTCACAAATATTCTGTCTTTTTAAAATATTTTTTTCTCAGCAAGGTGAGACCATGGCTGACGTCAGGACCCTACCCAACGCCTCCATACTGGATAATATCCGTGTGGTGTTCGGCAATACAGTCAGCAGGTACGGGGGGGGGAAAAATACCCCTCCAAGATTACTCTCTCATGTTGGAATGTCAGTTCCTTGTTGAGTGAATAAAGGTTATGCCATCCATTTTGAATTGTATCTGCAGCCAGACAGAGTTCTATCTTGATCTGTTAGTGAATGCTTTGAGCTATAATCTGATACGTTCTGCATAGTTAAGTTAATTGGACTTCTGCTGGTTTTTCTTGTGCCCAGTGATCTTGACCTTCCCCAGTGGGCGAAGCTGGTTGAAATAACTTAATTACAACCAGAACGGGTTGAAATCTGGCTACATTGATGTCATCGATACCAGTTTTGCCATTGAGTCTGTGGTATGAAGAGTGAGCAGTGTGTTGCACGTTTTTTTTCTCCGTAGGGAGCTGATTGAAGTGGGCTGTGAGGATCAGAAGCTTGCCTATAAGCTGAAGGGCCACATCTCCAATGCCAACTACTCAGTGAAGAAGTGCATCCTCATCCTCTTCATCAATCGTATGTGCCACAGGAGCGCTATGTTAAAATAACTAGTTATTTGAATACGATATTCCTGTGAATTTTTTTACTAATAGTCTTGTTTTTCTCCTCAGATCGTCTGGTTGAATCGAGTGCCTTAAAAAAAGCCATTGAGACCGTTTATGCTGCATACCTTCCCAAGAACTCTCACCCATTTCTATATCTCAGGTAACTCCGGTTACTGTCACTTAACTGGATAGCAAATGATTTCTGGTTGTGTTTACTGTTCTTTGTTCTATTGCTTAAGCCTGGAGATTGCCCCTCATAACATCGACGTGAATGTCCACCCTACCAAACACGAGGTGCACTTCCTCCACGAAGACTGTATCATCGAGAGCGTTCAAAAACAGATAGAGAGCAAACTCCTGGGCTCCAACTCCTCACGCACGTACTTCACACAGGTGCTGTTAGCTCCGCAGTCCTCCATGCTGAATGTCTTCTCATTTGTATTGTTTTTAACAGGATATTATACTACTAGGTATTTAACACAACATACAGTATGTGCCAATAAGCTAAACTGGGTGTATGGAATTCTCTTTTCTTTAGTGGATTAGTTGGTGTGTAGAATCAGTAGTAGTAAAAAAGAGAAGCTGCATTCTTGGAATTGAGGTGAAAAATAAAAGGTTATCCGTTTGACCTAATTCTTTGTAGACATTGCTGCCTGGGCTGTCTGTCTCCACCAGCGAGGGGAAGTCTTCCTCCAACTCCACGGGGGACAGTGAGCGGGTCTACGCACATCAGATGGTCAGGACCGACAGTAGAGCCCAAAAGCTGGACTCCTTTCTCCAGCCGGCGTCCAAGCTGGCCCCTACTCCCACCGCCAACCCTAATGGGCAGAGCAGGGGGGAACCTGTGACCACCAATGACATGGAAGAGATGGACAACGCAGAGATCCTGGAGGAACAGGCGCCAGGTGCCACAGAGGATGGGGAGGGAACCAGCCGAAATACCCCAGCTGATCTCCCCAGGTGATCATGCCTTCTTAGTGGGCTTCAGGGATACATTCACTGAGTGCTTGTTTGAATAGTGGTTTATGGAGTGTGTCCGTGTATTTAGTGGTGCTTAGAATGTCTGTATATTTGGTGGTGCATGGAGTGTGTACTCACGCGTGTATTTGTTAGATGTGTGTGTGTGTGTGTGTGTGTGTGTGTGTGTGTGTGTGTGTGTGTGTGTGTGTGTGTGTGTGTGTGTGTGTGTGTGTGTGTGTGTGTGTGTGTTCGCACGTATTTAACTGAATATGGTGTGTGTTTAGTAAAAGCAGTTTTAATAGTAATGTGTGGGTGTTGTTGGGTCGGCCCAGGAAGCGTCCCCGTGCCGGTGAGGACGAGGAGCAGGAGAACCTGACTGCTGCAGCCACAACCAGGAGACGAGCCATCAAGCTGAGCAGTGTGAAGGAGCTGAGAGATGACATCACTGAGCACGCACACAAAGGTATACCCAACTCCATCCATCATCAAATACTGGACACGTACAGGAAGGAGTGTCTGCGGTGGTCTCAATTCTAACTACCATAGGTTAGAAGTAGTGTGTGTGAAAGGGGGAGAACTGAGGAAGGGGAAATGCGATTTGAACGAGCTAATCCACTATATACTGTAGATATTCCACTATACTCGTGATTGTGTCTTTGCTGACACCATCAGGTGAAGAAAGCTACTTCGCACACAGCTGTTGCAATACTGTACTTACTTCAGTACAGAAAAATTAGATTGTAGTAAACTAAGGATGGGCAAAAACACTTAGAAGATCTGGTTTGAGAGCCTGTCCAATGTATGTTTGGTCTTCCTCAGGTCTTCAAGAGATGCTTCAGAATCACTCGTTTGTGGGCTGTGTCAACCCCCAGTGGACTCTGATCCAGCACCATACCAAACTGTACCTTCTCAACACCACCAAACTCAGGTCAGAACCACATGCACTCCCCTACCTATTTATTTGGACA
Organism: Oncorhynchus gorbuscha; assembly: GCF_021184085.1. Classification (NCBI taxonomy): domain Eukaryota; kingdom Metazoa; phylum Chordata; class Actinopteri; order Salmoniformes; family Salmonidae; genus Oncorhynchus; species Oncorhynchus gorbuscha. The sequence goes on from NC_060180.1 coordinate 28,487,989, forward strand.
GTTAAGCTAAAATGTATAATTTAGCTTTTACCAGGGCAGCATTTTTGGATATGAAAGCACTTTATGCATCTTGTCCCCTCACTTGAAGGTGTCATAAAGTATTTGGAAGAATTCACACATACAGTGGCTTCAGAGAGTATTCACACCCCTTGACTTTCCACATTTTGTTGTGTAACAGCCTGCATTTGAAATGTTTTACATTGAGATTTTGTGTCAGTGGCCTCCACACAATACCCCATAATGTCAAAGTGGAATAAACAATAAAAGCTGAGATATCTTGAGTCAATAAGCATTCAGCCCATTTGTTATGGTAAGGATAAAGAAAGAAACGGAATGGAGCTCAGCACAGGCAAACTCCTAGAGGGAAACTTAGTTCAGTCTGCTTTCCACTAGACACTGGGAGATTAATTCACCTTTTAAGCAGGACAATAACCCGAAACATAAGGCCAAATCTACACTGGAGTTGTTTACTAAGAAGATAGTGAATGTTGCCAAGTTAGTCTTTGCCTTAAATCTGCTTGAAAATCTATGGCAAGACTTGAAGATGGTTATCTAACAATGATCAACAACCAAATTGACAGAGCTTGAAGAAATTTGAAAATAATAACGGGCAAATATTGTACAAATCTCTCTTAAGACTTACCCAGAAAGAGCAGCTGGGCGGCAGGGTAGCCTAGTGGTTAGAGCATTGGACTAGTAACCGGAAGGTTGCAAGGTCAAACCCCCGAGCTGACAAGGTACAAATCTGTCGTTCTGCCCCTGAACAGGCAGTTAACCCACTGCTAGGCCGTCATTGAAAATAAGAATTTGTTCTTAACTGACTTGCCTGGTAAAATAAAATAAATTAAAAAAAAAAAAAATCATTACCAAATGGGATTTTACAAAGTCAGTTAAATATTTGTGTGTTTCATTTTCAATACATTTGTAAATATAAAAAAAAACATATGTTCACTTTGTCATTATGGGATATTGTGTCTCGATGGGTGAGTAAATTAAAACTACCATCCATTTTGAATACATGCTGTAACAACACAATGTGTAATAAGTCGAGGGGTATGAATACTTTCTGAAGGCCTGTAATAAAGTAGTCAAAAGTATTTGGTCCCATATTCCTAGCACGCAATGACTACATCAAGCTTGTGTGACAGAGGCACAAAGGTCATACCCCCCAAGACATGCTAACCTCTCACCATTACCAATAACAGGGGAGGTTCACATTTTGGGGGGGGGGTATGATATTTATGCCTCAACTTTTTTACTCATCCATTATACTGCATCTGTAATCATAGTAGCATCCACATTAATGTAGAAGGGTTCAGAAAAACATTTGTTGTGCAGAGTTGCATGTAGAAGCTTTAAAAAATATACTTCGCTGCAAAATAAATATATAAATTAGAAGTATTCCTGTGCGGTTGCTCAAGGTGTTAAATATTTTGCTTTTTCTCTTCTTTTTTTAGCCAGGAGCTATTCTACCAAATTTTGATCTACGACTTCGGTAACTTTGGCATCTTGAGGTTATCTGTAAGTATGACACACATCAATGTGTAGCACGGTATACCGGTACCACGGTAATATCATGGTACCAACATTTTAGAATACCGTAGTACCGTCTCATATGATACTGCCAACATTTTTGACCATACCTATCTAAAGAACCAACTGGCACCTGTTTATAAAATGTTTTAGTCAGTTTTGTTTTATAAATTCAGTGAATTGTTTTTAAACAACAGTTACTCTATTATATGCGCCAGTCTATACCAGGCGGTGTCAGAGGAAGGCCCTAAAAATTGTCAAAGACTCCAGCCACCCTAGTTATAGACTGTTCTCCCTGATACCACACGGCAAGCGGTACCGGAGCGCCAAGTCTAGGTCCAAGAGGCTTCTAAACAGCTTCTACCCCCAAGCCATAAGACTCCTGAACATCTAGTCAAATGGCCACCCAGACTATTTGCATTGCCCCCCCCCCTCCTCACCACTGCCACTCTCTTGTCATCTATGCATAGTCACTTTAATTAACTCTGCCTACATGTACATACTACCTCAACTAACCGGTGCCCCCACACATTGACTCTGTACCGGTACCCCCTTGTATATATATATTTTTTTACTGCTGCAAGGTAAAATGTTGTATCCGTATTCGGCGCATGTGACTATTGAAATTTGATTGGATCTCACCCGCTTGTCGTCCTAAAAACCGGAAATGTTTAAAAAAATGTTTTATAACAAACAACGTTTTGCAGTCATGTTACCTAGCTTGCTAACAACCTGGTAACTTGACAGTAGGTCTAGGCCAATTTGATTGGCCCATGAAGAAAGGAGAAGCGTCTGCTTCTCATAAGATGTGCTTCAAAGGTAGGATTCATGTAGGCCTAATGTAAGCCTGAACTATATAAAATATATCTATTTCTGGTGCTCCTAAAATTCTATTTGGTGCCTAACATTTTTAAAGTTGGGAGCAGTTTGTACAATGCATTTGGAAAGTATTCAGACCCCTGGACTTTTTCCACATTTTTTTACGTTAAATAGCTTTTTACCCTAATCCATCTACACACAATACCGTGTAATAACAAAGCAAAAACGGGTTTTAAGAACATTTTGCAATTTAAAAAAAATAAAGAACTGAAATATCCAATTTACATAAGTAATTCAGACCATTTACTCAGTACTTTGTTGAAGCAGTGATTACAGCCTCGAGTCTTCTTGGGTATGACGCTACAAGCTTGGTACACCTATATTTGGGGAGTTTCTACAATTTTTCTCTGCAGATCCTCTCAAGCTCAGTCAGGTTGGATGGGGAGCGTCGCTGCACAGCTATTTCCGGTCTCTCCAGAGATGTTAGTCCAGGCTCTGGCTGGGCCACTCAAGGACATTGAGACTTGTCCCAAAGCCATTCCTGTGTTTTCCTGTTAGACTGGGGCGAAGGTTCCGAGGTCCTGAGTGCTCTGGAGCAGGTTATCAAGGATCTCTCTGTACTTTGCTCTGTTCATCTTTCCGTCGATCCTGGCTAGTCTCCCAGTCCCTGCCACTAAAAAACATCCCCACAGCATGATGCTGCCACCACCATGCTCCATTGTAGGGATGGTGCCAAGTTTCCTCCAAAAGTGATGCTTGGCATTCAGGCCAAAGATTTCATCAGACCAGAGAATCTTGTTTCTCATGGTCTGAGAGTCCTTTAGGCACCTATTGGGAAAACTCCAAGCGGGCTGTCATGCCTTTTCCTGAGGAGTGGCTTCCGTCTGGACACTACCATAAAGGCCTGATTGGTGGAGTGCTGCAGAGATGGTTGTCCTTCTGGAAGGTTCTCCCATCGCCATAGAGGAACTCTGGAGCTGTCAGAGTGACCATCGGGTTCTTGGTCACCTCCCTGACCAAGGCTCTTTCCCCCAATTGCTCAGTTTGGCCAGGCAAACTCTAGGAAGAGTCTTGGTGGTTCCAAACTTCTTCCATTTAAGAATGATGCAGGCCACTGTGTTCTTGGGGACCTTCAATGCTGCAGACATTTTTGGGTACCCTTGCCCAGATCTGCGCTTTGACATAATCCTATCTCTGAGCTCTACGGACAATTCCTTCGACCTGATGGCTTGTTTTTTTGCTCTGACATGCACTGTCAACTGTGTGACCTTAGACAGATGTGTGCCTTTTCAAATCATCTCCAATCAATTGAATTTACCACAGGTGGACTCCAATCAAGCTTTAGAAACATCTCAAGAATGATCAATGGCTCAATTTTGAGTCTCATATCAAAGGGTCTAAATAAAGGGTCTAAAGGGTCTAAATACTTATGTAAATAAGTTTATTTGTTTCTAAAATCCTGTTATCACATTACCAGAGGCTGTGATTCTGGGCCTGTTTTCACTAATTGTCTCAACAATTTAGCCTTTCAGATAAGATGGACAGGGAGGACCTAAACTTAGATTAGACGCATTGTGAATACGGGCCCAGATATTTGGCTCCGAGTTGGCTTGATGATGTTGTGTTGTTCCAGGAGCCTGCGCCACTCTATGACCTGGCCATGCTGGCTCTGGACTCCGAGGAGAGCGGCTGGTCGGAGGAGGACGGGCCCAAGGAGGGTCTGGCCCAATACATAGTCGACTTCTTGAAGAAGAAATCTGAGATGCTGGAGGACTACTTCTCCATGGAGATCGACCAGGTCTGTCTGCTGACCCTCTGTATCCTGTCTGTGCTGACAAAAACATTGAAATCATACCTGGTTGGACCATTAGCACTTGCTACCTAAATGTAATTGTCATGCATGAAATCAGGACAAAACTTAAGATCAGAATGTGTCTTGTTTGCAGGAAGGAAATCTCACCGGTTTGCCATTGCTGCTTGACAAGTACACCCCTCCTATGGAGGGTCTGCCCATGTTCATCCTACGTTTGGCTACTGAGGTGTGAACTATTCTTATCCATGACCATGTCTTATCAATAAGTTCTTATATACTAAACGGACTAATCGAAGGGGTTGTGTAGGTGAACTGGGACAATGAGAAGGACTGCTTCAGAGACTTCAGCAAGGAGTGCAGCCAGTTCTACTCTATCAGGAAACAGTATGTCCTGGAGCCGGGAGAGGAGGAGCAGGTATGTCATTCAGATGCGCCACCCTGGGTCGTTTTCATTAGGCATCAAACAGAAGGAAATGGAAGGACTACATGGAGTTGGCCTATTTTCATTTTCAGTTGCGTGCCTAATGAACACAGCCTTGTGTTTTTGTTGTTGTAGTGTGTCTCGCACTTGTCAATCTGATATAAGCAGATAGTTGATGACACCTAGGTCACATTTAGTAGAAACTAAGGATTCAGGAGCAAATCATTTTGAAATGGAAGATATACTGCCATGTCGTAGGAACACGCTCTTGTATTTTCAGTTTTGGTCCCATTTAGCACTTACTGAACAGACTATGGTTGTGAATGTGTTGCAGGATGCAGAGCTGAACTCGTGGCGTTGGAAGGTGGAGCATCTCCTGTTTAAATCCTTCCGGAGCCTCTTCAGTCCCCCTAAACACTTCAGTGAGGATGGCAGCGTACTCCAGATTGCTAATCTACCAGACCTCTACAAAGTATTTGAGCGATGCTAAGACATGAGAAACACTGTCCATGGGCTGCATGTCTGTTTCGAGAAACCATTTGATATACAGTCTACATACCTTAGCCAAATACATTTAAATTTAAAGTTTTTCACAGTTCCTGACATTTAATCCTAGTAAGAATCCCTGTTTTAGGTCAGTTAGGATTACCACTTTATTTTAAGAATGTGAAATTTCAGAATAAGTGTAGAGTGATTTACTTTTTCATCACATTCCCAGTGGGTCAGAAGTTTACATAAACAATTAAGGTAATTCTAATTGAGTGTAACTTGGTTCAAACGTTTCAGCTAGCCTTCCACAAGCTTCCCACAATAAATTGGATACATTTTGGGTTATTCCTCCTGACAGAGCTGGTGTTACTGAGTCAGGTTTGTAGGCCTCCTTGCTCGCACACCCTTTTTCAGTTCTGCCCACAAATCTATGGGATTGAGGTCAGGTCTTTGATGGCCACTCCCAATACCTTGACTTTGTTGTCCTTAAGCCATTTTGCCACAACTTTGGAAGTATGCTTGGGGTTATTGTCCATTTGCGACCAAGCTACAACTTCCTGACTGATGTCGCTTCAATATATCCACACAATTTTCCTACCTCATGATGCAATCTATTTTGTGAAGTGCACCAGTCCCTCCTGCAGCAAAGCACCCCCACAACATGTTGCCACCACCATGCTTCATGGTTCGAATGGTGTTCTTCGGCTTGCAAGCCTCCCCCTCCCTTTTTCCTCCAAACAGTTCCATTTTTGTTTCATCAGACCAGAGTCCTTTTTGGAGAATGTCCCATCCTTGTCCCCATGTGCAGTTGCAAACTGTAGTGTTTTTTTTTTATGGCGGTTTTGGAGCAGTGGGTTCTTCCTTGCTGAGCAGCCTTTCAATTAATGTGGATATAGATACTTTTGGACCCGTTTCCTCCAGCATCTTCACAAGGTCCTTTGCTGTTGTTCTGGTAATGATTCTCACAAAATTACGTTCATCTCTAGGAGACAGACCACTGCTGCGTGGTCTCATGGTGTTTGTACAGATTAAATTGCTCCCAAGGATGAACCAGACCTGTAGAGATCTACAAAATCTTGAGGTATTTTGATTTTCCCGTGATGTCAAGCAAGGAGGCACACCTCCAATTGATTCAAATGATGTCAATTAGCCTATCAGAAGCTTCTAAAGCCATGACCAAATTTTCTGGAATTTTCCAAGCTGTTTAAAGGCACAGGCAACTTAGTGTACGTAAACTTCTGACCCACTGGAATTGTGAATTAATGTCTGAAATGACTTGTCATGTGAAGTAGATGTTCTAACAGACTTGCCAAAACAACTCTAACCTATAACTATGTACTGTACAAACCCTCATCATTGACTTTTACAGAGTGGATTGAGGTGCTTGTGAATAATTCAAGCATTAACAACTTGTTCATGATTACTGGTAACAAAATGAAACAAAGGGCAGTGTAAATCTGTTAAGAGTTTATTCAATGCGATAGCTGCCCCAGACACAATCACTGTGTGGTCCTGAGACTTGACACTGCTTGGCTTTCAAAGCAGCGAACACTGTTTGAGAAGTGGTATGTAGTGCTGTCTTCTGATGTACCCCAAATAAAGAACCTCAAACCATCACTCTTACAAATGGAATTCAATGTGCCATAACCCATGCAAAAAATAACAAATCTACCTTGTATTTACAGTTCTGACATTTACACTTATTGCCAAGAAATCTTTAAATATTTGAGAAACCTCTGCAGACAATTGGTTCTATATATTTCATTAAATCATGACTGCACCTTTAAATACATAATTCTGTACCAGTTATTGTTTTGAATTGTTTGGTTAATGCAAAACCCTCAGTCTCCAGGTGTGAGAAGGCACTTCACTGTGTGAGGGATTATGGATAGGTGCACGGCCAGAGAGCAGCCGTAAGGGTTTAACAGTTAAAAAGCGCCATTATACTCATTCATGCAACTTATTTAAAAAAAAATATAATAGCCAAGCACCCAGCAGTAAAACCTTGTGAATAACATGTAGTACAAAGCTTTGAAAAATAAAGTAATGAGTCAAATCTTCCTTAGATTCACCACCTCCCCCTAGTAACTATGGTTGAGTCTCCCTCCGACGACACTGGTGCACAAACCAATGCTAATCATTTATTAAAAAAAAACACTAACTCTCGCCTCGGTGCTACCAGTGTTGCTTTTTTTCTGTAAGTGTTTTTGGTTTTGCTACACAACTTTAAGTGTTACAGGAAGAATGGAAATGTGCTCCAGACACTGAGGTGTGAGTTTAAGGGCTTCTGCGGCAATCCAGCAGACATCACTGCTGAGACAGAAGGGCGTTCCGATTGGCCTTCATCTTCTCAAGGCGCTTTACTAGGTGGTTGTTGGTCATCTCCATCTCCTCAGTCTTATCCAGAGCTGTACGCAGCTGTGGCAAAATGAGGGAACTGGTTAGAGAACATTTGATGTAAAATCAAACATTGACCACGGACTTGATTTTAGTTTGGTTTCTTACCTCCCTTTGAAGTTTCCTTTTTTCAATTTTAAGTTCATCTTCTATTTTCTCTGAGTTTTCCGCCGATGCCTTGTATCTGGACACTTGTCCTTCAAGTCTGTTGATCTGGATATGAGGATAATGAAACTAAGTCCTTCACATACGAATCACTTATTTTCCTTTTCTCATTCAAACACTAATGTATCCAGTTGGCATATGGTCAGCTAGGGTACATGTGGACGAGTATGTCAGTGTTTCCATGACTTACATTTTGTTCCATTGTGCCCATTTCCTGTTCTGCCTTCGAGAGCTTGAACTTGTATTCACTTATCTGTCTGTTGGCATCTCCTGCAGAGAGTAGAACATTTGAGTAAGTACAGTTACCTTACGCAGGACATTAGAATAAAGATATGAGCCTTGCTGTTAGTTCGTTCTTGGCACACAAGAAGAGATGGAACTGGCAGCTGCTAATAGGATATTTTGGACAAGTGGGGTTCTGTGTATGAATAATGTAACGAAAAAGTCTTTAGACTTAAGTGGTGACGTGTATGCCTCTGTGTTGTGATTTTTTTTTTTAGGTTTGGGCACGAATGAGACTTACTCTGCATCTCGATGACGTGCAGATCAGTGCCATTCTCCATTCTCTCTCCCTCTGTGAAGGCGTTCTCCATCTTCGAGTGCTTCTGCCTTTCATCCTCCAGCTGCATTTTCAACTTCCTGATCTGTGAAACGCCACACGCAGACAGTTCAAAAAGACTCATGAGAACGTGTCACTTGGGTCGAAGAGGAAAACTATGTACCTGAGCTAAGAGTTCATCCTTTTCATCCGCAAGCTTTCGTAGCCTAACATCTGCAAAGGAAAGAAAATATCATAAGAGGTTCCTTGCATCTATGGCCAAAGCAATGAAACTCTCCCCCTGGTATTATTGAATGATACAAGTTCATTTATCTGTCCCCATGCTCCCTTTAATAGAGCTGCTCCTGTCCCCTCCACTCACCCAGAGGCCCTTCTCCTGCTGACTCTAGCACCTGGGCAGCCTCCTGTGTGACCACAGTGATCCCTGTGGCTGGGTCGTCGTGGCTGATGTCCCCGTTAGGCATGCCCTCAGGGATTATGACCAGGCCGTGTTTCTAGGAGGAGTCAAAGGAAGACGGGAGAATCTCAATTGGTGTTGCTCGCCGCCTCTCCTCCACTTTGAAATAGGTCAAAAGGTCATCCTCGAAACAAATGTGCTTGTATGAAATGAGACTCCTCCACCTTGTGTGTCATGCAAATGAGTGACTGTTGGAATCGCCAAATAAATGTCTATAATTAAAACTAATGTAGCTGGTTGTGCAAGACATTTTATAGATAAAAGGATAAGTAGCATAATATCTTTGAGGAAACAGACAAAAAAAAAAATCTGCCATAGCTGCCGAAAGGTGGATATTGAGGAGTGGAGGAAAATGTTCAGTTCTACATTAAGCCACAGAGCAGACCACGTAGAACTGTTGAGCTTCACGTATTAAGTGACAGTGTACTAAAAGGTTTCCATTACTGGTGCGCAGGCTGACAGACACACCAAGTGTCCAACACATTTGACATTGGGAGAAACAATAGCAACAAACTGACGTACACAAGACAGTCGACCCCACAAGTTGCTTTTTTCCCCATCACTGTTTGGTTGCTAGCGCGCTTATTCCTGTAAACCAAATGTGTCTATACAATGGAAATATATAGTACTATTCCCAGCCCTCTGGTGGTGAGACCTACCTCTCCTGTTTTGGCCTTCGCCTTGATGTCAGCCAGCTCATCTCTGAGCTCATCCCTCTCATTCCTAATGCAATCAAAGTACTCTTTCTGCCTCTCTAAGGCCTGGTGGCCACACGCAGGAGGGAGAAAAGACAAGAAAGGAAAGAAAAGAGGCGAGGATAGGTTGGAAAGACTGACGCGTACATGAATGCACACAACAATGATATGTTTTTTGTACATGCACATATGTCTGTATGCACACACAAAAGGCACACCAAAATGGTAAGGTTGAGTTGGAAAGGCAAAGTGGCAGATGTTAAACACTATCACCACATGCTCACAGATCAGACAACACAAGACAGTGCTGTAAGGGAGCGCTAAAGGCCAATTAACAGACACAATTTGACACTAAACAGGCAAAGCTTTAGGTGTAGAACTACATTTGATTTTTTGCAAAGAAAGATGTCTTGACTCATGTCAAATGGATCTCATGCTGTCATTTCAGTGTAAATGTCCATCAATGAGGTGGCATATGGATCTTTCCATACACGACATATCAAATGCTTGCAGGTGCACATTTTCCCTTGCACTGACTAAACTTTGTGGATTGCATACGACACCTACATTTAAATCTAGAATGACCATAGCATCCAACTTAAAATGTCAATTAGTGAGCCAACAATCGTCAATTCACATGCACATTAAGGGAAAGTCCAAACTGTGAATTAGAATTGGTCAAGACTACAGGCTCCCTGTCATGCAACTATGAGAGAGGCAATAGACTGTTTAGGACCAGTCGATTATCTGATACAGATTTAATTGATTGGTGAATCAGCAGCAAGTTTCCTTCAGGCTGATATAGGTGGTCTGATTCTCGACCCTTCTGCTGAATTGTACACTTGTACACTCCCTCTCACGATTTAAAAGGAATTGGACTGGTGTAAGGAATGTGGTGGAAGCTTGCACCAAGCCAATGTTTTAAATACTTGAGGGGGGACTGCGGGTCTTTCTATAAACTAGGACAACTTGTTATAGCTGTTGATAAGTCATTGATAAATCTGCCAATTTTTGTTCATGTCATTACATGAAGATATAAGGGGGATCATAGTTCTATTCAATAAAATGCATGAGTCGATTTAAAACCGGTTTAATCCTTTATCATGGTTGGTGTCTTGACAGATTTGTCTAAAATCGGGTGACAAAACTACTTTTCTGTCCTTGGATTTATGGCCGTGTAAGTAGTCATTATATCATATATTAAGCATTAAATCAGTTAAATTAGACATTTAACTGGTTCCCTCTAAGAATCATGGATCTAGCAGTAGGGCAGTTGTCAGTATAGAGATCTCAGAAATTCAGTGTAACTACGTAATATTTAGTGTCTCCTTACGTTACGGGGGCAGGGGACAGTTTTGTTTTCATGGGCACACAAATCCAAAATAATGTATGCATTATGAAATCGAATGCTTCTAACCGAAAGAGTCACCTTACCTTGGTACTTAAAGACTAAAATGATACTGTCAACATGGTTCTTCAATAATTACGCATAATACTTGTTGGGATCTGCATTTCATGTCCTGCTGACTAGTTACGCCGTGAAATTTTCAGGAAGGAATTTTCCGAGTGACTGTGATGAACAGATGATGTTATAGCGCATGCGGTGCAACAGCAGCCCTACTGTTGGGAGAAAGGCTCAGAATATGTGTGTTGTCTCATTCGTTACACCGGTGAAGACAGTTGTGCCTGGATCCACGTTGGATCTAATATCCTAGCAACTTGATGTTGATCATCTGTTGTCGGCTTTATTTCCAGCAGGGTCTTGTTAGATTTAACAGAGAAAGCATCAAGGTAATGAGTTCATGTCTTCATGTGTTTTTGTGCCTCGGATTAGACAGTCTTTTGTGTAGGACAGGCTACACCCAACGCTATTCCTATTAATTTGTCTGGATATAATGACAACCATTTACACAGCCTAGCGGGCTTATTTTTTGATTTTGAAATTATGAGATTAATGCTATCGCTATTCATGGCTTTATTATGTGTGCCTGCGTTGGCCACATAGGCAACAGAAATATCGCCATGCATGCAATCAATCTATTTAGTCAGGCAATGGTCCACATTCTCACAGAGTCTTCGGAAAGTATTTCAGACTCCTGGACTTTTTCCACGTTACAGCCATATTGTAAAATTGATTAAATAAAAACATTTCCTCAGTAATCTACTCACAATACCCCATAATGACAAAGCGAAAACAAGTTCTTAGAAATGTTTGCTAATAATAAAAAAATAAAAAGTATTTACATAAGTATTCAGACCCTTCACTATGAGACTCGAAATTGATCTCAGGTGCATCTTGTTTCCATTGTTCACCCTTGAGATGTTTCTACAACTTGGGAATCCACCTGTGGTCAATTCAATTGATTGGACATGATTTGGAAAGGCACACACCTGTCTATATAAGGTCCCACAGTTGACAGTGCATGTCAGAGCAAAACCCAAGCCATGAGGTTGAAGAAATTTTCCATAGAGCCCCGAGACAGGATTGTGTCGAGGCACAGATCTGGGGAAGGGTCCAAAGAAATGTCTGCAGCATTGAAGGTCCCCAAGAACACAGTGGCCTCCATCATTCTTAAATGGAATAAGTTTGGAACCACCAAGACTCTTCCTAGAGCTGGCTGCCCGGCCAAACTGAGCAATCGGGGCAGAACGGCCTTGATTAGAGAGGTGACCAAGAACCCCATGGTCATTCTGATAGAGCTCTAGAGTCCATCTGTGGAAATGGGAGAAACCTCCAGAAGGACAACCATCTCTGCAGCACTCCACCAATCAGGCCTTCATGGTAGTGGCCAGATGGAAGCCACTCCACAGGAAAAGGCACCTAAAGACTGACCATGAGAAACAAGATTCTCTGCTCTGATGAAACCAAGATTGAATTCTTTAGCCTGAATGCCAAGCATCACGTCTGGTGGAAACCTGGCACCATCCCTACGGTGAAGCATGGTGGTGGCAGCATCATGCTGTGGGAATGTTTTTCATCAGCAGGGACGAAGTCAGGATCGAGGCAAAGATTAACGTAGCAAAGTACAGAGAGATCCTTGATGAAAACCTGTTCCAGAGTGCTCGACCTCTGACTGGGGTGAAGGTTCACTTTCCAACAGGATTATGACCCGAAGCACACAGCCAAGACAACGCAAGAGTGGCTTCGGAACAAGTCTCTGAATGCCCTTGAGTGGCCCAGCAAGAGCCTGGACTTTAACCCCATCGAATATCTCTGGAGAGACCTGAAAACAGCTGTGCAGCGATGCTCCCCATCCAACCTGACAGAGCTTGAGAGCATCTGCAGAGAAGAACGGGAGAAACTCCCCAAATACAGGTTTGCCAAGCTTGTAGCGTCATACCCAAGAAGACGAGGCTGTAATCACTGCCAAAGTTGCTTCAACAAAGTACTGAGGGAAGGGTCTGAATACTTATGTAAATGTGATATTTTTTATTAATAAATTAGCAAACATTTCTAAAAACATGATTTTGCTTTGTCATTGAGGGGTATTTTACGTAGATTAATGAGGGAAAAAAACAATTTAGTCAATTTTAGAATAAGGCTGTAGCCTAACAAAATGTGGAAAAAGTTAAAGGTTCTGAATACTTTCGGAAGGAACTGTATTTTAGAATGTAATAATAATTTAAACATTGGCAAGGTCTAAAAAGTGGTAGCTAATGGCCTACTTTTCCCCCCATGCTTTTTGGGGGAGGGGGGTTCTATATTAGGCCCTATATGTACAATTATATACAATTGTTTGTATAATTTATAACATTGATGTCCTTAAATTACAATTAGGTGCATGCCAATGTCTGTATGAACCCTCCTTAAAGGATGTATAGTCCTAGGCCTATGTTGTTGTATAGGTGGAGTTATGGGTTTTTCCACTTATCTTCTACTCATGTGGAACTGCATGAAATTCATTTTTATTTTTGTTCAAATCATTTTGTAATATTGATCCCAATGTCCCCATTATTTATAGAAATACCCATCTACACTTTTAGGCAGTGGTGGAAAAAGTACCCAAATGTCATACTTGAGTAAAAGTCACCCAGTAAAATACTACTTCAGTAGAAGTCTAAAAGTATTTGGTTTTAAATATACTTAAGTATAAAAAGTAAATGCATTCCAAAAATATACTTGAGTATCTAAAGGTATAAATAATTTAATATCTTATATGAAGCAAACCAGGCGGAACCATTTTCTTGTTTTTGAAATTCCCGGATAGCCAGGGGCACACTTCAACACACCATTTACAAACAAAGCATTTGTGTTTATTGCGTCCTCCAGATCAGAGGCAGTAGGGAAGACCAGGCATGTTGTCTTGACAAGTGCGTGAATTGGACCATTTTCCTGTCCTGCTAAGCATTCAAAATGTAAGAAGTATTTTTGGGTGTCAGGGAAAATGTATGGAATAAAAAGTACATTATTTTCATTTGGAACGTAGTGAAGTAAAATTTGCGAAAAAAATAAATAAATAGTAAGTACAGATACCCCCCAAAACAACTTAAGTAGTACTTTAAAAGTATTTTACTTTACACCAATGCTTTTGAGTGATGGGGATTGAATCTGAACACAACTTTTCAAATTCCATTTGGTCAGAGTCAGACATACAACAAAAACTAAGAAAGCTATATCTGTCTGTGCACATCTATTGCCTCTCACATCCTTCAGAGTCCCTAGCGTGACCTCCTACCCCAATCTTTTTGTCCTTCCAGTTTATCGTTTCCTGCAGGTCAAACACCTCTCTGGTGAGGGTATCTAAGTTAGTCTGGATTCGCTGGTTCTTCTGTAGTGGTATTGCATACAGACAGAGTAAATGGGGATACAGGGTAAAACAATGAAATAGATTAAAAGAAAGGAAAGAGACATGACAGGATAAATTAGAGGAAGAATAAAAAATGCAGATGCGACAAAAGCATTGAATAGAAATTGAGTGAGAGTGACGAAAGTTAAGAGACCGAAAAAGACCAGAGAAAAGACGGGAGGCCAGAAAATGATATGGAGAAGAGAGCATTTCAGTATAGAGAGACGAGGCAAAGAAACATGATAAAGTGCAGATGGAGAAAACGGTGAAACAGAGTGATGTCAGGAGACACTGGGATGAATGCGAGACAAGCACAGTCTCACACTCTTGGATCTTCATCAAGATACTGCAGTACCGTAGAGAATTGAACTGAAGAAACAGATTGCCACCAAATGTTTGTTTTCTTGGTGCAGACATACCTCTATGAGCTCATCTCTCTGGCGGATTCCCTCTTTTAACTCCACTTGTTTGTGCTGCAGGACAGTGCATGTGTGCTTTTGTCTTTCTAGTTCCTGAAATGAAAGATAAAGGACTGTTGTAAGACTCAATTAATGACAAAGGGAAAACTGCAAAACATTCATCAAACAAGTTTAAAATCTCAAACCCCCCCCCCCCCCCAAAAGAGTAGTCATGAGCAGAGAGCGATATTCCATATACCCTTTTACAGACTTCACAGTATGTTTTTATTTTGGACTCATACATTTTTACCACATTCTTGCAGAGATGAGCCTTTTACATCTCCCATGTGCTCCCCGGACATTGGCTAACTGGGCTATCTGCATTGTGTCCCACCATCCGCCAACCCCTCTTTTTACGCTACTGCTACTCTGTTCATCATATATGCATAGTTTCTTTAACCATATGTACATACTACCCCAATAAGCCTGACTAACAGGTGTCTGTATATAGCAGTGCTACTCTTATTTTCAAATGTCTTTTTACTGTCGTTTTATTTCTTTACTTACCTACACACACACCCACGCACTTTTTCCCCCCGCACTATTGGTTAGAGCCTGTAAGTAAGCATTTCACTGTAAGGTCTACACCTGTTGTATTCGGCGCACGTGACAAACTGATTCGATGCACATGGCGGCAAGGGTAGGAGTGGGAGTAGATGTGGGCCAATGTGGGCGGATGTCTATTTTAATAAACCCATTGAATATAAACCATCACAAAGATTTACATTATTAATTTGTTTGTTTTAGGCAGGTCCTAAGAAACATAAGACTAACACAATTTATTTTCAAAAGAATGGCATATTGTTTTGTTTAACTATGTTACTGGTCTGTGAGGCTGTGGCACGCACCTGAAATCTATAGTTATTTTGTTCATTAAACAAACAAGACACAGGCTATTCTGATCACAGTCAACACACATTTTACAGTAGGCTAAGAATAATGAAATAACAGAAAATCCAAGGAATATTTTCCCACAGAACATGTGGAACCTCTGTCATATAAAAATTCTAATAATATCATCTTTGAAACAGAGCCAGGGGCAAACGCATGATTTTTTGATTCACGTTTCATCTCTTTCCAACCCTCTCTCTGCTTTGTTACATTGAGAGTATTATCATCATTACACCAATTTATATTATTTTCCATCTATATTTAAAAAAACATTTGAGTCGTGTTCATATTTCACAACCTCCTCTGGCTTTTGACACTGCCTATACACGGTCGTGGACTTCAGGAAACAGCAGAGGGAGCACTCCCCTATCCACATCGAGGGGACAGCAGTGGAGAAGGTGGAACGTTTTAAGTTCCTCGGCATACACATCACGGACAATCTGAAATGGTCCACCCACACAGACAGTGTGGTGAGAAGGCGCACCAGCGCCTCTTCAACCTCAGGAGGCTTAAGAAATGTGTCTTGTCACCCAAAACCCTGACAAACGTTGACAGATGCACAATTGAGAGCATCCTGTCGGGCTGTATCGCCGCCTGGTACGGCAATTGCACCGCCCACAACGGCAAGGCTTTCCAGAGGCTTGTGCGGTCTGCACAACACATCACCGTGGGCAAACTACCTGCCTTCCAGGACACCTACAGCACCCGATGTCACAGAAAGGCCAAAAAGATCATCAAGGACAACAACCAACCAAGCCACTGCCTGTTCACACCGGTACCATACAGAAATCGAGGTCAGTACAGGTGCATCAAAGCTGGGACCGAGAGACTGAAAAACAGCTTCTATCTCAAGGCCATCAGACTGTGAAACAGCCATCACTAACACAGAGAGGCTGCTGCCTACATACAGACTTGAATTCATTGCCCACTTTAATAAATGGATCACTAGTCACTTTAATAATGTGTACTTATCTTGCATTACTTATCTCATATGTATATACTTGCTCATCCATATATTTATATGTATATTTTCTCTATTCCATTCCTTTACTTTGATGTGTGTGTATAAGGTAGTTGTGGAATTGTTCGATTACATGTTAGATGTTTCTGCACTGTCAGAACTAGAAGCACAAGCATTTCTCTACACTCGCAATAGCATCTGCTAACCATGTGTATGTGACCAATAAAATTGCATTTGAAGTAAAATAACAGGCCTAGACTTGATTTAGTCTAGACTTGATTTAGCATTTTGGTCAGGAGTAGGCTACTAAGTGTCAGCGAGTAAAAGAGAACAATAATCCACTCGTTAAGCTACATAACATGGTGGCTAAATGTTCTCATCAGTGCTCATAAATGAGCCAACTAGACGAGATGATCATGAACAGCACACACCTCAACTTAGCTGACATTTCCGAGGCCTAACAAATATTCAAACGGAGATTCAGTGAAAAGAAAAAAAAACGGACATTCATGAATTGATTTATCAAGACCCCACCCCACGCATGTCACAAAGCAGCGCGAAACAGTGCTGAAAGAGCTGACCACACGCGGTAGGCTATTGCTTCAATCAAATGCATTACAACAATTGGGTGACTTTGGGAGTTTCAGTAAGCAAGCTTATGCCTTCAATTGCATTCGCCTACTTTATTCCAATGTTTCATCATTCAGTGATAATTATTCCTACAGCCATTCTTTATGGATCCATCCAGTTGTGGTTAAAACAGTGGGCTGTGTGAAGAGATAGGTGAAGTGACATGCCTCGCAAAGTTCACAACAACTGCCAGGATGATAGTAAGCCGGACGCACAATTTTACCACGATCACGACTCCGCAAGAAAAGAAACATCGCTTTTTTCTTTCAAAGATAATTCGTAAAAATCCAAAATAACTTCACAGATCTTCATTGTAAAGGGTTTAAACACCGTTTCCCGTGCTTGTTCAATGAACCATAAACAATTCATGAACATGCACCTGTGGAACGGTCGTTAAGACACTAACAGCTTACAGACGGTAGGCAATTAAGGTCACAGTTATGAAAACTTAGGACACTAAAGAAGTCTTTCTACTGACTGAAAAACACCAAAAGAAAGATGCCCAGGGTCCCTGCTCAACTGCGTGAATGTGCTTTAGGCATGCTGCAAGGAGGCATGAGAACTGCAGATGTGGCCAGGGCAATAAATTGCAATGTCCGTACTGTGAGACGCCTAAGACTGCGCTACAGGGAGACAGGACGGACAGCTGATCATACTCGCAGTGGCAGACAATAATAAATAATAATATGCCATTTAGCAGACGCTTTTATCCAAAGCGACTTACAGTCATGTGTGCATACATTGTACGTATGGGTGGTCCCGGGAATCGAACCCACTACCCTGGCGTTACAAGCGCCATGCTCTACCAACTGAGCTACAGACCACGTGTAACACCTGCACATCCGAACATCACACCTGCGGGACAGGTAAAGGTTGGCAACAACAACTGCCTGAGTAACACCAGGAAAGCACAATCCCTCCATCAGTGCTCAAGGCTTGTAGGCCTGTTGTAAGGCAGGTCCTTACCAGACATCACCGGCAACAACCTCACCTATGGCCACATTACCAATCGTCGCTGGGCCAGACAGGACTGGCAAAAAGTGCCATGGTTTTGTCTCACCAGGGGTGATGGTACACCCATTGTCAGCAGAGAGCAGTAGATCCCATGGTCAGACTGACTATGATGCAATTTAACTTGGCTACTTTACTGATTGTAAGACCTGCACACATGAACTGCAAGTACAGTGCCCTCCACTAATATTGGCAACTTTGTTAAACCCTCTTGGGTGTTTCATCTAACCTAAGTAAAATAATTGAAAGAAAAAAAAATATTCTCATATATATATATATATATATATATATATATATATATATGTGCGTGCCACAATTATTGGCACCCAGTCAATAAATACTTTGTGCAACTTCCCTTTGCCAAGATAACAGGTCTGAGTCTTCTCCTATAATGCGTAATAAGTTTGGAGAACACATGTCAAGGGATCTGAAACCATTCCACCATCTCTCCAGATCCTTCAGATTCCAAGGTCCATGGAGTCCATGATACCATGTATCCTAACAAGTTGTCCAGGGCCTTTGGAAGAAAAACAGCACCACAACATCAAAGATCCACCTCCAGAGTTCACAGTGGGGATGAGGTACTTTTCTGCATGGCTATCTTTCTGTCTACGCCAAACCCACCTCTGGTGATTGTTTGCAAAAAGCTCTATGTTGGTCTCACCTGACCATAGAATCTGGTCCCAATGAAAGTTCCAGTAATGTTTGATGACCGCAAAGGCTTTTTTAAAATGGCAACCCTCCCAAACAACTTGTGGTTATGTAGGTGGCGTCTGCTCATAGTTTTGGAGACATTCTGACTAAGATACAAGTAACGTCTGCAATTCTCCAGCTGTGATCCTTGGAGATTTGTTGGCCACTAACCATCCTCCTCACTGTGCGTGGGGTCAATATAGACACACTTTCTCTTCCAGACCACATGTTAACATCTCCAGTTGCTTTAAATGTCTTAATTATATCCCTGATAGTGGAAATGGGCATTTTTAAACATTGAGCTATTTTCTTATAGCCATTTCCTGTTTTGTGCAGGTCCACAACCTTTTGTCGCACATCATTACTGTATTCTCGGGTCTTTCCCATAGTGAACAGGAGTCATGGCTTACCTCTTAAGTGTTCCTAATCACTCAGGTTAACTTAAAATGTAAAACATGAATGGGAATGCACTTCAGTTAGATTTTACTCATAAGAATTTCCAGAGGTGCCAATAATTGTGGCACACTTTTCTGAGAAAAATCATTATTTCATTTATTTTACCGTAATTTAAAAAAAATCATCTTACTTCAATTAAAAGGTTAGATTTTTATGAATATTTTGAATGATAGACCAAGAGGATAAACAGCAACAACAAAAAATGTATTCCCACAGCCCGTTTTTCTCATATTTACCAAGGGTGCCAATATTACTGGAGGGCACTGTGTATGGACAAGTTGATAGTGTGATTGGAGACTTTGCAGCAATTTGTATATTCTCGCCTCGGTCCGAGCCTGCATGTGTTACCACTAGATGATAAAGGTTATCTACGATGCTGTGTGTGTGTGTGTGTTTAACACTTCACCTTAGACTTGTCCTCGGTTTCCCTCCGCATCTCGGCCATCTGCTCTTCCATCTCCTCGATCACGTCCTTGAGTGTGTCCACGTTGTAGACGAGGTTGGTTTTGTCGTTGTCCAGCTGTGCGTTCGATACCATGGCTTTTTTATACTTCTCCTCCACCTCCGAGAGCGACTCCTACCAGAGACACACACACAGATGTTTACACACGTAACCCTTGGTGGGAACTACCGCAGAAAAATAATTACTATGGTAAATACATGTATTTATGGGAGATACAGATACACGACCACATGGATAATAGAACACTACATTTACTCTTACATTCCTTTAGTATCTCAACTAGGAAGCCGTGTTTGGGATGTTGGAAAAACACCGGCGACAGACAGACACTGCTATAGATGTTGGGTAGGGTGCAGTTCAATTAAATGTAACCTTTATTTTTCAGTCTCACCTTCAAATGAGTTCAATGCAATATGACGCATTTTAACAGTGACTAGAGCTCTTACGCTAAATGGACAATACTCATGTAAAAAAAAAAAAAAAACGTACAATTTATGTACACTAGTAATATCTTAAATAAGACCTAAAACAGAGGGAAGGCTCTAATCTCAAGGGTTCCACCCGTTGTCCAGCTCGGGTTTGATTGTGTTTAAGAATCTGGGGGGGGGGGTGCAAACGTCATCATAATGCTCCCCACCTTGGAATTGTCTCACATTGTAATTAATGACAAAACCCGAGATGGACAAGTGATGAAAACTGATACACTTGATATCCATTGTGGATTGATTCATTCGGAAGGAATGATTCAAGGCAGTGATGAAAAGGCATCTGAAAAAATAAAAAAAACACTTGAGGCCAAACAAAAAAAAATATATCAAAACATGAGCAAGTTCAGCTATTGTGTTAGTAAAGTACAAATATACTTCCTCAGACTCAGAGAAAAGTGAACTTTTTAGGGTGGCGACAGAAAAGGAGCCAGGAGACCATTCAGTGCTGTGTGAATGAAAGCTTGTCGTCTTTTTCTGGGTAGGACTACAAACCCTGAAACCCATCCAACAGGCAGAGGACTGCTGCAAGACAAGACAATACTTAGTCTTGCTCTTACCCCCACAAGCACTGTCAGGGTTCAAGGAAGGCTTTCCATCCTGTCCGTTACCAGTGAGTTTCAAACTGAGCAAGAAAGGTCATGCAGGGAACATGCCATCAGACAGGGGGCCAAGATAGAAATGAGTGCTTTTGGTGTTACAGTTAGCGGGTTAGTCAGTGGAGCCCTAGAGGGGGCGAGAGAGGGGGAGACGTAGGTACAGGGGGGTTAGAGATGCCATAAGGCTCCCAGAGGACAAGAGAAGGCATGCTGCGAGCTCAGGCCCCTCTACCTTCAGCTCTTTAAGCCCCTGCATGTACCGCCCCTCTACATCCTGAATCTGGTCCTTTAGATCATAGATATCCTGTAGAGCAGACGGGAGGAAGGGTTGGCTGGGGTGAATCGGGGGAAACCAGGGAGAACTAAGGACAGATTGACAGATTTAAGACAGAGCACCCGTGCTGTTGGCATCTGAAGACAGTCATTTACCCAACGGTATGCACAGACATACACAAGGACAGCTTTATAGGAAGTCGAAGAAATATGTAATTTCCAGTCTTCCCCGTGCATACATGGTGTCAATATGTAACATAAGGCGTTGAGAGCAGGGAGGTGTGGATGTTTCAGATCATCGCTGAACTCAAATAAAACAGTAGTGAGGAAAATAATAAACTACTACACATGGTTCACTGTAAAAAGTAACTTCTCTTGTATTTCAAATCGATTTGACATTTGAATGGTTTTAGTGTTTTAGATAACATTGGTATTGATACTGGTACTGACACACTTATCTAACCGTATAATAACAGGTTGTAATTAAACCTTGTAATCAATCAAATGTATTCACCGATGTTACAAAGTGCTGTACAGAAACCCAGCCTAAAACCCCAAAACAGCAAGCAATGGATGTAGAAGCACGGTGGCTAGGAAAAACTCCCTAGAAAGGCAGAGGAACCTAGGTAGAAACAGAAACAGGCTCTGAGGGGTGGCCAGTCCTCTTCTGGCTGTGCCGGGTGGAGATTATAACAGTACATGGCCAAGACGTTCAAACATTCATAGATGACCAGCAGTGTCAAATAATAATAATAATCACAGTGGTTGTAGAGGGTGCAACAGGTCAGCACCTCAGGAGTAAATGTCAGTTGGCTTTTCATAGCTGAGCATTCAGAGTTGTGTTTATGCAATGGTGTTTATGCGACTGGTGGTGGTGTGTGTGTGTACCCTCAATTCACTCAGACTGGTGTCAGGATCGACAATGCTGCCTGTGTCTGCACTGCCCCGTCTCGAGGAGGTCCCCCCCAGGGAGGCCAGGGTGGCCGGGGAGAGGCCGGGAGTGGTGCAGCGCGAGGATGGCTAGAAGAAAAATAAACAACACAAAGCACCTTAAGTCAAGAGCTCAAGTCAACACAGCACATAACGGACACACCCCAGGACTGTCATTCAACACCCACACTAATGGGCCCTGGCTTAACTGATCCTCCCATTCAGCTCCAACCAGGCCCACTAAGATGATATACATCACCCGGCATTACCACAGCTCTATGCGGAAGATATGAGGAAACTAACAATATGGACCTGAACGGCGTGGCGATGAACGTAGGTAAAAATATGGATTGGAAACCTATTTAATGATTTAGACCTACATTGGTCACGGTCGTCATTGATACAAATAAAATGGCCTGAAGACATGAACACTGGATATCGCTCCTGCTTGTTGTACTCACCCGGCTGTAGTCTACGAAGGTCTTATCACATTTTTCATCCAGCTGAAAGAGAAATAAGGAAACAATCATTTAAAACAGACATGCCAACGGCATCTGCAAGCATGAACGGATTTCGTATCCAAAGTGGCACGTGCTTGATGCCGAACCTGATCACACCCTGCAAATCAGTTAGTAGCTGGGGTATGAGTTAGGGACTGCTGCATGTTCATAGATCATACCAGGCATAGACACAGGTTATTCAGGGCAGAGAACTTTATTCAATTGTCTTTATTTGCAGCAAACATATGCTGTGAAGACACAAAACCAGCCATAATACTATTCCTAACTAGCTTAGTCCCAGATCTATTATGTGCTAAATAGCCAACACATTGACAATGACTATAGGAGTTGACTATACAGCAAGCACATATGAAAACACAGGCTGTGAGAAATCATCCCAAAACACTGCTTGTTACGTGTCCACAACCGCAATCCAGTGCATTCCATCACACGCCAGTGTGTTGACGGCGGATAACTTACAGCGTCCAGGTCGTCTGGGATACACAGGTCATCCAGGTCAGACACAACGCTGCCCCTGCGGTTGGAGCGGCTGAAATAGTCAGCGGCCGACTCACTGATGTCAGAGAAATCAGACGACTATTGAGCAGAGACAGACGGATGGTAGAGATAGTGAACGAGGGAGAGGAAGGAAATGAGGTCAGAGGAAAACATGGAAAGTCTAAAAGGGAGAGCCATAGGGCATAGGCCTACATTGGGTCAGTGTGTAATGAAATGTCAACTACAGGATAAAAAAAAAAAGTATAATTAAAAGGAACAGAATAGATACGTTGTCCGTTTTTCAACGGAAATTGAAAAGGATAGAATGAAGCCTACATATATCAGTGCTGCACACTAACACAGCAACAAGGCACACCCAAAAAAGGTCACCAAAAGGGGAGACATCCAAAGTAAATAACCCATATATAAACCCTAGAAACAACAGTGCCCGTTTCTATTAAATCCCCCCTCCAGAGCCTAACCTAACCCCAGGGTCTCACCACGCTGTCTCTCCTGCCGCGACTGTAGCGCTCCTGGGACACGGTGCTGGCAGTATCGTCATCAGAGGAGTTCTGTGAGGAGCATGAGCAGTCAGGATCCCCCTTTATCAGAGTACTGTATCCACATGCACTTGGCACACACCTCACTAACTGTGAAAAGGGAGTCTCCGTTCACACACTTCAAAATCAGATGCACTTCCAGCGTTTTCATTTGCTATTGAAGCTCTCGAGCTGTGAAGACCTTCACACGCTAATGAAGCCTACTGGCATTCTGTATCTGGACTATACAAAAAGACCCCACATTTTAGGTCCATCGGGTCATGTAATTAGGCTGATCTGATCAAGTAATACGGAGTAGAACTCGAACAAATTGACGAGAGTTGTCCCATCAGCCTACATCGTCTCGACCTGCACACCGCTGCGTGCAACACATGGCACCTTAAAAAAGCAATAAAGTGGAAGATACTATACACTTTGGCAATTAATTGTCTATCCAGTCACTGCTATATATTAAAATGTGCAAGGCACTTAACCCTAATTTGCCGCAGGGGCGCCATGCTACTATGGCTGACTGTAAAAACACTGCACTTCCCTGCACCTATCCAGTGTGTGACAACAAAACATATATTTATGTATGCCTAGGCATGACGTGAGGATGGCTAGGGAAGAGGGTGTGGGTAGGTAGCCTGTTATTAATGGCAGTGTGTGGGTTTAAGTATGGTGGAGAGTCTCAGTTCCAGGCTTGGGAGTATGGTAACGCCAGACTAGGTTAGTGTACACCATGCATGTGGTGTGACTGAATATTGGGCTCACCACAGGGCTGCTCCGGGTGGAGCACCAGCTGTACTCAGAGGGCTGTAGTGGGGACACACACACACACACAGCATTGACATGGTGGGGACACAGACAGGCCAGTATGCTGCTGGCCCTGGTGACATTATTAAACACTATAATTATAGACACACGGAACACTTACAGTATGCAATTGAGAACCAGTGTACGAGCCATACAGACCATCGTCATTTATAGAAGCCTGAAGGCACAAGGGAGAGAGCATCCAGAACTCAGCAACGCACAAGAGGGAGCAACGACCTCAGTCAGAGAATCTTACAGGCTGAGTAGCACGCCTTTCTCCATATTAACGAAATATAAACAGTGGGATATTTCCTGCATCAAACGATTGCTGTAGTTATTCTTAGTAGAAAGCACTGACCAGACAAAAAGCCATGTCTTATCAAATTTAGCCCACCAGACCGCATAACCTTGGCCCCACTAAGTGGCCACGGTGACCATTGGACCTAAATATAAATGACCTAGGGAGAACCCTGGCCACGGCTATCAGATGTTACAGAGAGGACTGAGGTCTGGTCTTCTTTTGAAGGTGATATGAAGGCATGAATGTGACACTGACCAGGCTGTAGCTGCGCGTCAGCCCCGAACCAGAGCCAGCGGTGGAGGCCACAGATGGGGCCTGTGAGGAGGGGAGAGGTAGAGGAGAAGGGGTGTGGGACAGTTAGAGGGACAGCCACAGAGAGCAGGGGTGGGGGTTGGTAGGAAAGTGTCCTCTGTGTGAGGAGAAACAAACGCCATTGCTCTGTCCCTGGGGCCCTGAGTGTAGAGCGCTGAGATGTGAATAAGACTACAGAGTGAGGTGACTGTCCCCGTCAATTGAAAATGGATGAGGTGTAGCATGTACTTTGCATGTACGTCATTGAGGTCCAACAGCAATTTCATGCAAATGAATAACTAACTACTGTAAACCTTAAGAGTGCAAACACACACTGATACTATAAAACCCCTCTGTGTGTAGTTAACTATTCACAAAGGGCCATCTCAACTGCCATTTATACGTCCCATAAACTTGAGTAGATAAACTCTATTCTTCTTTAAGTAGTTTCAGTTCAACTAACTAGCTTTCACCACTTAATCGAGACAGGGAAGGGCTTAGAAATAGGCCAAGACTGAAGAGAAAGACAAACCCGAGGCTGATAGGTGGAAGTAGTGGGAGGAGGAAGTTTGGAGGTGTTCTTTAAGCTGCTGTAGTTCCTCTGATCATGGTACAAGCCAGTCTGGAGGAGGAGAGGAATAGTATGATATGACCATAAACAGAGAGACAGGGGGAAATTAATAATGCACAACAACATGCCAAAGCTGTGACGTGCCTTTTCATCTATATTTTGCACTATCAAAAATTGAAAGCATCACAGGGCACCGTTTTGTCTATTATGGAACAATTATGTAATACATAAAGCATGCACAAAGAGAGAGAAAAACATCTTCCTCGGTAGATTTTCTCAGTTACATTGGCCACCAATGTAATAGGTCCAACTATCTGCTTCTAGTTAGTTGGACCAACGCGCCCAGAGAGGCTCACACGAGGAGAGACCACACACACACACACACACTGACCAGCAGGCCCTTCCTGGAGCTGCTGGACACGGGAGCCTTCTTATGCAGGTCGTTGTACACAGAGCTCTGGCAGGGAAGAAGGGACATGAATGGGGGAACACCAGAAGTTAAATCATGCTACCAAAGCAAATCTTACTTAGGGTCACAGTCACCCAAGACCCAAAGCCATGGAAAGTAGTGGTGCTGAAAAGCCTGCAGCACCCCCTGATAAATTGCAATAATGTTTCCAAAATTATACAATTACTCCTGTCTGAACACCGACTGAATTTGGGCAGCACACACGCCAAATATTGAACAGCTTGTTGCTTTGAGGCTATATAAATATAATCAATAGAACCCAGCTAGCACATAACATTCTAAGAACCATGTTTCATAGAGCTTGGTGAATGTGTTTGCCCTATCGTTATTTTGCATACAACCTTCCCATAAGGTTTCCTCATGGTTTTATTTAAAGTAATACTCTCAAATTGTTCAGAAAACGTTAACAAACAACGGTCTTCTATGGGAGTTCAGTACTTTAGCATAGCGTTTTCTGCAGGCTTCATGGTTCAATTTCAAGTCCAGTTCTCAGAACATTTAAGAAAACTTTCCATAAAAAAAACAGAAAACATCAGTAACGCTCAATGTTCTGAGAAGGTTATTTAAAATCATACATTCTGTTCGCAACATCAAAACTCTCTATCCTCCATCTTGTTAAGTGTGTTCAGGTGTGTATGCTGCACCCACTAATTGGCCACACCTTATTTTAATAAGTGCTTGTTTTCATTTGAAAATGGGGCCGTTTGAATAGACAAAAATGGACAGCTTTGTATGACAAAAAAAACATTGCATGCTAGCTCCATCATGGTGGCACAGTGGACTAGTTCCATGGATAGGGAGCAGAGCTCTACGGACAATTCCTTTGACCTCATGGCTTGTTTTTTTTGCTCAGCATGCACTGTTAACTGTGAGACCTTATAGACATGCGTGTGCCTTTCCAAATCATGTCCAATCAATTGAATTTACCACAGGTGAACTCCAATCAAGTTGTAGAAACATATTGATGTTCAATGGAAACAATTTCGAGTCTCATAGCAAATGGTCTGAATACTTATGTAAATAAGGTGTCTGCTTTATTATTATTTTTTAATCTAAAAACAGTTTTCACTTTGTCATTATGGGGTATTGTGTGTAGATTTGAGGAAAAAATATAATTAATACATTTTAGAATAAGGCTGTAACATAAAATGTGTGAAAAGTCAAGTGGTACAATACTTTCTAAATGCACTGTACAATATAAAATCCATGTGTATGTGTGTGTAGAGTGTGTGTCTTATGTGTGTCTTTTAACAGTCCCCGCTGTTCCATGAGGTGTATTTGTATCTGATTCTACTGCTTGCATCAGTTACCTGATGTGGAATAGAGTTCCATGTAGCCATGGCTCTATGTAGTACTGTGTGCCTCCCATTGTCTGTTCTAGACTCGGGGATTGGGTAGAGACCTTTGGTAGCATGTCTTGTGGGATATGCATGGGGGTGTCCGAGCTGTGTGCTAGTAGCTTAAACAGACACCTAGGTGCATTCAGCATGTCAACATTTATTGCAAAAAAAGCAGTGATGAAGTCAATCTCTCCTCCACTTTGAGCCATGAGAGATTTACATGCATATTATTAATGTTAGCTCTCCATGTACATTTAAGGGCCAGCTGTGCTTCCCTGTTCTGAGCCAATTGTAATTTTCTAAGGTCCCCCTGTGGCACATGACTGAAAAAAATAGTCCAGGTGCAACAAAACTAGAGCCTGTAGGACCAGCCTTGTTGATAGTGTTGTTAAAAAGGCAGAGGAGTATTTTATTATGGACATACTTCTCTCCATCTTAGCTTCTGTTGTATCAACATGTGTTGACCATGACAGTTTACAATCCAGTGTTACTCAAAGCAGTTTAGTCACCTTAACTTGCTCAATTTCCACATTATTCATTACAAGATTTAGTTGAGGTTTAGGGTTTAGTGAACGATTAGTCCCAAATACAATGCATTCAGATTTTGAAATATTTAGGACCTACTTATGCCTTGCCACCCATTCTGAAACTAACTGAAGCAGTGATTTCACTCGCTGTAGTAGCTGACGTGTATAGTGTTGAGTCATCTACATACATAGACACACTAGCATTAATCAAGGCCAGTAGCATGTCATTAGAAAGAATTGAAAAAAGTAAAGGGGCCTAGACAGCTGCCCTGCGGAATTCCTGATTCTACCTGGATTATGTTGGGAGAGGCTTCAATTAAATTACACCATCTGTCTTCTGTTAGACAGGTAACTCTTTATCCATTATATAGCAGGGGGAGAAAAGCCATACGTTTTTCCAGCAGCAGACTATGGTTGATAATGTCAAAATTCGCAATTAACAAAACAGCTCCCACAATCTTTTAATCAGACATTTTTTCTCAGCTAATCAGTCATTTGTGTAAGTGCCGTGCTTATTGAATGTCCTTCCCTATAGAGTGCTGAAAGTCTGTCAATTTGTTTCCAGTAAAATAGCATTATTTCGAGTCACACAATTTTTTTCAAAAGTTTACTAAGGGTTGGTAACAGGCTTATTGGTTGGCTATTGGAGCCAGTAAAAGGGGGCTTTACTATTCTTGTGTAGCGGAATTACTTTTGCTTCCCTCTAGGCCAGCACACACTTTAGATTGACGATATGGCAAACAGGTGTGGCAATATCGTCCACTATTATCCTCAGTCATTTTCCATCCAAGTTGTCATACCCCAGTGGCTTGTTATTGTTGATAGACAATATCTTCACCTCTCCCACACTCACTTTACGGAATTCAAAATTACAATGCTTGCATAATTTGATCAGTTATACAGTTAAATGTGCTGCCATTTGGATGGAAAATTAGCTAATGATGGTGAAAATCTGGAGTTAGGCAGTATAGTGTACAAATACATATGCATGTAAAAAGCACCTTTTCTGGTAAAGCATGCAATTAAAGCGATTAAATCAAGCTCTTCTTATCCCACTCACTATGCAAAAGCTCTCACACACACTATCACATCTGAAATCAGTGTGTAATGACATTCAAGTTTACAAAAGAGGAAAACTAAAATGAACACATGGCTGATTGAACTATACTGAACAAAAATATAAACGCAACGTCACATGTTGGTCCCATTTTTCATGAGCTGAAATAAAAGATTCATTAGCTGAAGTAAAATATTTCAGAAATGTTCCATATGCACAAAAAGCTTATTTCTCTCAAATGTGGTGCTAAAATTAGTTTACATCCCTATTAGTGAGCATTTCTCCTTTGACAAGATTATCTATCCACCTGACAGGTGTGGTATATCAAGAAGATGATTAAACAGCATGATCATTACACAGGTGCACCTTGTGCCGGGGACAATAAAAAGCCACTAAAATGTGCAGTTGTCTCACACGACACAATGCCACAGATGTCAAGTTTTGGAAGGCGCATGCAATTGGCATGCTGACTGCAGAATGTCCACCAGAGCGGTTGCCAGAGAACTGAATGTTAATTTCTCTACCATAAGCCACCTCCAATGTTGTTTTAGAGAATTTGCTGATACAACTGTGGGCTTGCACAACCAAGGAATTTATGAACAAGTTGTTGGAAAGTGTCTCAGAGAAGCTCAGCTACGTGCTCATCGTCCTCACCACGGTCTTGACTTGACTGCATTTCGGTGTCGTCACCGACTTCAGTGGGAAAAAGCTCACCTTCGATGGCCACTGGTACACTGGAGAACTGTGCCCTTCCCCGATGAAGCCTGGTTTCAATTGTACCGGGCAGATAGACAGTGTAGTGTGTATGGGGTCATGTGGGCGGTTAGCTGATGCCAACGTTGTGAACAGAGTTCCCGATGGTGGAGGTGGGGTTATGGTATGGCAGGCATAAACTACAGACAACAAACACAATTGCATTTTATTGATGGCTATTAAAATACACAGAGATACTGTGACGAGATCCTGAGGCTCATTGTCGTGCCAGTCGGTCATTTTCTTTAAGGTATCTGCGATCAACAGATGCCTATCTGTATACACAGTCATGTGAAATCCATAGATTAGAACCTAATGAAATGTATTTCCATTGACTGACTTCTTTATATGAACTGTAACTATTTGAAATTGTTGCATGTTGAATTTATATTTTTGTTCAGTGTATAACAAGACAGATGAAAGTCACTTTTACTGTGAATCAATCCCCTACAAGCTCAGCAAGAGACAAGTACATACAGTGGAGCGGGAGCTCTTCAGAGAGGAGCTACCCTTCACAGAGGAGCTACTCTTCAGGGCCGAGCTATTGGACAGGCCGTCAGACTGGGGAGAGAACAAGGTTCATGTGAAATATGACCACCACAAGATAAAAACAGCCAATAGGCGGCTCTTGGCAGAGATCTCAAACTGGCGGCCCGCAGGCCAGATGCGGCCCATGAGCTGATTTGATGTGTCCGGTTGTCTTAGTAAATACAGCCCTCGCGGGAAGACCGAATGTGGTCCCTCGGGATAAACGAGTTTGAGACCCCTGCTCTTAGGAGTGACAGACGGACATGCTGTGAGTGTGTTCGCACTGCAGATTACTAAAAAATTGTGAGAACGAACGGCACACCAAGTCATAGCTACATTTTGACAGTTGGTGCATGACACTGCAAAACTGTGAGGTTAAATGATAAGCTAAATGTCTTTTTCATTAGGAAAATGGGTTAGTAATGGACATTGAATTGTTTATTAAACACTATCACGCTGAGTCATTTGCGGTAGCCTGGTAATTTTGTCTTTTGAATGTCATTACAAGCCACAAAGATGTTAGCCTAGCCCATGACAACATAGAATATAGCCCTGCCTAATATAGCCCAGCTATCTTCCTCTGTACCCCAGCTGTAAATTCAACACTGGTCTTTTATGGGCCAGCAAACCCATCCCCATTTCCCTTCTTTACAATGTCATGCAATTCATCCCACCTTTACCAGGAAACACACACATGCACACACCCGCAACACAGACGCACCACCAGGTCTCTTCGATGAGAGGTGCAGGCCAGGCTTTTATAAGATGAGCTGCCCAGGTCTCGCAATGAGGAGGTTGACTTCAAAACCAGAACACACACACCACAACATAATTACTCAAGGAACATTGATGTATTCCAATTTGTAACAAATTCTAACAATTAATGAGACACATAAGCCAATGCTGTCTCGACAAGGTCAATGGTCTCACACATCAGTGTGGACTTTCCAACAGAAATCTACCTCCATATTAATAGTCAGACTAAAATAATGACATGACAACCGTCAATGAGAATACGGAAATGTACACACCCTGTAGCTTCCAGTGCTACGGACAGACATGACATCATCATCCTGTTGCAGAGAAACACGGGGACAGACAAATAGGACGTCAAGACAAGTCAGGAAATAAGATAAAGGTGAGAAAGAGATGAAAGTATACAGACCCGCCGATGATGGCTACTGGATCTAGTACTAGTTCCAGAGTGCCGGGCCTTCTCTGTGTCGGCCTGGAGATGGAGAACGTTGGAACTTAGAGAGGAGAGGGAGATGCAAAGGAAGGCTAATACTCTACATGCGATGACGTAACAACGCATAACACATCTTGATGTTAATGTTAGTCCAAACATCTCCAACAACCTGGGCAGCTCCTTTAATCCATCAAAAACACTGCAACAAGAGCTGTTCAACCACAGAAAAGATAAAGGAAACCTGTGTTTCCACACAGTAATTCAATTGAAAAGTTACTAGCTAGCTACAGTATTGCATACACAGTCCTAAGCACACATCTTTTCGTTGGGTCGTTTCACCTGAAAAAGGATCTCGATACCCACATTCTCAGATTGTTCTGGAATTGTTTGTTATTTTTTTTTTTTTAAATACAACTTGTGACTGTGTCAGCGTGCATGCGCCCGGCTAGCCACAGGAGTCACAAGAGCGTGATGAGACAAGGCCATTCCGGGCCGGCCAAACCCTCCCCTAACCCAGACGACGCTGGGCCAATGGTGTGCCGCCTCATGGGTCTCCCGGGGTGCTTATGTATGCCAGTTACGCTCTACACCCTTGTAAAGCAAATTAATGTGCTTAATTTTAAGAAGTTCATTTGGCAACTTTAGTTGTGCTACAATTAAGCTGGGCATCATATATAATTCACAAGTTACAGACTAATATTGTCACGCATCAGACTATTCTTGATGTAATCTTGTCTGTACATACAGTTGAAGCCGGAAGCTTACATACATCTTAACTCAGTTTTAACCCTGTTTTAGGATCACCACTTTATTTTCAGAATGTGAAATGTCAGAATAGAGAAATTGTTTTATTTCAGCTGTTATTCCTTTCATCACATTCCCAGTGGGTCAGAAGTTTACATACACTCAATTAGTATTTGATAGCATTGCCTTTAAATTGTTTAAATGGTGTCAAATGTTTCGGGTAGCCTTCCACAAGCTTCCCACAATAATTTGGGTGAATTTTGGCCCATTTCTCCTGGCAGAGCTGATGTAACGGAGTCAGGTTTGTAGTCCTCCTTGCTTGCACAGGCTTTTTCAGTTCTGCCCACACATTTTCTATAGGATTGAGGTCAGGGCTTTGTGATGGCCACTCCAATACCTTGACTTTGTTGTCCTTAAGCCATTTTGCCACAAATTTGGAAATATGCTTGGGGTCATTGTATAGATACTTTTGGACCTGTTTCCTCCAGCATCTTCACAAGGCCTTTTTCTGTTCTGGGACTGATTTGCACTTTTCGCACCAAAGTACATTCCTCTCTAGGAGACAGAACACGTCTCCTTCCTGAGCGGTATGACGGCTGCATGGTCCCATGATGTTTATACTTGCGTACTATTGTTTGTACAGATGAACGTGGTACCTTCAGGCGTTCGGAAATTGCTCCCAAGGATGAAGCAGGCTTGTGGAGCTGATTTCTTTTGATTTTCCCTTGATGTCAAGCAAAGAGACACCGAGTTTGAAGGTAGGCCTTAAATACATCCACAGGTACACCTCCAATTGACTCAAATATCAATTAGCATATCAGAAGCTTCTAAAGCCATGACAATTTTCTGAAATTTCCCAAGCTGTTCAAAGGCAGTCAATTTAGTGTATGTAAATTTATGACCCAGGGATTAAATGTAAACTTATGTTACAGCGAATTATAAGTGAAATAATCTGTCTGTAAACAATTATTGGGAAAATTACTTGTGCCGTGCACAAAATAGATGTCCTAACCGACTTAACTATAGTTTGTTTAACAATACATTTGTGGAGAGGTTGAAAAACGAGTTTTAAATTTGTTTTCATTTAGAACGGACCATTATCATGCACCTGTCTCGAAACATGTCATTTACGCTACCCTTATCCCGTGGATCATTTAAATGCCAGCCAGGGTAGCCTGATGTAAATGCCAGCCTGTTGTAAAGATAAGCAATGTGCTTAATATTAGGACAGTTGATAAATATAGTAGGCTTAGCCTATAGAAAGCTGATGGGATCCTCTTAGAGGCCATCACTATTTTCTCACACAACTGCGTATCCTATAGAAATGTTGCGCAACATGAGCTCTCATGAAGTGTTTGATGAGATTTTCCATTACATTTGCATTGATGTCAGAGTGATTAGAGGGACAATAGAGTGCTGAGTACCAGGCAGTTAGCAAGTTTGTTAGGCTACTAATGACCATCAGCAGCATCAGAGCTTAGAGAAACCTAATTACTGTCACGTGGAATTTGACTGCCTTTATGACTCGTGATTGCCGGTAATACGGTCACCGCAACTGCCCTAGGAACTCGCCTATTTCAGAAACGCTCACTCAACAGTGGTTAGAGAACAGAAAACAGGACCATAGTACCTAATTCAAAATGCATATCAACATTAGCCCCAAACTGCCTCATTGCATAGCATAAACGACCCAAATGAGGCCATAGCCAACTCTCAATGCACAGCCACAGATAAAGGTGTCTTCTACGCAAATACATTGCAGAACAACATTTATAATGTGATGCAAGGTTCTGTCATCAGAGGGCACCGTTTAGGGGGATAGAGGGCAGCTCCCATACACAACAGAGCAGGCTGTGTTAGTACAGAGAGAGGCCCATGCTCCCTGGCCTAACATTACCATCCATTGGTGGATCGAGCCCCAGCTTTTCCTGCTGCTGGATGAGGAGTGGCGAGAGGAGAGCTGGACAGAACAGGGGGAGGGAGGGAGTGCCATGGAGTTGAACACACAACTACCTTATTATATGATTTAGACTCAGTCACACAAGGTTCATCACTTACATACAAGGGAAAGTACATGTGAAAGATGGTTTATGTACAGATATCTGGATTTGATCTGTGAACATGCAGCACTCGTAAACCCCAACATCTTCTGGTTCAACAAGAGAAATGGCAGGATCTCTTTCTTGAATTAATCAGTGTTGAATCATTGACTGTACCTGTATCACTAAGTGTGTGTATGTGTGTGTGTGACAGAGTGTACACCTCTTTCTGTTGCCGTTCGAGTTCTCTCATTCGGATGTCCCTCGCTTCCGCCCTGGCCACTCTCTTTGCAGCCAACCTGGCCTCCGCCTGTGGGACAAAACATGAAAAAATGAATTAGTAGGGATGTGCATCTTCCCCTTTAAAGACGATTTGATATGTATATGGGCTCTGATATGATACAGCAACAATACGTTTTAGTTTGAAACGATTCCGTTTGATAAGAGGAACCGATCAATGCGATTCGGTGAATCACACTAACATTTGTTACATAAACACATTCAAATCTGCTGCTGATGGAGCTCATGATGTGTGCCTCTGATCTGTCTGAGCTGACTTCTGTTTGTTGGTGTGTGTGCAAATTATGTATTATCTAATTGTCTATGGTGTATGTAGGCACCTGAGCTGAGAAATTGGGCAATTGAGCATCCACCACCCCACTATCAGATAAGGGGGCCCATGTTAGCTTTTTGTACCCCCACTTTTGATGTGAAATCACCATCACCCACTAATTAATTGTTCATTTGAGCGTGTTTGAGCTAGTAATGTATCAATATTTATCTTTACATTTTGCTATGATATAGCCAATGAATATATAGCACAACTTTGGATTTCACCACCATCTCAAAAATCAAACGGTTTAGACTATTTGGAAGTTTTTACGAAGTGAACTTCTACTTTCCTCCCGCGAAGTGCTTGGTAGAAAAAGTGATTGTTATCCTCGTTATCAACTTAACCCTGTATTTCTAAAAATGAGCATATACAATGATTGTAAAGCAAAACTACCAAAACTGTTACTTATGGTGAACCTGAACAATCGAAACAAGGCAGCAGTAAACATGTTACCCCCACAGGAATGATGCAAGACTTCCCCGGGTTGTTTGGCATACAAAATGACTTATTGATCAATGACTGTCAAAATGGTTACATACTTAAGATTAGGCATTTTCGGAAGATAGAAAGTAATATGGACAACAAAAAATAAAAAGTGAAAAAAAATAAATAATTGTGAACCAACAGTTGTAATTTATTTTACCTTTATTTAACTAGGCAAGTCAGTTAATAACAAACTCTTATTTTCAATGACGACCTAGGGTTAACTGCCTTGTTCAGGGGCAGAACGACAGATTTTTACCTAGTCAGCTCGGGGATTCGATCTTTCAATCTTGCAACCTTTCGGTTACTAGTCCAACGCTCTAACCACTAGGCTATATATTTTCTGACCGATGCACTTGGATCGGTTTGGGGTCCCGCGTACCGATGCACTCACATCTTAACATGCTGACCACACCGCTCGTGCACAAAATAAGCACCAACGAGGTGCTCACATAGAAGTCAGTTATATTTGTGATGCTGAAAGCGGTGCAAGTCAAATACCCACGTGCCATTTCCTCATTGGTTATACTACCCATGTGGGTGATT
Organism: Oncorhynchus gorbuscha; assembly: GCF_021184085.1. Taxonomy (NCBI): domain Eukaryota; kingdom Metazoa; phylum Chordata; class Actinopteri; order Salmoniformes; family Salmonidae; genus Oncorhynchus; species Oncorhynchus gorbuscha. Next base: position 28,523,778 of record NC_060180.1, read on the forward strand.
GAAAGATGAACAGTTCTGCCGGTCGTTGTGGTAATACTATGAAAGTAAGATGCCAATCGCCATATAAAGTCCAAAGAAGAAAAAACCTGGAAGGAGGAGAGACGACTAGAAACGACTCAGTTGACCGTTTTATGTGTGGATTTATTGTCGGAGTAGAGGACCTTGTGCATTTCAAGTAAAATAACTTCACGTTTATTTCCCAGGACAAATTAGCTAGCAACAACAAGCTAGCTAAATAGGACAAATTAGCTAGCAATTGCAAGCTAGCTAGCTAAATTGCCATAAATGTTTCATGCTTTTTGACCTATCCCGAAATTAATATAATTGGTTCAGAGTGTTTTGATATTACAACCTGCGTGTCGTGATCGCGTTTGATGTGGGGGGACAAAATCAATTTACACGTACGTCCGGTTTGAGTACGGTGTTAAACATTTGAACCAATGCGTATCAGTGAATCGTTACATGCCTAGTCATTAGCGCCGACGACCTCCTGGCAGGGGCCCTTACTCTGGGGAAACACCCAATTATGTGAGAGGTACAAAAATATCCCCAAGGGACAATTCTATTTCACCAGGTAGGCCAGTTGTGAACAAGTTCTCATTTACAACTGTGACCTGGCCAAGCTAAAGCAAAGCAGTGCAACAAAAACAGCACAGAGTTACACATGGGATAAACAAACGTACAGTCAATAACAATAGAAAAATCTGTATACAGTGTACACAGCCAAAAAGGTGTTGACTTTGGGGATGACCAGTGAAATATACCTGCTGAAGCGTGTGCTACAGGTGGGTGTTGCTATGGTGACCAGTGAGCTGAGATAAGGCAGAGCTTTATCTAGCAAAGACTTATAGATGACCTAAAGCCAGTGGGTTTGGTGAGGAACATGCAGCGAGGACCAGCCAACGGGAGCATACAGGTCGCAGTGGTGGGTAATATATGGTGCTTTGGTGACGAAAAGGATGGCACTGTGATAGACGGCATCCAATTTGCTGAGTAGAGTGTTGGAGGCTATTTTGTAAATGACATCGCCGACGTCAAGAATCTCTAGGACAGTCAGTTTTACTAGGGTATGTTTGGCAGCATGAGTGAAGGAGGCAAGAACCCAATACTATGGAGAGCGCAACCCCACCACACAGCACTAATCACCACACACTGGGATATCTGTTTAGGAGGAAAAAGCTTAAAGGAATAGTTCACCCAAATTACAAAATGGCCAAATTGGTTGCCTTTCTTACTCTGTAAGCAGTTTATGGACAAGACAGCAATCCATGCTTTGGTTTACCTGGCCACAGTCTCCAAATGCTAACTTTTTAGAAATTATTAGCATTTTTTACGCTTCATGTCCAAATCATCTTAAAGTAGACTTATTGAGCTACAATCAATTCTAGAAACTCAAATAAAACTATTTGTCACATGCGCCGAATACAAGTGTAGACCTTACTGTGAAATGCTTACTTACAAGCCCTTAACCAACAGTGCAGTTCAAGAAGAGTTAAGAAAATATTTACCAAATAAACTAAAGTAAAAAACTATAAAAAGTAACAATAATGAGGCTATTTACAGGGGGTACCGGTACCGAGTCAGTGTGCTGGGGTACAGGTTAAAGGTAATTTGTACATGTAGGTAGGGGTGAAGTGACTATGCATAGATAATAAAGAGTGAGTAGCAGCAGTGCACATAACAAATGGGGGGTGGGGAGGCAATGTAAATAGTCCGGTGGCCATTTGATCAGCAGGCTTATTTATGGCTTGGGGGTAGAAGCTGTTAACTTCTTTGGGATAGGGGGTGGTATTTTGACGTCCGGATGAAAAGCGTGCCCAAAGTAAACTGCCTGCTACTCAGGCCAAGAAGCTAGGATATGCATATAATTGGTAGATTTGGATAGAAAACACTAACGTTTCTCTAAAACTGTTAAAATAATCTCTGTGAGTATAACAGAACTGAAATGGCAGGCAAAACCCAGAGGACAAACCATACCCCCCAAAAATGTGTTCATCCATACATGGATGTCAATGACTGGCACTTTTATAATAGGGCGAAATCGGGCCCAATTGCAGTTCCTAGGGCTTCCACTAGATGTCAACAGTCTTTAGAAAGAGTTCCAGGCTGTTTTTTGGGAAAAATTTGCCAGAAATTGCACGACCATCTGTAGTACGCACTACCCTCTGCTGCAGCAGCAGCATCTTGTGGTGCTTTCAAGACAACTGGGAACTCTGAAAAATGTGAGGTCAAATCAGGATGTCGGTGATATTCAGGACGGAAAGTCGGAGCTCTATTAAAGACCACAGTTTCCGAGTTGGAATTCCGAGGTGGATGACTTTTCAAAAACTATTTTTTCCAGTCTTCTTGAACTCACTTAAGTAGTAAGATTTCCGAGTTGTTTTGAATGCGGCGTCAAACGACAACGGAAGGCAGGCTTCATCAGCGCGTCACATAACACTTTCACTGAGCTAGAGGCAGTATGCATTTTGAAAACAGACATAATTGTTTGAAACTTTAACATTTTAATACATATGAGGCATGTCTTACCTTGCCTCAAAGTAGCCTATTAGATCTCCTCTCTTTCTAAATTTATAATGGCTATTTTCCATTAGATGAAACTGCTTGCATGTGCATTGCCTTTTTGGCAACTGTGTTTTCCCGTTAACTGCATTACTGAACAAACATTCACACGTAGCCTACTGCCTTGTACGCATTTCTGCACTTATGTGATTAAAAAGTTGATCACCATTTTAAGCTTACGATCTGGTGTGATCAACTTATTGATTAAAAATAGCTTTTTTAAATTTTTAAATGTAGCCTCGGCCTAATGGTTGTATGAATTTGGGATCTATCGTCCCACAACTGTCCCAGAATGGGCTATTTCTTTCTCGACAAGCTGACCAATCGAACAAGTAGCCTAAACTTTTCTACTATAGTAGATTGACATAGGCTAGTGATTTTGTGAAAAAGTAAATGTGGACAGTTATTCTAACATGTTCAAAGTGCACATCAGAATTCGGTAAAAAGAACCGCACGTCATTGCATCTACGACTTGCATGTTCTGTTAATATGAATGACCATATTCTAAATGTGACTTCTGTAATCCTCTGTATCACGGAGGCGCTCCGCACTGCTAAAGCTAACTCTCTCTCCACTGCTCTCATCCTTCTAGATCTATCGGCTGCCTTCGATACTGTGAACCATCAGATCCTCCTCTCCACCCTCTCCGAGTTGGGCATCTCCGGCGCGGCCCACGCTTGGATTGCGTCCTACCTGACAGGTCGCTCCTACCAGGTGGCGTGGCGAGAATCTGTCTCCTCACCACGCGCTCTCACCACTGGTGTCCCCCAGGGCTCTGTTCTTGGCCCTCTCCTATTCTCGCTATACACCAAGTCACTTGGCTCTGTCATAACCTCACATGGTCTCTCTTATCATTGCTATGCAGACGACACACAATTCATCTTCTCCTTTCCCCCTTCTGATGACCAGGTGGCGAATCGCATCTCTGCATGTCTGGCAGACATATCAGTGTGGATGACGGATCACCACCTCAAGCTGAACCTCGGCAAGACGGAGCTGCTCTTCCTCCCGGGGAAGGACTGCCCGTTCCATGATCTCGCCATCACGGTTGACAACTCCATTGTGTCCTCCTCCCAGAGCGCCAAGAACCTTGGCGTGATCCTGGACAACACCCTGTCGTTCTCAACCAACATCAAGGCGGTGGCCCGTTCCTGTAGGTTCATGCTCTACAACATCCGCAGAGTACGACCCTGCCTCACACAGGAAGCGGCGCAGGTCCTAATCCAGGCACTTGTCATCTCCCGTCTGGATTACTGCAACTCGCTGTTGGCTGGGCTCCCTGCCTGTGCCATTAAACCCCTTCAACTCATCCAGAACGCCGCAGCCCGTCTGGTGTTCAACCTTCCCAAGTTCTCTCACGTCACCCCGCTCCTCCGTTCTCTCCACTGGCTTCCAGTTGAAGCTCGCATCCGCTACAAGACCATGGTGCTTGCCTACGGAGCTGTGAGGGGAACGGGACCTCAGTACCTCCAGGCTCTGATCAGGCCCTACACCCAAACAAGGGCACTGCGTTCATCCACCTCTGGCCTGCTCGCCTCCCTACCACTGAGGAAGTACAGCTCCCGCTCAGCCCAGTCAAAACTGTTCGCTGCCCTGGCCCCCCCAATGGTGGAACAAACTCCCTCACGACGCCAGGACAGCGGAGTCAATCACCACCTTCCGGAGACACCTGAAACCCCACCTCTTTAAGGAATACCTAGGATAGGATAAGTAATCCCTCTCACCCCCCCCCCCCTAAGTTTTAGATGCACTATTGTTAAGTGACTGTCCCACTGGATGTCATAAGGTGAATGCACCAATTTGTAAGTCGCTCTGGATAAGAGCGTCTGCTAAATGACTTAAATGTAATGTAAATGTAATTCTGAGCACCGTGGGAGGACAACCTAATGAGGTTACGCACCCAAAACATATGGTCCAGTAAATTTCTCAAATGTCTGGTAAATTAAAATGTCAGGCGCCACATTTTCCTAACTGAAACCCTGACTCCAATGCTTCCCACAATAGTGTCAAGTTGGCTGGATGTCCGTTGGGTGGTGGACCAGTCTCGATGCACATGGGAAACTGTGGAGCATGAAAAACCCAGCAGTGATGCAGTTCTTGACAAACAGGTGCCACTACTATTAATACGCTGTTCAAAGGCACTCAAATCTTTAGTTTTTCCCATTCATCCACCGAGGGGCACACACAATCCATGTCTCAATTGTCTCAATGGCATATATATATATTATTATTATTATATATTATATTATTATTATATTATTATTATTATTATATCAAGGCTTAACACTCCTTTTACCAATCTCCTCCCCTTCATCTACACTGATTGAAGTGGATTTAACAAGTGACACCAATAAGGGATCATATCTTTCACATGGTCAGTCCATTTAATGGAAAGAACAGATGGTATGCAAGGTAGATGTGCATTTTTAATGGGTAGCTAGCTACCAATTCTTTGTGGCTAGTTAGCCGGTTATCCCTATTGACTTACTATGGACTTACCCATTCACTGAACTTTCTGCCAGCCAGAACGGCAATAGAGACGAACCAAGATATACACGAAGCAAAGTTGTACTTCATAACTATCAGCTAGCTTTATGTGAATCATAATAATTTTAAAATGACCTAAATCGAACATTATGCAAGGTAGATCTCAATTCTTCACAGGTAGCTACCTAACGATTCTTTGTAGCTACAGTTGAAGTCAGAAGTTTACATACACCTTAGGCAAATACATTTACTCAGTTTTTCACAATTCCTGACATTTAATCCTAGTAAAAATGTCCTGTCGTAGGTCAGTTGGGATCACCACTTTATATTAAGAATGTGAAATGTCATAATAAGAGGGAGAATGATTGATTTCAGCTTTCATTTCTTTCATCAGAAGTTTACAAACACTCAAATAGTATTTGGTAGCATTACCTTTTAAATAATTTACTTGGGTCAAACGTTTCAGGTAGCGTTCCACAGGCTTCCCACAATAAGTTGGGGGAATTTTGGCCCATTCCTCCTGACAGAGCTGGTGTAACTGAGTCAGGTTGGTAGGCCTCCTCCTATAGGATTGAGGTCAGGGCTTTGACTTTGTTGTCCTTAAGCCATTTTGCCACAACTTTGGAAGTATGCTTGGGGTCATTGTCCATTTGGAAGAGCAATTTGCAACCAAGCTTTAACTTCCTGACTGATGTCTTCAGATGTTGCTTCAACATATCCACATAATTTTCCTACCTCATGATGCCACCTATTTTGTGAAGTATACCAGTCCCTCCTGCAGCAAAGCACCCCCACAACATGAAGCTGCCACCCTCATGCTTCACGGTTGGAATGGTGTCCTTCGGCTTGCAAGCCTCCCCCTTTTTCCTCCAAACATAACGGTGGTCATTATGACCAAACAGTTCTATTTTTGTTTCATCAGACCAGAGGACATTTCTCCAAAAAGTACAACCTTCGTCCCCATGTGCAGTTGCAAACCGTAGTTTGGCTTTTTTTATGGCGGTTTTGAAGCACTGGCTTCTTCCTTGCTGAGCGGCCTTTCAGGTTATGTCGATATAGGACTTGTTTTACTGTGGATCTAGATACTTTTGTACCCGTTTCCGCCAGCATCTTCACAGGGTCCTTTGCTGTTGTTCTGGGATTGATTTGCACTTCTCGCACCAAAGTACATTAATCTCCAGGAGACAGAATGCGTCTACTTCCTGCGCGGTATGACAGTTGCGTGGTCCCATGGTGTTTATACGTGCGTACTATTGTTTGTACAGATGAATGTGGTACCTTCAAGTGTTTGGAAATTGCTCCCAAGGATGACACAGACTTGTGGAGGTCTACAGTTTCTTTTTCCTAAGGTCTTGGCTGATTTATTTTCCCTTGATGTCAAGCAAAAAGGCACAGAGTTTGAAGGTAGGACTTGAAATACATCCACAGGTGCACCTCCAATTGACTAAAATTATGTCAATTAATTTATCAGAAGCTTCTAAAGCCATGACATCATTTTCTGGAATTTTCCAAGCTTTTTAAAGGCACAGTCAACTTAGTGTGTATAAACTTCTGACCCCTGGAATTGTGATACAGTGAATAATCTGTCTGTAAACAATTGTTGGAAAAATGACTTGTGTCATGCACAAAGTAGATGTCCTAACCGACTTGCCAAAACTATAGTTTGTTAAATTTGTGGGGTGGTTGAAAAATGAGTTTTAATGACTGCAACCTAAGTGTATGTAAACTTCTGACTTCAACTGTATATGGTTAGCTAACAGTAATAGCTAACCAGTTAGCTCTATTGGCAGGTAAACATGTCTAAATTAACACAGCATGTATTTATTAACGTATCAAGATAACATATTGTAGTCAGGCTGTACATGTACTCAAGTAATGTCTGAAAGTACTACTTTTTTTATCTGTTACATTTGACCAAATCACTTTAGTTACATATATTTGTTGTCTTGACCAATGACATCTATTCAACATAGCTTGTCATCCATCAAAACATTGGCTCTCAAAGTTTAAATGAGTGAAATTCATTTAAATGAATGCTATTGAAATTATGAAATGATTCCAATGTCTTGAGTAACGTTGACCTTTTTATGAAATCGAGCACATTGATAAGATTAGTTCAACTTTGAATAAGATCGCAATTGAAACTGCACAGCCTACCTGTGCTGGAGGACATCTGCAAGATGGTACTGGCATACTTGAATAATAAATTAAAGTCAACTCAATTGCACTAAGTTGATCTTTTTGTTTTCTGTCACAATTTACCAGAAAGATGTAAAAAAAAAGTGTAACCGTTACTTAAGTAGTTTTCTGACCATATACTTTTTTTTATAAACTCTTAAGTAGTTTAGGAGGGTTACGCTGGCTTGAGTAAATGTCAATCTAAGCAACAGTACTTTTACTTAAGTACAGATTTTAATTACTCTACCCGCCTCTGTTCACAACACAGAATTCTGAAAGTTTCTAATTTCGTCTCCTCTGGTCAATGTAGGTAGTAAGATCTGAACCAGGCTTACTTTCACTGCTTTTGGGTCAAGTTTGTGGAACTTGAAAATTAAGTTGATTAAAACAGGTTTCTTTCTCAAATTAAATGTTCATGACTTTGATTATATTTTTTAGGATGGTCTTCCTCCATAATCATCAGTTACACGATTGTACAATTACCCCGCCAACCCTATTCATCTTATGATGTCTTAAAGTAATTCCAAGTGTTTTGTTTAGAAGTGCAATAAGCTACTGAGATGTTTCCTCTAACATGTTCAAGCTGGAATGCACAATTCAAGATATTTTGATGCAACCTAATCCAGTGATTGTCATGAATTTTGGATTGACAATTAGGCTACTGTTGATATATATATTACTGTAAAAATAAGGGTCCAGAATTTGTTTATTAATAGAGACTACTGCAATGCTCTACTCTGGCTACCTGGATAAAGCACTAAATACATTTCAGTTACTGCAAAAAACGGCTGCGAGAATCTTGACTAGAACAAAAAAAAGTGAAAATCTTACACCAGCGGCTTCCTGTTGAGGTTAGGGCTGATTAAGGTTTTACTGCTAACCTACAAAGCATTACATGGGCTTTGCGCCTACCTACTGTATCTCTCCGATTTGGTCCTGCCGTACATACCTACATGTACGCTACGGTCACGACGCAGGCCTCCTTATCGTCCCTAGAATTTTTAAGCAAACAGCTAAAAAGGCAGGGCTTTCTCCTATAGAGCTAGATTGTTATGGAATGGTCTGCCTATCCATGTGAGAGACGCAGACTCGGTCTCGACATTTAAGTCATTACTGACGACTCATCTCTTCTGGCCAAGGGGTGCGAAGGTGAACGGGCAAGGCATGGGAGGGACGAACCACCCTTGCTGTCTCTGTCTGGCCGGCTCCCCTCTCTACATCGGGATGCTCTGCCTCTGACCCTATTACGGGGGCTGAGTCACTGGCTTACTAGTGCTCTTCCATGCCATCCCTAGGAGTGGTGAGTCACTTGAGTGTGTTAAGTCACAGATGTGATCTTCCTGCCCGGTTTGGCGTCCTCTCGGGCTCGTGCAGTGGAGATCTTCGTGGGCCCCGTCTCAGGGTAGTAAATGGGTCTGTTGATATCCCTCTAGTGGTGTGGAGGCTGTGCTTTAGCAAAGTGGATGGGGTTATATCCTGCCTGGGTGGCCCTGTCAGGGGGGTATTGTCGGACGGGGCCACAATGTTCCCTGAACCGCCTTTCAGCCTCCAGTATCTATGCTGCAATAGACTATGTGCCGAGGGGCTAGAATCAGTCGGTTATATCTGGTGTAATTCTCCTGTCTTATCTGGTGTTATGTTGGAATGTAAGTGTTCTCCCTCTAATTCTCTCTCTCCCCTCCCAGAGGATCTGAGCCCTAGGACCATGCCTCAGGACTACCTGGCCTGATGACTCCTGGCTGTCCCCAGTCTACCTGCTGCCCCAGTTTCATCTATTCTGCCTGCGGTTATGGAACCCTCTCTCTCGGTTTTGATCACTAACCATAGTCAAATAGTTTGCCATGGTGTACTATCAATTTAGGTCCAAATAGCAATGCATTTGACTTTGTGCTGTGTTTCCCAATAAGTAATGTAGTTTTGACTCGGCTGTAATTTGGTTTACTCTGTTTGGATGTTCTGGTACTGAGGCTTCAGTGTGTTAGTAGAACACGGTTTGTAACTCAGCCCAGGACCAGCTGGATGAGGAGACTTTTCCAGTGGTGGAAAAAGTACCCAATTGTCATACTTGAGTAAAAGTATAGATACCTTAATAGAAAGTTACTCAGGTAAAAGTCACCTAGCAAAACACTACTTGAGTAAAAGTATTTGGTTTTAAACATACTTAAATATCAAAAGAAAATGCTAAAGTATTAATCCTTTCAAATTTCTTATATTAAGCAAAGCAGACGGCACCATTTTCTTGTTTTTAACATTTACAGAGGCACACTCCAACACAGACATTATTTACAAAAGATGCATTTACGTTTAGTGAGTCCGCCAGACCATAGGCAGACGGGATTACCACGTGTTCTTTTCTGCTAAGCATTCAAAATGTAATGAGTACTTTGGGTTGTCAGGGAAAATTTATGGAGTAAAAATAATATTGTATTTTAGAATGTAGTGAAGTAAAAGTATAGATACCCCAAAAAACTACTTAAGTACTACTTTAAAGTATTTTTAGTTAAGTACTTTACACCACTGCTTTTTTCTTTGCACAGCTCTTGGTATTGCAGGGCTTGGTAATGATGAGGGGCTCACTGTATTTGAGATGTTTTCAAAACGTAATTGTTATTTTTGAGTCTTTATTATTAGTGGATACTGGCCTAATTCTGCCCTGCATGCATTGTTTGTAGTTTTCCTCTGGACATGTAAGGAGAATCTTACAGAACTCTGCATGCAGGGTTTCAATGGGGTGTTTGTCCCATTGGGTGAAATCTTGTTTTGCAATTGGACCCCACACCTTGCTGCCATAAAGTGCAATTGGTTCAATGACACATTCAATTAGTTTCAGCCAATGTTTTTATAGGTATTTCAATTTGAATGTATTTTTAATGCCGTAGAACGCCTGTGCACTTTCTCAGTTCATTCACTTCCTTATTAAGTGATTTTTAAACCTAAATAATTGTAGTGTGTGCAGTACTCTATATAATATTGTACCAATTGAGAACTTGTCTAAATCCCTCAAATCTGGATCTTCTGGAAAATTATTATTTGTGTTTTGAGGATTTAAGTACTGCTCTAGCAGGTCCAGGCTCTGCTGTAGGCCATGTGCTATGAGTGACAGCAGGTACAGGTCATCTGCGAAGCGTAGGCATTTAACCTCTGAATTGTGGAGACTAACACCAGTGGCTGAGGATTTTCTAGAATAGTAGCCAATTCCTTGATGTAAATTTTGAATAGTGCAAGTCTCAGATTGCAACCCTGGTTAAAGAATGTTATTTTCTTGACAATTTTGATGCCGCACGTATTGACAGTATACATTTAATTATGTAATAATTACTCCTTAAACTACTTTGTAGAACAGTCCTGTATGCCAAATAAAATCAAATGCTTTTTGGTAGTCGATAAAGCAAGCATACATTTTGTTATTATTTTTGTGGACATGTTTATCTATCTGTGTAGGGTGTAAAAATGATTGGTCATGCGATGTTTGGGTATAAATCCAATTAGGCTTTTACTCAAGACGTGCTTATTAGGAAAGTTTAGAACGCATACATTTATAATACTACAAAAAACCTTCACCAGGTTACTATTCACATAATGCCTCTAATTGTTAGGGACATTTGTCTCAGTCCTTAAAGATTGGGGTTATGAGTCCTTGATTCCAGATGTCAGGGAAATAACCTACAATCAGGATCAAATTAAACAGCTTTAATATAGCCAATTGAAATGTTGCACTAGTGAATTTCAGCACGTCATTTAGGATGCCATCAGGTTAAGCATGTTTATTTTTATTTCTTTGAGGGCCTGAAGTTTCTTAGAGTTCCTGGTCAGTAATTGGAGAGTCAAATGGATTTTGATTGTCCTTTATAGCTTTTTCCAATCCATTCAACTTCATTAATTTGCCATTGTTCTGCTTTTGCATCAATTTGAACGGTGTTGTAGAGTGTTTTAAAATGGGTTGTCTATATGCCACCATTTTGTAATTGCAAATTCCTCTAGTTTTGATTGAACTTTTTCCAATTTTGCCAGAAGTTGTTTGTGTTTATGGACTCTTAGTGTCAGTTGCTTCTTGTTGTACTGTTCCTTTTTGGCGTAATTCACCATTATTTGGGTCTCTGTGCTTTTGGTTTGATAGTGTTCTATGTTAATTCCTCATAATTTTACGAATCGGCATTAAACCAGTTGTCTTCTCAAATCAAACGTTGTCACATGCGCCGAATACAACAAGTGTAGACTTTCCCGTGAAATGCTTACTTACAAGCCCTTAAATCTTCTTGAACTGCACTGTTGGTGAAGAAAATATTTACCAAGTAGACTAAAATAAAAAGTAATAAAAAAAGTAACAACAAGAATAACAATAACAAGGCTAGATACAGCGAGCACCGGTACCGAATCAGTGTGCAGGGGTACAGGTTAGTTGAGGTAAGTATTACATGTAGGTGGGGTGAAGTGACTATGCATAGATAATAAACAGCAAGTGGGCTGCAGTGTACAAAAGGCAGAGGGGGGGGGGGGTCAATGTAAATTGTCCAGTGGCGATTTTATTAATTGTTCAGCAGTCTTATGGCTTCAGGTAGCAGAGAAAACAGTCTATAACTTGAATGACTGGAGTATTTGGCGATTTTATGGGCTTTCCTCTGACACCGCCTACTATATAGATCCTGGATGGCAGGAAGCTCAGCCCCAGTGATGTACTGGGCTGTACACACTACCCTCTGTAGCGCCTTACGGTCAGATGCTGAGCAGTTGAGCATGCTCGGAGTACACGTTCTGGTAATCCATCTGGCGGCTTTGTGAATGTTGACCTGTTTAAAGGTTTTGTTCACATCGGCTACACATCTGCGTTATCACACAGTCATCCAGAACAGCTGGTGCTCTCGTGCATGCATTTAGCTCATCTGGTAGGCTCGCGTCATTGGGCAGCTCGTGTCTGGGTTCCCATTTGTAGTCTGTAGTTTTCAAGCCTTGCCACATCAGACGAGCGTCAAAGCCGGTATAGTAGGATTCAATCTTAATTCCGTATTGACGCTTTGCTTGTTTGATGGTTCGTCTGAGGGCATCGTGGGATTTCTTATAAGCGTCCGGTTTAGTCTCCCGCTTCTTGAAAGCAGCAGCTCTAGCCTTTAGCTCGATGCAGATGTTGCCTCGAGCTTCTGGTTGGGATATATACAGTCACTGTGGGGACGACGTCATCAATGCACTTATTGATGAAGCCGATAACTGAGGTGGTGTACTCTTCAATGCCATTGGATGAATCCCGGAACATATTCCAGTCTGTGCTAGCAAAACAGTCCTGTAATGTAGCATCCGCGTAATCTGACCACTTCCGTATTGATCGATGCACTGGTACTTCCTGCTTTAGTTTTTGCTTGTAAAGCAGGAATCAGGAGGATAGAATTATGGTCAGATTTAACAAATGGAGGGCGAGGGGAGAGCTTTGTATGCATCTCTGTGTGTGGAGTAAAAGTGGTCTAGGATTTTTTTATCTGGTTAAACATGTGACGTGCTGGTAAATTTTTTAAACTGATTGAAGTTTGCCTGCATTAAAGTCCCTGGCCACTAGGAACGCCGCTTTTAGGTGAGCATTTTCTTCTTTGCTTATGGCCTTATAGAGTTGGTTGCGAGCGGTCTTAGTGCCAGCTTCGTCCTGTGGTGGTAAATAGACGGCTACGAATAATATAGATAAGAACTCTTGGTAGATAGTGTGGTCTACAGCTTATCATAAGGTACTCTACCTCAGGTGAGCAATACCTCGGGACTTCTTTAATATTAAATATCGCGCACCAGCTGTTATTGACAAATAGACATCTCCATTCCTTGTCTTACCAGAGGTAGCATCTCTGTTCTGCAGGTGCATGGAAAATCCCGCTAGCTCTATATTGTCCGTATCGTCGTTCAGCCACGTCTTGGTGAAACATAAGATGTTAGTGTTTTTATTGTCCCGTTGGTAGGATCATCTTAATTGTAGGTCATCAATTTTATTTTCCAATGATTGCATGTTAGCAAGAAGAACGGATGACATTGGGCGTTTACTCGCTTGCCTACGGATTCTCAGAAGGCTGCCCGATCTGTGGCCCTTTCCCTGTGTCTTTCCTTCACACAAAAGGCGGGGGGTCTGGGCCTGTTCCAGTGAAAGCAGGATATCCTTCTCGTCGGACTCGTTAAAGGAAAAAGGTTCTTCCAGTCCGCGGTGAGTAATCGCTGTTCTAATGTCCAGAAGTTATTTTCGGTCATAGACGGTAACAGCAACATTTCGTACACAATAAGTTACACAAAAGGCATGAACAAAATAGCACAACTGGTTGAGAGAATGTAAAACAGCCATGTTCATCGGCGCCATCTTGTCTGTGGTCTTGTATTTTTTTTTTAAAATCAATTTCAGTTGTGCTTCATTTGCAGTTTGCCTGAATATACTGATGTTTTTTACTGCTAGATTGATGCCTTCTTTACTGTGAGTGGATGTGGTATACAGAATGTTATCTTAGAGTGTTTGGATTCTGGTTGCTTTCTGGTATTCTTCTGTGCTGTTTTGGGACAATCTGTATGAATTTCTGAATTTGTATAGCTTCCTTGGCTGTGAATGTATGGTTGCTTCCATGTCTGTTCTTTTGAGGAACAAGGTAATTTTGCCGTGATCAGAGGTGTTAGTGGCTTGACTGTGAATGAGCTGAGATAAATGGTCAATGTCTGTAATCATATAGTCTACTGTGCTGTGGCTCTCAACCCCCCCTCTCTCGAACCCCCCTCTCAAACTGCATTGCTTGCTGTTGGAAACCCAGTTTTAGGCTGGGTTTCTGTATCTGGGTTTCCGTATAGCACATCTGTTGATGTAAAAGGGGCCTTATAAATTTGATTCATTCATTCATTCAGGGCCAGTTCACCACCTGAGCAAGTGGAAAATTATAACACATTTGGTTGATGATCTCGAACTCTAAATATAATACCCACTGCTAGTAGCCATGTATTAATCTAACAGTAAATGTGAAGTCCTAAAAAAACTACATATGCACTCGCAATGGCCGATGTGCATTTCGCAAGCTCCATATCTCAAAAGCCATATCAGATATCTCGGTTATAAAACAGTGAGCTACTAGCTCAATATTGAGAGATGCAATAAAAGCTCTTCAACAGGGACAACAGTGGTCTCTAAAGGCCCCCCCCCCCCCCATAATTGCATTTTTAAATGTTAAAACAAACAAAGCATTTTTCGGGGGCGCACGTAAGGGGAGACAGATAGTGGTTCGCCCATCACAGCAGGGGGCCAAAGCAAAATAGGCATGGTCGCAAAATGTGACTCAATAATTTGTTGCAGTCTGGAGCCCTGTATACACAGTACACTGAACAAAAATATAAACTCAACATGCAACAATATAAGATTTGACTGAGATTCAGTTCATATAAGGCTCTCGGTCAATTGAAATAAACTCATTAGGCCCTACTCTATGGATTTCACATGACCGGGAATACAGATATGCATCTGTTGGTCACTGATACCTTAATAAAAAAGGTTATGAGCGTGGATCAGAAAACCAGTCAGTGTCTGGTGTGACCACCATTTGCCTCATGCAGCGCAAAACTTCTCCTCCGCACGGAGTTGATCAGGCTGTTGATCGTGGCCTATGGAATGTTGTCCCACTCCTCAATGGCTGTGTGAACTTGCTGGATGTTGGTGGGAACTGAAACACGCGGTCGAACATGTCGATCCAGAGCATCTCAAACATGGGTGACGTCTGGGGAGTATGCAGACCATAGAATAATCCCACCGCCACCATGGGGCACTCTATTCACAACATTGACATCAGCAAACTGCTCACCCACACGATCCCTTAAACGTGGTCTGCGGTTGTGAGGCCGGTTGAACGTACTGCCAAATTCTCTAAAAAGACATATGGTAGAGAAATTAACATTCAACCCTCTGGCAACAGCTCTGGTGGACATTCTGCAGTCAGCATGCCTATTGCATGCTCCTTCCAAAACATGAGACATCTGTGGCATTGTGTCGTGTGACAAAACTGCACATTTTAGAGTGGCCTTTTATTGTCCCCAGCACAAGCTGCACCTATGTAATGACTGTGCTGTTTAAACAGCTTCTTGATATGCCACACCGTTTAGGTGGATGGATTATCTTGGCAAATGAGAAATGCTCACTAACAGGGATGTAAACACATGTGCACACAACATTTGTAGAGAAATAAGCTTTTTGTACATTTGGAACATTTCTGGAATCTTTTATTTCAGTTCATGAAACATAGGAACACCAATCCCCCTCAATGAGCTCGTTTATGATAAGGCAATGCCATGTTAGGATAGGATCACGCTAAAAGAGGTGGTTGGCATTACAACGCACCCTTGCACGTTAGGCTACACAACAGCATACAATCTGCATCTCACTCTGCTGCAGGCTATAGAAGTGTGTACTAATCTGCAACACAATGGAGACCAACTCCAAACAAATCAACAGAACAAAATTGTGGAGACCAAATATAAATTATCCCGAGAGATCTGTGACAGAGAGCTACTGTACCACATGCAGTGGTTGACCAGTTTCCACATGAGTCACAGCTCTATAATACTGTCCTTAGTAGAGTGCTTGGGATGCCTCATCCCCAACAACATGTGCTAACCATCAGTTTAGAGAGGCTAATTTAAGGACCTCAAAAAGGGGAAACGACAGTGGACAAACACAGTGACAAAGAAAAATTTGGGAGGATAAACTAGGCCTTAAGGCTTTTAAACAAAGTTAGATGTGGTGTTGGTTCACCAGTCGCTAAATATGCAATCATTCAATGGCAGCCAATATTTTTTCAATCAACATGCATGCAGGAAGGCAGATGCATGTAAATCTACAAGCACAGCAATGGATTTGAAAGATGACATAGGTAGTCTACTCTGGAGGGGTGAAGGCATATCCCAATTTCACTTCATTTACCCCAGAGGTAGAGGGGGAACGGGGTTCATTTTGCAAAGCGCCTCAGCAGCAGTGGCTAATTTAAGTAGACCATGCTCCCGC
Source organism: Oncorhynchus gorbuscha (assembly GCF_021184085.1). NCBI lineage: Eukaryota > Metazoa > Chordata > Actinopteri > Salmoniformes > Salmonidae > Oncorhynchus > Oncorhynchus gorbuscha. The sequence continues at coordinate 28,539,997 of NC_060180.1, forward strand.
CACCCCCCAAGGAGACCCATAATATGTGTGTGAGTGAGAGTGAGTGAGTGTGAGAGACACACACCAGCAACTGACTACTCTGCTATGACAACACCACCACCATCTACAAACACCATAGCAGAAAAACACTTATCTTCAACAAAAATATGCTGCATCAATGGTATGGTGTAGGCTACAGAGTATCTCCTTGCAAACAAACAGTCAACATTCCAGCCAGTGCTTATCTGTGGTGCTAGAATGGGCCACCAGTAGGTCTATTCCTGTTGAGTGGGGAAAAAAATAGCATTGGGGGGAAAAAAAAAAACATGCCTTTGTTGTGCAAACATGCAATGCCATGTGGGACGTTTTCCTTAATCAAATGTCTCTTCTGCCTCTCTTATGTTACAGCCGAGCGGTTCACCCACAGTGCATCTGTCAGAAGTCTTCAGCCATCTCTGGAGATTTCCACTCTCGATTAGGGTCGGTGAACTCACCCTTTGGTCATAAGCCTCTCGATATTTTCTATTGACTAATCATGCGGATGGTCTGTCTTTCTCTAAACAGCTGCTGTCTATGACAGCTTTGCGAGCAGAGTGGCACAACCATCACATTGAGGTTTATGTGACTATGAGCACCGCAAGCCAACTAAAATTGTTTCAATGCTTTGGCTTAAACTGTCAGATTCTAATTGGACCTTCCTCTAAGAAAAGAAAATGGTGGGATTCAAAGTAAAAATTAGGGCGTATTTTTGCACTGTTAAAATGGATTAGTGAGGCTAATAGACTAGTGTGTGTGTACCGTTTTCCACAAGCACATGGAGTTGCCAGCCAAATAGGAAAAGTAGCCAGACAGGCTCCCCTCGGGTTAAGACATTTTTGAAAAACAAATTCTATTTTGGTGGCCTTTTGGTACATTCTAATGCCTTGATTCCAATTAAGTTCTTGGTCCATACGTGTTAATAAAAGAGCTAGCACGACATCAGTTAATTTACTGAAATAATTAACAAGTGTTTGCAACACTTTGTGAATAGCAGTATGTAATTTACTCCCCCCAAAAATACTTGTTTAGCAACTGACCCACAGATGTCTTATTAATAACCCTATTCACTCATTGGAATTGTCCTATATAGGCCTAAATTGAATTGTTTCTTACAGCAGAAATACAAAAAGCATATTCTTAATAAGCATTGTAGCAATTGAAACAGTTTGGAGATGGGATCAGTTCACCTGACAAGACAATCCAGACAGTGTTGATTGTATGTGCATTTTACATTTACTGTACTTTTCACCGCATTTGTTAACAAAATCTGAATTCTCCAGATACATTCAGTAACAAGAATATTCCTGTAAAATGTGGTGTAGGCAAGACAAAATAAATGACAAGGTTTGAGCGAGGCGCCAAATTTCCTTTTTAGCTCTCCTAGCTGTGCCATTGAGGAACTAAAGCAACCACACGTGTAGTTTTTGTTTGGAACAACTCTGCATCCCCACCGTCACACAATTACTGTTTATGTTCATGCAATCCAAAAATCCCCGTTATAAACCGAAATCTGAGTCAGGTGGGCATAATTTGAAACCTTGTTCAATTGCCAATGTGACTCAAAGTTTAACACCTGTAACTGCCATTTCCTACAATTTAGAGCAAATAATACACATAGTACCATTCAAAAGTTTGGGGTCACTTAGACATTTACTTGTTTTTGAAAGAAAAGCACATTTGTCTATTAAAATAACATCAAATTGAAATACAGTGTAGACATTGTTAATGTTGTAAATTACTATTGTAGCTGAAAACAGCAGATTTTTTATGGAATAGCTACATAGGTGTACAGAGGCCCATTATCAGCAACCATCACTCTTGTGTTCCAATGGCACGTTGTGTTAGCTAATCCAAGTTTATCATTTTAAAAAGGCCAATGATCATTAGAAAATCATTTTGAAATTATGTTAGCATAACCAGCTGAAAAATGTGTTCTGATTAAAGAAAACTGTCCTTATTTAGGCTAGTTGAGTTTCTGGAGCATCAGCATTTGTGAGTTTGATAACAGGCTCAAAATGGCCAGAAACAAAGCACTTTCTTCTGAAACTCGTCAGTCTATTCTTGTTCTGAGAAATGAAGGCTATTCCATGCAAGAAATTGCCAAATAACTGAAGAGCTCATACAAGGCTGTGTACTACTCCCTTCACAGCTTCATTAAATAGTACCCGCAAAACACCAGTCTCAACGTCAACAGTGAAGAGGCGACTCCGGCATGCTGGCCATCTAGGCAGAGTTGCAAAGAAAAAGCCATATCTCAGACTGGCCAATAAAAAGAAAAGATTAAGATGGGCAAAAGAACACAGACACTGGACAAAGGAACTATGCCTAGAAGGCCAGCATCCCCGGAGTCGCCTCTTCTCTGTTGACGTCGAGACTGGTGTTTTGCGGGTACTATTTAATGAAGCTGCCAGTGGAGGACTTGTGAGGCGTCTGTCTCTCAAACTGGACACCCCAATGTACTTGTCCTCTTGCTCAGTTGTGCACCGGAGCCTCCCACTCTTTCTTTTCTGGTTAGAGCTGATAATGGGCCTCTGTAGATATTCCATTAAAAATCAGCCGTTTCCAGCTACAATAGTCATTTACAACATTAACAATGTCTACACTATTTCTGATCAATTTGATGTTATTTTAATAGACAAATGTGCTTTTCTTTCAAAAACAAGGACATTTCTAAGTGACCCCAAACTTTTGAACAGTACTGTGGCTTCCGGGTTAAGTGGGCATTGTGTCAAGAAGCAGTGTGGCTTGTTTGGATCGTGTGCACGGCTCTCGACCGTCGCCTCTCCTGAGTCCGTATGGGAATTGCAGCGATGAGACAAGACTAACTACCAATTGGATACCATGAAATTGGGGAGAATAAAAAGGGGTAAAAATAATAATAATAATAATAATAAAAAATAAAGAGTTGATCAGGCTGTTGATTATGGCTTGTGGAATGTTGTCCCACTCCTCTTCAATGGCTGTGCGAAGTTGCTGGATTTTGGCGGGAACTGGAACACACTGTTGTACACAGTGATCCAGAACATCCCAGACACCAAACATCAATGGATTACATGTCTGGTGAGTATGCAGGCCATTTAACAGCACATTTTATATTAAATAACCTAACCAACAAAATTGGTTGTCACTCAACTAATAAAGCCTAATAATGTGCAAGCCATTTTACAAACTTTTGAAGCTGGCTACGGATATTGCCTGGGGTTATTTGGTATGCAAAATGACTTGTAGATCTATGACTGTCAACATAATTACATGCTTAGTTCGACACTGAAGGAGAGGACGCAGTTGTCACAAAATATTAGGCATTTTTGGGAAGGTAGAAAAAGTCATTTGATCGGTTTGTGGACCCACCTACCGATGCACTCATATCTTAAACATTTGAACCTGGGCCCGATGCATACCGTGAAACGCTACATCCATACTGTACATGAAACAGTGACCATAAACATTGACACTGTAAATTACATGAGTTTTATGATATGGAAATGTGAAGTGTTTGTGAATTTGGAGTTCACCTGCGGTAAATTCAAATGATTGGACATGATTTGGAAAGGCACACACACCTGTCTATATAATGGTCCCACAGTTGACAGTGCATGCATATCTGAAGAAGGGTACCAAACAAAATTATACAGCATTAAAGATCCAAGAACACAGTGGCCTCCATCATTCTTAAATGGAAGAAGTTTGGAACCACCAAGACTCTTCCTAGAGCTGGCCGCTCAGTCAAACTGAGCAATCGGGGGAGAAGAGCCTTGGTCAGGGAGGTGACCAAGAACCCGATGAGCTCCAGAGTTACTCTGTGGAGATGGGAGAACCTTCCAGAAGGACAACCATCTCTGCAAAACTCCACCAATCAGGCCTTTATGGTAGAGTGGCCAGACGAAAGCCATTCCTAGATTCTCTGGTCTGATGAAACCAAGATGAAACTCTTTGGCCTGAATGCCAAATGTCACGTCTGGAAGAAACCTGGCACCATCCCTTTGGTAAAGCATGGTGGTGGCAGGATCATGTTGTGGGGATGTTTTTCAGCAACAGGGACTGGGGGACTAGTCAGGATCGAGGCAAAGACGAATGGAGCAAAGTAGAGAGATTCTTGATGAAAAGCTGCTCCATAGCACTTCGGGACAAGTCGCTGAATATCATTGAGATGCCCAGCCAGAGCCTGGACTTGAACCTAATCTAACATTTCTACAGAGACCTGAAAATAGCTGTGCAACGACACTCCCCATCCAACCTGACAAAGATTAAGAGGACCTGCTGAGAGGAATGGGAGAAACATCCCAAATACAGGTGTGCCAAGCTTGTAGCGTCATACCCAAGAAGAATCGAGACCAATCACTGCCAAAGGTGCTGCAACAAAGTACTGAGTAAAGGGTCTGAATACTTATGTAAATGTGATGACATTTGCAAAAAAAAAATCTAAAAACATGTTTTTGCTTTGTCATTATGGGGTATTGTGTATAGATTGATAAGAAAAAAAACAATTGAATCAATTTCAGAATAAGGCTGTAATGTAACAAAATGTGAAAAAAGGGGTCTAAATACTTTTCGAATGCAGTGTATTTAAACCCTTATTTTTGTCACAGGTCTCCATATATACTTCCATTCATTTTTTCAACTGGTACCGGGGGTCTTCAGACGAGTCGTGAGGCCTGTGGGCTACAGCAACAACTGACATGTACGTGTTTGTGAGAGTCTCACCTTTCCACAGTGGGGTCATATTAATGTGTAACCCAAACTGTGTGGACGCCACAGACAGAAGTTGGCAGATTGGCTGTACTGACTTTAGACAAGTCAAGACCCATACACACAGATACACCAGGGTTTGTGTTAAGAAAATGTGACGTAGGATATTTGACCGGCAACATTTTAAATTTACCAGGCATTTGACAAATTTGTCAGGCCCATATGCATTGGGTACGTAACTGCCTCCAGCTCATTGCAAAGTGGTTTGTGACGTGCTGATGAAGCCTGCCTTCTGTTGCCGTTTGATGCCGCGTTCAAAACAAACCTGGGAACTCTGAAATCTCTGGTAGATCGCTAGAAAATGCATATCGTTCATTCTCGCGGGAGGGGGCTTGGCTGACTTTCTGACTAGCAAATTGAAAAGTAGCCTCGTTAATTTAGGTGGAAAAAGTAATGGGCTTAAAAGGAATCTAATCATCTGTTTAGCCGACAGCCGGCTCGAGTGGAAAACACTGTGTGTGTGTCTGAGAAAAGAGGGAGAGGATATGGCTGGCTCCTCTGCACTGCACCTGTCGAGCTGTCTGACAGTATGACCTGAGCTCTGTGTCGCTCTGTCCTATCTATAGCCATGCCCATCCGGCCTGGCCCCAGCATTCCCTCCCCCTGCACCCACATTATGGGACTGCAGAGGAGTAATCTGAGCAGCAGCCGCACAAATGCACAATCATACACACCTCCAAAACCCTAAGCGTCAAGGGGTAGATCAGACCCTCTGCTCACACTAGACTACATCATCTAGGGCTCCATGAAGTTGGCACACCCTGGATGTTATGTCAAAGTTGACGTTGTTTATCTTCAGTAAAATAGTGTTTATAGTTGCCATGGAAACAAACATTAGGCTAATCGTTCAAAACCCTCCCCTTATCAGACCAGACAGAATGTTAGGCGGACCCCTTCAACACACGTTGCTAAATTATATGCTGCTACGTGTGATAACACCCAATCATAAAATAGCCCAAGCATAGGTAGATACATTTTTTGACAGCCAACAAGTTTCAATCAGGCATTTTGCACAACAGAAAACTTGTTCTACCTTTCTAATCTAAAAAAAGAGGATGTGAAATTTGAAATACGTATTTGCAGATAGTTGCAAAAATAGGCCTGCCTACCATTATCCTGAACTACATACAGGGTTCGACATTCAGGTACATTTTCTAGTGGCACACCGGGCCAGTTCCAATAAAAGCTACTGGCCTGAATGAAAAACAAATACTCCTCGGGGTAAGACAGCAAAGCGAAAGATGCATGGGTAATTTTAGGCCTTAATTTTCCATTGGGGCTGAAAAAGTATCCAATTCAGGGTTCATACAGACATTGGCAAGTCAAATTCAAGGACTTTCAAGCACTTCATTTTTTATTTAAGGACTTAGATGTTATTTTTAATTGTAATAGCCTACAGAAGAAAAACAAATCCCCCAAAATGAACGCAAAAAAGTATGCATTACCACAATGCATTTTTTTATTGACCTTTCCAACTGCATTATGCATTGACATTCACATTACTTGTACATTCTAGGGATCCTTGGGACTAGAGGTCAACCGATTATGATTTTTCAACGCCAATACCGATTATTGGAGGACCAAAAAAAAAATGTAATACCGATTATTCAGCCAATTTTTTATTTATTTATTTGTAATAATGACAATTACAACAATACTGAATGAACACTTATTTTAACTTAATATAATACAACAATAAAATCTATTTAGCCTCAAATAAATAATGAAACATGTTCAATTTGGTTTAAATAATGCAAAAACAAAGTGTTGGAGAAGAAAGTAAAAGTGCAATATGTGCCATGTAAGAAAGCTAACGTTTAAGTTCCTTGCTCAGAACATGAGAACATATGAAAGCTGGTGGTTGTTTTTAATATGAGTCTTCAATATTCCCAGGTAAGTTTTAGGTTGTAGTTATTATTGGAATTATAGGACTATTTCTCTCTATACGATTTGTAGCAACTTACCGTGGCTTCTTACTGCATTCACCTAACAGGCAGGTTCCTCGTGAGGCAGGAGGTTAGAGCGTTGGAGGTTAGAGCGTTGGACCATAAGGTTGCAGGATTGAATCCCTGAACTGACAAGGTAAAAATCTGTCGTTCTGCCCCTGAACAAGGCAGTTAACCCACAGTTCCTAGGCCGTCATTGAAAATAAGCATGTGTTCTTAACTGACTTGCCTAGTCAAATAAAGGTGTAAAATATATATATATATATATTTTATCGGCATCCAAAAATACCGATTGTTATGAAAACTTGAAATCGGCCCTAATTAATTGGCCATTCCAATTAATCGGTCGACCTCTACTTGGGACATCCGTAAACCCTACCCATAACCATTTTAACTTCCATGGGTTTAGGGACCTCTCAAAAACCCCAGATCACAAGGACCATACACATGTGAAACTGTTTTTTTTTTTTTTTTAAATCAACACTGAACAAAAATATAAACACAACATGTAACGTGTGGGTCCGATGTTTTATGAGCTCAAATAAAATATCCCAGAAATATTCCATAAGCAAAAAAAAATGGTTCCCTTTCAAATTATGTGCACTTATTTGTTTACATCCCTGTTAGTGAGCATTTCTCCTTTACCAAGATAATCCATCCACCGGACAGGAGAAGCATTTCAAGAAGCTGATTAAACAGCATCAATGGCACCAGAGGAGAAGGCTGCCGTTTTACGGTCCCTTACCAATAGTGCTATTGTGTGTTTTTCCCCCCGAGTTATTTGTATCTTATTTTGTACATAATGTCTCTGCCACCGTCTCTTATGACCTAAAAGAGCTTCTAGATATAAAGAAAGAGATTACTCACCCAGTACTGGAAGATTTTTTTTTTATGAATCGGACGCAAAGGATTTACTCCAGACAAGGCCCTCATGACCGTCATTCGCAGGAGAAAGAGACTTAGATATCGGGGACAGAGGTCTGGGTGCCTTTGTAAGGATCTGACAGCGAGTGGGAAATGTGCGTTTACCGTCGGTCCTATTAGTCAACGTACAAGGATTGGATAATAAAATAGACAAACTACGAGCATGTATATCCTACCAAGGGGACATTAAAAACTGTAATATCTTATTTTTCACGAGTCGTGGCTGAAAGACGACATGAATAACATACAGTTAGAGGGTTTTACGCTTTTCGGCAGGATAGAACAGCTACCTCTGGTAAGACAAGGGGTGACAGTCTATGTATATTTGCAAACAACAGCTGGTGCACGAAAGCTAAGGAAGTCTTGAGGTTTTGCTCGCCTGAAGTAGAGTATCTCATAATAAGTTGTAGACCACACTAATTACCAAGAGAGTTTCCATCTATACTCTTCGTAGCGGTCTATTTACCATCACAAACTGATTCTGGCACTAAGACCACACTCAATGAGCTGTATACAGCCATAAGCAAACTGGATAGCGCTAATCCAGAGGCAGTGCTCCTAGTGTACGGGGACTTTAATGCAGGGAAACTTAAAATCAGTTTTACCAGGATGTTAAATGTGCAACCAGAGGAGAAAAAAATAAATTAAAAAAATAAAATAAAAACTCTAGACCACCTTTACTCCACACAGAGACACATTCCAAGCGCTCCCTCCATTTGGCAAATCTGACCATAATTATATCCTCCCGATTCCTGCTTACAAGCAAAAACTAAAGCAGAAAGCACCAGTGTCAATAAAATAAGTGGTCAGATGAAGCAGATACAAAGCTGCAGGATCGTTTTGCTAGCACAGACTGGAATATGTTCCGTGATTCTTCCAATGGCATTAAGGAGTACACCACATCAGTCACTGGCTTCAATTAAGTGCATCGATGATGTCGTTCCCACAGTTACAGTACACCAAAAGCCATGGCAACATCCGCACTGAGCTAAAAGGGTAGAGCTGCTGCTTTCAAGGAGCTGGAAGCTTATAAGAAATCAAGCTATACCTCCGACGAACCATCAAATAGGCAAAGCATCAATACAGGACTAAGATTGAATCATACTACACTGGCTCCGACGCTTGTCGGATGTGGCAGGGCTTGCAAACTATTACAGACTACAAAGGGAAGCAGAGACACGAGCCTACCAGGCGAGCTAAATTATTTCTATGCTCACTTCGAGGCAAGCATCACTGAAACTTGCATGAGATCATCAACTGTTCCTGACGAATATGTGATCACACTCTCCGTAGCCGATGCGAGAAAGATCATTAAAACAGGTCAACATTCACAAGGACAGACGGATTACCAGGACGTATACTCCGAGCATGCGCTGACCAAGTGGAAGTGTCTTCACTGACATTTTCAACCTGTCCCTGAATGAGGGACAAACACCATAGTACCCTCAAAGCTGATCAATAAGCTAAGGACTCTGGGACTAAACACCTCCCTCTGCAACTGGATTCTGGACTTCCTGACGGGGTGCCCCAGGTGGTAAGGGTAGGTAACACATCCACCATGCTGATCCTCAACACGGGGGCCCCTCAGGGGTGTGTGCTCAGCCCCCTCCTGTAATCCCTGTTCACTCATGACTGCATGGCCAGGCATGACTCCAACACCATCAATAAGTTTGCCGATGATACAGTGGTAGGCCTGACCACCGACAAGGATGAGACAGCCTATAGGGAGGTGGTCAGAGACCTGGCCGTGTGGTGCCAGGACAACAACCTCTCCCTCAAAAGTGATCAAGACAAAGCAGATGATTGTGGACTACAGGAAAAGGAGGACCGAGCACACCCCCATTCTCATTGACGGGGCAGCAGTGGAGCAGGTTGAGAGCTTCAAGTTCCTTGGAACCCACATCACTAACAAACTAACATGGTCCAGGCACACCAAGAGTCGTGAAGAGGGCAAGACAAAGCCTATTCCCCCTCAGGAGACTGAAAAGATTTGGCATGGGTCCTCAGATCCTCAAAAAGTTCCTACAACTGCACCATCGAGAGCATCCTGACTGGTTACATCACTGCTCGGCCTCCGACCGCAAGGCACTACAGAGGGTTGTTGGACTAGTAACCGGAAGGTTGCAAGTTCAAACCCCCGAGCTGACAAGGTACAAATCTGTCATTCTGCCCCTGAAAAAACAGTTAACCCACTGTTCCTAGGCCATTGAAAATAAGAACTTGTTTTTAACTGACTTGCCTAGTTAAATAAAAAAGAAATTATCATGCTGGTTAAAACAGCTTCTTGATATGCCACACCTTTCAGGTGGGTGAATTATCTTGGCAAAGGAGAAATGCTCACTAACAGGGATTTAGTTAGTGTGCACAACATTTTAGAGAAATAACCTTTCTCCTTTACCAAAATCAAACATTTTTGGGATACTTTATTTCAGCTATTGAAACATGGGACTAACACTTCACATGTCACATTTATATTTTTGTTTAGTATACATCAAGTCCTCTTAATTCACAGCATTTCCCTCACTCAGTCAACAAAACATTTGCAAAAGTTTCCCAATTAGTAGGTGAGAGGGGGGCCACTTGTCATGTGAGGTACCTTAGCCATCGCCCTGTTGCACTCAACTAAATGACTATTGCCCCGTTTCACTCACTTCAGTCATCATGAAGTGCTTTGAGAGACTAGTCAAGGATCATATCACCTCCACCTTACCCGTTACCCTAGATTCACTCCAATTTTCTAACCGCCCCAATAGGTCCACTGATGATGCAATCGCCATCACACTGCACTATCCCATCTGGACAAGAAGAATACCTATGTAAGAATGCTGTTCATTGACTACAGCTCAGCATTTAACACCATAGTACCCTCCAAACTCATCATTAAGCTGGAGACCCTGGGTCTCGACCCCGCCCTGTGCAAGCCTGTTCTACTCAGTGTGACACTGTGCCATTCTCTTCAGTAGTCATCTGCATGGCTTACAGCTATCATTACCCAGGATAGCACTGAAACTGTAATACGGACTATGAACTATGACTCACTCAACTCCTACACATTCACTTACAATCAATGGCACAGTAAGTGACTGTCTGATCATCTCTCTAACATTATGATCCTTACGAGGAAAACCTGATAGGCCTACAGTACATGTGGTGAATCCTCCTACTTGGCTGATGGTTTTGCAAGCAAGCTGCTGATATTTTAAGTGACTGACAGCCCAGCAATGTAAGTGGCCTCCAATATGGGGTGGTGATAGCGCAGGCTCAAATTCACAGTCCTTCTCAGCAGGACAGTGATCCGTGTCCAGCACAGGCCGACCAGGCAAGCACTCAAAGCCTAAGAGAGGATGACTGACCTCATGCAATTACATACTTCCCAACTCCAGCCATTTTAATAATGGGAATTGATGGGAAATGATGTAAATATATCACTAACCACTTTAAACAATGCTACCTTATATAATGTTACTTACCCTACATTACCCTACATACCCTTACCCTACATTATTCATCTCATATGCATATGTATATACTGTACTCTACATCATCGACTGCATCCTTATGTAACACATGTATCACTAGCCACTTTAACTATGCCACTTTGTTTACTTTGTCTACACACTCATCTCATATGTATATACTGTACTCGATACCATCTACTGTATGCTGCTCTGTACCATCACTCATTCATATATCCTTATGTACATGTTCCTTATCCCCTTACACTGTGTATAAGACAGTAGTTTTGGAATTGTTAGTTAGATTACTTGTTGGTTATCACTGCATTGTCGGAACTAGAAGCACAAGCATTTCGCTACACTCGCATTAACATCTGCTAACCATGTGTATGTGACAAATAAAATTTGATTTGATTTGATCTGATTTTTTTTTCTGGTGCTTTGTTTGGAGGGGAGTGGTGGTGTGTGACAGGTTGGAGAGAGGTTGGCCTTATGGACCCACTGCACACACTCACTTGGCCTCACTGTTCTGTGCACATCTAGTTCTCTCCACGAAGAAACCCTGATTCATTCAGGACAGGACCTGGCTGGGTGGGTCAGATGATTCTGATATAAACAGGCTTGTATGGTTAAAGACGGAAAATGTAACCTTGTTTTCTGTGCCAAAGTATGAGGCACTACCAAGAAGTTCCCAAGTATGAGGCAATTCACAAGAGCTCAGACAACATTCACTTCCAGTCTATGTGAGATCCTGTGTTCTGTTCATCTGTAAGTTAAGCAAGGCAGTCAATCACATGGACTCAAAAATCTACTCTGCTGATTCTTTAGGCTTTTCCCACACTGTGGCATAGTTTCATCTAGCCACATAATTATGCAAATACAGCACAATCGTTCTCAAAATAGTAATGAACAATAACAATTACACAACAAATGCATGGGCCTACTATGTACGCTGAGAACAGTTGCACAGCCTCTACGAAAAGGCCAGGAATGACAGCCGGGTAGTTGAGGAACATGGAATAATCCTGGGACAAGTCATTACAGGCCATCCCACCTTGCTTGCCCCTGCCCTCCATTTTCCCTAAATCTCTTCAAATCAATCCTACTACACCATTGCAAACCAGCTGTCTGCACTCGCCAGAGCTGAGACAACTTGAAGGAACCTGAATATCCACATTACAAGCACATCTCAGACTAAGCAGAGCTATGTGTGAACATGTGTCAGGATATGCTTCAGGGGGCTGTTTGCTGCATTCACCTCAGTTGGTGTTGTTGGGTATGGGTTGAGAAGCCTACATTTACATTTACATTTACATTTAAGTCATTTAGCAGACGCTCTTATCCAGAGCGACTTACATCCAAGACGGCTTGCCATGCATTCTTTTATAAATCATCAAATTCAAACTTGTCTTTGACCGCATTTGGGGAAATACATTGAGTGTCACCACAAACAACATCCAATGTGACTTATGTACTAAATCGCTTTTGCACTACACATAGGCCTACAATGTGAGGGAAGCTCAGCTAATAACACCAGTTAAAGATCTTAAACTAAGAAAGAATCACAGAAATTAACTAAAAGCAGGGAGGCTCTGAAATGGATGGTTAACTTACCTCCCGGGCAATGCTACTAAGGGCTTCATCCTCAGCTGAAAACCGGTCCTTGATAGGGGCACGCTTTCTACCTGGTGTCCCCATGGCTTCTGTGCAACTGCAGCTCCACCAACACGTTCAGGGCCAAATTAGAGCAACACAGTGTGGGGGGGAAAAATCTGAAAAACATGAATGATAGGGCTGTCAGATCCACCTCTATCACCTTACATGAAGACACTAATATTTGACTGAAATTAGATGATCTGATGCCTTGTTTACATTAATAAATCACAATTTCAAGATTAATTGAAGACCACACCATGATGAAGCGCTGGGAATCGCAGTATTGAACTAAGTCCTTGGACATAGTACAATGTAATGAATAGCATATTATCAAGACGTAGCTGAAACTCAATCAAATAACCCTGAATTGAGGGATGTGCAAACTTCCCTGCAAGCACCCGCATGCATGTTGTGTGCACACAGAGGAACACACTCAGTGCATTCCTACAAAATAGTCTGCCATGGCCAGAGTGCATTCCTACAAAATATCCTGCCATGGTCACGAATGTCTGGGTCCTATAAGAGTGTAACACTTGTGGCTGACATTGGCCAGATGCTGACGAACAAGCCATACACACTGACAAACCTGCAAAATATTACAAGTATGAAGTTGTAGAAAGCTCAAGTTGTTCTGTGCGGAATGCAAAGAAAGAGTCAAGATTCTTTCCAAGTTGCCTTGTAAGGTAGCATAAGTTTACATGAGGTCCACAAACTGCTCAACTCTCACCTTGAGGCATGTTTATTGTGTACCCCCCACCATTGTAAAGGCCAATTGATACTTGGCCTAAATGCACAATGACAAGTGAAGATGCTAGCCATCTATTTTCTTAAACATTGACTAGCTACAGTTGACATTGTTTTGGGGAAATTATTACATAGTTGAAGTTAGCTGGTTACACGTAGGTAAAAGTTCCAGCTAAGCACAGGGCTTGGAGGCTTTACCCATACATCTTGATATGGTTTGCTATAAATTAATATTTTATTTTATTGTTAGAGCTGTCAAAGTTACCTTACAAATATTTAGCTAGTGTGTGTTCTGACAAAAGTTTAACGTTACCAGCGTCACGTAACGTTAATGGTTAGCACAGGCAAGTTACAAGAAGAAAACGCCCAGATAAGGAATCAGCTAACGTTAGCTAACTAACTCGGCGGTTATAAAGTCAGACGGTGGCCATAAACCTCCACGATGACACAATTAGGAATGCTAGCTAGCTCAACTTAATAATTATCCATCATTGTGAACTATGTCCCTTTGCATGGGTAACGGTAAAATATATATATATATTTAGAACTCATTGTTCTGACTTAAACTCTTGTAGCGAAGATACCTAGCTAGCTCAATAATTAAAACGCAGAGGAAGCTAACGTTAGTTACCGTTACAGATGGAGACGTTAGCTAGATCATTCCTAACGTTAGCTACAGTAGCTAGTTAACTACCCGGGCGGGGATAACGTTAATTTAGTTATTGTATAGTTAACACGTTTTCCAAGCTAGAAAGTTAGCTACCTTCCTGGGCTGGCTAGCTAGCTAGCTAACATAAACACATTGTCATTGGGAAAGTGTTTGCCTTGGTTTGGTAGCTACCTAGCTAGCGCTAGCTTAGTAGCAAGATAACCCCATGCCATGTTCCCTCGACATGAAAAGCTATGACCCTGGGCTCTTACCCTTCCTTGGGACCCAAAACATAAAAATGAGGTTTAATTGAATCCTGAGATGTTCTTTCCGGTGTAATGACCCCAATGCAAAAGAGAAGGCCAATCCCTTTGAGCAGTATAAACTTAGCTGGCTAGCTGGTTAGCCAGCTACTAGCTAGCCAACCCCAATTTCTAATGTGTGACAGAGCAAACTGACACTGCTCTTCACGTCACGCCTTTTCAAAGAGATTCGCCTGGCTCGTAGAAGCTTCTAAACGACGTTGATGTTTCCAGGATTTGCTCTTTCTTCGTCTTGGTTGTTAAAATACTGTACAGTGGTTCCTCCCAAAGATTGACAGTGTTTTTTCCTCCAACTGACAGCTGTGAATCAGTGGGAGTGGGGGGTTTCTTTTTACGAGATTCCCTATAAACACGCCACTTCGACACAGCTACGACCGGAAGTGAGTTTTTCGTGAGGTTAGGATAATTCAATTAGGAAACGGTCTCCTACCTGCTACGAAAAGTCTCTTCCGGTCGTAGCGGAATCGAAGTGGCGTGTTTTAGGGAGTCGTCTTTTTCCTCCACTCTCTCCCCCCATGTCCTCTTTTACCAGAGAGGAAGAGACGAAGCGAGAGGTTTTACTCAGCCCAAAATCTGTCATAGAAAATAAGCCCACGAAGTATAATGAAGTGAGGAATTTTGCATGGAGGTCAGAGTGGAATTTGGTCAACAAAACATGTAATTGCTAATTTGCTACGTGACTTTAGTTGAAACCCATTTACTGAATTTCTATACAATTTAAAAACTAAATGCTATTTGGAGAATATAAAAAGAAGCAAACATTTGCCCAGCCGTTATCACATTGGATGCTGTGGCTTTTATTCACCTCAGTCGAGCTAAGAACACATAGCCTATACAATTAGCTGCTACACATTAACTGAGCACCGGGATTAAAAACTATAATTTAATATGTACAGGGGAACTGTTTGCAGAAAAAGTATTTTAATAACAAACGGTAAACATATATGTTTGCTTTACAGATGTTTTTGTATGTGCAGTTTTAAAGCTAATTGCCTGCAAATCTTAATAGGTAATTTAGATAGGACATCCAAACTTTTTTCCAACAGATATTATCAATAAATCCATTCCAATAAAGCAACATCCTGCTGAAACAAGGTTCGTATCGCTCTGTTGTTGAATGGACCAAAAGAGAAACAAATCTTCCCTACTGACGCGTCAACAGGGTCAACGGAAGCTAGGCTCTGAAGGTCAGGTCTTGACACGTTCCTGAATAATAAAGCAACACCTGAGGGAATGGCATCTAAAACAATAGCTAAATCTTTAGGTGTTACAGGGACCTTGTAAAGTGATAAGAATTCCTTATAACTGAGTAAACGACCCTCTGCATTTACCAATTGGCTAACCAATAGGATATTATTTCGGAACCAATATTCTAAAAACAAAGAAGTATTTTTATACAATATATATATTCCATATATAGTAACTGTGTGGAGAAAACGTATGCTTATAAATGAAGAACCATGACAAGAAAACCTGCCGATGAACAGCAGAAAGTTTCACTGGAACTTTGTCAATATTATAATTGCAAACCAAGTTTAGGAAGTTAAGGCCACCAAAAGTAGAGAAGACATGATGAGGAATAAAATTCCACATAGAAGTGGTTCTTCTTAGGAATTGTGTTATCCAATTCATCTTAAAAGTATTATTTAAGGTAGTAAAGTCCAGAAAATTCAGCCCACCATTCTCATAATTGTTCATTACAACAGTTTTCCTAATGTAATGGGTACGGTTTCTCCACAGAAAGTTGAAAAGCATCTGGTCTATCTCCTTGCTTATTTTACTGTCAAGATGTAAAGATAGAGCGCCATATGTTAGTCTAGAGATACCTTCAGCCTTGGTTATTTGGACTCTTCCTTTTAAAGATAAGTCCCTCTGTAGCCGTTGATTTAGATACTTCTGTTTTTTTTTAATAAGAGGGTTAAAAATGTAGTAAGCCCCTAGACTTCTGATCCTTTGTAATGGTTATACCTAAATATGTAAGTTCTTCTTTTACTGGAATACCATAATATGAAGGTGTCACACAATCTTTGAAAGCCATGAGTTCACATTTATTAATGTTAAGATATAGACCCTTTGGGAAAGGATTGTATCACATTGATCGATATGGAATTTGGTTAGCATCTTTCAGAAAAAGTGTAGTATCATCAGCCAGCTGGCTTATAATAATTTCTTTACCAGATATGGAAATACCTTGTACAGGACTAGTATTTAAAGAATTTGTAAGAAGTTGGGTAATTAATAAAAACAGGTATGGAGAGATAGGACAACCTTGCCTAATTCCTCTCTTTAACTCAAATCTAGGTGAGGTGTCATATTTGATAGAGCTGTTCCCATTTGTATAGAGAATCTTAATAGCCTTACAGAAAAAATCCCCAAAGCCAAGTCTCTCAAGGGAGTAGAAGAGGAACTGATGCTCTACTATGTCAAATGCTTATAAGAATCCAAAAATAATATGAAACTATCCTCAGTTATTAGGTCTGAGTAGTCAAGTATGTCTAATACTTGTCTGACATTGTTTGCAATATGTCTGTTCCTCATAAAGCCAGAGTGTGTTTCATCAATGATTACATCCAGGACTTCTTTAATTCATTTTGCAAGTAATAAGGCTAGTAATAATTTTGCAAGTAATAATCTTATAGTCATTAAGAAGACAAATCGGACACCAGTTATCGATGAGCAGCACTTCTTTTTTAGGCTTAGGTATCAGTGTTATTAACCCCTGACTCATTGTAGGAGGGAGAACATTGTTTTTGATACTCTCTAAAAAGACTTCAAACAGGAAGGGAGCTAATTGTTCAGAAAGCAATTTGTAAAATTCTGATGTAATTCCGTCATCACCTGGTGATTTATTGTTCTTTAGATGTTTGATAGACTCTTCAACTTTGAAGGGTTCATCACACTGTTTAGATTCTATATCAGCGATAGAGTGAACATTATTCAGTGAGTCAAAAAACATATCTGTGGATTCCTGACAGTACATAGAGCTATACAATTGTCTGTAAAAAATTGCTACAGTATTTAGCGATTCATTTTTGGTAATCTAATAACACCATCAATGTTTAACTTTTGTATAGTGTTATTTTGAGAGTGAAATTTCTGAAATCTTACATTTACATTTAAGTCATTTAGCAGACGCTCTTATCCAGAGCGACTTACAAATTGGTGCATTCACCTTATGACATCCAGTGGAACAGCCACTTTACAATAGTGCATCTAAATCTTTTAAGGGGGGTGAGAAGGATTACTTGATCCTATCCTAGGTATTCCTTAAAGAGGTGGGGTTTCAGGTGTCTCCGGAAGGTGGTGATTGACTCCTCTGTCCTGGCGTCGTGAGGTAGTTTGTTCCACCATTGGGGGGCCAGAGCAGCGAACAGTTTTGACTGGGCTGAGCGGGAACTGTACTTCCTCAGTGGTAGGCAGGCGAGCAGGCCAGAGGTGGATGAACGCAGTGCCCTTGTTTGGGTGTAGGGCCTGATCAGAGCCTGGAGGTACTGAGGTGCCGTTCCCCTCACAGCTCCGTAGGCAAGCACCATGGTCTTGTAGCGGATGCGAGCTTCAACTGGAAGCCAGTGGAGAGAGCGGAGGAGCGGGGTGACGTGAGAGAACTTGGGAAGGTTGAACACCAGACGGGCTGCGGCGTTCTGGATGAGTTGTAGGGGTTTAATGGCACAGGCAGGGAGCCCAGCCAACAGCGAGTTGCAGTAATCCAGACGGGAGATGACAAGTGCCTGGATTAGGACCTGCGCCGCTTCCTGTGTGAGGCAGGGTCGTACTCTGCGGATGTTGTAGAGCATGAACCTACAGGAACGGGCCACCGCCTTGATGTTAGTTGAGAACGACAGGGTGTTGTCCAGGATCACGCCAAGGTTCTTAGCGCTCTGGGAGGAGGACACAATGGAGTTGTCAACCGTGATGGAGAGATTGTGGAACGGGCAGTCCTTCCCCGGGAGGAAGAGCAGCTCCGTCTTGCAGAGGTTCAGCTTGAGGTGGTGATCCGTCATCCACACTGATATGTCTGCCAGACATGCAGAGATGCGATTCGCCACCTGGTCATCAGAAGGGGGAAAGGAGAAGATTAATTGTGTGTCGTCTGCATAGCAATGATAGGAGAGACCATGTGAGGTTATGACAGAGCCAAGTGACTTGGTGTATAGCGAGAATAGGAGAGTGCCTAGAACAGAGCCCTGGGGGACACCAGTGGTGAGAGCGCGTGGTGAGGAGACAGATTCTCGCCACGCCACCTGGTAGGAGCGACCTGTCAGGTAGGACGCAATCCAAGCGTGGGCCGCGCCGGAGATGCCCAACTCGGAGAGGGTGGAGAGGAGGATCTGATGGTTCACAGTATCGAAGGCAGCCGATAGGTCTAGAAGGATGAGAGCAGAGGAGAGAGAGTTGGGTTTAGCAGTGCGGAGCGCCTCCGTGATACAGAGAAGAGCAGTCTCAGTTGAATGACTAGTCTTGAAACCTGACTGATTTGGATCAAGAAGGTCATTCTGAGAGAGATAGCGGGAGAGCTGGCCAAGGACGGCACGTTCAAGAGTTTGAGAGAAAAGAAAGAAGGGATACTGGTCTGTAGTTGTTGACATCAGAGGGATCGAGTGTAGGTTTTTTCAGAAGGGGTGCAACTCTCGCTCTCTTGAAGACGGAAGGGACGTAGCCAGCGGTCAGGGATGAGTTGATGAGCGAGGTGAGGTAAGGGAGAAGGTCTACGGAAATGGTCTGGAGAAGAGAGGAGGGGATAGGGTCAAGCGGGCAGTTTGTTGGGCGGCCGGCCGTCACAAGACGCGAGATTTCATCTGGAGAGAGAGGGGAGAAAGAGGTCAGAGCACAGGGTAGGGCAGTGTGAGCAGAACCAGCGGTGTCGTTTGACTTAGCAAACGAGGATCGGATGTCGTCGACCTTCTTTTCAAAATGGTTGACGAAGTCATCTGCAGAGAGGGAGGAGGGGGGGGGGAGGATTCAGGAGGGAGGAGAAGGTGGCAAAGAGCTTCATAGGGTTAGAGGCAGATGCTTGGAATTTAGAGTGGTAGAAAGTGGCTTTAGCAGCAGAGACAGAGGAGGAAAATGTAGAGAGGAGGGAGTGAAAGGATGCCAGGTCTGCAGGGAGGAGAGTTTTCCTCCATTTCCGCTCGGCTGCCCGGAGCCCTGTTCTGTGAGCTCGCAATGAGTCGTCGAGCCACGGAGCGGGAGGGGAGGACCGAGCCGGCCTGGAGGATAGGGGACATAGAGAGTCAAAGGATGCAGAGAGGGAGGAGAAGAGGGTTGAGGAGGCAGAATCAGGAGATAGGTTGGAGAAGGTTTGAGCAGAGGGAAGAGATGATAGGATGGAAGAGGAGAGTGTAGCGGGGGAGAGAGAGCGAAGGTTGGGACGGCGCGATACCATCCGAGTAGGGGCAGTGTGGGAAGTGTTGGATGAGAGCGAGAGGGAAAAGGATACAAGGTAGTGGTCGGAGACTTGGAGGGGAGTTGCAATGAGGTTAGTGGAAGAACAGCATCTAGTAAAGATGAGGTCGAGCGTATTGCCTGCCTTGTGAGTAGGGGGGGAAGGTGAGAGGGTGAGGTCAAAAGAGGAGAGGAGTGGAAAGAAGGAGGCAGAGAGAAATGAGTCAAAGGTAGACGTGGGGAGGTTAAAGTCGCCCAGAACTGTGAGAGGTGAGCCGTCCTCAGGAAAGGAGCTTATCAAGGCATCAAGCTCATTGATGAACTCACCGAGGGAACCTGGAGGGCGATAAATGATAAGGATGTTAAGCTTGAAAGGGCTGGTAACTGTGACAGCATGGAATTCAAAGGAGGCGATAGACCGATGGGTAAGGGGAGAAAGAGAATGATCACTTGGGAGAGATGAGGATCCCGGTGCCACCACCCCGCTGACCAGAAGCTCTCGGGGTGTGCGAGAACACGTGGGCGGACGAAGAGAGAGCAGTAGGAGTAGCAGTGTTGTCTGTGGTGATCCATGTTTCCGTCAGTGCCAAGAAGTCGGGGGACTGGAGGGAGGCATAGGCTGAGATGAACTCTGCCTTGTTGGCCGCAGAGCGGCAGTTCCAGAGGCTACCGGAGACCTGGAACTCCACGTGGGTCGTGCGCGCTGGGACCACCAGATTAGGGTGGTCACGCGGTGTGGAGCGTTTGTATGGTCTGTGCAGAGAGGAGAGAACAGGGATAGACAGACACATAGTTGACAGGCTACAGAAGAGGCTACGCTAATGCAAAGGAATCTAAAGAAATAGGATGAATTCTGTTATCTCTCCTCAATCCATTTTTTCCTAGATCTAATAAAGGCTCCTTCTGCTTTTAATCTATATATATTATCCAGTTTATTTTGTAACTCAATTAGTTCCATCTTCTCCTCCCCCGGGAGGCCGGCTGGGGACCTCTGAGAAAGGGAAGTCATCTTATTAATGATTACATTTTCCTCCTCAGCTCTTCTGGTCTTAGCAAGATTACTACCATATTTTCTAAGGTATTTGGACACCTAAATTTAAAGAGCTCCCAGTTCTTGCAATAAGATTTTTCTTCACAAGCCCTTTCCCAAAAGTGTGAAAGCAGATATTTAACCTCAAACTTAACTACACTGCTCAAAAAAAAAACACATCCTAGATCTGAATGAATGAAATATTCTTATTAAATATTTTTTTCTTTACATAGTTGAATGTGCTGAACACAAAATCACACAAATTATCAATGGAAATCAAATGTATCAACCCATGGAGGTCTAGCTTTGGAGTCACACTCAAAATTAAAGTGGAAAACCACACTACAGGCTGATCCAACTTTGATGTAATGTCCTTAAAGCAAGTCAAAATGAGGCTCAGTAGTGTGTGTGGCCTCCACGTGCCTGTATGACCTCCCTACAACGCCTGGGCATGCTCCTGATGAGGTGGCAGATGGTCTCCTGAGGGATCTCCTCCCAGACCTGGACTAAAGCATCCGCCAACTCCTGGACAGTCTGTGGAGCAACGTGGCGTTGGTGGATGGAGCGAGACATGATGTCCCAGATGTGCCATCCTGGATGAGCTGCACTACCTGAGCCACTTGTGTGGGTTGTAGACTCCGTCTCATGCTACCACTAGAGTGAAAGCACCACCAGCATTCAAAAGTGACCAAAACATCAGCCAGGAAGCATAGGAACTGAGAAGTGGTCTGTGGTCACCACCTGCAGAACCACTCCTTTATTGGGTGTGTCTTGCTAATTGCCTATAATTTCCACCTGTTGTCTATTCCATTTGCACAACAGCATGTGAAATGTATTGTCAATCAGTGTTGCTTCCTAAGTGGACAGTTTGATTTCACAGAAGTGTGATTGACTTGGAGTTACATTGCGTTGTTTAATTAAGTGTTCCCTTTATTTTTTTGAGCAGTGTATATCATTATTTAATAATGAGCTATTTAGCTTCCAGTAGGATGCTCTACTGGGCATTTAACTGACATTGGCTAATTGAGTGGCTGTGGCATATAACACAAGGAAAACTGCTGAAACACAGACAAGTTTTAACACCATGTGAATTTATTCTAATTCTCAACAGTAAGTTGAGACACCGACTGAGTAGAAATAGGAAATAAATTACTGAGGTCTGGACCTCATTGTCCTCATATGTAGCTATGGCCTTGGAGAGCTTCCACCATTTTAAAGTAGTGAACTGGGTGGAGATTCCTATGAGTTGGGCACAATCATCCAATTAAGAAGAAGACATTTGACTACTTTAAAATGTAGCTAGCCTCAATGTCACTGCCATGATGTCACAGATGCTATAATAGCACAAATACAAAGATTAGTTCTCTATCTAACTCTATGGCCTGTTGTTCGCACACATAGCTGCCCTCTCATTGGATAGAACGGTCCAGTCTGATCTGGCCTCTGCCGACCTGCCTTCCATCTTTGATGTGTTTTTACTCCGTTTGCAGATTCTCTGAGAAGCCAGTCTGTGACTGATGGGTGAAATCCCTGGATGTAAAGGAAATTGTGTGATGCTTTTTTATGAATTAATGCCACGTACATTTGCTAGTCGGAACTCTGACATTTCTGACTTGCTAACTGGTTGAATGCTGCACGTATATAACTACAAAAGTGGAGGCTGCTGAAGGGAGGATGGCTCATAATAATGGCTGGAACAGTGCAAATGGAACGGCATCAAACACATAGAAAGCATGTATTTGATACCATTCCACAAATTCCGCTCCAGCCATTACCACAAGCCTGTCCTCCCCAATTAAAGTGTCACCAATCTCCTGTGAACTCTAACCAGTTAGCAAGTCAGAAATGTCAGAGTTTCCTAGTTCCGACTAGCATGTGAACGCGGATTTTTTTATACTTTCAAGTTAATATTAGCACACAAAAAAACAGTGTTTTGGTCATCAAATCTGACTGACAGCTCAGAAATGCATGTTTGTTCACCCAATATGTTTTAATGTAATTTGTACATATTACCACATTTGTCTGCACTGATAAAATAAGCATGAATAAAATATAATTTTCTGAAAGGACACAGTCTCTTATTTATTTTGTTCATTTTCATGTGAATTTACCTGATTTGAACATTTGATTTGATTCCAAAAAGTGGCATGTGTCTGGACTATCCTCTTTTTGTCCACCAAATGGCAGTATTGGACAGCATTTGAATAATTCAATTTGAGAAATTGGGCCATGTCTGAATGAATTAAATATTTCTCTCATTTAGAAATTCACAGTTTTACTAATTAGACTTCAAATTGGTTGGGTGTATTTGGTCATTTTGTGACTCCTGGATAAGATAATGATAACTTTAATGTCCCCAATTGAACATTTTAAAACGCAGATGATGAGCGATTCAATGAATCATCTGTACACTATATACACTCTACACATCAGTACGCTGTCAACTACAATGTCAATTGTAGGCCAGCCAACTGGTCTTATTTAGGTTATATATTTATTTATTGTCTGTTATAAACATTTGCTTTACATACAAGAAAATGCACTGCGATAGACCTAAACAAAATCCTAAAAAAGGAAATCTAATTTGTCACATGCTTCGCAAACAACAGATGTAGATTACCAGTGAAATGCTTACTTACAGCTCTTCCCAACAATGCATAATACAATACAAATATAAAATAACAATACAAATAATAATAATGGCAAAAAAAAAACAGTAACACAAGGAATAAATACACAATGCGCAATGATAGCTTGGCTATTTATATGGGGTACCAGAATTGAAGTGCAGGGGTACGAGGAAATTGAGTGAGATATGTACATATAGGTAGGGTTAATGTGACTAGGCAACAGTAGAGATAATAGATGGTAGCAGCAGCGAATGTGATGAGTGGGGAAGTGTGTGGGTGGCGACAGTATGCCTGTGTGTGCGCATTGTGTGAGTGAGTTTGTGCGTATGTGTTGGAGTGTCGGTGTAAGAATGTGTGAGTGTGTGGATAGAGTCCAGTGTGTGTGCATAGAGTCAAAAAGAGTTAGTGGAAAAAGGGTTGATGCAAATAGTCCATGTGGTCAACTGAACAAAAATATAAAAGCAACATGTCAAGTGTTGGTCCCATGTTTCACGAGCTATAATAAAATATCCCAGAAACGTTCCATACACACAATCCATCCACCTGACAGGTGTGGCATATCAAGAAGCTGATTGAACAGCATGATCTTGTGCTGGGGATGATTAAATGCCACTCTAAAATGTGCACTTTTGTCACACAGCACAATGCCACAGATGTCTCAAGTTGAGGGAGCATGCAGTTGGCATGCTGACTGCAGAAATGTCCACCAGAGCTAATGCCAGATAATTGACTGTTAATTTCTCTACCATAAGCCGCATCAAACTTCGTTTTGGAGAATTTCGGATATGGCCAATTTTGGAGTACGTCCAACCGGTCACACTGGCAGACTACGTGTAACCACACTAGCCTAGGACCTCCACATCCGGCTTCTTCACCTGTGAGATTGCCTGAGACCAGCCACCCGGACAGCTGATGAAACTGTGGGTTTGCACAACCCGAAGAATTTCTTCACAAACTGTCAGAAACCGTCTCAGGGAAGCGCATCTGGGTAATCATTGTCCTCACCAGGGTCTTGCCCTGACTGCAGTTCCGCATGGTAAACGACTTCAATTGGCAAATGTTCACCTTCGATGGCGTCTGGCACGCTGGAGAATTGTTCTCTTCACAGATGAATCCCGGTTTCAACTGTACCGGGCAGATGGCAGACAGCGTGTGCCGAGCGGTTTGCTGATGTCAACTTTGTGAACAGAGTGCCCCATGGTGGCGGTGGGGTTATGGTATGGGCAGACATATGCTACGGACAACGAACACAATCGCATTTTGTCGATTGGGATTTGAATGCATAGAGATAACGTGGCGAGATCCTGGGGCCATTGTCATGCCATTCATCCGCTGTGTCGTGGTGCATGATGCAGATGGTGGTCACACCAGATACTGACAGGTTTTCTGATCCACGCCCCTACCTTTTTTCCCCCACTCATGTGAAATCTATAGATTAGGGCCCAATTTATTTATTTCAATTGACTGATTTCCTTCTATGAACTGTAACTAAGTAAAATCTTAGAGATTGTTGCATGTTGAGTTTATATTTTTGTTCATTACATATATGGGGCCGCCGAGTGCCGAAGCTCGTAGCTCTAAAAATCGTCTGACCTTGGTTGCAACACTCACTACCGAGTTCTAAACTGCCTCTGGAAGCAACATAAGTACAAGAACTGTTCGGAGGGACAACTCGTAGGCATACAGATAGTTCAGCCATCCACATGGACTGTTGTCCTCCCCAATTCCATTGAACTTTTCTAAGACTCTCTTCAGCGGACAGAGACTGCAAAGAAACCTTTAAATTAAACCAGATTTTTCTGGTGCTTTCCAAAGACAACTGGGAAAAATGAGCTAAAATCATGACCTGATCTGCAGGTGGGAAGGTTAGAGCTCTAGAAAGATGCCTGAGTTTCGGACTTTGAAATCCGAGTTGGATGACCGTAAAAAATATAAAAAATCCCAGTTGGAGCACATTTTTAGCAGAGTTCCCAGTTGTCTTGAACACACTGATGTTGAAAGTCAGAGATTTCCGAAAACCCAGTTGTTTTGAATTGTGGCATTTCTACTGTTGAGCGCTAGCTCCCTACATCATCATTACAAGCACTATTTTATTCGCCTGACACTCTACACGGCCACGTTCTGGATACGCCAAGCACAAAGAGAGACTGATTAAAATGCCCACCCAGCCGGGCTCAGTGAGGAGAATGAAAGAGAAAGAGCAGGGTTTTACACCAAAGTTACACAGTCGAATTCAATACTTAATTCCAAAATTCGGACAAATACTGACATGTAAATGATTAGAAATTACATGACCCTCCCCTGGTCTAAATACAAAATACTAAACCCTCCCCCTGACTGAAATTGAAAAAGCATGACCCTCCCCCATTTTCCACCAGGTAACAATTCTGTACATTTCGATTACTCCCGTATGGAAGGCCTACAAAATTGTAATAGATGGTTTTAAAGAGGTAGCGAGGTACAATACCACAATCAACACTTGCTTAAGTAAAATAAAAATGACTGACTTAAAAAGAAGAAGATACAAGTACTCAGAAAAGCTACTCAATTACAGTAATGAGACTATTTGTAATTCATTACTTCCACATTTGCCCCTTACAGAAAATTAGCAGAGCAATTCCCCTATGGACTCGGGAGAGGTGAAGGTCGAGAGCCATGCGTCCTCCAAAACACGACCTAGCCAAGCTGCACTGCTCGGTTAACAAAGAAGCCAGCCGCACCAATGTGTCGGATGAAACACCTGCCAGCTCTCCACCAATGTCAGCTTGCAGGCTCCTGGCCCACTGCAAGGAGTCACTAGAACGCGATGGGACAAGGAAATCCCTGCCAGCCAAACCCTCCCCTAACCCAGACGACGCTATGCAAATTGTGCGCTGCCTCATGGGTCTTCCACTTTGACATTATGGGTTATTGTGTGTAGGCCAGTGACACAAAATCTCAATGGAATCCATTTTAAATTCAGACTGTGACACAACAAAAAGTGGAAAAAGTGTGAATACTTTCTGAAGGCACGGTATACCCGACTAGGCACAAACTGGTTGAATCAAAATAATTTCATTGTATTTTGTCAACATATTGTGACTTGCAATCTTTATCAACGTCTATTGTTGTTTTGAGGGTGGAATTTTAACCACAGGAGTATGTCATCATTGCAACCAATTGACAAAACTTTGTATAAAATATGTTGATATTTGAAACAAAGTCAGATCTTCAGCGTTAAACTAACCCAAAACACTAAAACTAACCCAAATCTATAGAGCAGCACCTCCTACTAGAGAGTTAATATATCTGTAGCTATTCATTTGGTTTCCCATCCAGGGTTTTATCAAGCTCTGCTTAGCTTTGATAAGGTCAACAAAATGAAGGAGCTGATCCTGGACTTCAGGAAACAGCAGAGGGAGCACACCCCTAACCACATCGATTGGACCGCAGTGGAGAAGGTGAAAAACCTTCCTCGGCGTACACATCACTGACAATCTGAAATGGTCCACCCACACAGACAGTGTGGTGAAAAAGGCGCAACAGTGTCACCAGCAAAGCACCTCCACATCATCACACCTCCTCCTCCATGCTTCACAGTGGGAACCACACACGCAGAGATAATCCGTTCACCTACTCTGCGTCTCACAAAGACATGTAGGTTGGAGCCAAAAATCTTAAATTTGGACTCATCAGACCAAAGGACAGATTTGACCGGTGTAATGTCCATTGCTCGTGTTTCTTGGCCCAAGCAAGTCTCTTATTCTAATTGATGACCTTTAGTCGTGGTATCTTTGAAGCAATTCGACTATGATGGCCTGATCCCTCTGAACAGCTGATGTTGAGATGTGTCTGTTACTTGAGATGTGTCTGTGAAGCATTTATTTGGGCTGCAGTCTGAGGTGCAGTTAACTCTAATGAACTTTTCCTCTGCAGCAGAGGTAACTCTGGGTCTTCCTTTCCTGTGACGGTCCTCATGAGACCCAGTTTCATCATTGAGCTTGATGGTTTTTGCGACTGCACTTGAAGAAACTTTCAAAGTTCTTGAAATATTCAAGATTTGCTGACCTTCATTTCTCAAAGTAATTTCTCTTTGCTTATTTGAGATGTTCTTTTAAAAAATATGTCTATCTTCTGAATACCAACTCTAACTTGTCACAACACAACTGATTGGCTCATACCCATTAAGAAGGAAATCAATTCTACAAATGAACTTTTAACAAGTTGTTAAAAGTAACAAGTTGCACACCTGTTAATTGAAATGCATTCCAAGTGACTACCTCATGAAGTTGGTTGAGAGAATGCCAAGAGTGTGCAAAGCTGTCCTCAAGGCAAAGGCTGCAACTTTGAAGAATCTCACATATAAAATACATTTTGATTTGTTTAACACTTTTTTGGTTACTACAGTACACAATTCCATATGTGTTATTTCATATGTTTGATGTCTTCACTATTATTCTACAATGTTTAAAATAGAAAAAATAAAGAAAAACCCTGGAATGAGTTGGTGTGTCCAACCTTTTGACTGGTACTATATGAGAATAAGGTATTTCTGTTTTTAATTTTTAATATATTGGCCACAAAAAATGTAACCTGTTTTTGCTTTGTCATTATGGGGTATTGTGTGTAGATTGATGATTGTGTGTAGATTTTATTTAATACATTTTAGCATAAGGCTGTAACGTAACAAAATGTGGAAAAAGTGAAGGGGTTGAATACTTTCTGAATGCACTGTATGTTGGATTCACGTCTCCAGCTAAACCAAAAGTAAAAGTTCAAGAACAGGATTAAGCCAGGGCTTCCGATGAAACTATCCAAGCATTAGATATCCTGTAAATGTTGGTATTTGGTTTTGTTGCCAACCAAACATAATTCAATGTTATTTTAGTAATACAGTAAATATACTAAAGTAAAGGCTATCTTACATGCTAATGTAACAGTATTTATTCAACATTAAAATGATTAACACATCCATGGCAACATTTTGAGGTTAGCTTACATTAATAATACATGTCAGTTACTGTGTTCTTATGTAATCATAGAAAGCGTGCATGTTCAAAATGGCCCGCAAAAGTCACAGGTCTGTGGAGATCTTCACAGTTGCTATACTAATCTGTGCAGAATCTCGAACAGCATTGATCACTTGCAATATGTACTTGTAGCCCTTTCCTGCAGTCAAATTACGAAACTGGCATCATAGCTGTAATGTTATTAATATATTTAATAATTTCATTACATATCCAAATTATTAAAAAATTTAAAAAATGAAAATCCGGTGTTTCAATGTCAAATGGTTCTGTTATATTTCAGTCTTATGTGATATACAGTTGTAGTCGGAAGTTTACATACACCGTAGCCAAATACATTTGAACTCAGTTTTTCACAATTCCTGACATTTAATCCCAGTAAATTTGAGGTAATCTAATATTTACTAAGATTTAGGTAATCTTAGGTCAGTTAGGATCACGACTTTATTTGTAGGCCTCCTTGCTCGCGCACACGTTTTCAGTTCTGCCCGCACATTTTCTATGGGATTGAGGTCAGGGCTTTGTGATGGCCACTCCAATAGCTTGACTTTGTTGTCCTTAAGCCATTTTGCCACAACATTGGAAGTATGCTTTGAGTCATTGTCCATTTGGAAGACACATTTGCGACCAAGCTTTAACTTCCTGTCACGCCTTGGTCATTGTATCTTGTGTTTTTGTTATATGTTTGGGTAGGCCAGGGTGTGACATGGGTTTATATGTTGTATTTCGTATTAGGGTTTGTATTAATTGGGAGTGTGTATTATTAGGGGTGTGTCTAGTTAGGCTTGGCTGCCTGAGGCGATTCCTAATTGGAGTCAGCTGATTCTAGTTGTCTCGGATTGGGAACCGTATTTAGGTAGCCTGAGTGCGCGTTGTATTTCGTGGGTGATTGTACCTGTCTTAGTGTTAGTCACCAGATAGGCTGTATTAGTTTCATTCGTTTGTTGTTTTCTTCTTCCGTTATTTCATGTACCGTATTAGCTTCATTAAAAGTCATGAGTAACCTACACACTGCATTTCGGTCTGACTCTCTTCAAACAACAGACAAAGCTCATTACACTTCCTGACTGATGTCTTGAGATGTTGCTTCAATACATCCACATAATTTCCCCTCCTCATGATGCCATCTTGCTTGTGAATTGCACCAGTCCCTCCTGCAGCAAAGCACCCCCACAACATGATGCTGCCACCCCCATGCTTCACGGTTGGGATGTGTTCTTCGGCTTGCAAGCCTCCCCCTTTTCCCTCCAAACACAATGATGGTCATTATGGCCAAACAGTTTTATTTTTTTTCATCAGACATTTCTCCAAAAAGTACGATCTTTGTCCCCATGTGCAGTTGCAAACCGTAGTCTGGCTTTTTCATGGCGGTTTTGGAGCAGTGTCTTCTTCCTTGCTGAGCGGCCTTTCAGGTTATGTTGATATAGGACTCGTTTTACTGTGGATATAGATGCCTTTGTTCCTGTTTCCTCCAGCATCTTCGCAGGGTCCTTTGCTGTTGTACTGGGATTGATTTGCACTTCTCGCACCAAAGTACATTCATCTCTAGGAGACAGAATGTGTCTCCTTCCTGGGCGGTATGATGGCGGTGTGGTCGTTTATACTTCCTTACTATTGTTTGTACAGATGAACGTGGTACCTTCAGCCGTTTGGAAATTGCTCCCAAGGATGAACCAGACTTGCGGAGGTCTACAATTGTTTCTGAGGTCTTGGCTGATTTCTTTTGATTTTCCATGATGTCAATCAAAGATGCACTGAGTTTGAAGGTAGGCCTTGAAATACATCCACAGGTAGACCTCCAATTGACTCAATTGTAGATTAGCCTATCAGAAGCAATTAGCCTATCAATTCGCCTATCAGAAACTTCTAAAGTCATGTCGTCATTTTCTGGAATTTTCCAAGCTGTTGAAAAGCACAGTCAACTTAGTGTGTATGTAAACTTCTGACCCACTGGAATTGTGATACAGTGAGTTATAAGTTAAATAATCTGTCTGTGAACAATTGTTGCAAAAATGACTTGTGTCATGTTCCAAGTAGATGTCCTAACCAACTTGCCAAAACTATAGTTTGTTAACAAGAAATGTGTGCAGTGGTTGAAAAATTACTTTTAATGACTCCAACCTAAGTGTATGTAAACTTCCGACTTCAAATGTACATAAAGTGCAATATTGGGATGCAAATAAAAATGGAATACATTTCAACTGTATATCTGACATGGAAAAGGTGTCTTCTTTTTCTTCTTCTTTTTAAGCACATAACAATGTGCGTGAGGTGTATACTTTTGTTTCAAAGTAGATTTGTTTAAGACTACCAAGAAACACTCCGTGTGACCCTGATTTAGCCCACTGTATTAAACTGATATTATTCATGTAATCTCAACTGCAATCTAGGTCATCTGGATGTGCTATTCGATGAAGCACATGATAACATATTAAATTGTATAAATACAAAATATCTGATATTGTGTTCACATTTTAACTTTGTTGTGCTTTAAAAATAGTTGAAAGCGCAGTAATAATGTCAGAGTCTATCTAGAGGATAGCGAAGGAGTCAGGCGCAGGACACAGGTAAGAGTAAAACCACTGTATTTACTCTATCCGAGAACGGAACAAAAATCCCGTTATAAAACAAATACAAAACAGGATACGAACTCCAACACAGGAAAGACAATCACGCACAAAACAGAAAGGGAAACCAGAGGGTTAAATAAGGAACATAATCATGAGATGGGAACCAGGTGTGTAAAACAGACAAAACAAAAGGAAAAATTAAACATGGATCGGTGGCAGCTAGAAAGCCGGTGACGTTGACCGCCCGAACACCGCCCGAACAAGGAGAGGGAACTACTTTGGAACGACCCGGGGGGACTAGATGCATGGCGATCCGGATGGAGTCGGTGAAATTCCTGGAGTAACGATGGGTCCAGGAATTCCCCCCACCGGTAACCAGCATCTCTCCTCCGGGCCGTACCCCTCCCACTCCACGAGGTACTGAAAGCCTCTCGTCCGACGTCTTGAGTCCATGATGGCTCGTACTGTATACGCCGGGGCCTCCTCGATGTCCAGAGGGGGCGGAGGAACCTCCTGCACCTCAGACTGCTGGAGTGGACCAGCCACCGCCAGCCTGAGGACCGACACATGGAACGAGGGGTTAATATGATAATCAGGGGGGAGCTGTAACCTATAGCAAACCTCGTTCAGTCTCCTCAGGACTTTGAATGGCCCCACAAACCATGGACCCAGCTTCCGGCAGGGCAGGTGAAGGGGCAGGTTTCAGGTCGAGAGCCAGACCCGATCCCCCGGTGCATACACCGGGGCCTCACTGCGGTGGCGGTCGGCACTCATCTTCTGCCGCCTGATGGCCCTTTGCAGACGCACATGGGCAGCGTCCCATGTCTCCTCCAAGTGCCGAAACTACTCATCCACCGCAGGAGCCTCGATCTGGCTCTGATGACATGGTGCCAGGACCGGCTGGTAACCTAGTACACACTGAAAAGGTGACAGGATAGTGGAGGAGTGGCGGTGGGAGTTTTGAGCCATCTCTGCCCAGGGGAGAAACACCGCCCACTCACCTGGCCGGTCCTAGCAATAGGACTGCAGAAACCTAACCACCTCCTGGTTGACTCTCTCCACCTGCCCGTTGCTCTTGGAGTGAAAACCTGAGGTAAGACTGACCATGACCCCCAGGCGCTCCATAAATGCCCTCAAGACTTTAGACGTGAATTGGGGACCCTGATCAGAAACTATATCCTCAGGCACCCCGTAGTGCTGGAATACATGGGTGAACAGGGCCTCCGCAGTCTGTAGGGCCGTAGGGAGACCGGGCAAAGGAAGGAGACGGCAGGACTTAGAAAACCGATCCACAACGACTAGGATCGTGGTGTTACCCCGCGAGGGTGGAAGATCCGTCAGGAAATCCACCGAGAGGTGTGACCACGATCATTGTGGAACGAGAAGGGGTTGTAATTTCCCTCTGGGCAGGGGTCTAGGTGCCTTACACTGTACTCACACCAAACAGGAGGACACATAAACCCTCACGCCACCAGTACTTCCCAGCAAGACAGCGCACTGTCCGACCGATGCCAGGATGACCAGAGGAGGGTGAAGTGTGGGCCCAACAGATCAAGCGATCGCGGACATCGACCGGAACATACTTACGCCCAACCGGACACTGGGTAGGAGTGGGCTCTGAATGTGACGTCCGTTCAATGTCTGCGTCCACCTCCCACACCACTGGTGCCACCAGGCAAGAAGGTGGAATAATGGGAGCGGGATCTGCGGACCACTCCTCTGTGTCATACATCCGGGTCAGTGCATCTGCCTTAACATTCTGGGAACCTGGTCTGTAGGAGAGGGTGAAAGAAAAGCGGGTGAAAAACATGGCCCACCTTGAGGGGCGAGGGTTAAGTCTCCTCACTGCTCGAATGTACCCCAGATTGCGGTGGTCAGTCAAAATGAGAAAAGGGTGCCTGGCCCCCTCAAGCCAATGTCTCCATGCTTTCAGAGCCTTGACAACCGCCAACAACTCCCGGTCCCCCACATCATAGTTTCGCTCCACCGGGCTGAGCCTCTTCGAAAAAGAATGCACAGGGGCGGAGCTTTAGTGGCGTACCTGAGTGCTGAGACAGCACAGCCCCTATCGCTGCCGCGGATGCATCCACCTCAGCTATGAATGCTAAGGAGGGATCAGGATCAGCCAGCACAGGAGCCGAGGTAAATAGAGCCTTCAGGTGACCCAAAGCCCTGTCCGCCCCAGCTGACCACTGCAGTCGCACCGGTCCCCCCTTCAGCAGTGAGGTAATGGGAGCTGCTACCTGACCAAAACCCTGGATAAACCTCCGGTAGTAGTTGGCAAACTCTAAAAACCGCTGCACCTCCTTTATCGTGATTGGAGTCGGCCAATTACGCACGGCTGAAATGCGGTCATTCTCCATCTCCACCCCTGACGCGGAAAGGCAGTACCCTAGGAAGGAGACGGACTGTTGGAAGAACAGACATTTCTCAGCCTTGACGTACAGGTCATGTTCCAACAGTCGACCAAGCACCCTGCGTACCAGGGACACATGCTTGGCGTGTGTAGGGGAGTATATTAGAATGTCATCTACAGTATATACACCACTACATCCTGCCCATGCAGGTCCCTGAAAATCTCATCTACAAAGGATTGGAAGACTGATGGAGCATTCATTAACCCGTATGGCATGACGAGGTACTCAAAATGCCCAGAAGTGGTGCTAAATGCTGTCTTCCACTCATCTCCCGCCCGGATACGCACCAGGTTGTAAGCGCTCCTGAGGTCCAATTTTGTGAAGAAGCGCACTCCGTGTAATGACTCGGTCATACTGGCTATGAGCGGTAGCAGGTATTTTACCGTGATCTTATTTAAACTTTGATAATCAATACACGGGCGCAAACCTCCATCCGTCTTCTTCACAAAAAAGAAACTTGAGGAGACAGGTGAGATGGAAGGCCGAATGTATCCCTGTCCCAGAGATTCGGTGACATATGTCTCCATAGCCGCCGTCTCCTCCTGTGACAGAGGATACACGTGACTCCTGGGAAGTGTAGCTTCTACCAAGAGATCTATTGCACAATCCCCCTGTCGATGGGGTGGTAATTGAGTCGCCTTCATTTTACAGAAGCCTAGTGACAAATTGGCATATTCGGGGGAAATGTGCATGGTGGACAACCACATGTGTGCAAAAGGGAGCTCTGAGTGAGTGGTGTGCCTACTCACCTGGGATGACCCAGCAGCACTCCGCCTGCTATCCCTACCTCCTGAGGAATCCCCCCAGCACCGACCAGCAGTGTGCCCTCTGCGGTCACAGTTGATGCAGGGAATGATCCCCCCTCCGGTCCCCCTTGTTGCAGCGCCTCCTAACTCCATAGGCGTTTGATCAGGAGCGCTGCAGGATGGAACTGACGGACCCCGATCAGGACGACTGCGGGAGGCCAACAGGTTGTCCAACCGGATCGATAAATCCACCAGCTGGTCCAGTGTAAGGGTGGTGTTCCTGCAGGCTAGCTCCCAACGAACATCCTCTCGTAAGCTACACCTGTAGTGATCGATCAGGGCCCGCTCATTCCATCCCGCGCCGGCCGGCAGAGTTCTAAAGTCCAGCGCAAAATCTTGAGCGCTCCTCATCCCCTGACGTAGATGAAATAGGCGTTCCCCCGCCGCTCTCCCCTCCGGGGGATGATCGAATACCGCCCGAAAACGGCAGACAAACTCCTCATAGTCATCCAACGTCTGACCTTAACTGCCCCAGATGGTGTTGGCCCATTCCAGGGCCTTACCGGTCAGACAGGAGATAAGGGCGCTCACTCTCTGGCGTCCCGAAGGAGCTGGCCGGACAGATGCCAGGTAGAGCTCCAGCTGGAGTAGGAACCCCTGACACCCGGCAGCTGTCCCATCATACGCCCTCTGAGGAGACGGCACAGGGTTCACAGGAAAAATCCCTCTCTCCCATCGGTCCATGGTTTGCAGCACGCGATCCATGGCTGTACCCAGACTCTGCAACATGGTCGGATGCTGCTGAATGCGCTCCTCCAGTTGAAGCAGAGGGCTGGCTGCACCTGCTGACTCCATGTATTTTGGTGCGTGATTCTGTCAGAGTCTATCTAGAGGATAGTGAAGGAGTCAGGCGCAGGACACAGGTAAGAGTAAAACCACTGTATTTACTCCATCTGAGATCGGAACAAAAATCCCGTTATAAAACAAATACAAAACAGGATACGAACTCCAACACACGAAAGACAATCACGCACAAAACAGAAAGGGAAACCAGAGGGTTAAATAAGGAACATAATCATGAGATGGGAACCAGGTGTGTAAAACAGACCAAACAAAAGGAAAAATGAAACATGGATCGGTGGCAGCTAGAAAGCCGTTGACGTAGACCGCCAAAAACCCCGGAACAAGGAGAGGGAACTTCTTCGGTAGAAGTCGTGGCAGATAACACATTTAGATGATAACTAAACCAAAAATCTGACATTGTTTTCCAATGGAATTTGTTGGGATTTTAGATGGTTACAACCAGTGATAACACATCAGAAATTCAACAAACTTCTGGCTTTTTGAGGGTCTTTTTGAGTGGGTGGTTGAAAGGTTGAAATCTCATTGATCAACGTCTCAACCAAATATTATCCACATTTCCACTTTGAAATGACGTGGTGTGCCCAGTTGGACAGTATGGTTACTATTTACAAGGATTCACCACATCGTACTTCTGAAAAAGTAAGGACTTTTCGAGTGAGGTCTTTGTCATGTGTTCAGCCTTCAGTGGATTGCTGAGTCACCTCTCCTATGAGTCGTCTGTCAGAGGCTATGGATCTGACAGCGAGAAAGTAATGCGCGTAAAAGTTCCATAGCTTATTGCAGATATTTTACTATCAGAATCCTCCTCTGATTTTACTCCTCCAATCTGATGTGATAGTTTTTGTGTTTTCTAACTAGTTGTGTCCTCTTAATTGTACATCTTTTCAGTTACACAACTGCTAACTTTAGTGTGAGCGAGCGAGCGAGCATGAGTGTGTGTGTGTGTGTGTGAGCGAGCGAGAGAGAGATAGAGATAGAGAGAGCGAGATATATCCTGTGACCTGTGCCTTATACAAGAGAAACAGAGAGAGAGTGTGTGTGTGTGTGTGTGTGTGGGGGGGGGGGGGGGGGGGTGCGGTGTGTCCCTTGTACCCAGTTAGAGTGAGGTGGGTGGAGGGGAGTGGGTGTATGGGAGTATCTTATCCAAGAGAAGATGTAACTGATTTGTCTCTTCACTCCTAGCCACTCCCTCTGCCAGTCAGATAGGCCCAATTTTGTGGTGTGTGCATGCATACAAAATGTGTGTGTACTTGTGTATGTGTGTGTATGTGTGACTGACTTACTGAGAGTGTGACTAGGGGTAATGTGATGTTGTTAAACACACTGTAATCATTAACCATCATGCACTGCTTCTGGGGAGAGGGTCATGTATGGGTAGATTGTCAGTCAGTCTCTATAAGTATGACTTACAGTTGAAGTCGGAAGTTTACACACACCTTAGCCAAATACGTTTAAACTATAGGTTTTGCGGCCAGAGTCCACACCTTTGGGGGAAGGGGGTGATTCTCAATCAGAGGCAGCTGTCTATCGTTGTCTCTGATTGAGAACCATACTTAGGTAGCCTTTTACCACCTGTGTCTTGTGGGTAGTTTTCTGTTTTGTGTCTTTCTGCACATGACAGAACTGTTTTGGTTTTCGTTCGTTCTCTTTGTTATTTCAGTGTTCAGTTCAAATAAAAGTATGAACACTTATCACGCTGTACCTTGGTCATCTCCTTCCAACAGCCGTTACAGTAAGACCCAGGTGAAGACCGTGTCGAAGTAACAATGTTTATTACAGCAACAGAGGCTCAGGGTCAGGTCAGGCAGAGGTCAGAAATCCAGATAGGGGCAAAGGTACAGGATGGCAGGCAGGTCCAGGGTCAGGGGCAGGCAGAGTGGTCAGGCAGGTGGGTACAAGGTCAGGACAGGCAAGGGTCAAAAACCATAGGGTGAGAAAAAGAGAGGCTGGGAAAAGACAGCTCCTTATGAGCTGACAGGACAAACACTGGTAAGCTTGACAAACAAGCAACAGGCAAACAGAAAACACAGGTAGTACACAGGGGATAATGGGGAAGATGGGTGACACCTGGAGGGGATGGAGACAAGCACAAAGGCAGGTGAAACAGATCAGTGTGTGACAATTCTTGAAAATAATGATCTTAATTCTAAGATAGTGAAACCCTTGTCTTAAACTCAGGGCAGTGAGAGAAAAAGCTCATGAAAGCAATTGAACATGTTTTATTCACTCACAAAGTTAATCTGAAAGTTTCTGTTTCAATTATTGTAAACCCAAGAACATGTCTTAGAACCGTAATTTCAGTAAGAAATATACTAAAATCATTGCCATTGCTAGCTAGATAGCTAGCTAAAACGATTGCCTAGCAATAAACATCTTAAGAAAAATATTTGAGAAGTTCGCAAGAAAATAATTCAATGTTAAGATATTGCTGAGGAATTGCACTTACGAACTGTTTTATGAACTTATTATTTTGCGTAAGAAGTGTTTTGTGAATCTGGGCCCCGATGACAGATGGCAATGGCACATAGTTTACTTTGTTTTCATGCTCATCAAACCATAGCGTGACCGCTTGTGCCCTGTGGATGGGGCATTATCATCCCATGGGGGCATAGCCATGGTAGCCAAAATATTGACCTGCCCAGCATTTTTATACATGACCCAAAGAATGATGGGACGTTATTTGCTTAATTAACTCAGGAACCACACTTGTGTGGAAGCAGCTGCTTTCACTACACTGTGTATCTCTTAGTGGTCTGTTTGTGTGTGTGTGTGTGTGTGTGTGTGTGTGTGTGTGTGTGTGTGTGTGTGTGTGTGTGTGTGTGTGTGTGGTGGTGGTGGTGGTGGTGGTGGCCATTGTGTTTACTCTGTGCTGATGGCCATGTAAGCATCGGGGGTTAGGCTGCACAGGGGTTGTCCCTGTGCAGCCTAAGAGAGTCAGATCAGATTAAATATGAACTGTTAGAGACATATACTGTAGCAACTATACTAGACCTGGCTTAAATACATACTCAAATACTCTAATATACAGTGCCTTGCGAAAGTATTCGGCCCCCTTGAACTTTGCGACCTTTTGCCACATTTCAGGCTTCAAACATAAAGATATAAAACAGTATTTTTTTGTGAAGAATCAACAACAAGTGGGACACAATCATGAAGTGGAACAACATTTATTGGATATTTCAAACTTTTTTAACAAATCAAAAACTGAAAAATTGGGCGTGCAAAATTATTCAGACCCTTTACTTTCAGTGCAGCAAACTCTCTCCAGAAGTTCAGTGAGGATCTCTGAGGGATCCAATGTTGACCTAAATGACTAATGATGGTAAATACAATCCACCTGTGTGTAATCAAGTCTCCGTATAAATGCACCTGCACTGTGATAGTCTCAGAGGTCCATTAAAAGCGCAGAGAGCATCATGAAGAACAAGGAACACACCAGGCAGGTCCGAGATACTGTTGTGAAGAAGTTTAAAGCCGGATTTGGATACAAAAAGATTTCCCAAGCTTTAAAAATCCCAAGGAGCACTGTGCAAGTGATAATATTGAAATGGAAGGGGTATCAGACCACTGCAAATCTACCAAGACCTGGCCGTCCCTCTAAACTTTCAGCTCATACAAGGAGAAGACACCTACACCACCCGTTGTTACAGGAAGGCCATAAAGATCATCAAGGACATCAACCACCCGAACCATTGCCTGTTCACCCCGCTATCATCCAGAAGGCGAGGTCAGTACAGGTGCATCAAAGCTGGGACCGAGAGACTGAAAAACAGCTTCTATCTCAAGGCCATCAGACTGTTAAATAGCCACCACTAACATTGAGTGGCTGCTGCCAACACACTGTCATTGACACTGACCCAACTCCAGCCATTTTAATAATGGGAATTGATGGGAAATGATGTAAATATATCACTAGCCACTTTAAACAATGCTACCTTATATAATGTTACTTACCCTACATTATTCATCTCATATGCATATGTATATACTGTACTCTACAACATCGACTGCATCCTTATGTAACACATGTATCACTAGCCACTTTAACTATGCCACTTTGTTTACTTTGTCTACACGCTCATCTCATGTGTATATACTGTACTCGATACCATCTACTGTATGCTGCTCTGTACCATCACTCATTCATATATCCTTATGTACATGTTCCTTATCCCCTTACACTGTGTATAAGACAGTAGTTTTGGAATTGTTAGTTAGATTACTTGTTGGTTATCACTGCATTGTCGGAACTAGAAGCACAAGCATTTCGCTCCACTCGCATTAACATCTGCTAACCATGTGTATGTGACAAATAAAATTTGATTTGATTTGATTTATTTGACTGATCACAGATGCAGCCAAGAGGCCCATGATTACTCTGGATGAACTGCAGAGATCTACAGCTGAGGTGGGAGACTCTGTCCATAGGACAACAATCAGTCGTATATTGCACAAATCTGGCCCTTATGGAAGATTGGCAAGAAGAAAGCCATTTCTTAAAGATATCCATAAAAAGTGTCGTTTAAAGTTTGCCACAAGCCACCCGGGAGACACACCAAACATGTGGAAGAAGGTGCTCTGGTCAGATAAAACCAAACTTGAACTTTTTGGCAACAATGCAAAACGTTATGTTTGGCGTAAAAGCAACACAGCTCATCACCCTGAACACACCATCCCCACTGTCAAACATGGTGGTGGCAGCATCATGGTTTGGGCCTGCTTTTCTTCAGCAGGGACAGGGAAGATGGTTAAAATTGATGGGAAGATGGATGGAGCCAAATACAGGACCATTCTGGAAGAAAACCTGATGGAGTCTGCAAAAGACCTGAGACTGGAATGGAGATTTGTCTTCCAACAAGACAATGATCCAAAACATAAAGCAAAATCTACAATGGAATGGTTCAAAAATAAACATATCCAGGTGTTAGAATGGCCAAATCAAAGTCCAGACCTGAATCCAATCGATAATCTGTGGAAAGAACTGAAAACTGCTGTTCACAAATGCTCTCCATCCAACCTCACTGAGCTCGAGCTGTTTTGCAAGGAGGAATGGGAAATAATTTCAGTCTCTCGATGTGCAAAACTGATAGAGACATACCCCAAGCGACTTACAGCTGTAATCGCAGCAAAAGGTGGCGTTACAAAGTATTAACTTAAGGGGGCTGAATAATTTTGCACACCCAATTTTTCAGTTTTTGATTTGTTAAAAAAGTTTGAAATATCCAATAAATGTCGTTCCACTTCATGATTGTGTCCCACGTGTTGATTCTTCACAAAAAAATACAGTTTTATATATTTATGTTTGAAGCCTGAAATGTGGCAAAAGGTCGCAAAGTTCAAGGGGGCCGAATACTTTCGCAAGGCACTGTGCTTGAACATTTATCAGATGCTCTTGAATTAAGACTTTTCCATTGGTTCCATTGAACCGAATATAGTAAATGAAGCACAGCTCAAGTATTTGAAAATATTTGACATATTTAAACCAGGTCTGACACACACCTACTCTTACCTTACACACATATTTAAACACACACAGCCATGTTTACTATCCATCAAAGCTCACTGCTCACCAAAGAAACCCTCACTGTTGACTATCCATCCATGTCAGATCAATGATTATTCACGAAGGAAAAAAGGAAGGGAAGGAAGGATTTTAGAGTATTTGAACAGGCCACAGTGTAATCTCATGTGAGTGGAGTCCACCCCAGGAGGAGGCGGTCAGAATGGAAAACAGATGTAGCCTGTGCATGTCTGTGCATGTATTCATGTTTCAAATCAATTCAAATAAAATGTTATTGGTCACATACACATGGTTAGCAGATGTTAATGAGGGTGTTGTGAAATGCTTGTGTTTCTAGTTCCGACAGTGCAGTAATATCTAACAAGTAATCTAACATTTTCCGAACAACTACCTAATACACACAAATCTAAAGGAGTGAATGAGAATATGTACATATAAATATATGTATGAGCGATGGCCGAGCGGCATAGGCAAGGTGCAATAGATGGTATAAAATAGAGTATATACATACAGTGGGGCAAAAAAAGTATTTAGTCAGCCACCAATTGTGCAAGTTCTCCCACTTAAAAAGATGAGAGAGGCCTGTAATTTTCATCATAGGTAAACTTAAACTATGACAGACAAAATGAGAAAAAAAATCCAGAAAATCACATTGTAGGATTTTTAATGAATTTATTTGCAAATTATGGTACACGCCGCTCTATGTCCAGAGGGGATGAAGGAACCTCCCGCACCTCAGACTGCTGAAGCGGACCAGCCACCACCGGCTTGAGGAGAGACACATGGAATGAGGGGTTAATACGATAATCAGGGGGGAAGCTGTAACCTATAACATACCTGGTTCAGTCTACTCAGGACTTTAAATGGCCCCATAAACCGCGGACCCAGCTCCCGGCAGGGCAGGCGAAGGGGCAGGTTTCGGGTTGAGAGCCAGACTCGTTCTCCTGGTGCATACACCGGGGCCCCACTGCGGTGGCACTCGGTTCTCGCCTTCTGTTGCCTGATGGCCCGTTGCAGTGTCCCAGGTCTCCTCCGAGCGCCCGGTACCATTCATCCACCGCAGGTACCTCGATCTGGCTCTGATGCTACGGTGCCAGAACCGGCTGATAACCTAGTACACACTGAAATGGAGACAGGTTAGTGGAGGAGTGGCGGAGGGAGTTTTGGGCCATCTCTGCCCAGGGGATGAAAGCCGACCACTCCCCCTGACAGTCCTGGCAATAAGACCACAGAAACCTACCCACATCCTGGTTAACTCTCTCCACCTGACCATTACTTTCGGGGTGAAAACCTCAGTTCAGGCTGACCGAGACCCCCAGACCTTCCATGAACGCCCTCCAGACCCTTGACGTGAACTGGGGACCCCGATCAGACACTATATCCTCAGGCACCACGTAGTGCCGGAAGACGTGTGTAAACAGGGCCTCTGCAGTCTGTAGGGCCGTAGGGAGACCGGGCAAAAGAATGAGACGGCAGGACTTAGAAAACCGATCCACAACGACCAGAATCGTGGTGTTTCCTTGTAACGGAGGAAGATCTGTCACGGAATCCACCGATAGGTGTGACCACGGCCATTGTGGAATGGGTAGGGGTTGTAATTTCCCTCTGGGCAGGTGTCTAGGTGCCTTGCACTGGGCGCACACCGAGCAGGAGGAAACATACACACTCACGTCCTTAGCTAAAGTGGGCCACCAGTACTTCCCACTAAGACAGCACACTGTCCGGCCGATGCCAGGATGACCAGAGGAGGGT
This sequence comes from Oncorhynchus gorbuscha, assembly GCF_021184085.1. Lineage (NCBI taxonomy): Eukaryota > Metazoa > Chordata > Actinopteri > Salmoniformes > Salmonidae > Oncorhynchus > Oncorhynchus gorbuscha. The sequence continues at coordinate 28,582,379 of NC_060180.1, forward strand.
GATGTGTGAGCCCAACAGATCAATCGATAACAAACATCAGACGGAACGTACTTACGTCCAACTGGACACTGGGTGGGAGTGGGCTCCGCATGTAACGCCCGCTCTATGTCCACGTCAACCTCCCATACCACCGGTGCCATCAGGCATTAAGCCGGAAGTATGGGAGTGGGATCCGTGGACCGCTCCTCTGTGTCATACATCCGGGACAGTGCGTCTGCCTTAGCGTTCTGGGAACCTGGTCGGTAGGATAGAGTGAACACAAAACGGGTGAAAAACATGGCCCACCTTGCCTGGAGAGGATTCATTCTCCTCCAGATTGCAGTGGTCAGTCCAAATGAGAAAAGGGTGTTTAGCTCCCGCAAGCCTCCACATTTTTAGAGCCCCGAAAACAGCCAACAGCTCCCGGTCCCTCACATCATAGTTTCGCTCCACCGGGCTGAGCCTCTTCGAAAAGAACGCATAGGAGCAGAGCTTTGGTGGCGTACCAGAACGCTGAGCACAGCTCCTATCTCAGCCTCGGATGCGTCCACCTCTACTATGAACGCTAAGGAGGGATCAGGATGAGCCAACACAGGAGCCGAGGCAAACAGAGCCTTCAGGTGACCAAAAGCCCTGTCCGCCCCAGCTGACCACTGCAGTCGCACCGGTCCCCCCTTCAGCCAAGAGGTAATGGGAGCCGCTACCTGACAAAAGCCCCGGATAAACCTCCGTTAGTAGTTGGAAAACCCTATGAACCGCTGCACCTCCTTTACCGTGGTTGGAGTTGGCCAATTACGCACGGCTGAAATGCGGTCATTCTCCATCTCCACCCCTGACTCGGACAGGTGGTACCCTAGGAAGGAGACGGACTGTTGGAAGAACAGACATTTCTCAGCCTTAATGTGCAGGTCATGCTCCAAGAGTCGACCAAGCACCTTGCGCAACAGAGACACATGCTCGGTGCGTGTAGCGGAGTATATTAGAATGTAATCTATATACACCACTACACCCTGCCCATGCAGGTCCCTGAAAATCTCATCTACAAAGGATTGGAAGATGGATGGAGCATTCATCAACCCATACGGCATGACGAGGTACTCATAGTGCCCAGAGGTGGTACCTAATGCCGTCTTCCACTCATCCCCCTCCCGGATAGGCACCAGGTTGTAAGCACTCCTGAGATCCAATTTGGTGAAGAAGCGTTCCCCATGCAATGACTCAGTCACACTGGCTATGAGAGGCTATACTGTAACTATACTTCACCGTGATCTGATTTAAACCTCTATAGTCAATGCATGGGCGTAAACCTCCATCCTTCTTCTTCAAAAAAAGAAACTTGAGGAGGCAGGTGAAGTGGAAGGCCGCATGTATCCCTGTCCCAGAGATTCGGTGACATATGTTTCCATAGCCGCCGTTTCCTCCTGTGACAGAGGATACACTTGACTCCTGGGAAGTACTGCATCTACCAGGAGATTTATCGCACAATCCCCCCGTCGATGGGGTGGTAGTTGTGTTGCCTTCAAAAGAAGGCGAGAGCCAAATCGTCATATTCAGGGGGGATGTGCATGGTGGATACCTGGTTTGGACTCTCCACCGTAGTTGCACCTATGGAAACACCTATACACCTCCCTGAACACTGGCGTGACCACCCCTTAAGAGCCCTCTGTTGCCACGAAATATGATAGGCCAACCAGGGAAGCCCCAACACCACAGGAAACACAGGAGAATCGATCAGGAAGAGACTAATTCCCTCTTCATGACCCTCCTGCGTTATCATACATTGTGGAGCTGTGACCTCACTATTCAGGCCCGACCATAAAGGACGACTATCTAACCTCTCCAACACCGACCAGCAGTGTGTCCTCTGCGGCCACAAGTATTGCAGGAAACGGCCCCCCTCGGGCTCCATAGGTGTAGGATCGGAGGTGCTGGGGGATAGAATGGACGGACCCTAACCCGGAGGTCCGCGGGTGACCTTCAGGTTATCCAGCCGGATGGATAAATCCACCAGCTGATCGAGGGTAAGGGTGGTGTCCCTGCAGGCCAGCTCCCAACGAAGTCCTCACATAGAATACACTGGTAATGGTCGATGCGGGCGCTCTCATTCCATCCCGCGCTGGCAGCCAGGGTCCTGAAGTCCAGTGCGAATTCCTGTGTGCTCCTCATCCCCTGTCTGAGATGGAACAAGCGTTCCCCCGCCGCTCTCCCCTCAGGTGGATGATCGAAGACCGTCCGGAAGCGGTGGGTGAAATACTCATAGCGGATACTATACTTCCTTATTCAGCATTGGCCCACTCAAGCACTTTCCCTGACAGACAGGAGATGAGGGTCGGACACGCTCTCGTATCCCGAGGTCGCCAGGTAGAGCTCCAACTGGCACCCGGAAGCCGTCCCATCATAAGCCGAATCCCACTGGGTCCAGGTGACGGAGGGGTGGACAGCGGTGTTGGTTGTGGTGTTGGTAGGGGTGAAGTTGATGGGGGTGTGGGAAAACCCCTCTCTCCCATCGCCCCATGGTGAGCAGCACGTGATCCATGGCTGTGCCAAGATGTTGGAGCATTGTCGCATGCTGCTGGACGCGTTCCTCCACTGGTACCGGAGGACTGTGTGCACCTGCTGCCTCCATTGGAGGTGCGTGTTTCTGTCATGTATCAGTATGCAGAGGTAAGGATGGAGTCAGGCGCAGGACACAGAACTGAGTAAAATAACATACTTTACTCCAAAAAATAATCAACCATAAATTCCACGCAGGGAAATCACACCATCACACAGAAGAATAATAACATTAGACAAGGAACAAACATGGGAACCAGAGGGTTAAATAGGGAAATGATATTAACGTAATGGGAACCAGGTGTGTACAATAAATGGAAAAAGAAACATAGATTGGTGGTAGCTAGAAAGCCGGTGACGACGACTGCCGAAAGCCGCCCGAACAAGGAGAGGCACCAACTTCGGCAGAAGTCGTGACAGTACGTCCCGTGTCTGAGCCGTTGAATTGCGACTCTCGTTTTGTCTCTGTACCGACATTTTGTTTGTTTGATTGCCATGCGGAGGGAATAACTAGACTATCTATATTCAGCCATATTCCTAGACCTCTTTCCATGGTTAAATGCAGTGGTTTGCGCTTTCTGTTTTGCGCGAATGCCACCATCCCATCCATGGTTTCTGATTAGGGTAGGTTTAATAGTCACAGTGGGTACAACATCTCCAATGCACTTCTTCATAGACTCGCTCATTGAGTCAGCGTAAACATCAATGTGGTTCTCTGAGCCTGACCTGAACATATGCCAGTCCGCGGGATCAAAACAATCTTGAAGTGTTGATTCCGATTGGTCAGACCAGTGTTGAATAGTTCTAGTCACTGGTACATTGTGTGTGAGTTTCTGCCTATAAGACGGCAGGAGCAAGATGGCGTTGTGATCGGATTTGCTGAAGGGAGGGCGGGGGAGGGATTTGTATGCCTCACGGAAGTTAGAGTAGCAGTGAAAGAATGTATTACCCCCGCGTGTAGTGCAATCAATATGCTGATAGAATTTAGGTAGCCTTGTTCTCAAATTTGCTTTGTTAAAATCCCCAGATACAATAAACGCAGCCTCAGGATATATGGTTTCCAGTTTACATAGTGAAGTTACTTGAGGGCCGTCTTAGTGTCTGCTTGAGAGGGAATGTACACAGCTGTGACGAGAACTAAAGAGAATTCTCTTGTGAGTTAATATGATTGTAAGGAATTCTAGGTCGGGTGAGCAGAAGGTCTTGAGTTCCTGTATGTTGTTATGATTACACCATGAGTCGTTAATCATGAAGAATACACCCCGTCCTTCCTCTTCCCAGAAAGGTGTTTATCTCTGTCGGCGCGGTGCATGGAGAAGCCCGGTGGCTGAACCAATTCTGACAACATATCCCAAGAGAAGCATGTTTCCGTGAAACAGAGAATGTTACAATCTCTCTGGAAGGCAACCCTTGCTCAAATTTCATCTACCTTGTTGTCAAGAGACTGGACATTGGCGAGTAGTATACTCGGGAGCAGTGGGCGATGTGCACGTCTACGGAGCCTGACCAGGAGGCCGCTCCGTCTGCCCCTTCTGCGGCACCGTTTTTTGGGGTCAGCTTCTGGGATTAGATCCATTGTCCTGGATGGTGGTCCAAACAGAGGATCCACTTTGGGAAAGTCGTATTCCTGGTCGTAATGTTGGCAAGTTGACGTCTCTCTAATATCCAATAGTTCTTCCTGGCTGTATGTAATAAGACTTAAGATTTCTTGGGGTAACAATGTAAGAAATAATACATAAAAAAAGTTTCCTAAGGACTTGAAGCGGGGTGACCATCTCTGTCGGCGCCATCTTGTGTGTTCGTATGTGTGTATGTGTGTTCATATGGGTGTATGTGTATGTGTGTGTGATAGTATGCGTGTGTGTTGGGTTTATGGGTGTGTGTCTCACTGGGTTTGACTGGGCACAATGGTACCCAGTTGGACAACACTCAAGCTCTTCACAGTTCTCCCCATCCCTCCCTCTCTTTGGCTTTCGTTCAGCCACAGACTATCAAAGCAAATTGTGTCTGACAAATGTTTTTCAGGCTACACTCAGTTAGCTCCCCTCCCATCTAATGATGCAAATCACTTATCCTGTGACGTTTATCGGACATTACATAAACACGGAGGAATAGGTCTGAGCAGAAGGAAAGTAAGTAAAACAGGGGAGAAAAGAAGAGAGCGAGGGGCCATGTTTGGCAGAGGAGAAAATAAGAGACTTAAAGAGGCCCATCCTCTCCTCTTTTGTCATGTTTTGTCTTATATTGTCTTGTCATTTTGCTTTCCCTTCTGTTCATTTTCCCCCTGCTGGTCTTATTAGGTTCGTTCCCTTTTTTCTCTCTCCCTCCCTCTCTCTCTTCTCTCTATCGTTCCGTTCCTGCTCCCAGCTGTTCCTATTCCCCTAATCAATCATCTAATCTTTTCACACCTGTTCCGTATCTTGCCCTCTGATTAGAGTCCCTATTTCTCCCCTTGTCTTCCGTTTCTGTCCTGTCGGATCCTTGTATATTGTTCACCGTGCTGTGTCTTTGTATCGCCCTGTCGTGTCGTGTTTCCCTCAGATGCTGCGTGGTGAGCAGGTGTCTGAGTCTGCTACGGTCAAGTGCCTTCCCGAGGCAACCTACAGTTTATGATCGAGTCTCCAGTCTGTTCTCGTCATTACGAGTGGAATTGTTTTTTATGCTTTATTTACCGCTCCGATTTGTCTAGGAGTATTGCATATTTCCTTTACTGGATTAAAGACTCTGTTTTCGCCAAGTCGCTTTTGGGTCCTCATTCACCTGCATAACAGAAGGATCCGACCAAGAATGGACCCAGCGACTATGGATTCTCTCTACTCTACTCTCGAGTTCCAGGGAGCGATGCTCGGCAGACACGAGCAGGAATTGTCTGCTGCTCGGCATGCCGTTGAGACCCTGGCCGCTCAGGTCTCCGACCTCTCAGGACAGTATCAGAGTCTTCGTCTCGTGCCACCAGCTACTTCCGGGTCTTCCGAGCCTCCGGAACCTAGGGTTAATAACCCACCATGTTATTCTGGGCAGCCCACTGAGTGCCGCTCCTTTCTCACCCAGTGTGATATAGTGTTCTCTCTCCAACCCAACACATACTCAAGAGAGAGAGCTCGGATTGCCTACGTCATATCACTCCTTACTGGTCGGGCTCGGCAGTGGGGCACAGCTATCTGGGAGGCAAGCGCTGAGTGTACTAACAATTATCTGAACTTTAAAGAGGAGATGATAAGGGTTTTTGATCGCTCAGTTTTTGGGAAAGAAGCTTCCTGGTCCCTGTCTTCCCTATGTCAAGGTAATCGATCCATAACGGATTACTCTATAGAGTTTCGCACTCTTCCTGCCTCCAGTAACTGGAACGAGCCGGCGTTGCTCGCTCGTTTTCTGGAGGGACTCCACGCTAAGGTTAAGGATGAGATTCTCTCTCGGGAGGTTCCATCCAGCGTGGATTCTTTGATTGAACTCGCTATTCGAATTGAACAACGGGTAGATCTTCGTCACCGAGCTCATAGAAGAGAGCTCGCGTTAACTGTGTCTCCCCTCTCTCCGACACTACCATCTTTCCCCACTGACTCTGGCGTTGAGCCCATGCAGCTGGGGGGTATTCGCATTTCGACTAAGGAGAGGGAACGGAGAATCACCAACCGCCTCTGTCTCTATTGCGGTTCCGCTGGTCATTTTGTCATTTCATGTCCAGTTAAAGGCCAGAGCTCATCAGTAGGCGGAGGGCGACTGATAAGCGCTACTAGACGGTCCTCTCCGTCAAGTACCTGTACTACCTTACCGGTCCATCTACGCTGGACCGGATCGGCAGCTTCCTGCAGTGCATTAATAGACTCTGGGGCGGAGGGCTGTTTTATGGACGAAGCCTGGGCTCGGGAACATGACATTCCTCTCAGACAGTTAGGGGAGCCCACGGTCATGTTCGCCTTGGATGGTAGTCCTCTCCCCAGTATATTATGTGAAACACTACCTTTAACCCTCACTGTATCTGGTAACCATAGTGAGACCATTTCTTTTTTGATTTTTCGTTCACCTTTTACACCTGTTGTTTTGGGTCATCCCTGGCTAGTGTGTCCTAATCCTTCTTTTGATTGGTCTAGTAATTCTATCCTTTCCTGGAACGTTTCTTGTCATGTGAAGTGTTTAATGTCTGCTATTCCTCCTGTTTGTTCTGCTCCCTCTTCACAGGAGGAACCTGGTGATTTGACAGGAGTGCCGGAGGAATATCATGGTCTGCGCACGGTCTTCAGTCGGTCCAGAACCAACTCCCTTCCTCCTCACCGGTCGTATGATTGTTGTTCTGATCTCCTCAAGAAGCGTTTTGCATCCGCTCCTATCCTTGTTGCACCTGACGTCACTAAACAGTTTATTGTCGAGGTTGACGCGTCGGGGGTGGGAGTGGGAGCCATTCTGTCCCAGCGCTCCGATACTGACGATGGGGTCCACCCTTGCGCATATTTTTCTCATCGCCTGTCACCGTCGGAACGTAACTATGATGTGGCTAACCGTGAACTGCTCGCCATCCGTTTAGCCCTAGGCAAATGGCGACAGTGGTTGGAGGGGGCGACCGTTCCTTTTTTCGTTTGGACCAACCAAAGGAACCTTGAGTACATCCGTTCTGCCAAACGACTGAATGCGCGTCATGCTCGTTGGGCGTTGTTTTTCGCTCGTTTCGAGTTCGTTATTTCTTATTGCCCGGGTACTAAGAACACCAAGCCTCATGCTTTATCCCGTCTCTTTAGTTCTTCTGTGGCTTCTACCGATCCCGAGGGGATCCTTCCTGTTGGGCGTGTTGTCGGGTTGACAGTCTGGGGAATTGAAAGACAGGTTAAGCAAGCACTCACGCACACTGCGTCGCCGCGCGCTTGTCCTAGTAACCTTCTTTTCGTTCCTGTTTCTACTCGTCTGGCTGTTCTTCAGTGGGCTCACTCTGCCAAGTTAGCTGGCCATCCCGGCGTTCGAGGTACTCTTGCTTCTATTCGCCAGCGCTTTTGGTGGCCTACTCAGGAGCGTGACACGCGCCGTTTCGTGGCTGCGTGTTCGGACTGCGCGCAGAATAAGTCTGGTAATTTTTTTTTCTGCTTCTGCTCCTGGTCTTGCTGGGTCTCAGTCTGTTCCCTGCCACCGCATCTCTCCTGTTCTTGTTCCTGCCCTTGCTGTGTCTCAGTCTGTCCCTAGTTGTTACTCTCCTGGCCTGTTTGGTCCTGTTTGCTCTAAAGCTTTCAGTTCTCTACCCGTGTCTCATTTTTTTAGTGTAGTACCCTAGTTTCCCTTTTTATCGTTTTCCGTTACGGTCCTGAGGAGAGGAGTTGGGTTCTTTCTCGGGACGTGCTGGACCGTTTGTGATTTATGATTTCCTCCGTTGCCGCCAGTGTTCCTCCTCGAGTGCGCCAGGAGGCGCTCGGTGAGTGGGGGGGTACTGTCATGTTTTGTCTTATATTGTCTTGTCATTTTGCTTTCCCTTCTGTTCGTTTTCCCCCTGCTGGTCTTATTAGGTTCGTTCCCTTTTTTCTCTCTCCCTCCCTCTCTCTCTTCTCTCTATCGTTCCGTTCCTGCTCCCAGCTGTTCCTATTCCCCTAATCAATCATCTAATCTTTTCACACCTGTTCCATATCTTGCCCTCTGATTAGAGTCCCTATTTCTCCCCTTGTCTTCCGTTTCTGTCCTGTCGGATCCTTGTATATTGTTCACCGTGCTGTGTCTTTGTATCGCCCTGTCGTGTCGTGTTTCCCTCAGATGCTGCGTGGTGAGCAGGTGTCTGAGTCTGCTACGGTCAAGTGCCTTCCCGAGGCAACCTACAGTTTATGATCGAGTCTCCAGTCTGTTCTCGTCATTACGAGTGGAATTGTTTTTTATGCTTTATTTACCGCTCCGATTTGTCTAGGAGTATTGCATATTTCCTTTACTGGATTAAAGACTCTGTTTTCGCCAAGTCGCTTTTGGGTCCTCATTCACCTGCATAACATCTTTACCCTCCCTCCCTCCCTCCCCACTACCTCTTCTGAGGGAACATTTCTGGTGTATACAAAACTCAGCCCCAAACACTCACAATGGAATGAGAAAGGAAGGGTGGGAGGTCTTTATACAAGCTTGGGTCTTCTCTCTCTCTCTCTCTCTCTCCCGTTCTCTCTCTCTCTCTCTCTCTCATCGGAGTGCATGCTGGGAGTGCATGCTGGGAGTGAGTCGTCAAGCAGGAGTGATTGTGAGAGCGAATGGTTTTTCTTTTTCACTCTATCGGGTTGTTGTATGTATATATATATATTGATTAGGTTAGTTGTTTTAAGGGTATCTTGTTTAAACTATCACTAAGCACGTATAGGGGTGGTGGGATCTTTGAGGTTGGTTTTTCGCGAGGGCACAACCAGCGGGTGGGGCTGGTTGTTATGGCCACTCGTGGAAATGGAGAGTTTGAAAAACTTAGTCGGAGGCATGGAGTAAAGATTCCTGCTGCGACAGGGTGTTCAGTGGAAGAATGTAGCTTGGCTGTGGGTGCTATCATTGGGTATGATAGCATCAAATCAGCCTCAAGGATGAATAGCGCTGTAGTGATATTCTTAGATTCAATTGAAAAGGTGAATAGAATAGTTGAGATGGGTGTCGTGTTGAGAGAAACACAGACGTCGGTATTTCCGCTTATGAATCCGGCGAAGAAAGTCATGCTTTCTAACGTGCCACCATTTGTTAGAGATGAAGTGTTATGGCGAGAGTTATCGCGCCATGGTCAAATAGTGTCTACAATAAAGAAAGTTCCTTTTGGATGCAAATCTCCGTTGTTGAAACATGTCGTGTCTCATAGGAGACAAGTGCATATGATTTTAAAAAGGAAGGAGATGAACTGGATTTAGCGTTTAGCTTTAAGATTGATGGATTTGATTATGTCTTCTATGCATCTACTGAATCAATGAAATGCTTTGGCTGTGGAAGAGAGGGGCATTTGGTGCGTAATTGTCCCGAAAATGAGCGCGCTGAGCCTGGTAGTAGTTTTAGTGCGAGTACAACTAACGCACCACCGCGAAGGGATGAACATGCTAAGGGTACAGGAGAAGAGAGAAGGTGGGCAGATGTGGTTGGAAAAGCAGGAGAGGAAGGCAGTGTGGATACGGGGGCAATTGTGGTAGATCAGAACAAAGAGGGAGGGGAAACAGTAGGCGAGATTGCGACTGCCGTCGCTGAGGTGGTGCTGGAAAATGAAATTGGAGGTCAAGAGGAGATTGAAATAACGGAAAAGGAAGCGGATGTTTTCAAAATACCGAGGAGTAAAAGGAAGAATGTAAGGGGTGGTGAAGGGTCTAATTCTAAGAGAAAGGTAGAGTTTAATAAATCAATTGAAGATGAACAAGGTGTAGAGATGGTGGAGTATTCTTCTGGGGAGGATAGTGAGAGTGAGTCATCTGACGCGTCACAACAATATAGTGAGATAAATGGGGTGGAAGGGAGGTATGGGATCGAGAGGATACGTCAATTTTTGAAGTTGACAAAAGGGAAGAAATATATGCAAGATTACAATGTAACTGATTTTTTCCCTGAACGTGAATTGTTTATTGAATCAGCAAAATTTCTGATGTCAAAAATTACAGGCGGAAGTTTGAAAACCCCTGAAATTGCTAGACTCAAGAAAGTGGTCACAAGAGTGATAAGTGATGTAAATTCTAAAGAAAATGAAAGAGTTCAGTTGCAGTCTTAACTCTGTAAAGAGATGTGGTGGCTGGATCGTCCTCTGTATATATATTTTTTTATCCATGAGCAGTTTTAAGATTTCTTCTTTAAACGTAAATGGGGCAAGAGATGTAAAAAAAAGAGCCATGGTGTATGAGTTAATTAGGGAAAGGGAAGTGACATAATTTTTTTACAAGAAACGCATAGTAATTTGGAAAATGAAGTTATGTGGCAACAGGAGTGGGGGGACAGTGGTGTGTAGTCATAAAAACTCAAAAAGTGGGGGTGTGGTTATCTTGTTCTCAAAAGGGTTTTTGCCGTTGTCATATGAGGTTGAAGAGGTAGTTGAGGGGAGGTTATTAAAAGTTAGAGCAAGGTATGAAAACATCACTATGTGTCTGATAAATGTATATGCCCCAGTGATGACAGTTGAGAGGGTATGTTTTTTAGAGACACTATCAAATACCATTGAGAAATGTAACAAAGAAGATTATTTGTTTATTGCTGGGGATTTTAACTGCACAGTTAGTGATTTAGATAGAAATCACCAAGAACCTCATATAGCCTCAAGGATGTTTTTAAAACGCCTCATTGTAACAAATGAATTGTGTGATATTTGGCGGAGTCAACATGGAGGAACAAGGCAGTACACCTGGGCGCATGTGAGAGAGAACATCATCTCTATGGCCAGGTTAGATAGGTTTTATGTTTTTGAGCATCAATCTCAGGTCTGTAAATCAAGTGTGATAACTCCAGTGGGGTTTTCTGATCATTGTTTAATAACAGAGGTGGTGTTCATTAACGATGTAAAACCCAAAAGCGCATACTGGCATTTTAATATAACTTTATTGAGTGATGCTCACTTCAGAAACTGTTTCAGTTTTTTTTGGGAGAGGTGGAGATCTCAAAAAGCCAGTTTTGTATCCATTCAACAGTGGTGGGATATAGGGAAAATCCAGATTCAACAATTTTGTAATCAATACACGAGGAATGTCACTAAAGATATCACCAGATCAATGAAAGCCCTAGAGATTGAAATAGTGGAACTCATGACATTGGTTGAGACCACAGGAGATCGAGGCCATACTCAGGCCATCAAGAGGAGAAAAGCTGCATTGGCAGACCTGCTGGGTATCAGAGCACAGGGGGCACTGGTGAGAAGTAAATTTCAGGGAATATCTGAAATGGATGCCTCATCCAAATTTTTCTTTGGTTTAGAGAAAAAGAATGGACAAAGAAAAATTATTCATTGTCTCAAATCAGCTGTTGGACAAGAGCTCACTAGCCCTAGTGAAATTAGAAAGAGGGCAGTAGAGTTCTACGCTGAGCTCTACAAATGTGAGTACAAAGAGGACAAAACAGTGACACAGCAGTTCTTTGATGGGCTCCCAAAGGTGGCTGCAGAAGTTCAGGTTGAGCTTGAGCAACCATTGTCTTTGCAGGATTTATACACTGCATTAAAAGGCATGGAAAATGGAAGGGCACCAGGCATTGATGGGCTTCCCGTTGACTTTTTTAAGTCTTTTTGGGCTATGTTGGGAGAGGATTGGTTAGAAGTAGCTAATGATAGTTTAACCGGAGGGTTACTACCAATAAGCTGCAGAAGGGCTGTCCTCACCCTACTGCCCAAAAAGGGTGACCCAAGGGAGGTGAAGAACTGGAGGCCGGTGGCTTTATTGTGCACTGATTATAAGATATTGTCAAAAGCTTTGTCCAACAGGCTGAGGGAGGTGATGGGGCAAATCATACATACGGATCAGTCCTACTGTGTTCCTGGCAGGCAGATAGGGGATAACATTTCTCTGATTCGTGATTTTTTGGACGTCTCTAGGGATATTGGGTTGGATGCTGGTCTAATTTCAATTGATCAGGAAAAGGCATTTGACCGAGTTGAACATCAATACTTATGGCACACGCTTGAGGCGTTTGGGTTCAGCTCTGGTTTTATTGCCATGATCAAGGTGATATATGGTGACATTGAAAGTGTATTGAAAGTTAACGGTGGTTTGAGTGCTCCTTTTAAAGTGTGTAGAGGTATTAGGCAGGGATGTTCTATGTCAGGAATGTTATATGCCATTGCTATAGAGCCACTACTAAATAGCATTAGAAGTCGCATTGCAGGGGTGTGCTTTTCAGAGGATATTCCTCCTATTCGTCTCTCAGCCTATGCTGATGATGTAGTTGTGCTAGTGAAAAATCAAGCGGAGGTGGATAGCTTGAGTCTAATTGTTGATCGTTTTAGGGGAATATCCTCTGCAAAGGTAAATTGGGAAAAGAGTTGTGCGTTACAGATTGGAGAATGGTCTGGAGGGATCATGGCTTTGCCAGGGGGGCTAGAATGGTGTAAGGGAGGTTTTAAGTATCTTGGAGTGTACTTAGGAGATGAGGGGACTATGGAAAAAATTGGAGTGGGGTGGTTGAAATGGTGGAAGGGAGGATGAGGAGATGGCGTTGGTTACTATCTCGTATGTCATATAGGGGGCGCACTATTATAGTTAACAATGTGATTGCATCTGCACTGTGGCATCGGTTGTCAGTTTTAGAACCACCATCTGGCCTTCTGGCTAAGATACAGGCAATTATTGTGGATTTCTTTTGGGATAAATATCACTGGGTTCCACAAAGTGTTTTGTATTTGTCAAAAGAAGAGGGGGACAAGGTCTTGTACATCTTGCTAGTAGGGCTGCTGCTTTCCGGTTTCAGTTTATTCAAAGGTTGCTTTATGGACCGGAAAATGTGGTGTGGAGAGGGGTGGCAGGTCTTATATTACAACGGGTTGGAGGATTAGGTTTAAAGAAGGCTTTATTTCTGGTTGATAGTAGCCAGATTTCTAGGGAGAGAGTACCTCCGTTTTACAGAGGACTTCTCAGAGTATGGAGCATAATGAAGGTGTCCAGACGAACTTCAGCGGAGTCAGTGCATTGGCTGTTGGAGGAACCTCTGGTGTATGGGGCAAGACTGGATTGTACAACTGCAGCTGTTCCACATTTCTCCAAGATTCTGGTGAAGGGGAAAATCATCACCTTAAGACAGTTAATGGCCATAGCTGGGCCCGCCTTAATGGATGGAAGACGGGTGGCAGAACATTTGGGGATGAGGTCGGAAAGGATTGTCGGACAAATGCTGGGGAGCTGTAGGAAGGCTCTGTCAGCGGAAGAATGGGGTATGCTTAGTAGTCACAAGAAGAAGGTACAAGATGAAGACGTCTCATTTCCAAGACTAGGGATTACACCAAATATCCCAGAGTCAGAAAGAAAGGCGTTATTGCTGGATTTGAGAGGGTTGGAGGAGGTGGGTTTGGATGAGGTGAATGGGAAGGACTTGTATAGGGGTGTGTCAAGGTGTTGAATAAAGATAAATTGAAAAATAGAAAAGACACTCCATGGAGGGTAAAATTGGGCATTGATGACAAGGTAAAGCCAGCATGGAGAGCACTGTACAAACCACCGTTACAAAAGGGTACTGGAGATATGCAATGGAGGGTTTTACATGGCATCATTGCAGTTAATGCTTTTGTATCTGTTATTAATTCAGATGTTAGAGATGGATGTCCTTTTTGTAATATAAGAGAAACCATTTTTCACTGTTTTATGGAGTGTGAGAGGATAAAACCTCTATTGGAAATGCTGGAATCTTTGTTTAAAGCTGTAGGGGAATTTTTCAATAACACGGTTTTTATTTTGGGGTTTCAATATAGTAAACAACAGAAAAGAAAATGTCAAATGTTAAATTTTATTTTGGGACAAGCTAAGATGTCAATTTTTCTGAGTAGAAAACACAAGATAGAAACGGGATATGGGCAGGATGTAAGATGTGTTTTTAAAGGATTAGTAAAAGCAAGAATAAAAGTAGATTTTGAGTTCTTTTCAGCTGTAAAAGATCTCCTATTATTTGAGGAGAAGTGGGCCTACGAAAGAGCGCTTTGTTTTGTAGAAGAGGGGAAATTATTTTTTGCCGATGAAATAAGTTGAATGTATATGTTATGTATTTATTTTTATTTAGGAATTACATTTGTTTTTTCATTTCTGAAAGGGCAGTGTGTCATTTGTTTTTATGTTAACACTTGAGTAAAAAATAAAGGTTTTATAAAAACTCAAAACTCTCTCTCTCTCTCTCTCTCTCTCTCTCTCTCTCTCTCTCTCTCTCTCTCTCTCTCTGTCTCTGTCTTTTACTCACAAACTCAAACTCCGGACTTTAGTCAGGCCTGTTATGAGTGAAGAGAAGCGGCAGCGGGCCTCGTAGCGGCTGGATCTTCACAGGAAGAGGTTGGATTGGTTGTGTTTCGGGACTGGGGTGCGCTTACACACCCCTCGGGAGACATTTGTTTATGTGTGCGTGTGTTCTGTGTGTGAATGTTCAGACACGTTGCCAATGACTTTATTACATTTGCAGTAGAGGGAGAAGCCCTAAAAAGGGAATTATCTCTTCAGTCAGGGTCGGAGTTAAGCATTAACCTCTCTTTACACTACCAATACAACCCCGGCCTGTGCCTGTGTGTGTGTGTGTGTGTGTGTGTGTGTGTGTGTGTGTGTGTGTGTGTGTGTGTGTGTGTGTGTGTGTGTGTGTGTGTGTGTGTGTGGAGACCGTAAGATCTCTTGTCCATTAAAGAGCTTCAAAGCTCAAAGGCCTGCTGAGTCACGTCCTGCGATTATCTCGGTGTATGTGAGCAAATTGTATCTGCGGAGTGTGTTTGTGTGTTCTGCTGTTGACGGAGTGGAGCAATTCAGAAGACTCAACCAATAGTGTCCCATCTTCTGATTGGAGGGGAACCTCTGGAGCGTGTGCTTGTTTTCTACTGTTGCTGGAGCAGAAAGGCCAGAGAGACTAGGCTTGATCGGAGCTGAGCCTGTGGAGTGTGAGGAGTGTGTGTTTTATTGTCCTGTCGTGTCTTCCTGACCAGAGCTGACTCCGGGGACACAATGACGGCTGAAGCTCTGGAGAAGTACTGTGGATCCATCTTCTGGGTGAGTAGAACTACTGGAGAAAAATGCTCTCATAACCTTGCATTCAAGCTAGTAGTGGTGCCAACCCGAAGATGAAAAGACTCTTGGTAGCTCAGGGAAAGTTTGCTTAAAAAAAATCCATTGTCCTAAAAATATTTAATTAGCTTTAAATCTTAAATAACTCCCAGTTAACCTTCAGAGAACCTACGGGGATGATTGTTTTGTCTGTATCAGGAGGACATTGGCCTCTGTTTGTTTAGTACTGTAGGTTACTAAAACATTTTCAAAGCCATTTGGTGGGTTACTGCATTTTTTTTTTTACCTAACCAAACATTTATGTAAAGACCACATTTAAAGTTATTCCAAGATGAATCTCAAGATGAATCGCAAAGTATTTTCAAGACATTGATAAGTTCATTCGAGGCTTCTTGTATTTTTTCACTCTAAAAGCATGATCTATTTTTGATTATAAAGGATTCTAATGTGAGGTTAGCTCTTTAATGTGCTCTTTAGTGTATCCTTTAGTAATTGTGGCTTTTGTCGTAACAGTTTTCTTTATTTAGATCACGCTAATGTTCTTATCTCACCATGGACATGGTCAGGGCAGGGAGAGAGCTCATTGAGTGAAAACGTGACTGGGTAGTTATGACACTGTTAAGTCATCTTGACTCAGCTCTTTAGACTTGGCACATGCTATTGCTAGTAAGTCAGATTGCAGTCTCTTTCTCTCACCATAAATCATTTAGCGATGAATAGCGATTAATTATTTGAAGTAGTACCAGAAAGTAACCATTGATACCACACTTAGAAGTACTACCACTGAACACAAATATAAACACAACACGCAGCAATTTCAAAGGTTTTACTGAGTTACAGTTCATATAAGGCCATCAGTTAATTGAAATAAATAAATAAATATGCCCTTATCTATGGATTTCACATGACTGGGGATACAGATATGCATCTGTTGGTCACAGGTAAATAAAAAAATGGTGTGGATCAGAAAACCAGTCAGTATCTGGTTTCACCACCATTTGCCTCATGCGGTGCGACACACCTCCTTTGCATAGAGTTGATCAGGCTGTTGATTGTGGCCTATGGAATGTTGTCCCACTCTTCAATGGTTGTGCGAAGTTTCTGGATATTGGCGGGAACTGGAACACGCTGTCGTACACGTCGATTCAGAGCATCCCAAACATGCTCAATGGGTGACATGTCTGGTGAGTACACAGGCCATGGAAGAACTGAGACATTTTCAGCTTCCAGCTATTGTGTACAGATCCTTGCGGCATGGGGCCGTGCATTATCATGCTGAAACATGAGGTGATGGAGGTGGATGAATGTCACGACAATGGGCCTCAGGATCCCGTCACAGTATCTCTGTACATTCAAATTGGCATCAATAAAATCCAATTGTGTTCGTTATCCGTAGCTTATGCCTGCCCTTACCGTAACCCCACCGCTCTGTTCACAACGTTGACATCAGCAAACTGCTAGCCCAAACGATGCCATATACGCTGTCTTCCGTCTGCCCGGTACAGTTGAAACCGGGATGAAGAGCACACTTCTCCAGCGTGCCAGTGGCCATCGAAGGTGAGCATTTGCCCACTGAAGTCGGTTATGACCCCGAACTGCAGTCAGGTCAAGACCTAGGTGAGGACGACGAGCACGCGGATGAGCTTTCCTGCGACTGTATCTGACAGGTTGTGCAGAAATTATTTGGTTGTGCAAACCCACAGTATCATCAACTGTCTGGGTGGCTGGTTCCAGATGATCCCGCAGGTGTAGAAGCCAGATGTGAAAGTCCTGGGCTGGCGTGGTTACACGTGGTCTGCGTTTCTGAGGCCGGTTGGACTTACTGCCAAATTCTACAATTTACAATTACATTGTTTACAAACAGTGGGGTAAAATAAGCTTATATTTTGGGTTCTGATGGGGTTAGACAGTTGAACTAAGCTCATGAGGCCTTTATAAGTTACATTCTTTAAGAATCAATGGCTATATATAATTAATTTGAAAGTTTAAAATATTAAATCAGTTTGTGTGTGTGTCGAGCTGTCTGACACTATGACCTGCTCTGGACCATATCTGGAGTTATTAAACCAGAGGCTTGTGGGAATCTTACAGCTCATCTTATCGTGCGCGCTCGTTCTGCTTTTCCTCCACTGTTCCTCTGCCTTCATCTTCAACAGCATGGAGTCAGTGACACTCAGATCCCAGTTCTGTAAAGTGGCAACCACAGCCTCTTCAGAAGCCACCTGGAACATGTCCACAGACACAGAAGCCCAAACATGGCTTGTAAAAACACAATTACACAGCCACCCTCTGTATCTGTCGCTCTCATTCACATACACACATTCCCTCCAGGTGGGGTTCATGCCTCTTTGGCCTTCATATTTAATGACCTATGAGTCATATTTGATTAAATTGATCATCAGGGAGTTGGAGGGAAGGCTTAGTGCTTCTGGGTCAGTACATAGGTGAGTTTGGACCTGTGTGTGTGTGCGTGTATTTGTGCGTGTATGTGTCTGCATGCATACAAGCGTGTGTGTGTGAGACACTATGAAAATTGTGTGTTTCTCTGTTAGAACTCGTCGTTCCTGCAGCGTGAGGACCCAGACCTGCCAGTGTGTGTGGAGCAGACAGTGTTGGTGTGGGCTCCGCTGGGCTTCCTGTGGCTCTGTGCCCCCTGGCACATAGCAGTGCTCTGCAGGAAGGCCACCCCCACTAAACACCTGTCCAAACTATACCTCTGTAAACAGGTAAACAAAGCCCCTGTCCACGGTATGCCCCGCTGGGCAACATTTGGCACATTGCTATTTTCTGTTTGTAATCTCTACTTTTCTGGTCGTGAAGACATCAATTATGCAAGTTCTCCCACTTAAAAAGATGAGAGGCCTGTAATTTTCATCACAGGTACACTTAAACTATAACAGAGAAAATGAGGGGGGAAAAAATCCAGAAAATCACATTGTAGGATTTTTTATGAATTTATTTGCAAATTATCGTACACGCCGCTCGATGTCCAGAGGGGATGAAGGAACCTCCCACACCTCAGACTGCTGGAGCGGACCAGCCACGACCGGCCTGAGGAGAGACACATGGAATGAGGGGTTAATACGATAATCAGGGGGAAGCTATAACTTATAACATACCTGGTTCAGTCTACTCAGGACTTTAAATGGCCCCATAAACTGCGGACCCAGCTCCTGGCAGGGCAGGTTTCGGGTTGAGAGCCAGACTCGTTCTCCCGGTCAATAACAAAAGTTTCTCAATACTTTGTTATATACCCTTTTTTGGCAATGACAGAGGTCAAACGTTTTCTGTAAGCCTTCACAAGGTTCACACACTGTTGCTGGTATTTTAGCCCATTCCTCCATGCAGATCTCCTCTAGAGCAGTGATGTTTTGGGGATGTTGCTGGGCAACACAGACTTTCAACTCCCTCCAAAGATTTTCTATGGGGTTGAGATCTGGAGACTGGCTTGGCCACTCCAGGACCTTGAAATGCTTCTTACGTTGCCCGAGCGGTGTGTTTGGGATCATTTTCATGCTGCAAGACCCAGCCACGTTTCATCTTCAATGCCCTTGCTGATGAAAGGTTTTCACTCAAAATCTCACGATACATGGCCCCATTCATTCTTTCCTTTACACGGATCAGTCGTCCTGGTCCATTTGCAGAAAAACAGCACCAAAGCATGATGTTTCCACCCCCATGCTTCACAGTAGGTATGGTGTTCTTTGGATGCAACTCTGCATTCTTTGTCCTCCAAACACAACGAGTTGAGTTTTGACCAAAAAGTTATATTTTGGTTTCATCTGACCATATGACATTCTCCCAATCTTCTTCTGGATCATCCAAATGCTCTCTAGCAAACTTCAGACGGGCCTGGACATGTACTGGCTTAAGCAGGGGGACACGTCTGGCACTGCAGGATTTGAGTCCCTGGCGGCATAGTGTGTTACTGATGGTAGGCGTTTGTTACTTTGGTCACAGCTCTCTGCAGGTCATTCACTTGGTCCCCCCTTGTGGTTCTGGGATTTTTGCTCACCGTTCTTGTGATCATTTTGACCCCAAGGGGTGAGATCTTGCGTGGAGCCTCAGATCGAGGGAGATTATCAGTGGTCTTGTACGTCTTCCATTTCCTAATAATTGCTCCCTCAGTTGATTTCTTCAAACCAAGCTGCTTACCGATTGCAGATTCAGCCTTCCCAGCCTGGTGCAGGTCTACACTTTTGTTTCTGGTGTCCTTTGACAGATATTTGGTCTTGGCCATAGTGGTGTTTGGAGTGTGACTGTTTGAGGTCGTGGACAGGTGTCTTTTATACCCATAACAAGTTCAAACAGGTGCCATTAATATAGGTAACGAGTGGAGGACAGAGGAACCTCTTAAAGAAGAAGTTACAGGTCTGTGAGAGCCAGAAATCTTGCTTGTTTGTAGGTGACCAAATACTTATTTTCCACCATAATTTGCAAATAAATTCATAAAAAATCCTACAATGTGATTTTCAGGATTTTTCTTCTCATTTTGTCAGTCATAGTTGAAGTGTACCTATGATGAAAATTACAGGCCTCTCATCTTTTTAAGTGAGAGAACTTGCACAATTGGTGGCTGACTAAATACTTTTTTCCCCACTGTACAACCAGAGTGCAACAAACTGGTTTCTGATTACAAACCGGTAAAGGCATACAGACATTGTAAATATTTCATATTTGGGTAGTTTTTTGGTCAGATACACAGATTACAATCTGACAAAGACATACTTTTTAGGTTGCTAAAAATACGTTAAGAAAACATCCTTACTCAACCAGTATAAAACCTGACGATGATGTAATAAAAGTTGTAATGATGTCATTGCCATGACTTCATTACGACGTTGCCCCCTCAGACTTCTGTAAACAGGTTAACTCTATTCACCGTTTACAAACTCAAATTAAGCCTACTCTGGGACTTTCAAGTGAGGTATTTTATTTATCTCTGTGACATTGACCCTGAATCTTTCTTCAAGCAAGTAACAGAGATTATTTCTGCATCGCTTCATCTGTCACTATCTCGCCCTCCTTCCCACCTCTCCCTCCTCCCCAGATTGTGGTTGGCCTGTTGTTCCTGACCGCCATAGCAGGTCTAGCTGTGACATTAGGAGAGGACTATGGTCCAACCAGAGACACCACTGCGACAGAGAAAAACCCTTGGGTTTTCTATGCCAACCCCATTCTGTTCGCTGTCTCATGGGTAAACCTTTTCATTGATCTATTTATGTATTAACTGAAGTTGAAAAAAATTGGGACAGATACAAACATGTTGTGTTGTTCGTACCACAGTGTATAGATGTGACAGTGTATCTAGTTTCTATTCGGTTGTGATTCGTTGTGGTTTTCCTTGTGTCTTTTTTTCCCACTGTGGCTGTTTGCTAAATAAAAGACTGTATTATTGTATTCCCCTTTAGATCCTGCTGGTACTCTGTCAGGAGGGTGTGAGGAGGAGAGAGGGAGCGGTGGACTCTACTACTCTGTTCCTCTTCTGGCTGATCCTGGTGGTCTGTGATGTCTTCCCCTTCCAGACCCTGCTACGAGAGGCCCTCAGAATGGTACAGAGGGAGGGAGGGCTGAAGGGAAGGAGGGAAAGGGGAAGCAATGACAGATGATTCAATTTACATTTGAGTTATTTAGCAGACACTCTTATCCAGAGTGACTTACAGCATTCACCTTAAGACAGTCACGTCAGACAACCACATATCATAGTCATATAGTCACATTTTTCATCAATAAAGTAGTTATCAGCAAAGTCAGTGCTAGTCGGAAAAGACAAGTGGGAGTGTTTAAAATAAAATAAAATATTATACTTATCTTTACTTTAGGTGGTACATACAGTCAGGATGATTCATGTTCTCTTTCACTCTATTTGACTCCTTCTATATCAACCCTCTGAGCAAATTATAAACAAATGACTAACTTGTGTTCACTTTATACGATACAGAAAAAGATCACTTAAGTACAGCCAGGGTGTTTAATGCTCATGTTCTTTCTCTCTGGCAATGGTCCAATCGCGTAATTTTTACCCCCTCAACCCTCGCGCTAGCCACTTTCCCTTGGAGGAATCCACATCGAAACCAAATGCAGTTTGATTCCCATCTTAAGTGGTGGTCCAATTCACAAAAGTTACCCCCTTGGTCCTCGATTTAGCTTCAGGGAGCAATTGAACAACTTTGATCACTTATTGGGGTTGTTATGGCCCACAAGTCAATGAAAACTGTAGTCACATGTCAAACTCCGGCGGCCGCAAAGTGTCAAATTGAATCAACCTGACTTCATTAGTCGGCATGTGAGAGAACATTATTACGCTTGCATGCTAGCTAGCAAATAAATATGTTTAGCTCAGTTGGTAGAGCATGGCGCTTGTAACGCCAGGGTAGTGGGTTCGATCCCCGGGACCACCCATACGTATAATGTATGCACACATGACTGTAAGTCGCTTTGGATAAAAGTGTCTGCTAAATGGCATATATTATTAATTTTAGTGGTGGCAAATGGGAATATGATGTTCAAAGTGGCTCAGACTCATAGCAAGGAGTCTATAAAACGTAGCTAGCTATCTACCTAAACATATTTTTGGAAATTCTAAAATGTATTGGAATAAATAACCAAATGATAAACCTGACAAGAGTGCTGCATTAGCTTGCTAGGTGCATAAATTGCTTGAGGTTGGTTCTTATTAGGCACAACTTCCAAGCTTTCAACTAAGTACGTTAACTATCAGATCATCATTCTCCCTCGCTTGGGCAAGGACATTTGAAGGTTCATTCAGATGTGAGGATCATGTGAACATCATGTGAACATCATTCAAGGGCTGGGGGTTGAGGGCCGAGGGCTGTCTACTTCAAATAAAATGTTATTGGTCACATAAAAAAAATTGCAGATGTTATTGCGGGTGTAGTGAAATGCTTGTGTTCCTAGCTCCAACAGTGCAGTAGTATCTAACAATTCAAAACAAAATTACAGCAAAGTTGCTCAGGAGCTAGAAGTAGAGCTGCCATACCTGTCGGCGCATTTGGACATCAGCCTCTGACTCCTTCTCTATATGCATCCCCCCTCTCTCTCCAGGGAGAGATCCCAGACCTCCCTCGTTTCTGTCTCTTCTACATCTCCTTCGGGCTGGAGTTGATCACCCTCATCCTGTCTGCCCTCGCAGATGTCCCCCGGGAAGCAGAGGATCTAGTCAAAAAGGTACCTACCAACGTGCTGAACAGTTGCCAGATATTATTGTCAATTGTTTTACATTGTTCACCTATACTGACCAATCAGGTCGATATACTGGAAAAGAGCATCTCAACAACGTATATGAATAAAGTTATTCTAAAGATATTGTTTTGCCTAAGAATTGGCTCACTCTGTCTTGTTGTGTGTGTTTTAGAACCCAGAGGTTGGAGCCGCATTTCTCAGCAGAATCACTTTCAATTGGTTCAACAGGTATAGTATCGCGGATTTTCCTCACTGTCTTCAAAACATGTCTTTCAGTCTGTAAGTCTGGCTCACAAGAGATTGGGTCTGGATGTAGATCTGGATCTCAAGGGTTCTGGTCTTGGTCTGGGTCTTTATTAAGGATCTGGTTTTGACTCTCTTTTTCACTCTCTCTCCCTTCCTACCTCCTTCAGCATGGTGCTAAATGGTTTCAAGCGCCCTCTGGTCCAGAAGGACTTGTGGGAGCTAAGTGAGGCAGAGAGTACTCTCCAGATCAGTCAGCGTTTCCAGCAGACCATGCAGACAGAGCTGAAAGCAGCCAGAACCAGGCTTCAGACCAAAATGAGGAAGAGAGGGGAGGAGAAGGCAAGCAAAGGCCAGGGAGAGGGCCTCCAAAACGGGCATCAGAATAGGCTGGGGAAGGGGGTCAGCCAGGATGTGCTGATGATGGTGAGAGCAACCCACACTCGTAAAAATATTCAAACATGCACGTGCGCACACACACAAACATACACAAAATAAATAACACACAAAAAAACGTGTTAAAAAACACACACAGAAAAGGGGATTTATTTAGTTTGGTCTCTCACACAGTCAATCACTTTCTATTTGACTCATATCGTGCAAGGTGAGCAGTATCAGTATAAAACAAATGTTTTCCCCCAAACACTCCTGACAAACACTCCAGCTTTGTGAACAATGATCAGCTTTTATACTTACTAAAAGGAGAACATTTCTAATGGCTCTATGGACTCAAGCTACCAAGGTAGAAATATATTTATACAGAGATCTTACCTTAGACCTATTTAATTACATAAGATGGTGTGTATATGTTAATTTCAATAAATGTTCTTATATTAATATTTTATACCACAAACATGTATTTATTTTCACTACTTTCCAGCTCTGAATAGGGTTGGCACGTGCATTGTGTAATCATGTAACTGACAATTATGGACAATGGCCGTGATTTTTATTTTATTTTAAAAAGTCTGCCATAACCGTTTAAATAGGCTGAGTTATCTGAATACCTCAACTTTCTCTGAAACAGTACTGATTGATCTATTTCATTGTACTAGGAGGGAAAGGGGGATAAAAAGGAGAAGAAGAAGGAGGAGAAGAAGAAGAAGAAGAAAGAAGAGAAGGAGGACTACCCCAAGTCGTGGCTCATCCCCACCATCGCTACCACATTTAAAGGGGTCCTGTGGGAATCAGCTATCTTCAAGCTCATAACGGACCTGCTATCCTTTGCCAGTCCACAGATCCTCAAGTGAGTCAACCAGTTCTAGGCCTATGGACTTTGGCCGTGTCCGAAAACCAGTACTTGCGTTCTAAATAGTAGGGATTTTGGGTGTGCGAAAATAGAATGTTTTATAGTAAATTTAGAAAAAGTAGTATTAAAATAAAACACCACCAACTGGTAGTGGTCTCGAAAGAGGTGCCAGTTTAGATATAGGTACAACTGTCCTGGCGTCTAAGTTATAAGGCTTGGTAATGACCAGTAGGAGACAGATATACAGAATATACGTTTATTGCCACACTTAAGACAGGCACACACAGCAAAGAGGAAGTAGGAGGGAACCCAGTGGAAGTGGTTTCCTGTCATAGGACAGAAATAGAGAGTGTGTATTATTACACACATGAACCCCAACAAAGTCCATTTACATGGTAATTCATGCACTAACACACAGTTAGGACGTCCACAGTGGAGGACTGTCCACCTGGTGTGTTGGTGGGGAGCCCATGAGTTTAAAGAGCTTGGGGTCAGCCTGGAGCTGTGGTCAGCCTGGTAGTTCTCTTACCCCAGGTGGACCTCTGATTGGCTGACAAGGTCAGGTGACAAAAAGCAGAAATATTGATACAATTAATCACTAACCTTTGATGATCTTCATCAGATGACAGTCATAGGACTTCATGTTACACAATACATGTATGTTTTGTTCGATAAAGTTCTTATTTATATCCAAAAATCTCAGTTTACATTGACGCGTTATGTTCAGTAATGTTTTGCTTCCAAAACATCCAGTGATTTTGCAGAGAGCCACATCAATTTACAGAAATACTCATCATAAATGTTGATGAAAATACAAGTGTTATGCATGGAATTAAAGATATACTTCTCCTTAATGCAACCACTATGTCAGATTTCAAAAAAGTTTTACGGAAAAAGCACACCATGTAATAATCTGAGTACAGCGCTCAGGCACCAAAACAAGCCATACAGATACCCACCATGTGGTGGAGTCAACAGAAGTCAGAAATAGCATTATAAATATTCACTTACCTTTGATGATCTTCATCGGACTGCACTTCCAGCAATCCCAGTTCCACAATAAATGTTTGTTTTGTTCGATAAAGTCCATAATTTACGTTCAAATACCTCCTTTTTGTTCGCGCGTTTAGTTCACAAAGGCGCAGGCACAATTAGACCAGACGAAAAGTCAAAAAAGTTATATTACAGTTCGTAGAAACATGTCAAACGATGTATAGAATCAATCTTTAGGATGTTTTTATAATAAATCTTCAATAATGTTTCAACCTGACAATTCCTTTGTCTTTAGAAATGAAAAGGAACGCAGCTAGCTCTCACTTCTGCGCACATGATTTAGCTCATGGCATTCTGCCAGACCCCTGACTCAAACAGCTCTTATTCGCTCCCCCTTCACAGTAGAAGCCTGAAACAAGGTTCTAAAGACTGTTGACATCTAGTGTAAGCCCTAGGAAGTGCAATCGGACTAAATTTACACTGTATCTTGGAAAGACTTGAAAACCTACAAACCTCAGATTTCCCACTTCCTGGATGGATTTTGTTTCAGGTTTTTCCCTTTTCATTCAGACTTTTGGGCTGGATGGATTTTGTTTCAGGTTTTCCCTGACAAATATATACTCACAATAGCAGGCAGTTTACTCTGGGCATCTTTTTATCCAAGCTACTCAATACTGCCTCACATTCCCATAGAAGTTAACTCATTAGTAACTTGAGGCACCACGGGAAAACTTGTTTAACAAGTTACTATCTCCCGTATTAAGCTCTTGATTCTAGCCATCCCGGATCCGGGATCGTGAATAGAGCCTCAAGCTCATTACCATAACGCAACCTTAACTATTCATGAAAATCGCAAATGAAATTAAATAAATATATTTGCTCTCAAGCTTAGCCTTTTGTTAACAACACTGTCTTCTCAGATTTTCAAAATATGCTTTTGAAACATAGCTAAACAAGCATTTGTGTAACAGAATTGATAGCCTAGCATAGCATTAAGCCTGGCATTCAGCATGCAACATTTTCACAAAAACAAGAAAAGCATTGAAATAAAATCATTTACCTTTGAAGAATTTCAGATGTTTTCAATGAGGAGACTCTCAGTTAGATAGCAAATGTTCAGTTTTTACAAAAAGATTATTTGTGTAGACAAATCGCTCCGTTTTCTTCATCAAGTTTGGGTAAGAAAAATAAATAAAATTAAGTCAAATTAACTCCATAATATCGACAGAAAGATGGCAAACGTTGTTTAGAATCAATCCTCAAGGTGTTTTTCACACCTTCGATGATAAGTCATTCGTGGCAGTTTAGTTTCTCCTCTGAAGAAATGGAACGCGCATGGACCTGGAGATTACGCAATAATTTTGACGCAGGACACCGGGCGGACACCTGGTAAATATAGTCTCTTATGGTCAATCTTCCAATGATATGCCTACAAATACGTCACAACGCTGCAGACACCTTGGGGAAATGACAGAAAGGGCAGGCTCATTCCTGGCGCATTCACAGCCATATAAGGAGACATTGGAACACAACGCCTTCAGAATATGGGGCATTTCCTGTATGAAATTTAATCTTGGTTTCGCGTGTAGCATTAGTTCTGGGGCAGTTTTGGAAATGTCCGAGTTTTTTCTTTCCAAAGCTGTCAATTACATGCATAGTCGAGCATCTTTTCGTGACAAAATATCTTGTTTAAAACGGGAACGTTTTTTATCCAAAAATTAAAAGAGCGCCCCCTATCTCGAAGAAGTTAACCTCTTATAAGATATGTACATATCTATAGATAACAGTCAGTTATTCATTTATTATTACCTCATCAGTCTCATTCTGAACGTCGTTGACCTCATAAATCTTCACAAACCCTAACCTAAGTGATGATTCAGCGATACACAAATTGGCTTACCTTTTTATTTATTAACTAACTAAATAACCACACAGAAATACATAAACACACACACAGTATAGATTATTGATTACTATCATAATGCAATGAAATACAGTCCCTAGTGGACTAACCCAGTATGACGGCTTGTTACACAATGGAAAAGGGGGTAGGGACAGAAAGCGCGGGAAAGACAAAGAGAGTGGGCTTATCCTAACAACATTTGGAAACTATGCTCACCGTAAATATGAATATTTAGCACCCTAACAACCGCTCATTCGGATTTAGAAATGCAACATATATTTATGCGTGTCTTTCTCTCTCGTCTCTCTGTTGAAACCACACGTCTGTCTATTGCGAGTAGTTCGAGGGATGCAAGACACAATGTTCTTTGTAGTTGTAGGCTTATTTTGTTTTGGATTGTTCGTTAGGATGGATGCATCAGATGTACCACACGGTGGTGAGAGAGAAATGTTATTTCCCTCTCGTCTTCGGTCGAGTTTCCTAGACTACAGCACTTAAACAGCTGCAGACTGTGACTGTTCCGGTGTAGTCTTCATCTTCTTCACTCATCGAGAGTTTCAGAGGGTCTTACCATTTTCTGGTCTTGTAGTTTTAAACCATTTGTTACGTATTCAGCTCGCGCTGCACGTAGACTGGTCTCAATGGTTGATTATTCAGTGTACAGCTAGGACCACTTTACACACCGGCAGCAACCAAGCATGTTTTGGTCTAATGTAAATTTGGTTAAGAGTCCTTTTTTAAGCTTGGGTAAAAAGGGGACGTTCCATCAAATTGACACGAAGTCTGTGCTCACATGGGTGTGGTTACTGACTTGGCAAAAATTTATATAAAAAACAATTATCTAATTTAGAAGTCTAAAATCACTTTTTTAGCTTCACAAAAGTATTCTTATACTTAGTCATTTATTTCATACAACAGTCTCATGCAAACTAGAATGTGTACATCTTCAGAGTTACAGTTATCTTGTTTTACCATCCTTAAAGATGAACTTCTTGTGAATCCAACCACGGTGTCAGATTTTTTAAAATGCTTTACGGCGAAAGCATACCTTATGATTATTTGAGAACATAGCCCAGCAGACAAATCATTACAAACAGTAGCCAGCCAAGTGGAAGAGTTACACAAGACAGAAATAGAGATAAAATGAATCCCTTACCTTTGATGATCTTCATATGGTTGCACTCAGAAGACATTCATTTACTCAATAAATGTTCCTTTTGTTCGATAAAGTCGCTTTAGATCCAAAACACGTTTTCTTCAGTAATCCACAGGCTCAAACGCAGTCAAAACAGACAGACAAAAAAATCCAAATTGTATCCGTAAAATTCATAGAAACATCTCAAATGATGTTTATATTCAAATCTCAGGTTGTTTTTAGCCTAAATTATCTATAATATGTCAACTGGACAATAACGTTGTCAATATAAAAGGTAAACAAGAAAGGCACTCTCTCGGGATTGCGCATGAAAAAGCTCTGTGACACATGAGTGTCCACTCATTCAGCCTTGTCTTACTCCCTCATTCATCAGAATGCTTGCCTGAAACAATTTCTAAAGACTGTTGACATTTAGTGGAAGGCATAGGAACTGCAATTTGAGTCCTAAGTCAATGGATACTGTAATGGCATTGAATAGAAAACTACAAAACCCCCAAAAACTACTTCCTGAATGGATTTTTCTCAGGTTTTCGCCTGCCAAATCAGTTCTGTTATTTAAACTCAGACACTATTTTAACAGTTTTGGAAACTTTAAAGTGTTTTCTACCAGTTATATGCATATCATATCTTCTGGGCCCGAATAGCAGGCTATTTAGTTTGGGCATGCTTTTCATCCAAAATTCCGAATGCTGCCCCCTACCCTAGAGAAGTTAATCCCTGAGTAAAACGGAATGTCCTGATCGTTTTCAAACCTGTTGAATATATTCTGGCTCAAATCAGCCATTATTGACCAAATGTGAACAGTGCTCAGTGCAGATGCGAGGCATGTCCCACCGTCAGCCAAAACTATAGTTTGTTAACAAGAAATTTGTGGAGTAGTTGAAAAAACAGTTTTAATGACTACAACCTAAGTGTATGTAAACTTCTGACTTCAACTGTATATATACATACATAAACATTCATACATATACACATATATACATATATACACATACATATACACGTACATATACACATTTCTTTAGAATATATACCTTTATTGTTCCCTGCAAACCCTACCACACTTCCCCCAAACGGAGAAAACAAATAAACAATAACACTTTAGCTTCTATCTTCAGTTTATACATATTATACACATTTTACAGACACAATCTATTTTACAATAGTTATTTTTTGTTTGTTTTTAGTCCTTCCTCTATTTCTGATGTTCACCCAGTTTGATTTCCATTTGAAATTTGCTAAAAATGCTATTTCACAACATTTCTGAACCTATATACATTTTACAAACCCCGTATGTTTTACAATGGTTATCTTGTTGTTATTAGTCCCACCCTTCGGCTCCATTCAACCCCTCCCATCTATCTCTTAACACAATCCAATTTGGATTTCCATTGGCCATACATTTTTCAACTGTGCTGTGATGCTTCACAAAAGTACTGAACCCCTCTATTCTCATAGCTTCTATAGATTGTAAATTAAAGATAAACATTTTTGCTAAAATAATTATTATATTATTGATTGATTGACTATGGCTTTTCAAATCACCCAGTATTGCTATCTGCAGCATTAGTTCTAGGTAAATGTTGCAATTCTTCAGCCATTCCTGGACTTGTGACCAAAAACGAGCTACATATGGACAGTACCAAAATAAATGATCTAATGACTCTGCCTCCTCACAGCAAAATCTGCAGAGCTGGGAAGATTGTATCCCCCATATATATAACAGGGTTTTGGTTGCAAGAATGTTGTATAATCATTTAAATAATCTGGAATCTGGCGTTGTTTTGCATGTCAATTCATAATCTACAGTGCCTTGCGAAAGTATTCGGCCCCCTTGAACTTTGCGACCTTTTGCCACATTTCAGGCTTCAAACATAAAGATATAAAACTGTATTTTTTTGTGAAGAATCAACAACAAGTGGGACACAATTATGAAGTGGAACGACATTTATTGGATATTTCAAACTTTTTTAACAAATCAAAAACGGAAAAATTGGGCGTGCAAAATTATTCTGAAAGTGAGCAGTTGTAATCTGAATAAAGGGAAAAAGACCATTCTTGAACATGGGGTGAGACATTCTTACTAATTTGCTGGAGAACCATTTCGGATTTAAGAATTTTTTTTGTATGACTGATGCCTTTAGTGAGAGGTCTAATGCTTTAATATTTCATCATTTCTGCCCTCTGAATTCATATTCGGTATGTATAGGCCCTTTTAATTTTGTATGACTTGCCATTCCAAATAACATTTTATATTTTTTGTTGATATAATTTAAAAAGCAGGGCACTAGGTGTAGGCGAAACCATAAGCAAATTGGTCAACTGTGATATGACTAAAGAGTTAAGACTAAAGAGTTTTCCTTTCCATGGTAGCAAGATCTTATCTATATGTTTGCTAACTTTCTATAAAAATGTATTGGAGTGAGATAATTTCTTTTTTTCGGGATTTGTATACCGAGTATGTCTTTAATATATATATATATTTCACCTTTATTTAACCAGGTAAACTAGTTGAGAACAGGTTCTCATTTACAAATGCGACCTGGCCAAGATAAAGCAAAGCAGTGCGACAGAAACAACAACACAGAGTTACACATGGAATAAACAAGCATACAGTCAATAACAGAATAGAAAAAAAGTCTATGTACAGTATGTGCAAATGGCATGAGGAGGTAAAGCAATAAATAGGCCATAGTAGCAAAGTAATTGCAATTTAGTAGATTAACACTCGAGTGATAGATGAGCAGATGATGATGAGCAGATGATGGTGTGTAAGTAGTGATACTGGTGTGCAAAAGAGCAGCAAAGTAAATAAAAACAATATGAAGATGAGGTAGGTAGATTGGGTGGGCTATTTACAGATGGACTATGTACAGCTGCAGCGATCGGTTAGCTGCTCAGATAGCTGATGTTTAAAGTTAGTGAGGGAAATGTAAGTCTCCAGCTTCAGCAATTTCTGCAATTCGTTCCAGTCACTGGCAGCAAAGAACTGGCGGACAAAGGAGGTGTTGGCTTTGGGGATGACCAGTGAGATATACCTGCAGGAACGCATGCTAGGATGGGTGTTGTTATCGTGACCAGTAAGCTGAGAAAAGGCGGAGCTTTACCTAGCATGACCTAGAGCCAGTGGGTCTGGCGACGAATATGTAGCGAGGGCCAGCCGACTAGAGCATACAGATCACAGTGGTGGGTGGTATAAGGCGCTTTGGTAACAAAACGGATGGCACTGTGATAGACTACATCCAGTTTGCTGAGTAGAGTATTGGAAGCTATTTTGTAGATGACATCGCCAAAGTCGAGGATCGGTAGGATACTCAGTTTTACTAGGGCAAGTTTGGTGGTGTGAGTGAAGGAGGCTTTGTTGCGAAATAGAAAGCTTTCTAGATTTGAGTTTGGATCGGAGATGTTTGATATGAGTCTGGAAGGAGAGTTTACAGTCTAGCCAGACACCTAGATATTTGTAGTTGTCCACGTATTTTAGGTCAGAAGAGTAGTGATGCGGGCGGGTGCGGGCAGCGAACGGTTGAAAAGCATGCATTTGGTTTTGCTAGCGTTTAAAAGCAGTTGGAGGCCACGGAAGGAGTTTTGTATGGCATTGAAGCTTGTTTGGAGGTTAGTTAACAGAGTGTCCAAAGAAGGGCCAGATGTATACAGAATGGTGTCGTCTGCGTAGAGGTTGATCAGGGAATCACCCACAGCAAGAGCAACATTGTTGATATTTACAGAGAAAAGAGTCGGCCCGAGAATTTAACCCTGTGGTACCCCCATAGAGACTGCCAGAGGTCCGGACAACAGGCTCTCCGATTTGACACACTGAACCCTGTCTGCGAATTAGTTGGTGAACCAGGCGATGCAGTCATTTGAGAAACCAAGGCTATTGAATCTGGTGATAAGAATACGGTGATTGACAGAGTCGAAAGCCTTGGCCAGGTCGATGAAGACAGCTGCATAGTAGTGTCTTTTATCGATGGCGGTTATAATATCGTTTAGTACCTTGAGCGTGGCTTAGGTGCACCCATGACCAGCTCGGAAACCGGATTGCACACAGCATAGAAGGTACGGTGGGATTTGAAATGGTCAGTGATCTGTTAATTAACTTTGCTTTCAAAGACTTTAGAAATGCAGGGCAGGATGGATAAAGGTCTATAACAGTTTGGGTCTAGAGTGTCACCCCCTTTGAAGAGGGGGATGACCGCGGCAGCTTTCCAATCTTTAGGGTCTATGTCCCCGTCAGGCCATTTTATTGGTAAATTACATGGTAATGTAAAAGTAGATTTTTTTTGTGATCCAATACGTAATATAGTACACTAATCATTATTTGGTTTTAATCCAGATGTCACGCCTTGGTCATTGTATTTTGTGTTTTTGTTATATGTTTGGGTAGGCCAGGGTGTGACATGGGTTTATATGTTGTATTCGTATTGGGGTTTGTATTATTTGGGATCGCGGCTGATTAGGGGTGTTAGGCTTGGCTGCCTGAGGCGATTCTCAATCAGAGTCAGGTGCTTGTTGTTGTCTCTGATTGGGAACCGTATTTAGGCAGCCTGACTTTCGCTTTGTATTTTGTGGGTGTTTGTTTCTGTCTCTGTGTTGTAGTCACCAGATAGGCTGTAATTAGTTTCACGTTCCGTTCTGTTGTTTTTGTATTTAGTTCAGTTATTTCATGTACCGCGATACTTTCATTAAAGTCATGAGTAACCTACACGCTGCATTTCGGTCTGACTCTCTTCATTCAACAGACGAACGCCGTTACACCAGATAGGTTAAATAAAGTTTCTAGATCCTCTATGAGGCTGTGGAGGAATTCTAATTGTGATTTTAAAAGAAAACATAAATCATCAGTTTTACAATGACACCTTTGTTTTTAAGCCACTGATTTCTAATCCTTTAATATTATTGCTGGATCTAATTTTAACAGCTAACATTTCGATGGCAATAATAAATAGATATGCCATTAGTGGACAACCTTGTTTTACTCCTCTTGACAGTTTAAAACTTTCATTATTTACTATTTTACACTTGGGTTACTATACCCATACCCATTTTATAAGAGATTCTCCAAAATTGGAGAATATTTCATAGTATTCTATTGTTTCCAGTACTTGTCTTGTATTATCTCCAATGTATCGTCCATGTAAAAACCTGATTAGGATGAAATCTGATTAGGATGAATAATATCTGACAATACCTTTTTAATTCTATGCACCAAGCATTTAGCTAGAATTTTTGCATTACAACACTGAAGTGCCTCCAATTGTTGAAATGGACTGGATCTTTATATATAGCACTTTGATCCTGTTTCAGTAATAATGAAATCAGACCTTTTTGTTGCGTGTCCGATAATCTACCATTTATATAGGAGTTGTTAAAACATGCTAATAATGGTCCTCTGAGTATATCAAAACAAGTTTGGTATACTTCCACTGGTATGCCATCCAGCCCTGGAGTTTTCCCAGCCTTAAAGGCTTTAATTGAATCAAGAAGTTCCTCCTCTGTAATTTGGCCTTCACATGTCTTTCTGTACAGATGTTATTAATTGGAAAAAATCCATAAAATTAGCTTCGGTTAGTGGATGTAGGAGACTGAAACGAAAACATATTTTTAAAGTACTTTACTTCCTCTTTCAAAATATAATTTGGTGAATGATGCGTGACTCCATCATCAGTAACAAGTTTCCCCCAAAAATCTTTGGTAGCATTTCTATATTGAAGATTGAAAAATTATTTTGTGCATTTTTCTCCATAATCCGCTTTATTTTTACACGGGATCTTTCTTGAATAAGTTCCTCCATTTATTTTTGTTTTTCCTCTAACTTATTCTGTGCCTCTATTTCACAGTTTTTATGACTCTCTAACTGTACTGTTAGTCCTTCAATTTCCTTTGTTAATATGGACTCTTTTGATCTAAATTGCTTTTGTTTTATTGATGTGTACTGAATTGCATGGCCTCTAAAAGCACACTTAAAAGTGTCCCATACAATAAGGGGATCTGCTGTACCTATGTTATGTCGGAAAAAGTCAGTTATAAATGATTCTGTCCTAGTTATAAACAAGTTATCATCCAGTAGGCTTTGATAAAATGTCCAATATCCTCGCCCACGTAGAAATTCTGTAAGAGTAATATATATGCCAATTATGTAATGATCCGACTGCATTCTGTCCCCTTTCAACACTTTTAAAAAACTTTTGGTGCCAGAGAGAATGACGTGTGTAGTTTTATTAGACACGTTTAAAAGATTGACATCAATCTTTTAAACTTGACTAATAAAATTGAAACATTTTGTTGGTGAGTGAGCATTGCGCTGGTTCCTGTCCACGAGATGGTAATCAAACATTTTTAAAGAAGTAAATCAGTCAATCAATCAATCAAATGTATTGATAAAGCCCTTCTTACATCAGCTGATTTCACAAAGTGCTGTACAGAAACCCAGCCTAAAACCCCAAACAGCAAGCAATGCAGGTGTAGAAGCACATTGGCTAGGAAAAACTCCCTAGAAAGGCCAGAACCTAGGAAGAAACCTAGAGAGGAACCAGGCTATGAAGGGTGGCCAGTCCTCTTCTGGCTGTGCCGGGTGAAGATTATAACAGAACATGGCCAAGATGATCAAATGTTAATAGATGACCAGCAGGGTCAAATAATAATAATCACAGTGGTTGTCGAGGGTGCAACAGGTCAGCACCTCAGGAGTAAATGTCAGAGCATCTCTACCGCTCCTGCTGTCTCTAGAGAGTTAAAAACAGCAGGTCTGGGACAGGTACCACGTCCGGTGAACAGGTCAGGGTTCCATAGCCGCAGGCAGAACAGTTGAAACTTGAGCAGCAGCATGGTCAGGTGTACTGGGGACAGCAAGGAGTCATCAGGCCAGATAGTCCTGAGGCATGGTCCTAGGGCTCAGGTCCTCCGAGAGAAATAAAGAAAGAGAGAGAGAGAAAGAAAGAGAAAAAGGGAGAAAGAGAGAGAGAATTAGAGAGAGCATACTTACATTCACACAGGACACCGGATAAAACAGGATAAATACTCCAGATATAACAGTCTGACCCTAATCCCCGACACATAAACTACTACAGCATAAATGTTGGAGGCTAAAACAGGAGGGGTCGGGAGACAGTGTGTCCCCCGTCTGACGATACCTCCAGTCAGGGCCAAACAGGCAGGCTATAACCCCACCCACTTTGCCAAAGCACAGCCCCCACACCACTAGAGAGATATCTTCAACCACCAACTTACCATCCTGATACAAGGCAGAGTATAAGCTGTTTTCTTGTTCTCTGGATTAGGATCAAATTAGGATCAAATACTAAAGTAGGTTGATACGTTTTTGGAATTTCTAAAGTGTGTGTGTATATTCGTGGTTAATTCCTTTTTTAATTAGACAACGTGAAAACGGACAGTGGGGTTATACATTGAGTGTACAAAACATTAATAACACCTGCTCTTTCCATGCCAAAGACTGACCAGGTGAAATCTATGATTCATTATTGATGTCACTTGTTAAATCCCCCTCAATCAGAGTAGATGAAGGGGAGGAGAGGTTAAAGGAGGATTTTTAAGCTTTAAGACAATTGAGACATGGATTGTGTATACAGTATGTGCCATTCATAGGTTGTATGAGCAAGACAAAATATTGAAGAGCCTTTGAACAGGGTATTTCAGTAAAGAAAACATTTTTTATAGAAGAATATAAAATTACGTTTGACAACCCTCTTGGTAAGCTTTTAAATGTTGACCTTTTCCGGTGATGAAGACATGGATGTCTCATGGTATGTATGTAAAATGGGTCAACATGTAGCCCCCATATCTCCTGAATGTCTTGGCATTCAGGTCGAAAAAGTCTCTTTCTGACCCCTTCTCCCATGGACAAACATGTATGGAAAGTTTTGCTTAAATCAATATCGATGCTGTCAAAAAGGGATTGAATCAAATGTATTTACCTTAACTGTTCTTAACTGTCCAAATACTACATTGCAAGTTCAAAACTTTGTTGTACATTTGTAGTTAAAATAATGCTATGTTTTGTGCATATACCTGTATGCATATTTTTTTCTGCCCAAAATGTAGTGGTTTAATTTGTGGTTTTGGTATATCCCAGGTTGATGATATCCTTCACTACGGACAAATCCATCTACACGTGGACAGGGTACATGTATGCAGTGCTGCTTATCCTGGTGGCCATCTTTCAGTCTCTGTTCCTGCAGCAATACTTCCAACGCTGCTTCGTCCTGGGGATGAAAGTCAAAACAGCCATCATGGCTGCTGTGTACAAGAAGGTACGTGTTACTGTCTTGCACTTGTGTTCCTTGAGGATCGGGGTTCAACCCCCCTGGCTTCCTTGATCTAACAGTGACGGAGATGTGACAGAGATTTTGTATTTGTATTCATTACGGATCTCCATTAGCTGCTGCCAAGGCAAGTAGTAATGCAGTCAATCTCTTCTCTACATTGAGAAGTATTGATGTTATTGATGTGAGCTCTTATTGTTATTGATGTTAGCTCCCCATATATATTTAAGGGCCAGAGATTGGAAAGATACAGAACAGAGATACAACTATTTTGTACCATCTCATATAGGATCTTAACAATCTGCTGTAAGTCGCTCTGGATAAGAGCGTCTGCTAAATGACTTAAATGTATGACTTAAATGCTGTTATCTATGCATTCCAATATACTGGCTTTCTCTCTAAAACTATCAATGAGTTGATGAGTGCTTATGGGTGCTTATGGGATAGGATGGGAGGGAGTGTGGGATTATGTGTGTGATCTAGCCTGCTCAAAGACGTGTTATTTCTCTTTAGTAACCCTTCGTTCAACTCTCCCCCTCCATCCTGCTCTCTATCCTCTTCCATTTCTATCTCCTTCCCCCCTCTCTCCTCTTTCGCTCTCTCCTCCCTCTCCTCCACTCTAACTTATTTCCCCTCATCCCTCTCTCTCCCCTCTTTCCACATTTTCCTTCACTCCTCCCCTCTCTCCCCCAGGCTCTGGTCGTATCGAACGACGCCCGCAAGGAGTCGACGGTCGGGGAGACGGTGAACCTGATGTCAGCCGACGCTCATCGATTCAACGATGTCGTTAACTTCATCCACCTGCTGTGGTCGTGCCCACTGCAGATAGTGCTCGCTATCGCCTTCCTATGGATAGAGCTTGGGCCTGCTGTACTGGCTGGATTGGCTGTCATGGTCCTCATGGTGCCCATCAATGGTCTGCTGGCCAACATGTCCAAGAACGTTCAGGTTAGGAAGGGGGAGAGGGGGATGAGAGGGTGGAAAAAGGGGAGGGAGAAGGTTGGGAAGAGGGAGGTAGATCCTCATAGTTCATAGTTCACGTGCATGGTGGCCATCAATGTTCTGGAGGAGGAATAACAAGAGTGAGGGGAGGATGGGGGAGGGAGAGGCTGATGTGTTGGACTGGAAGTCTCAGGAGTCTCTGGAGTATGAGTTCGGGACAGACCAGCCCCTGGAATTTGCTACAATATTATCATACTTGAATTGCTCTCCACTGTGCTAAATCTAAATGGCGAAGCTTCAACAACATGTATTCTACATTACCTTATCTGTTTCTGGGGTTATTGGGCGTATGCGTTAATGAACTGTCATCAACAGCAGTTAGTGCAAAACCTTCTTACCTCACGTTCCCATTTCTATCTGTGTCTCTATTTTCAGATTGAGAACATGAGGTACAAAGACAAACGGATGAAAATCGTGAACGAGATGCTGAATGGCATCAAGGTATTAGCTTGAATAATAATAAGGTTCAATATACCTAATTAAAAGTATGCTAGCGCAATGGTGTGTGCTTGTCCTACTTCATATCTACAGTTTCCTTCGTCCCAGCGCTAAACAGTGCATTTGACTATATATCTTAGAGATATTCTGTCAACAGTACATTATTAAGAGTACTTGAGGTAGAGGCCAATCTAAAGGCCAATCTCTCCTCCCACTTTCCAGATCCTGAAGCTATATGCATGGGAACCATCATTCCAGAACCAGGTGATGGGGATCAGAGAACAAGAGCTGGTGGTCATGAGGAAGTTTGCCTACCTCTCCTCAGTCTCCACCTTCGTCTTCTCCTGCGCCCCCGCCCTGGTGAGTACTGAGATAAATGGAGAGAGAGAGAGAGACATACACACACACACACACACACACACACACACACACACACACACACACACACACACACACACACACACACACACACACACACACACACACACACACACACACACACACACACACACACACACACACACACACACACACACACACACACACACAC
Source organism: Oncorhynchus gorbuscha (assembly GCF_021184085.1). Taxonomy (NCBI): domain Eukaryota; kingdom Metazoa; phylum Chordata; class Actinopteri; order Salmoniformes; family Salmonidae; genus Oncorhynchus; species Oncorhynchus gorbuscha. The sequence continues at coordinate 28,620,553 of NC_060180.1, forward strand.
TAACCCATGTATGTCTCCAGGTCTCCTTGGCAACCTTTGCAGTGTTTGTAGCAGTGGACTCAGAGAACGTTCTGGATGCAGGGAAAGCCTTCACCTCCATCTCTCTTTTCAACATCCTGCGCTTCCCTCTGGCCTTCCTGCCCATGCTCATAGCTGCAATGGTGCAGGTAGGACAGCACACACGCACGCACGCACACACACACACACACACATACGTCCACACACATGCACACACATCTTACATTTTTATTCAAGTCTAAATGGCTTGTTTTTAGTTAATTTCGCTTACCCCAAAAATGCATTTACTTCAAGATAAATTGTATTGTATGAAGATATTCTGACTTGTATCAAAACATTTTTTGGTTCAAATAAGTAAAATTATATACAAGTGCAGGAATATATATTAGCTTGGTAAAACACACACACTCCCTAAATACACCTGTATGTTTGTCCCTCCAGACCAGTGTTTCTAAGAAGCGTCTGGAAAAGTTCCTGGGAGGAGACGACCTGGACACCAACATCGTGCGTCACGACCCCAGCTTCAGTAGGTCAAGGGTCAAATGTCACACACTTTGAGCGAATGGAATGGCATCAGACACATGGAAACCATGTTTGTTGAAGTATTTGATCCCATCCCACCGACACCGCTCCAGCCGTTAACATGAGCTCGTCCTCCACAATTAAGATACCACCAACCTCCTGTGCCTCAAACGTGTGTCTATGTCTGTTCCCAGACACAGCTGTGAGTGTCTGTAATGGAACCTTCGCTTGGGAGAAACACGCTGAACCTGTTCTCAAAAAGTGAGTTTCTCTCCTCTATGGGAGCGTGTCTGTTTTAACAGAGAAGTCATATCAAATAAAAGTTTATTGTCATATCCACTGGATACAGCGAGGTGTACACAGTACAATGAATTGCTCACTTTCAGTTGAACCTCTCCTGTCAGTACAGCAGCAATTAGAAGTATAAAAAAAGCATTAAATAAATACTCAGATATGCATTGAGAGGTGTGGCTTTTGCAATCATCACCTCTGCTTTGTTAAACGTGTTGTGTGTGTGTGTGTGTGTGTGTGTGTGTGTGTGTGTGTGTGTGTGTGTGTGTGTGTGTGTGTGTGTGTGTGTGTGTGTGTGTGTGTGTGTGTGTGTGTGTGTGTGTGTGTGTGTGTGTGTGTCAGTGTGACATTGGAAATTAAGCCCGGCAAGCTGGTAGCAGTGGTGGGAGTGGTGGGTTCTGGGAAATCGTCTCTGATATCAGCAATGCTGGGAGAGATGCACAGCTCAAAGGGCTTCATCAATGTACAGGTAACACACACACACGCACGTCATGCAGGTAATAATAATCATAGTATTTACTGCTTTTATCCTCACATTAAATACTCAAATTTCTCAGTATGACCTATTTAAAAAAATAATGATTGATATGACAATAAATGACCAGTGAAATGTATTGTTTTTAACATGGTCAGCCATAGTAGTATGGCTTCCCTGGTTCAAATTAGGGTTAAGCTCCTTGCTCAAGGGCAACAACGACAGATTTGTCACCTTGTCGGCTCAGTCATTTCAAACTCGCGACCCTTCGGTTACCGACTCATTGCTCTAACTGCTAGGCTACCTGCCTTTGGTTAGATACAGTGCTTGACGAAACTCACAACTCTGGTCCAAGGTGACGATCTGCAGCCTCACAGTTAACCTTTCCAATGTAAGAACGCTGGAAAAAAGTGTGATTGTGCACGCTGCAGGTCGATGGAACCGTTTGCCAGTGATGTGAATTGAATTGGCTGCATCTCCTTGTTTGGATAGTGAAGCTTACATTGTAAACGTGTCTCTATACTCCAGCCCTTTGGAATTGAGATCAAAATGTTTTATATGAGGCCACAGTACAGAATGTCACCTTTTATTTGAGGGCACGTTCATACATATCTGTTTAACCGTTTAGAAATGAAAGCTCCTTATGTATCTACTCCGCCAAATTCACTTATAGTGTATTAAAGTAATCAAACGTTTATTATTTGGTCCCATATTCCTGGCACGCAATGACTATATCAGGCTTGTGACTCTGCAAAGTTGTTGGATGCATTTGTAGTTGGATTTAGTTGTTTGGGGTTAAGTTCTGCCCAATAGGAACTGAATGGTGAATGACGACTGCAGTCCTTTTCTTTCTAAGTGATTAGATGTTTCTGAATAATTCTAAATGATTCCGATATGCCACGATTAAGAAAAATTCCATGATTAACAGTGAGTGAGAAATCAAATCAAATCAAATAAATTTTTATTTGTCACATACACATGGTTAGCAGATGTTAATGCGAGTGTAGCGAAATGCTTGTGCTTCTAGTTCCGACAATGCAGTGATAACCAACAAGTAATCTAACTAACAATCTAAAGTTACAGAGGCTACAAAAACAAAACATGCTAACATCTCACCATTCCTAATAACAGGGGAGGTTAGCATTTTTTGGGGGGGGAATTCACACTCATATACAGTGCCTTGCGAAAGTATTCGGCCCCCTTGAACTTTGCGACCTTTTTCCACATTTCAGGCTTCAAACATAAAGATATAAAACTGTATTTTTTTGTGAAGAATCAACAACAAGTGGGACACAATCATGAAGTGGAAAGACATTTATTGGATATTTCAAACTTTTTTAACAAATCAAAAACTGAAAATTTGGGCGTGCAAAATTATTCAGCCCCCTTAAGTTAATACTTTGTAGCGCCACCTTTTGCTGCGATTACTTCACAGAAGCTGGACAAAAATGATGTCCAATTTAAATTAAAAAGGGGTATGTCTGACAGTTTTGCTCCTTGTGATATTTGAATAAAACATTGGTGATGTACGTAAGGCTACTTACTGTGTGCGCCCCGCTGGCGAAGTCAATGCTATAACCAATTGTGTCACAGCTAACACCAGCTTGTGGTCAGTCTTAAATATCCCTAGTTGTGCTCACCGAATTTGGCCTATTGGTACACGTTTTTAAGGAAACACGTCAAATATTTCCATCCCTTAAATTAAATTGCAAAACTGATCTGCATTTGACACTACCGCCTCCTTACCGCCAGCCGAAAATAGAGCCCTATAAGTGAATTTGTCCAAATACTTTACTGTTATATATTCTCTACTGTTGCCTGACATTTTATTTCAAATTCAAAATGCTGGAGTATAGAGCCAAATTGAAAAATGCAGCTTTACTGTCAAAATACATATGGAGGAGAAAGTAAATGTCATTGCTAAAACTCTCTCTCCTCTTGCACTCTCTCCCCTCCCTCTCTTCCCACCCACTCCCTTTCTATCTCCTCCTTCTGCACTCACTCCCCTCCCTCTTTTCCTACCCACTCCCTCTCTCTGTCTCCCCTTCCATCTCTGCTCTCTCCAGGGGTCGGTAGCCTTCGTGCCCCAACAGGCCTGGATCCAGAATGCCACTCTCAGGGACAACATCCTGTTTGGCTACCCACTGGAGGACTCTCGTTTCCAGGCTACGCTGGAGGCCTGCGCTCTGGGGCCCGACCTGGAGCTGCTGCCTGGGGGAGACCAGACTGAGATCGGGGAGAAGGTGAGAGATGACTGGATGGTCTGGAGGTGGTTAGGGGAGAGGGGCTGGTGCTAAGGAGAATGCACTGAGATTGAGTCTGCATCCCAAATGAATCATAGTCCGTCAGTAGGTACACTAAAAACAACAAATCCACGTGCCAGTGATGATGGACCACGTTTTTGATGGACCCTGTTTTTCCATCAACACAGCTCATTTAAATGCAAAAATTATGTTCTATCTCTATCGATAACAGCGTCTCTCATGTCCAGCTAATGACCATGGTGGGGTAAAACTCAAGAAGTAAAATGTACAGCTAATTTAAATGCCAATGCCATAGAGATTCAACTATGTTTTCTCTCTATAGCTAATGCCGTCTCTCGTGTCCAGGTAATGACCTACGTATGTCCCCGTTTCCCTTCCCTCTCCTCCGCCCTCTTCTCCTCCCTTCCCCTCTCCTTTCCTCCCCCAGGGTATAAACCTGTCCGGGGGTCAGAAGCAGCGTGTGAGCCTGGCCAGGGCGGCCTACAGCCAGGCTGACGTTTACCTGCTGGATGACCCTCTCTCAGCTGTAGACTCTCATGTGGGCAAGCATCTGTTTGAGGAGGTGGTGGGACCTAAAGGCATACTCAAAGATAAGGTGAGTAGAATGGCTAACCAATTAAATTGGCTAAATTAGATCAATAGACAGACAGATGAATGAATGGATGGACGGAGAGATGTCCTATCTCTCTGATCCCTCCGTGGACTTGTGACCCATGGAGTACAGTTTTTCTCCTCTCCTCCCATTTCTCCTGCCCAACATCCTCTCATCTCCTCCCTCTTCTTTTCCTCCTCCTTCTCTTCCTTATCCTCCTCCTCTCTTACTCTTTCTCCATCTGTAGACCCGTATCTTGGTGACCCATGGAGTGAGTTTCCTGCCCTACGTGGACGAGATCGTTGTACTGAAAGAGGGATGTGTTTCTGAGGTCGGGTCATACCAAAGTCTCAAGGACAGCAAGGGGGCTTTCTCTGAGTTCCTGGACACCTATGCTAAAGACGAGGGCAAGAAACACACTGGTGAGTGTGTGTGTATCACTGGCTTTGTGTTTGTGTTTGTGTAATGGCAGTGTGTGTGTGTGTGTATAACTGGTTGTGTGTGTGTGTGTTTATCAACAGACCCAACCTCTGATGGTGAGGAGGTGGGGCTAGTCCCTGATTTACAGGATCCTCAGGCCGACACCCCTCCTGAAGACATCGTCTCAATGACCCTGAGGAGAGAGAGCAGCATCCGACGCAGCCAACGCAATGGAAGGTATGAGAGAGAGAGAGAGCGAAAGAGGGAGAAAGCGTCTGAAATGACTCTTTAGTTCAGAGCCAGATCCCTGGATGGTTAAAGGGTGGACAAAAAAGCAGCACTTCACAGCCATTTTTAATAAAAGGGCTCTGGAGAGGCGAAGGTCAAGTCATGCGTCCTCTGAAACATGACACCCCAAAACTTACTTCTTAACAACCACCCGCACCAACGTGTTGGAGGAAACGCAGCTCAACTGTAAGTCGCTCTGGATAAGAGCGTCTGCTAAATGACTTAAATGTAAATGTAAACTGACGATCGAAGTCAGACTGCAGGTACCCGGCTAGCCACAAGGAGTCGCTAGAGCATGATGAGACAAGTAAAGCTTCCCCAGCCAAACTCTTCCCTAGCCCGGATGATGCTGGGACAATTGTGCACCGCCCAATGGGACACAGCCTGGGATCAATCCCGGGTCTGTAGCGACGCCTAAAGCACTGCGATGCAGTTCCTTAGACCACTGTGCTACTCGGGAGGCCTGTTGGTTATTTTTTTTAAAGAAAAAACATATGCCTCTCTGCATCTACCGTATGTAAAAATCTGGGTAAAAGATGGAAAGGAATGCATGTCTTATTCAGTACATGTAGTAATTGCTTGCTTTCTAATGTCAAAAAAACTAAAAGACGGACAAGCTACTATAACATAATTGATAGCCTGAAATGGATTCAAGCAAGTTATTGCTATAGTTTTTTGTATGAATATTAGCATTTACAGTACATACAACACAATCAAACTAATCAAACAACAAAACACACCTCATGCAAACATGATACGTTGTTCTCTCTCATCCTGGTCCAAGTAATTTGACTCATAAAGGTACATTTCTACACTTTCCTTTATTTTCTTTGCATATCACATTTTCATCCTAACAATAAATCAAACTAAGAATATTGCATATATGGGCGGGCTGCAAAAAAAATTCAATAAAAAAAAAAAAAATAGTTACTTAAAATTATGAATAATTATAAAGTTGCTCATTATTTACTGTACATGATTTTTATGAATGATATATTATTGATTTGTATAATGAATTTGTATCGATACACATGATTGGCGCCGGAGGAGATGGCTGCTGTTTTAGGGCTCCTAAAACATCATGTACAGTAAATAATGAGCAACTTTATAATTATTCATAATTTTAAGTAACTATTTATATTTTTTTTGTTTTTGAATTTTTTTTTGCAGCCCGCCCATATATACAATATTCTTATTTTGATTTATTGTTAGGATGAAAATGCGATTACTCCCCTCGTACTGGACAAAGATGTTTTATTTAACGAGTTGGACACAAAGGATTTACTTCAGAGATATAGGTGTCAGAGATATAGGTGTCGTAGGTTGGGATTCCTTGTAAGAATCCGAAGGCGAGTGAGTAACCTGCCTCTACCATCAGTCCTGTTTGCCAACGTGCAATCATTGGATAATAAACTGGATGAGCTCCGATCAAGACTATACTACCAATGGGACATTAAAAACTGTAATATCTTATGTTTCACCGAGTCGTGGCTGAACGACGACAGGGATAACAAACAGCTGGCTGGATTTTCAGAGCATCTTCAAGATAGAATAGTTGCCTCCGGTAAGACAAGGGGTGGTGGTCTGTGTATATTTGTCAATAACAGCTGGTGCACAAAATGTAATATTAATGAAGTCTCAAGGTTTTTCTCGCCCGAGGTAGAGTATCTAATGATAAGCTGTAGACCACGCTATTTAGCAAGAGAGTTTTCATCTCTATTTTTTGTAGCTGTCTATTTACCGCCACAAACCACTGTTGGCACGAAGACAGTACTCAACGAGCTGTTCTAGACCATAAGCAAACAAGAAAATGCTCATCCAGAGGCGGTGCTCCTAGTGGCCGTGGACTTGCAGGGAAACTTAAATCCGTTTGACCTAATCTCTACCAGCTTTCTACCAGCATGTTACATGAGCAACCAGAGGAAAGAAAACTCTAGACCACCTTTACTCCATACAGTGCGCTTCATTTGGCAAATCTGACCATAACTCTATCCTCCTGATTCCTGATTACAAGCAAAAACTAAAGCAGGAAGTACTACTGACTCGCTCAATATGGAAATGGTCAGATAACACAGACACTAAGCTACATACACTAAGCTACAGGACTAGCACAGACTGGAATATGTTCTGGGATTCTTCCGATTGCATTGTGGAGTACACCACATCAGTCATTGGCTTCATCAATAAGTGCATCGATGACGTCGTCCCCACAGTGACCGTACATACCCCAACCAGAAACCATGGACAACAAGGCAGCATCTGCACTAAGCTAAAGGGTAGAGCTGCCGCTTTCAAGGAGCGGGACTCTAACCCAGACGTTTATAAGAAATCAAGCTCTGCCCTCCGACGAACCATCAAACAGGCAGAGCGTCAATGCAGGACTAATATTGAATCCTACTACACTGTCTCCGAAGCTTGTCGGATGTGGCAGGGCATGCAAACTATTACGGACCACAAAGGGAAGCACAACAGTGAGCCCAGTGACATGAGCCTATCAGATGAACTAAGTTACTTCTATGTTGGCTTCGAGGCAAGCACCACTGAAGCATGCATGAGAGCACCAGCTGTTCTGGTTGACTGTGTGATCACACTCTCCATAGCCGATGTGAGTAAGACCTTAAAACAGGTCAACATTCACAAGGCCGCAGGGCCAGATGGATCACCAGGACTTGTACTCCGAGCATGACCGAGTCTGTAATACTAACATGTTTCAAGCAGACCACCATAGTCCCCGTGCCCAAGAACACCAAGGTAACCTGCCTAACTTACTACCGACCCGTAGCACTCATGTCTGTAGTCAAGTGATATGAAAGGCTGGTCATCGCTCACATCAACACCATTGTCCCAGAAACCCTAGACGCACTCTAATTGGCATAACGCCCCAACAGATCCACAGACGACGCTATCTCTATTCCACAGTGTCCTTTCCCACCTTGACTAAAGGAACACCGTCGTGAGAATTTTATTAATTGACTACTGCTCAGCCTTCAACACCATAGTGCCCTCAGAGCTCATCACTAAGCTAAGGACCCTGGAACTAAACACCTCCCTCTGCATCTGGATCCTGGACTTCCTGACGGGCTGCCCCCAGGTGGTAAGGGTAGGTAACAACACATCTGCTTAGTTCCCTCCTGTACTCCCTGTTGACCCATGACTACATGGCTAAGCACGACTCCAAAACCATCATTAAGTTTACTGATGACACAGCAGTGGTTGGCCTGATCCCTGACAACGATGAGACAGCCTAAAGCGACGAGGTCAGAGACCTGGCAGTGTGCCACCAGGATTACAACCTCTCCCTCAATGTGTTCAAGACAAAGGAGATGATCGTGGACTATAGGAAAAGGAAGGCGGAGCACGCCCCCATTCTCATCGACGGGGCTGTAGTGGAATGGGTCGAGAGCTTCAGGTTCCTTGGTGTCCACATCACCAATCAACTGTCATGATCCAAACACATCAAGACAGTCGTGAAGACGGCACGACAATGCCTATTCCCCCTCAGGAATCCGAAAGGATTTGGCATGGGTCCTCAGATCCTCAAATTTATACAGCTGCACCATCGAGAGCATCATGACTGTTTGCATCCCCGCCTGGTATGGCAACTGCTCGGCCTACGACCGCAAGGTACTACAGAAAGGAAACCAACGTGGTCAGTTGAACTCAAAGGGTGAATAACTTTCCTAAGTATGTTTGCTAATAATTTAGAAAGTATCTTAAAATCAACATTTAGTAAAGTGATTGGTCTATGTTTAAAGCATTGAGACAGGTATTTCTCCGCTTTATCAATGAGTGCTATAGTATGCCAAAAATAATTGTACACTCTAAGCAGTACTGGTGAAAGAAAGTATAGTTGCAAACTGCTTATGAAATTTTATATAAACATGACTTCCCGGTGCCTCTAATTTTGGTAGCTCTAAAATGGCATTTGGGATTTCTTGTATTGAAATTGGTTCATCCAATTGCGGCTTAAACTCATCATGCAACTTTGGTAACTTAATGCAATCCAAACAATTCTAAAGATCTTTCTCACTACAATAGGTAGTAGGAAAAATACCTACAGGAAAAATACCTACAATAATAAGATATAAAAGTAACAAATAATTAAAGAGCAGCAGTAATATAACAATAGCGAGACTATATACAAATTTTATTTTATTTTATTTATATAGCCCTTCTTACATCAGCTGATATATCAAAGTGCTGTACAGAAACCCAGCCAAAAAAACTAACAGCAAGCAATGCAGGTGTAGCAGCACGGTGACTAAACCTAAACTCCGTAGAAAGGGCAAAACCTAGGAAGAAACCTAGAGAGGAACCAGGCTATGAGGGGTGGCCAGTCCTCTTCTGGCTGTGCCAGGTGGTACCGTTACAGAGTCAGTGTGCGGGTGCACCGGTTAGTCAAGGTAATTGAGGTAATATGTACTTGTAGGTAGAGTTATTAAAGTGACTATGCATAGATAATACACGGAGTAGCAGCAGCGTAAAATATAAAGGGGGGAGATGAAAATTGTGTGGGCAGCCATTTGATTAGATGTTCAGGAGTCTTATGGCTTGGAGTTAGAAGATGTTTAGAAGCCTCTTGGACCTAGACTTGGCGCTCTGGTACCACTTGTCGTGCGGTAGCAGAGAGAACAGTCTATGACTATGGTGGCTGGAGTCTTTGACCATTTTTAGGGCCTTCCTCTGATACCGCCATGTATAGAGGTCCTGGATGGCAGGAAGCTTAGCCCAGACCAGAGACTCTTGTTTCTCATGGTCTGAGAGTCTTTTGGTGCCTTTTGGCAAACTGCAAGCGGGCTGTCATTTGCCTTTTACTGAGGAGTGGTTTATTAAGTCTGGCCACTCTACCGTAAAGGCCTGACTGGTGGAGTGCTGCAGAGATGGTTGTCCTTCTGGAAGGTTCTCCCACCTCCACAGAGGAACTCTAGGGCTCTGTCAGAGTGACCATCGGGTTGTTGGTCACCTAACTGACCAAGGCCCTTCTCCAGCGATTGCTCAGTTTAGCCAGGCAGCCAGCTCTAGGAAGGGTTTTGTGGTTCCAAATTTCTTCCATTGTTCTTGGGGACCTTCAATGCTGCAGACATTTTTAGGTACCCTTCCCCAGATCTCTTCCTCGAAACAATCCTGTTTCGGAGCTCTATGGACTATTCCTTCGACATCATGGCTTGGTTTTTGCTCTGATATGCACTGTCAACCGTGGGACCTTATATAAACAGGTATGTGCCTTTCCAAATCATGTCCAATCAATTGAATTTACCACAAGTGGACTCTAATCAAGTTGTGATGGATGATCAATGGAAACATGATGCACCTTAGGTAAATTTCGAGTCTCATAGCAAAGAGTCTGAAAACTTATTTAAATCATGTATTTCAGTTTTTTATTTTTTATTTTTTCATGTGCAAATTTTTGCGTTGTCATTATGGGTTATTGTGTGTAGATTGATGAGGGACATTTTTTTTCATCCATTTTAGAATAAGGCTGTAACGTAACAAAATGTGGAAAAAGTGAAGGGGCCTGAATTCTCTCCGATTGCACTGTAATGACCTAATTCTAGCACTTTAATTTTCCTTTCCAACTCAGTTTCTTGTTCAAGTCGTTTCTTCTTTTTCCAGCAAGAATAACCTTGGATTGTACCCTTGAAAACGACCTTCATAAAGGTGTTTAGTAGAATTAGTAGAATTACAGGGAAACAACAACAAAAATGGTTTATTTTTAACAACAGAACAAAGCTGAGGGCATGACCCCTCTGCAAACAGAGATTGAAGGCTGGAGAGAGAGAGAGAGAGAGAGTGAGCGGGAGACAGAGACATTATATAGGCTTACTGCCATTGTCACTTTATTGCATCATTTGTGAATGACTCCATCTTCTCTCTTTCCCATCCTTCCATTCTTCTACAGTGAGAATCAATATTAGTTCATTCCACCTTAATTTTCTCCTCCAATGCCACTGACATGTGTTTGTGTTTATTATCAAATATACACTCACACTTTCCTCACATTTTCTCCATCAACACACCTCTTCTCACAATCTATGTGTGTGTGTGTGTGTGTGTGTGTGTGTGTGTGTGTGTTTCCCAGTGTTAGGTTGAGAAAGAACAGTTCCCTAAAGAAACCGAAGCCACCTGCTGATGACGAGACCAAGAAAGGCCAGAGGCTGATCGAGAAGGAAACCATGGAGACGGGACAGGTATATTGTGGGCTGTGTACTATGGCCTGTATTGACTTAGAGCCTTGGTATGGAGGTGGGAAAAGTAAGACCACTTACTGTTTGTAGAACCCTGCAATAACCCAAAATCAAAAACACTAATCTACAAACTCAGTGGCAACTGGCCATTCAAGGAATGAGAAATCATATGCACTCCAAAGAGTCCTTCTAGTGGTAATAATAGTAGTAATAACCCCAATACATTCTGTTGGAATTATAATTTGTTTAATATTAAAAGATAAAAAGCATTCAGAGAAAAACCCCCATCTAACAGTAAATATTCTCTCTTTGAAGTGTATATACAGTACCAGTCAATAGTTTGGACACACCTACTCATTCAAGGGTTTTTCTTTTTCTTTTAGACTATTTTAGACTATTTTCTATTTTCTACATTGTAGAATAAGGAGTCGGGAAGCAAGTACAGGGAGTGATAAAAAAAAAGAAACATGGAACAAAACAAGAACCACGAGTAGAGTACAAATATGAAACAGTCAATGACGCCTGGGGAAAGAACCAAAGGGATTGACAGATATAGGGCAGGTAATCAGGAAGGTGATGGAGTCCAGGTGATGACGCCTGGGGAAAGAACCAAAGGGATTGACAGATATAGGGCAGGTAATCAGGAAGTTGATGGAGTCCAGGTGATGACGCCTGGGGAAAGAACCAAAGGGATTGACAGATAGAGGGCAGGTAATCAGGAAGGTGATGGAGTCCAGGTGAGTCTCATCAGGTGCATATGCGCGTAACAATGATGGCAGGTCTGCGTAATAATGAATAAAATGGCAACGTCGAGTGCAGGAGAGGAGGAGCGGTAGTAGACGTGACACAAAACTATGAAATAACACATATGGAATCATGTAGTAACCAAAAAAGTGTTAAACAAATCAAAATATATTTTATATTTGAGATTCTTCAAAGTAGCCTCAATGACAGCTTTGCCACTCTTTGGCATTCTCTCAACCAGCTTTATGAGGTAGTCACCTGGGTTGTAATTTCAATTAACAGATGTGCCTTGTTAATTTGTGGATTTTCTTTCCTTCTTAACGCGTTTGAGCCAATCAGTCGTGTTGTGACAAGGTAGGGGTGGTATACAGAAGATGGCCCTATTTGGTAAAAGACCAAGTCCATATTATGGCAAGAACAGCTCAAATAAGCAAAGAGAAACGACAGTCCATCATTACTACAAGACATGAAGGTCAGTCAATTCGGAAAATGTCAAGGACAGTCGCAAAAATCAAGAGCTATGATGAAACCGGCTCTCATGAGGCCCGCCACAGGAAAGGAATGGTGCCAGGGTTCCTCCAGATGTGACGCTTGGTGTCCAAACTTTTGACTGGTACTGTAGTTAAAATACATCCATCATTCTCTCTTTGTTGTCTCTCCCTCAATTCATTTAAATTGAAAGTGCTTTATTGGCATGAAATATTATATTTTTTTCTCTCTCTTTATCTTTCTCCCGCTCTCTCTGTCTCTTTTTCTCTCTCCAGGTGAAGTTCTCGGTGTATCTCCAGTACCTACGTGCAATGGGCTGGGGCTACTCCACCATGTTCTTCCTAGTGTACTTCATCCAGAACGTTGCTTTCATTGGTCAGAACCTCTGGCTGAGTGACTGGACCAATGACGCGGAGGATTACTACAATAAGACTTACCCCAACTGGAAGAGGGACACTCGGATTGGTGTATTCGGTGCGCTAGGCGTGGCTCAAGGTAAGAGGAGAAGAAGTGAAAGAGCAAAGTTGCTTCATTGACCATGTTAAAGACACCTTATGAAGTAGGTGAGAGTGAGAGAAGAAGAATACTGTGTTGTCCATTTGTAGAAATGGAAATGTGCTTTTTGGTAGATTTTTTTGCAACCCCCCCAAGACACACACACCTGCTTTATTAAAATGGTCTCTTCTCCTCACAACAGGTGTATTTGTATTCATGGGCACCCTGCTCCTGGCTAACGGCTCTATCAATGCGTCTCGTATCCTCCACTCCCGGCTGCTAAACAACATTCTACGTGTTCCCATGATGTTCTTTGACACTACGCCATCTGGCAGGGTTGTCAACCGCTTTGCCAAGGTATAGGGGACAAACCTGCTCATTAGGCACCAAATGAGCAAAAAAACTGACTGAAACACAAAGGGACTATCAGGACTTCGGTCACAAATGTTTTCTTTTGCAAAATGTTTTAAAAAGCTTTCTGTTGCTTGCCCTAATGAATGTCGCCCTGGCATATTTGGATATTACATTACCCCTGTGTTCGCTTTATCCTGGTTGGTGATGCCAATTATCGTTTGATGTCGCATCCTGTTTCCTGTTGTAGGACATATTCACAGTGGACGAGGCCATCCCCCAATCGTTTCGTTCGTGGATCATGTGTTTCCTGGGTGTACTTGGAACACTGTTTGTCATCTGCCTGGCCACACCCATTTTCACCGCCATCATCATCCCTCTGGCTGTGGTCTACTACTTCGTTCAGGTAGAAAGAGAGAAAGGAGTGTGTGGATGGGTGTGGTAGGAGGAGAGAGGGAGGGAAAGGGACTGAGCAATGATGTATATAAACCCTAGATGACAACAAAGGGGGTGCTGTGTTGAAGCCACTGTGCAGCCATTTTTGTACTGCTCCACCATTGTAAAACATTTGGGAAGCAAAATAAATGCATTTATTTTTGCCAAGTATATAGGTGTGTATATTCTAGTACAGACACCTTAATGCATACTTTTAAAAATGCCGCCTCAGTCCTTGAGTTGTGTTTTCATTTTGAACTTAAACAAGGTGGTTGAGCCCTGAGCCGCCTTGTGCTGGCCTTCTGGGTAAGGTGTGTCTTTGTGCTAAATCCTACCCACTCTAACAACTCTGCTATCATGGCCCTGGAGCTGGAGAGGAAGTGAAAGTCACTTGCAAACTACAGCCGCCAGTAACAAACACAGAGCAGATGATGCCAATAAGCTAACTTGTTTGCAGATAAACATTTTCAGAACATTTCGACAGAAATAGGCATAATTCTCAGTTCTTGGATCTGAATCAAGACCAATCCAGAAACCAGATTAACATTGCAATACATTTTGAAAGGTGGACTGGTAGGTAAGTGCTGGGTTGTGTTTTTAGAATGCTAGCTAGCTAGCTAGCTAGGTATGTTAGCTGCTAACCTTAGTGTGTTCAATGTTCAAACTAGCTAACATGGTTACTCTGTATTAGGACTGTTTTGTACTCAAAGGAATCTAATGATAGATACATCACGTCACTACACTGCATGAACCCCACAAGATACCCAATGCCTTTATTTAAACTAGCTAATGTTAGCTAGCTAGCTAAAGCTAGATATGCAGATTGTTGACATAAAGTGTGTTTGGTTTGTAGATGATAATGTCATGCAAATGAGCCATTGTTTACTTGACTGGCCATGTTCAATATTCTTTCAGTCCTTTAAGCTGGGAAGTTCAAAGTAGGAATCAATGCCATGCGACATAGGCAATGTGCTGAACAGGCAAGCTTCATGTAGTTAACTATTTTGGTTAATTAGCAACAAAATAATTATTGAATCACAAAGCATAACCTCTTGGTGTTGATTTTTCCACACCCACAACTTCTACAACCTCAGGTTCCCTTGAAGTCAGGCTGTCTCCACCAGTATCTCCCTGAAAAATACATGTTTGTTTGTTATTACTGTACCGAAAGTTAAAGAGATTATTTTTTTGGCGGTGGTTCTGGGCCGAAAATGCTGTAGACCATCTAGCTAACTAGCATTATCATCTACAAACCAAACACACTCATGTCAACAATCTGCAAATCTAGCTCTAGCTAGCTAACGTTAACTATTTGAAATGAAAGCATTGGGCATCTTGTGGGGTCATGCAGTGTAGCTACATGATGTGGCTATCGTTAGATTATTTTGAGTACAAAACAGTTTGAATACAGAAGATGTTAGCTAGCTAGCTAAATAGCCGTGTTAGCTAGCTTGAACACTGAACACACTAAGGTTAGCAGCTAATGTAGCTAGCTAGCTAGGATGCTAAACACAACCCATCACTTACATACCAGTCCATGAGAACGGTGGCCATTTTGGTATCACTCTTCCATTTTTTCTAAATTAATTTTCATCCAGTTTCTGGATTGGTCAGCAAACAAGCTAGCTAGCTAGTTTGTTGACTTTGGCTGCACTGTGTATGTTTCTGGAGACTGTAGCTTGTAAGTGACCGTCACTTCCTCCCCTGCTCTGGGTACCATGGCAGCAGGACCATTTGAGTATGTGGGATTTGACGCAAAGACAAACACACCTTGCCCAGAAAGTCTGCCCAGAAGAGTGGAGGCTGTTTTTAGATGCAAAAGGGGGACCAACTCCATATTAATGCCCATGCTTTTGGAATGAGATGTTCGATGAGCAGGTGTCCACATACCTTTGGTCATGTAGTGTAGCATTAGCAATCTAGTTTTATATACAGTACATAATTTTTGACACAGAGGAATGGGAGAGGGAGAGGATGGAAAAGAGAGGGGGGTGGCAGAAAAAGATAAACACGGTAAGGAAAGGTTAGTCTTATTCAGTGTAAGATGTTTATATGCACCTTTGATATCCTGTTTACGAGTATCCCTATATACAAATAAATAATATCCACAAATAAACAGAATATTCCCAATTTGCCCAGGGACAGCGTAATGACTCTTTTGACATGGGTTTTTTAAGTCTCATTTAGATAGTATTTGTCTGCTTATAATAGGCTATATGTTAGTCAACCTGTCTATAATTACATTTACATTTACATTTACATTTAAGTCATTTAGCAGACGCTCTTATCCAGAGCGACTTACAAATTAGATACATGGCGCTTCTCTTCTGTCATTACTTGATGCTCTAGAATACTAATTATACAACGGGTGGTTTGGAATTCCCATTGTTAAAGCCTCACCTGCCCATTATATAGTATGAGACAACATGCACATGGCCACGTTCATATAAAGTGGCATAGTTTACGTCATTAGCTAGCAATGCACTACCAGTCATACTTCTACAGCTGCGAGCATTAGCACCTGTAACTCGTCGTGGATGATTTTAAAGTAAACTTACTTTTGACCTGTTTTATCCACTAACGTTTGAATAATGGTACCAACAAGAAGAGGCTATGGAAAAAATAAATCAAGATGAAGAGCAGGTGAACCAGCAACCTGAGCCTAGTGTTACCGTTAGACATGCAGAAATCACGAATGTTAGCGCTGCTATAAACGACACAGAAATGGAGAGAAATGGAGAGACATTATGTAGCTACATAAAGACAAATCAACTGGGCAGTGTTGTGACATCGTATTAGTTAATGTGACGACTGTTGCTCATCGAATGATTAAAGGGTTCTAATTGCGTGATTAACTGAATCAAAGCAATTATTAATTCATTAACCTGGGGCACCATGGGAAAATTAGTTTTTATTGAGTTTCTATTTCCCAAATTAACTCAAAGAATATCAGAATATCGATTTTCCAACAGCCGCTAAGTAATCAGTTACCTCTACAGTCTCGTTCTGAACGTCGCATAACTCGGGAATCTGCACAGACCCGGGTCTCACCAATGAGTTCGTACCACACCAATCATAGTTGAGTATTTATTTACTAGAAAGCTAAAATTATGATAAAAGATATACTATATTATGTAATTACGTGGGGAAGGTCTCCGTGGATTCTCCGCGTGGACCGTTCAGGCTGCTCAATGACGTACTTCTCCGGCAAAACTCTTTGGTTGTCCTCACGATGTCAGTGTCCTTTTGGCTTAGGAGTCTGTTCCCTCGCCCTTGCTCTGGAAGGGCTCTTCTGAGGACAGACAGCTCTGTAACTCTGAGCTCACAGCGTAGGAACGAAACAGTGTAGATACCACGATTCGATGGAGAGTGGAGGCTAGGTGGTTCGACTTGAATTCACCCGCTTAGACACAGCTACTCATCCGTAGCTTGGGTAGAAAAAAGATTTCTTTGTCTTCAAACTTGTGTTGCGTTTTGGGTTCGTTGACTTTTTAGACCTCAGCTGCAGCTTGGGTCACTTAGTCTGATCTGTTAATTCTTCACTCACAGGTTTTATACCCTTGGGTCAGAAGTGGGCGTAGCCGCCTTTAGGGCAATTCCCTGGGTAGGGGCAAGGTAGGGGCAAGTTAGGGGCAAGGTCTAGATTTTACTCAAATCCAATTTTAGACAACTAACTTCACATTTCATCTTTACCAAAACATTCTCTTTGATTTGGACATTTTCCATAAAACATACAATGTATAAACATCAAACATATACTAGGTAAACTGTTGACGTTACAATGTTTTCTTAATAACGTCATCCATTAACCTTTAATAACAAAACAAAAATGACATACATTTTCATATTCCATCTATTGTCATGACCACCATTGTGGCTGATGGAAACCATTGTTCCAAAGTTCCTTTATTTCATGTTTAATGTTCTGAGGCTGGTTCTCCATATTGAGGGGATACGGGACTGGTGTGTGGTCTAAGATTTACTAGGGTCGTGAGGGGTCATAAAACCCCCACATCTTCAGACCCCTAGATCTCTCCTCCTCTGTTGGGGTTAAGAGATAATCTCTAGGTTTGTGGTCTCCTGTAACCTGACCTGATCAGGACAGTCATGACAGCAGTGATCTGGCAAATGTTTCAAAAAATAATATGGGTAATATTCTCAGGAGTTTCTATGCCACCTACTGAATACGGAGTGGTTTGATTTGCAGTTGCACTTTTGCCGACGAGGCAATGAAGGAAATCGCAAACTGAAGCCAGACTCATTCGTAATAAAAGACAACAAAAATGGTTTGAGATATGCAGCACTGAGTTTCAATGAAGAAACCAAGAACCACAAAAATGCAATGGAAAGAGACAGAGAGAATTGTCATGGCTACATGTATGGCAGAACTATGGACATCGTCTCTAGAAACCAAGGTTCTGGAACTATCAAACAGCGCTTGGGTAGTTTTGCTTTACTTTTCAGACAATATGAATAGAACTAAACGACCAGAGAACGCCAAAAATGTTATTTGACTACCAATGAATGTAGCATCACGTTTTGTTGAAAAATGTATAGTTTGGGAAATAATCTAGATTTCTTTTAATGGTACCAGTTGTATTAAACCAATAATACACCCGAGTCTATTATGATATACATTATTGAAATGTATATGGGGTGGCAGGGTAGCCTAGTGTTGGACTAGTAACCGGAAGGTTGCAAGTTCAAACCCCCGAGCTGACAGGGTACAAATCTGTCGTTCTGCACCTGAACAGGCAGTTAACCCACTGTTCCTAGGCCGTCATTGAAAATAAGAATTTGTTCTTAACTGACTTGCCTAGTTAAATAAAGATAAAATAAAATAAATATATCATGGCTGTGGTGGTCTACACCACTCGGGTTCACATTGTGGCTATGACCAAATCAAATCAAATCAAATCAAATTTTATTTGTCACATACACATGGTTAGCAGATGTTAATGCGAGTGTAGCGAAATGCTTGTGCTTCTAGTTCCGACAATGCAGTGATAACCAACAAGTAATCTAACTAACAATTCCAAAACTACTGTCTTATACACAGTGTAAGGGGATAAGGAACATGTACATAAGGATATATGAATGAGTGATGGTACAGAGCAGCATACAGTAGATGGTATCGAGTACAGTATATACATATGAGATGAGTGTGTAGACAAAGTAAACAAAGTGGCATAGTTAAAGTGGCTAGTGATACATGTGTTACATAAGGATGCAGTCGATGATGTAGAGTACAGTATATACATATGCATATGAGATGAATAATGTAGGGTAAGTAACATTATATAAGGTAGCATTGTTTAAAGTGGCTAGTGATATATTTACATCATTTCCCATCAATTCCCATTATTAAAATGGCTGGAGTTGGGTCAGTGTCAATGACAGTGTGTTGGCAGCAGCCACTCAGTGTTAGATAGAAGCTGTTTTTCAGTCTCTCGGTCCCAGCTTTGATGCACCTGTACTGACCTCGCCTTCTGGATGATAGCGGGGTGAACAGGCAGTGGTTCGGGTGGTTGATGTCCTTGATGATCTTTATGGCCTTCCTGTAACAACGGGTGGTGTAGGTGTCCTGGAGGGCAGGTAGTTTGCCCCCGGTGATGCGTTGTGCAGTCCTCACTACCCTCTGGAGAGCCTTACGGTTGAGGGCGGAGCAGTTGCCGTACCAGGCGGTGATACAGCCCGCCAGGATGCTCTCGATTGTGCATCTGTAGAAGTTTGTGAGTGCTTTTGGTGACAAGCCGAATTTCTTCAGCCTCCTGAGGTTGAATAGGCGCTGCTGCGCCTTCTTCACGACGCTGTCAGTGTGAGTGGACCAATTCAGTTTGTCTGTGATGTGT
The DNA here is from genome assembly GCF_021184085.1 of Oncorhynchus gorbuscha. Lineage (NCBI taxonomy): Eukaryota > Metazoa > Chordata > Actinopteri > Salmoniformes > Salmonidae > Oncorhynchus > Oncorhynchus gorbuscha. Next base: position 28,639,974 of record NC_060180.1, read on the forward strand.
ATGCTGAGGAACTTAAAACTAGCTACCCTCTCCACTACTGTTCCATCGATGTGGATAGGGGGGTGTTCCCTCTGCTGTTTCCTGAAGTCCACAATCATCTCCTTAGTTTTGTTGACGTTGAGTGTGAGGTTATTTTCCTGACACCACACTCCGAGGGCCCTCACCTCCTCCCTGTAGGCCGTCTCGTCGTTGTTGATAATCAAGCCTACCACTGTTGTGTCGTCCGCAAACTTGATGATTGAGTTGGAGCGTGCGTGGCCACGCAGTCGTGGGTGAACAGGGAGTACAGGAGAGGGCTCAGAACGCACCCTTGTGGGGCCCCCGTGTTGAGGATCAGCGGGGAGGAGATGTTGTTGCCTACCCTCACCACCTGGGGGCGGCCCGTCAGGAAGTCCAGTACCCAGTTGCACAGGGCGGGGTCGAGACCCAGGGTCTCGAGCTTGATGACGAGCTTGGAGGGTACTATGGTGTTGAATGCCGAGCTGTAGTCGATGAACAGCATTCTCACATAGGTATTCCTCTTGTCCAGGTGGGTTAGGGCAGTGTGCAGTGTGGTTGAGATTGCATCGTCTGTGGACCTATTTGGGCGGTAAGCAAATTGGAGTGGGTCTAGGGTGTCAGGTAGGGTGGAGGTGATATGGTCCTTGACTAGTCTCTCAAAGCACTTCATGATGACGGAAGTGAGTGCTACGGGGCGGTAGTCGTTTAGCTCAGTTACCTTAGCTTTCTTGGGAACAGGAACAATGGTGGCCCTCTTGAAGGATGTGGGAACAGCAGACTGGTATAGGGATTGATTGAATATGTCCGTAAACACACCGGCCAGCTGGTCTGCGCATGCTCTGAGGGCGCGGCTGGGGATGCCGTCTGGGCCTGCAGCCTTGCGAGGGTTAACACGTTTAAATGTCTTACTCACCTCAGCTGCAGTGAAGGAGAGACCGCATGTTTCCGTTGCAGGCCGTGTCAGTGGCACTGTATTGTCCTCAAAGCGGGCAAAAAAGTTATTTAATCTGCCTGGGAGCAAGAAATCCGGTTCCTTGACTGGGCTGGATATCATCTTGTAGTCTGTGATTGACTGTAGACCCTGCCACATGCCTCTTGTGTCTGAGCCATTGAATTGAGATTCCACTTTGTCTCTGTACTGACGCTTAGCTTGTTTAATAGCCTTACGGAGGGAATAGCTGCACTGTTTGTATTCAGTCATGTTGCCAGACACCTTGCCCTGATTAAAAGCAGTGGTTCGCGCTTTCAGTTTCACGCGAATGCCACGTCACACCCATGATAAAAATGTCATAACACATGGCCTCCCATGTCTTATTGCTTGAATAAAGCCTTGCTCTAAAGAATGTCATGAATGATAGAATGAATGCATCATCAACAATCTAGTTGACATCGGGAAACCAGGGAGGTTTACGTGTATAATTTTGAAATTACATCAGTTTGTTGACCGGTATAAGGAAATTAAAAGCTTTGAAAACGATACAACATGTTTCTGATAGTATTTCAGTTCGTCTTGGATGCATATTTTATGTGGTTGAAAGTTAATTAAATACGGTCCATTTTTATGTTGCTGAATTTTTGGGAACTTTTAGTCTACATAAGACGGAACCTACATGTGCAATTGCTCACATTTTCTCAAGATGAAAGAAATTATATTCCTCCACTCCTGTTCCCGAGACAAAATTAACATTCGGTCTATAATTTTACTCCAAGAAACACTGAACTCTGTAGGAGTTAATACTGTAATAGGCTACATGTGAGGCCTAGAGTCAGTGTTCAGACTTCAGTTACTATTCCAACTATTACTGTTCCCATCCGAACTTCAAAGGTGATACTCTGCAAAACTGAGCCTGCGCAAACCGCAAAAACTACGTTAAGCAGGATAAGATGTTCACATGCCACAGTGTCCATCTTAGAACAGCATATCCCAGGCATCTTATTTGGGTTTCTCAAAACAGGGATAGGAGCTTATTTGGGTTTTTGTAAATGGCATATGATGTTTCTATGCGTCAACGCAAAAAGGGAATACTTCAGTATCCCAAATAATAACGGGGTATTGGTGTGCATCTAAACATGGTCAGTGATACTTCAGCATATGATTTGTGAATCCTTTATTCTCTCTCTCTCCTTCACTCCTCCATCCACTCTCCCCCCTCAGCGTTTCTACGTGGCAAGCTCACGGCAGCTGCGTCGTCTGGACTCTGTGTCTCGGTCTCCCATCTATTCTCACTTTGGAGAGACAGTGTCTGGTCTATCGGTCATCCGGGCCTATGGACACCAGGACCGCTTCCTCAAACACAACGAGAAAATAATTGATGAAAATCTCAAGTCGGTCTACCTGTGGATAATCTCGAACAGGTCAGGAACAAACTCAGTTTTGTTCATGTCAAAACAGCACGGGATAATATGAGTTCCATTCTGTCTGAAATGTTACGGTGAATCTGTGATGTCTGATGTTTGACTAAATGTCTGTCTGTCTTGTCAGTCTTGTCTCTCTGTCTCACAGGATGTTGCTGAGGGGAAGACGGCTCATAATAATGGCTGGAATGGAGTGAATGGAATGGTATCACCCACATGAAAATAATTTGATTGACGCGTTCGATACCATTCTATTTATTCCGTTCCAGCCATTACTATTTGTATTTGTATTAATTATGGATCCCCATTAGACATTAGACACTGCCAAGGCAGTAGCTACTCTGCCTGGGGTCCAGCAAAATTAAGGCAGTTGTAGAATTTTAAAAACATCACAATACATTCACAACAGATTTCTCAACACATTAAGTGTGTGCCCTCGGGCCCTTACTCTACTACCACATCTCTACCACACAAAAGCCATGTGTACATGTGTGTATAGTGCGTACGTTATCGTGTGTTTGTATACATGTGTCTGTGCCTATGTTTGTGTTGCTTCACAGTCCCCGCGGTTCCAAAATGTGTATTTTTATCTGTTTTTTTCATCAAATTTCATTAAAGTTGTGGAATAGAGTTCCATGTAATCATGGCTCTTCTGTAGTATTGTGCGCCTCCCCATAGTCTGTTCTGGACTTGGGGACTGTGAAGAGATCTCTGGTGGCATGTCTTGTGGGGTATGCATGGGTGTCTGAGCTGTGTGTCAGTAGTTCAAACAGACAGCTCGGTGCATTCAACATGTCAATACCTCTCACAAATACAAGTAGTGATGACGTCAATCTCTCCTCCACTTTGAGCCAGGAGAGATTGACATGCATATTATTAATGTTAGCTCTGTACATCTAAGGGCCAGCACTGCTGCCCTGTTCTGAGCCAATTGCAATTTTCCTAAGTCCTTCTGTGGCACCTGACCACATGACTGAACAGTAGTCCAGGTGCGACAAAACTAGGGTCTGTAGGACCTGCCTTGTTGTTAGTGCTGTTAAGAAGGCAGAGCAACACTTTATTATGGACAGTCTTCTCCCAATGTTATTGACCATGACAGTTTACAATCCAGGGTTACTCCATCCAGTTTAGTCACCCCAACTTGCTCAATTTCCACATTATTCATTACATGATTTAGTTGAGATTTAGGGTTAGTGAATGATGTGTACCAAACACAATGCTTTTAGTTTTTGAAATATTTAGGACTAACTTATTCCTTTCCACCAATTCTGAAACCAACTGCAGCTCTTTGTTAAGTGTTTCAGTCATTGTAGTAGCTGATGTGTATATTGTTGAGTCATCCGCATACATAGACACTCAAAGCCAGTGACATGTCGTTAGTAAAGATTGAGCCCATCCTCCCCAATTAAGGTGCCAGCAGACGTCTGTCTGTCTGTCTGTCTGTCTGTCTGTCTGTCTGTCTGTCTGTCTGTCTGTCTGTCTGTCTGTCTGTCTGTCTGTCTGTCTGTCTGTCTGTCTGTCTGTCTGTCTGTCTGTCTGTCTGTCTGTCTGTCTGTCTGTCTGTCTGTCTGTCTGTCTGTCTGTCTGTCTGTCTGTCTGTCTGTCTGTCTGTCTGTCTGTCTGTCTGTCTGTCTGTCTGTCTGTCTGTCTGTCTGTCTGTCTGTCTGTCTGTCTGTCTGTCTGTCTGTCTGTCTGTCTGTCTGTCTGTCTGTCTGTCTGTCTGTCTGTCTGTCTGTCTGTCTGTCTGTCTGTCTGTCTGTCTGTCTGTCTGTCTGTCTGTCTGTCTGTCTGTCTGTCTGTCTGTCTGTCTGTCTGTCTGTCTGTCTGTCTGTCTGTCTGTCTGTCTGTCTGTCTGTCTGTCTGTCTGTCTGTCTGTCTGTCTGTCTGTCTGTCTGTCTGTCTGTCTGTCTGTCTGTCTGTCTGTCTGTCTGTCTGTCTGTCTGTCTGTCTGTCTGTCTGTCTGTCTGTGTCTGTAATGTCTGTCTTTCTGTTCTGCAGGTGGCTGGCCATCCGTCTAGAGTTCCTTGGTAACCTGGTAGTGTTTTTCTCAGCTCTGCTTGCTGTCATTGCCCGGGACTCTCTGGACAGTGGCCTGGTCGGCCTCTCCATCTCCTATGCCCTCAACGTGAGTACACCACACGCGTGCGTACACACACACACACAAACAGTGTTCTTCTGTGTTGTGCCTACTGAATATGACCTTGGGGAACCAATTATTTATCTCTCAATTCACTGTACTATACCAGAGAGAGGAGTGCTTTGTTGAGGATGGTTGAGCTGTGCTTTCAATGGTCAAATCTCAGTAAAATGAAGGACTGTATGAGGTGTTTCAAAGGACTAACTGGTTTAGGGTTTGAGCTGCCACCATGGTATCGGTCAGAATGAGGAGATGGAGATAAGGAATCCAGGTTTAGAGTTGAACACGAACACAGAGGCACATGGGGGAGGGTTTTGGAATGGAGGTTTGGTAGGGCCGGTATTGTGGTAGGTAGGTAGGTAGGTAGGTAGGTAGGTAGGTAGGTAGGTAGGTAGGGATGGATGAGATACAAAATGGAAACATTAAAAACATAAACATAAACAGTGCATTCATGGCAATGTACTGCCAGGTGGCTATGGGGGAAATATGGGCTTAACATGTACTGTATATTCTGCTTATATAGGGAACTGGGAGGGGTGACAGCAGAGAAGAGGTGACTAGGGAGTAGAAAACAGGTGTGGCCTGGGGTAATTGGGACTAATTAGGTGTCCTGTTGTGTCCTGTGCTATGACCCTTCACAACACTCTGGCTGCGTTTACACGTGCAGCTCAATTCTGATCTTTTGCCCAATTATTGTAAATAAATATTGTGGACAAATATCCAAATTGGGCTGCCTGTGTAAACGCATCCAATGTAACTTGTGCATCTAGACCTGTCTTTTATATGCGATCATCATATTCTGACAGCAGAAGTCACATACCACCCAGTATACTGTAAATATGAAGAGTAGATGCTCTCAAATGTAAGTGCCATTGTGTTACCATCTAACCAACCTGAACTCTGATTCAGTTCTGTTAAACTGAAGGCCCCAGTGGTACTTTAATGGTCATACATACTGAATATATGAATATTATTATTATTACTTTATTTTGTTTGCACATTGAGATGATCTTGTGATGAAAAATACTAATGTATTATTATTATGTAAGGAGATGAATCAGGGTTCAGTCCTGGGTTACTGTTGAGTACTCCCTGACACATGTCTATTTGCAAAAAGCACTTAATGGATTTGATGGATGATGAAATGATAATGAAGTGATGATGTCTTGATGGTAATGACCCTAACCCCTGACATGTAGGTGACCCAGACACTGAACTGGCTGGTGAGGATGACATCAGAACTGGAGACCAACATCGTAGCTGTGGAGAGAGTCAGCGAGTACACGGAAATGGAGAATGAGGTCTGTGTGTGTTCAATGAGAATGACAGATACAGTTGAAGTCAGAAGTTTACATACACTTAGGTTGGAGTCCTTCAAAATATTTTTTCAACCACTCCACAAATGTCTTGTTAACAAACTATAGTTTTGGCAAGTCGGTTAGGACATCTACTTGGTGCATCATTTTTCCAACTTTTCTTTACAGACAGATTATTTCACTTATAATTCACTGTATCACAATTCCAGTGGGTCAGAGGTTTGCATACACTAAGTTGATTGTGCCTTTAAACAGCTTGAAAAATTATGTCATGGCTTTAGAAGCTTCTGATAGGCTAATTGACATCATTTGAGTCAATTGGTGGTGTACCTGTTTCAAGACCTACCTTCAAACTCAGTGCCTCTTTGCTTGACATCATGGGAAAATCAAAAGAAATCAGCCAAGAACTTTGGAAGACTCTCCAAGTCTGGTTCGTCCTTGGGAGCAATTTCCAAACACCTGAAGGTGTTCATCTGTACAAACAATAGTACGCAAGTATAAACACCATGGGACCACACAGCCGTCATACTGCTCAGGAAGGAGACTCGTTCTGTCTCCTAGATATGAACGCACTTTAGTGTGAAAAGTGCTAATCATTCCCAAAAACAACAGCAAAGGACCTTGTGAAGATGCTGGAGGAAACAGGTACAAAAGTATCTATATCCACAGTAAAACCTATATTGACATAACCTGAAAGGCCGCTCAGCAAGGAATAAGCCACTGCTCCAAAACCGCCATAAAAAAGCCAGACTACGGTTTGCAACTTCACATGGGGACAAAGATCGTACTTTTTGGAGAAATGTCCTCTGGTCTGATGAAACAAAAATAGAACTGTTTGGCCATAATAACCATCGTTACATTTGGAGGAAAAAGGGGTAGGCTTGCAAGCCGAAGAACACCATTCCAACCATGAGGCATGGGAGTGGCAGCATCATGTTGTGGGGGTGCTTTGCTGCAGGAGGGACTGGTGAACTTCACAAAATAGATGGCATCATGTGGTAGGAAAATGATGTGGATATATTGAAGCAACATCTCAAGACATCAGTCAGGAAGTTAAAGCTTGGTCGCAAATGGGTCTTCCAAATGGCCAATGACCCCACGCATACCTCCAAAGTTGTGGAAAAATGTCTTAAGGATAACAAAGTCAAGGTATTGGAGTGGCCATCACAAAGCCCTGACCTACATCCTATAGAAAAGGTGTGGGCAGAACTGAAAAAGTCTGTACGAGCCAGGAGGCCTACAAACCTGACTCAGTTATATCAGCTCTGTCAGGAGGAATGATGGCGCAGTCACAGGGCCGATGTGAGGGAAGCGAGGTGGCACTGGCCTGCTGAAAATTTCCCGGAGGTCCTGGTACTTCGCGGGAATGGCAGAGAGGTCCGGGGCTTTTCCCAAGCCCACAGGAAGACGTCCTTGGGCAGGCAGCACCGACTTCAGGCAATGTGCATGGATAGAACCAGTAACCCAGTCGATCAGCGGATTATGCCTCTGGAGCCAGGAAAACCCCAAAACCTCAGGTGCATGAGGGGATCCGATGGGTAGGAACTGCATAGACTCGCTGTGATTACCCGACACTGTCAGGTTAATGGGACACGTAGTGTGGGTAACTCTGCCAATAGAGCACCCATCCAATGCTCTGACATCCATGGGAATGGAGAGGGGTTGTGTAGGGATTCCTAGCTCTGACAACAGGGTAGCGTCCATAAGGCTCTCGTCGGCCCCAGAGTCTATGAGCAACCGATGAGATTTTGACCGGTCACCCAACAACAGGGTAGCATGGATAGGGGTACGAGAAATGGAAGATGGGAAACTCCCCGTACTGCTCATCAGCGTACTAGTACCTACTAGATAAAGAATGTCCCGTAGCTCCACAATACAGACAGCTCTGGATGTTAAGTCTGCGTAAGCGCTCAGCAGGAGACCATCTAGCCCTGCCCAGTTGCATGGGTTCCAAACAGACTCCCTCTTACGTTGCCGTTACCGCCCATCAATCCGGATGGTCAAGGCTATGAGGGAGTCAAGGTCCAGCTGTTGCTCACGAGCTCGTCTATAATCTAATCTGTGAAGGAATGGGTTGAACAAGGCTTCAGGTTTCCAGGCACTCTCAGCCGCCAATATGCGAAAATCCACCCCGTACTCTGCCACACTACGGGAATCCTTACGCAGTAGGAGAAGCTTTCGAGCTGCCTCCCCCCCGGACAACGGAGAATCTAACACCTTACGTACCTCCGCCACAAACTCCTCCAGCCTGAGGCAAACGGTGGATTGTTTATCCCACACCACCGTACCCCAGGCAAGAGCCCTCCCGGACTTCAGCGTTATCACGTACGCTATCCTCCAGCGATCTGAGGGAAATGAAGAGGGCTGCAGCTCAAAGATGAGGGTACACTGGTAGAGAAATGCCCGGCAGGATCCGGGATCTCCAGCGTAGCGCTCCGGAGGAGGTAAGTGGGGTTCTTGGGATGCCGGGGTAGAAACACCGCTGGTAGCGGGGTATTTGACAGTCTAGGGGTGTTACTGTATTGGCGGGCTGCCTCACAGAAAAACCGTGGAATTGCTTCAGCAATATGTTGAAAGCACGGTCCTGGCGTTCCGCCAAGGTCTGGAGTCTTTCCAGAAGACCTTGAAGTAACTTGTGTCTTCCAATGGTGGCTCCCTGGGAGGAGACGGCGTTGTGGAGCTGGTTCGAGTCTGCTGAGGATATGACCCAGATGCAGACACAGGAGGCGGATAGTACAGTTCTCAGATAATTTATAAACACGAGGCAGGCAAAGGGCAGGTAGATGACAAGCAGAGGTTCGTGAGTCAGGCTGGTACAGGACAAGCAGGCTCGGGGTCAGGGCAGGCAGAGATTTGTAATCTGGTCAGAGTCAGGCAGGAACAGGATGGCAGGCAGGCATGGGGTCAGGGCAAGCTGAATGGTCAGAATCGGGAAAAACTAGGAAACGAAACTTGAGGAACAGGAAGACGTGAAAGCACGCTGGTAAGACAAGACGGAACTGGCAACAGAGAACGAAGGTATAATGGGGCAGATGCGCGACACCTGGAGGGGGTTGGAGACAAGCATAAAGACAGGGGAAACAAATCAGGGTGTGACAGTGATAGACATTTGGGTGACAACTAAACCAAAAAGCAGACAGATTTTCCATTGGAATTTGGTTGTGCTTTTAGATGGTTGAAGCATAGGTATAACACATTGAAAATTCAACTATCTTTTTGAGTTGAGACACTCATTGACCAGTGTCTCAACCAAATATTACCCAGTTATCCATGTTGAAATTACATAGTGTTCCCAGTGGGAAGGTATTTGCAGGTGTAGAATGAGACCTCGTTTGAGCTGAGTGTAGAATATGTTGAATTTGAAAACGTACTGCTTGTGAACAGTCTGATGTTAAATAGACAGTGAAAACATGTCTGTTCTGTGACTTACAGTATAGAAACAATGTGTCTTTTTACTGACTCAGATCTTTTTTAACTCGTTCAGTCAATAGAATGGCTAATTTCGTTCATTTGATTCAGTAATGCCCAGGGCACGTAGGATCACCACGAACCCCCAACCCTGGCATTGTAAGTGTCATGCTCTATCAACTGAGCCACACAGGACCCCAAAAATATTACTGCTTACTGATGCCTTTGAAGCGAGGTCGAGTTACGAACTGCACATCACTACTGGCGTTTGCCCAATGCTTCAGACACACTGTTTTAGAACACGCGTGTGCCGATACATTTCCGTGCGACAGTTTTCTTAAGCTAGTTTTGGTAAACGTGTGTGTGTGTGTGCTACGTGTATCTGTCTTTGTTAAGTGGAGTTGTATATGAAACGTGTATGTGTGTTTGAACAGGCGGACTGGGTGTCAGAGATACGACCGCCAGAGAAGTGGCCTGAGGCTGGGAGGCTGAGGTTCGAAAACTTCAAGGTCCGCTACCGACCTGAACTGGACTTGGTGCTGCACGGGATCACCTGCGACATCGACAGCACAGAGAAGGTGGGTGAGAGAGACAGAGAGACCAGCGTCAGACACTACACATACCGTGGGGTCCGAAATCACTTACACCCTTGATAAAGGGTGCACATTTTCTGTAAATTATTATACTATTTTTATACTAATACAATTGCTCAGAGAAAAGAGATTTTGTTTAACAAATAATATTAATTTTCCTCAAAAAGGTAGGGTTCAAACAGTCATTATTGCTAATCTTTATCAAGGTTATCAATCATTTTGACCCCACTGTCTGGTATCATATTTCACATACCATGTCGACAAAGAAACAATGTATAGACTGTAACAGTCTACGTGCAAAGGAAACTAATAGGCCCTATAATAATTATTCACCCCCCAGGACTTTTTCACATTTTGTTGTGTTACAAAATGTTGCTTTTGTCATTGATCTAAAAAAACAAATCTATAATATCAATGTGAAAATAATAACGTTATAAATGTTTACAAATTAATACAAAATAAACAACTAATATATATTATTCACCCCCTTTGTTATGTCAAGCCTAAATTAGTTCAGGAGTAAAAATGTGGCTTTAAAAAATGACATGTTAAATGGTCTCACTCTGTATGACATCACGTCTCATAAAGAAGGGCAGCAATTGGTGTATTGGCCATACAGTATACCACAAACCTCCGAGGTGCTTTATTGCTATTATAAACTCGTTACCAATGTAATTAAAAGCGTAAAAATACCTGTGGTATACGTTGTGATCAGTGGAGGAAGGGGAGGACCAATTTCAACAAACGTACTAACTAAAAATATTAACATGTAACCAAATAATTGATTAAAACTGTTTTGCAATGAAGGTCTACAGTAGCCTGAATAGCACTCTGTAGGGTAGCACCATGGTGTAGCCGGAGGATAGTTAGTTTCCGTCCTCCTCTGTGTACATTGACTTCAATACAAAACCTAGGAGGCTCGTGATTCTCACCCCCTTCCATAGAATTGCACAGTAATTATGACAATTTCCAAACTATCAGAGCTCTTGCCATGCTGTCCACCCAATCAAAGGATCAGAGAATGAATCTAGTACTGAAAGCGTAAGCTCCAGCTAGCTTGCATTGCAGTGCATACAATGTGGCGAGTAGTTGACTCAAAGAGCGAGGAAGAGAACAGTTGAACAGTTTGAACTAATTTATTAATTTTTTATTAAAAAGTAAGAGAGAGTGAGCTAGCTATATTTCTGAATTTTTCACTTACTTATTTAGCGAATGCAGCTAGCTAGTTTAGACTACTCAAACAGAGAGGGATGCTATGTTAGCTAGCTGGCTATGGCTATCCAACACTGGAACTCTTCCAAGTCAATATAAGCTTTTCGTTTTATTAATTTATTGCCACAGGGGCACGTGGGTGTAACTGCTAAACTCCTTGCTGACTGTACACTGTACTACATGATTGTTGCGGGTTTACTAACTTGTTAGTTTTAGTAGCCATGTAAGCTGTGTGTAGCAGTTGGTGTTTATGATATGAAGTTTTGGCTTGGAAAGTTTGGAAGAGAGAGCGTAGATGTGAGAAGAAATTATACAACGATCAAAGGTCTAATGCCGTATGTATGCAGCTGCTATGAAAGTGAACTCTGTTTGCGTGTGAGGGGGGTGTATTCCTTCCACCGATTCTGTTGAAAAACATTTTGTAAACGGAAGTAAATGTAACGAAACGAGGATAAACATAACTGAATTTGTCCAATATAAACTATTGTTTGCAATTGTTGGAATAATGATCACACCCTAGATCAGCTACATTTACATTTACATTACATTTACATTTAAGTCATTTAGCAGACGCTCTTATCCAGAGCGACTTACAAATTGGTGCATTCACCTTATGACATCCAGTGGAACAGCCACTGTACAATAGTGCATCTAAATATTTTAAGGGGGGGAGGGGGGGGTGAGAAGGATTACTTTATCCTATCCTAGGTATTCCTTAAAGAGGTGGGGTTTCAGGTGTCTCCGGAAGGTGGTGATTAACTCCGCTGTCCTGGCGTCGTGAGGGAATTTGTTTCACCATTGGGGAGCCAGAGCAGCGAACAGTTTTGACTCGGCTGAGCGGGAACTGTACTTCCTCAGTGGTAGGGAGGCGAGCAGGCCAGAGGTGGATGAACGCAGTGCCCTTATTTGGGTGTAGGGCCTGATCAGAGATGCATGCAGGCAAGAGTGTGCAAGGTGGTATTGAAAGTGTCCATCTGTCACATTGATTACTTAAATTCCTCTCCACCTGTGCACCTAACGTACGTTGTAAACTTTCATTCATAACCTAGGTTGTAGCATCTTCATGATGGGTATAGGGAGAATTTGAGTATTATGTAGTAGCCTAAACCTATCGATGTTACATTGAGCTGGGTGAATGGAATATGAATGACAGTCTTCCAAAATGCTTTAATAAATAATAAGGCTAAAAACAATCATTCTCCCCCATCTTAAACGTCACCGACCGCCACTGGGTCTGATATACCACGGCTTTCAGCCAATCCGCATTCAGGTCATGAACCACCCAGTTTATATTTCACAACAGCCAGTGTTTGTGTTCTTGTATGTTAAAACCTGTTAAAACCTGTTAAACCCCCCCCTCCCCCGTTCAGCTGGAACGGTGGCGCATGGATTGTAAGAATATTCTAAGAAATATTTAACCTCCACACATTAACAAGTCCAATAGCTCAAATGAAAGATAAACACCTTGTTCATCTACCCAGCGAGTCAGATTTCTAAAATGTTTTACGGCGAAAACATAGCACATATTTATGTCAAACCACCACAAAGACACAGACGATATGCAGCCATTTTGTCGAACAAAAGATGCAATCACAAACGCAGGATTAAAAGAAAAATAATTCACTAACCTTTTGAAAATCTTCATCAGATGACAGTAATAGGACGTTACACAGTACATTTATATATTTTTTCAATAATATGCTATTTATATCCATAAATCTCTGTTTACATTGACGCCATGTTCAGAAAATGCTCAAAAATGTCCGGAGAAATTATAGATAGCTCCGTCAGATAACAGAAATACACATCATAAACTTTGACTAAATATACATGTTCTACATATAGTTAGAAAGATACACTGCTTCTTAATGCAACCGCTGTGTTACCTTTCTTTTTAACGTTACAGAAATCGCAGGCAAAAATCTGAGGCGGTGCTCAGAGGTAAGCAATATTTCTCCACTATGTTGGAGTCAACAGAAATACAAAATTACAACATAAATATTCCCTTACCTTTGATGGTCTTCGATCAGAATGTAGTGGAAGGAGTCATACTTACCTAATATATAGTTTGGTTTCTGTTCGTGTGTCCTTACAGTAGTATATGCTACAAGTTCCAGCTGAAATGCATTCAAAATGACTTCTGGTCCCGAACAGTTGCGCATCAAAACTTCAAAATTACATATTATATGTCGACTAAACTGGTCAATCTAAGTGCAGAATCAAGCTTTAGGATGTTATAAACGTACAAAACAATTCTCAATTCAACCGGACAATCACACTTCTTCTCAGGCATTCTGGAACAAAGGAAGGTCTGTTCCAAAAGCGAGCTTAACGCCCATGTATTTTCTCGCGATAAAGGGTCAAAGCTCGCGGGATTTGCACAATTAAACACTATTGAATGAGGACATCTAGTGGAAGACATAGAAAGTGTCTCCAGATCCATAGCTGGTTGGGAAGGGTGGGGGCGATGACGTCAAAGTTGCCCAACTTTCAGTATTCCAAAAATAGTTTGGGAGATTGCCTGCCCTGTGAGTTCTGCTATACTTACAGACATAATTCAAATGGTTTTAGAAGCTTTAGAGTGTTTCCTATCCAATAATAATTATTATATGCATATATTAGCAATTTTTCAGTTTACTATGGGCACGCAATTCATCCAAAGGGGGCAGTATTCTGCCTAGCCCTAACAGGTTTTAAAGTAAGAGGACAAGAAAGAAAGTTTGTACTTGAAAAGTTGGCTGTGAGAGAAAGAAAGAGCAACACATGACATTACGAACACTGAAAAAGTGTGTTTGTGTGTGCATGCGTGGGTGGGTGTACAGTGCCTTCGGAAAGTATTCAGACCCCTAGACTTTTTCCACATTTTGTTACGTTACTGCCTTATTATAAAATGGATTAAATAAAGAAAAGATACTCAGCAATCTATACACAATACCCCATAATGAAAAAAGTGAAAAAAAAATTTTTTTCCATTTGTATTTTTTACATTTCTGCATACAAATAAAAAACAGAAAAAGCTTATTTACATAAGTATTCAGACCCTTTGCTATGAGACTCTTTAACTAGTCGGATGCAAAGGATTTACTTCAGATACCTGACATGGGCAAAATCCCCGTCATTCGCATGAAGAAGAGACTGAGATATCAGGGACGTCGGTCAAGGTGCCTTGCAAGGATTCGACGGCGAGTGAGTAATCCTGCTTTACCATCAGTCCTATTAGCCATAATAATAATAATAATAATAACATGAATGAGCTCCGATCAAGACTCCGATCAAGACTAACCTACCAACGGGACATTAAAAACTGTAATATATTTTGTTGTTCCCTGATCCACCTCTACGCAGACGACACCATTCTGTATACTTCCGGCTCGTCCTTGAACACTGTGCTATCTAACCTCCAAACGAGCTTCAATGCCATACACTCCTTCCGTGGCCTCCAACTGCTCTTAAACGCTAGTAAAACCAAATGCATGCTTTGCAACCGTTCGCTGCCTGCACCCGCACGCCCGACTAGCATCACCACCCTGGATGGTTCCGACCTAGAATATGTGGATATCTATAAGCACCTAGGTGTCTGGCTAGACTGTAAACTCTCCTTCCAGACTCATATCAAACATCTCCAATCTAAAATCAAATCTAGAGTAGGCTTTCTATTCCGCAACAAAGCCTCCTTCACTCACGCCGCCAAACTTATCCTACCGATCCTCGACTTCGGCGATGTCATCTACAAAATAGCTTCCAATACTCTACTCAGCAAACTGGATGCAGTTTATCACAGTGCCATCCGTTTTGTTACTAAAGCACCTTATACCACCCACCACTGCGACCTGTATGCTCTAGTCGGCTGGCCCTCGCTACATATTCGTCGCCAGACCCACTGGTTCCAGGTCATCTACAAGTCCATGCTAGGTAAAGCTCCACCTTATCTCAGTTCACTGGTCACGATGGCAACACCCACCCGTAGCATGCGCTCCAGCAGGTGTATCTCACTGATCATCCCTAAAGCCAACACCTCATATGGCCGCCTTTCATTCCAGTTCTCTGCTGCCTGTGACTGGATCTAATTGCAAAAATCGCTGAAGTTGGAGACTTTTATCTCCCTCACCAACTTCAAACATCTGCTATCTGAGCAGCTAACCGATCGCTGCAGCTGTACATAGTCTATCGGTAAATAGCCCAACCAATTTTACCTACCTCATCCCCATACTGTTTATATTTATTGACTTTTCTGCTCTTTTGCACACCAATATCTCTACCTGTACATGACCATCTGATCATTTATCACTCCAGTGTTAATCTGCAAAATTGTAATTATTCGCCTACCTCCTCATGCCTTTTGCACACAATGTATATAGACTCTATTTTTTTCTACTGTGTTACTGACTTAATTGTTTACTCCATGTGTAACTTTGTGTTGTCTGTTCACACTGCTATGCTTTATCTTGGCCAGGTCGCAGTTGCAAATGAGAACTTGTTCTCAACTAGCCTACCTGGTTAAATAAAGGTTAAATAAAACAATAACAAAAAAAACAATTGCTCACCTTAGGTAGAACATCTGCACTGAGCTAAAGGGTAGAGCTGCCGCTTTCAAGGAGCGGGACTCTAACTCAGACGCTTATAAGAAATCCTGCTATGCCCTCTATGACGAACCATCAAACGTGCAAAGCGTGAAAACAGGACTAAGATTGAATTGTACTACACCAGCTCCGACGCTCGTCAGATGTGGCATTGCTTGCAAACTTTTACGGACTACAGAGGGAAGCTGCCCAATGACACGAGCCTAGCAGACAAACTAAATAACTTCTATGCTCGCTTTGAAGCAAGCAACACTGAAGCATGCATGAGAGCATCAGCTGTTCCAGGCATCTGTGTGATCACGCTTTCCGTAACCGATGTGAGTAAGACCTTTAAACAGGTCAACATTCACAAGGCCGCAGGGCAAGATGGATTACCTGCCTAAATTTACTACTGACCCGTAGCACTCGCATCTGTAGCCATGAGGTGCTTTGAAAGGCTGGTCATGGCTCAAATCAACACAATTATACCAGAAACCCTGGACCCACTCCAATTTGCATACCGCCCCAACAGATCCACAGATGATGCAATCTCTATTGCACTCCACACTGCCCTCTCCCACATGGACAAAAGGAACACCTACGTGAGAATGCTATTCTTTGATTACAGCTCTGCGTTCAACACCATAGTGCCCCCAAAGCTCATCACTAAGCTAAGGACCCTGGAACTAAACACCTCCCTCTGCATCTGGATCCTGGACTTCCCGACGGGCCGCTCCCAGTTGGTAAAGGTAGGTAACAACACATTTGCCACACTGTTCCTCAAAACGAGGCACCCTCAGGGGTACGTGCTCAGTCCCCTCATGAACTCCCTGTTCACCCATGACTGTATGGCCAAATGATTGTGGAATACAGGAAAAGGAGGGCAGAGCACGCCCCCATTCTCATTGAGGCTGGTGTCCACATCATCAAACAACTATCATGGTCCAAACACACCAAGACAGTCGTGAAGAGGGCACGACAACGCGACAACAATTCCCCCTCAGGAGACTGAAAAGATTTGACACGGGTCCTCAGATCCTCAAAAAGTTTTACAGCTGCACTGTCGAGAGCATCCTGACTAGTTGCATCAACGCCTGGTGTTGCAATTGCTCGGCCTCCGACCTCAATGCCGACAGATGATAGTGCATGCAGCCCAGTACATCACTGGGGCCAAGCTTCCTGCCATCCAGGTCCTCTATACCAGGCAGTGTCAGAGTAAGGCCCTAAAAACTGTCAACGACTCCAGCCACCCTAGTCATAGACTGTTCTCTCTGCTACTGCATGGCAAGCGGTATAGGAGGGCCAAGTCTAGGTCCAAAAGATTTCTTAACAGCTTCTACCCCAAAGCCATAAGACTCCTGAACAGCTAATCAAATGGCTACCCCCTGTTTATATATTTACAGTGCCTTGCGAAAGTATTCGGCCCCCTTGAACTTTGCGACCTTTTGACACATTTTAGGCTTCAAACATAAAGATATAAAACTGTATTTTTTTGTGAAAAATCAACAACAAGTGGGACACAATCATGAAGTAGAACGACATTTATTGGACATTTCAAACTTTTTTACAAATCAAAAACTGAAAAATTGGGCGTCCTTAATTCAGCCCCCTTAAGTTAATACTTTGTTGCGCCAACTTTTGCTGCGATTACAGCTGTAAGTCGCTTGGGGTATGTCTCTATCAGTTTTGCACATTGAGAGACTGAAATTTTTTCCCCTTCCTATTTGCAAAACAGCTCGAGCTCAGTGAGGTTGGATGGAGAGCATTTGTGAACAGCAGTTTTCAGTTCTTTCCACAGATTCTCGATTGGATTCAGGTCTGGACTTTGACTTGGCCATTCTAATACCTGGATATGTTTATTTTTGAACCATTCCATTGTAGATTTTGCTTTATGTTTTGGATCATTGTCTTGTTAGAAGACAAATCTCCGTCCCAGTCTCAGGTCTTTTGCAGACTCCATCAGGTTTTCTTCCAGAATGGTCCTGTATTTGGCTCCTTCCATCTTCCCATCAATTTTAACCATCTTCCCTGTCCCTGCTGAAGAAAAGCAGGCCCAAACCATGATGCTGCCACCACCATTTTTGACAGTGGGGATGGTGTGTTCAGGGTGATGAGCTGTGTTGCTTTTACGCCAAACATAACGTTTTGCATTGTTGCCAAAAAGTTCAATTTTGGTTTCATCTGACCAGAGCACCTTCTTCCACATGTTTGGTGTGTCTCCCAGGTGGCTTGTGGCAAACTTTAAACAACACTTTTTATGGATATCTTTAAGAAATGGCTTTCTTCTTGCCACTCTTCCATAAAGGCCAGATTTGTGCAATATACGACTGATTGTTGTCCTATGGACAGAGTCTCCCACCTCAGCTGTATATCTCTGCAGTTCATCCAGAGTGATCATGGGCCTCTTGGCTGCATCTCTGATCAGTCTTCTCCTTGTATGAGCTGAAAGTTTAGAGGGACGGCCAGGTCTTGGTAGATTTGCAGTGGTCTGATATCCCTTCCATTTCAATATTATTGCTTGCACAGTGCTCCTTGGGATGTTTAAAGCTTGGGAAAGCTTTTTGTATCCAAATCCGGCTTTAAACTTCTTCACAACAGTATCTCGGACCTGCCTGGTGTGTTACTTGTTCTTCATGATGCTCTCTGCGCTTTTAACGGACCTCTGAGACTATCACAGTGCAGGTGCATTTATACGGAGACTTGATTACACACAGGTGGATTGTATTTATCATCATTAGTCATTTAGGTCAACATTGGATCATTCAGAGATCCTCACTGAACTTCTGGAGAGAGTTTGCTGCACTGAAAGTAAAGGGGCTGAATAATTTTGCACGCCCAATTTTTCAGTTTTTGATTTGTTAAAAAAGTTTGAAATATCCAATAAATGTTGTTCCACTTCATGATTGTGTCCCACTTGTTGTTGATTCTTCACAAAAAGTACAGTTTTATATCTTTATGTTTGAAGCCTGAAATGTGGCAAAAGGTCGCAAGATTCAAGGGGGCCGAATACTTTCGCAAGGCACTGTATATATCTCTATTATCCTCATTTATTTTAATTTGATATATTTATGTTTTACTTCAGTTTATCTTTCTTAACTGTATTGTTGCTTCAGGGCTTGTAAGTAAGCATTTCACTGTTAGTCTACACCTGTTGTTTATGAAGCATGTGAGAAATAACATTTAATTTGATTTGGACTTCACTGTTCTTCCCTGCAACTTGCTTTTAAATTGCGTCTCGAGGCAAAAGTCGTCTACTCTTTATTAGTTTATTAAAATAAACCATAGTCTTATAGGCACATGGGATTCCGTTCCTTGTTGTGCTTGACTACAGAAAGCAATATCGAATTGATGTGGGTGTGTTTGCTGCTTATGTTGTAGACACCTGATCTTGCATGATTGATGTTATCTTGTTTACTGTCCGGCTATTCTAAATAACAAGGTGTAGCCTAGGCTTAGTTATTTCTCCGTGGCTCTGACTTGTCTGCTCGTTGCACTTTGCCTTGTCAATCTGTGCACTCGATAATCTGGGTACAAGGTCAAGTCTATTTAATGATGATTGACAACCATTAATGCATTCATGAAACCAGCTACTTTTTGAAGTTTATTTGCCCTAACTGTAAAATTCCAAATAATATGAAGGGCCCCCCTCAAATGGTTTTTGCACCACCCAACCCGTGGCAAAACCCGAGCTCTGTTTTGACATAAACATGAATATTCCCATTGAATGCAATATATTGACATAAGCATCATTTGGTTGACACTCATCTCTTCCCATTGGCACAGCAAAGCCTGCAGTTGATTTAAGCACCAATTGGTTGATCCAGAGATGACATTTTGAGGCTGATAATGGGTTGTAAATAATAATGGGCTGCAGAGCAAGCGACACTGCTGTCCTCATAACTGGATAATTATTAAATGATTTGAATTTTTGCCTCGATCTCCTTTCTTATTAGGTCTAGGCTACTAGGCCTAGAATAATCATATTTCCATCTTGGTATTGTTAGCTCAATTTCAATTTCTTGTGGCCTAAAATATTTATCATTCAAATTTAAACTGTGATTGAGAAACCATAGACTTTTTTCACAATTATTCACATTTGAAAGCTGCAATATGATATTACACACGTAATCACAACATTTGGCAAATATTCTTTATAAATAACTTTTATTAATGCTTATGATATTTCAATTAGAACTAGCCGAGGTTTTTGGCCATTTGGTTCACAATGGCAAGGAGGGATTTCTTTCCGTTTCTTAAAATAGCCTAAGTTTTGCTCAATTGTAAGGTTTGTTCAAACTCCTAATTCTATGTTTTCTATTTTCCTATTGTTTGTTCGCTCTATCATTATTACCTTATGGCCTACTATGATTTCAGATGATCTCAAAATCAACTTAAAACTTTGTGAGATAGCTTAGAACTTTGTTAGATTCATTCATTTTTTAATAATGACATAGTGCGGCTGGAGAAATTCAGTATGCATAAAACGAATAGAGTAGCTTCATAGGTCAAGTTATATTCATATCAAATGGAGATTAAAATTACATTTAAAATAGGCATTAATAATAATTAGACATCGGACAGTCCGGTATAAAATAGGCCCACATCATTGGAGAGAGAAAACAAAAACATATTTTCTGATGGGACATTTTGCATTGTTTTGGTGAAACTCAGGTCTGTCTTCACTGTTCTTGTGCATTCTGTTTTTAGTTTATAACATATTTATGGAAATAGGCCATAGCAAAGGTATATGCCACTTGGCATCGGCGCCCAGGGAGCAGTTGTTTTTGGTTAACTGCCTTATTGTTGTTGGTTAACTACGCAGAAGGGCAAATATTACCACCTTGCCTGACTCGGCAATTCAAACCAGTGAACTTTCTGTTACTGGCCCAACCCTCTTAACTGCTAGGCTACTTGCCACCCTACCACAGGGACACGATCAGTCACTGCTACAGAGTTGGACAGAGGGCACACTTGGTCCAAAGCCTGTTTTATCATGGCCAGCACCATTAAGAACTGGCACTCATTTTTAAGCAAACATTACATAACTGCAGGTGGCAGTAAACCACCAACATTGGCTTAATACTTGTTCTTTAGTACATCTCTATGGTCTTGACCCATCTGCAACAAGAATTAAGCAATACTCAAAGTCTTACTGAACGTCCTCCATCTTGTCCAGATCGGTATAGTGGGTCGAACAGGTGCTGGGAAGTCCAGTCTGACCAACTGCCTGTTTAGAATCATCGAGGCAGCAGAGGGACGGATCTTGATCGATGGGACAGACATCGCTACTCTAGGCCTACATGACCTCAGGACCAGACTGACTATTATACCACAGGTAACGCACACACAGAAATGCATGTATGCACGCTTACACACACATGCACCCACAGACACACACCCTTATAAATGGCACAAACTTTATAATATTTTGACATGATGACATTTGTTTCTCCATTCGGTGTGTGTGTAGGACCCAGTGCTGTTCTCAGGGACGCTGCGTATGAACCTAGACCCGTTTGAGACTTTCAGTGATGAGGAGATCTGGTGCGTCCTCGAGCTGTCCCATTTGAAGGAGTACGTGGGGGGGTTACAGGAAGGACTGACCCACGAGGTGTCAGAGGGGGGAGAGAACCTCAGGTGGGTTACACTCATATACCCGCACACGTCAGATACAAGGGCATCGTTGAAACTGAAACGCTGTCACCTTCGATTTGAAGAGTGTCTTTTATGTACTAGAAATATCTTGTTAGCTAGCTGCCCATTGCTAGTTGGTTGGATGGGCAGCCAGGCAGGTTGGAACTGCATAGCTAGCTAGTATTATTTAAGTGATAATGCCCTCGAAGCCGGTGTATGGAGGATATATTTGCACTGGTGTTGTTAGGCCTGTGTTGTTAGTGCCAATATCTCCTCCAAACACCGGCTTCGAGGGCATTATCACTTTTATACAACGTGTAATATTCAAATAATGATTGACATATTTTCATTTCAATTTTTTTTGTTGATTAAGTTATTCATACTATTTCATCCTTTCACAAATCTAGGGTTGTGTCGTTCGTTCTATTGGTTATGTTGCCAGAGACGGGACCCAGTCGTTCAGTCTTTCTGTTCTGTATCTATGGACGCGACCCTGTCGTTCGTTCTAAATGTTCCATTGCCATACTGCTTGCTAGCTAACCAAGTTACAGTCACGTCAAAAAGTGCAGCGAGAATAACAGCAAAGTAGACACATTTACATTTGTTTAAGCTGTTTTCTAGTGACATTTATTTGGATAACAATGAGCTAATGTGGCACAATTTGGCCTGGCATTGACAATGTGCTCACTCGTCAGGACACTATCAGAGGAGTCACTTCAAACTGAAGCTGGAAAAACTGCAAAGTAGCTGCACTTAGATTAATTTTACGTTTTTTTCAATTGACAATTCTTTGTATATATCCATAAAAATAATGCCAGCTCATTCATGATTTAGACTAGTTGAGAAACGCTGCCTGCCTGCCTGTCTGTCTCCTCCCGACACATTCATTACTATGGGGAAGCTGGAGATTGAATTTAAATTTTGAAACAATGTTGCAAATGTCGGAGAGACAGACAGGTTTATGCAAATTTCTGCTGTTAATAACCAAATGTTAGTCTAAAATAAATGTGAGATAATGTCGAGATGCTTTTTATAGTGGAGATCAAGTTTATGAAGTGCCTGGCTAGGCTGATGAGACAGTGGATTGTGCAGTCAGATGGAAGAGAGTAAATTTTAACTTTAATTTTAATGTCATAGATTTAGAAGGTGGTACCTTGTGGAATAGACATTGGCTGGAATGCGGTTTTAACCAATCAGCATTCAGGATTAGACCCACCCATTGTATGAAGATCAACAAACAAGGCAATACCTGCTCTATTTTATCACCAATAAACCCATCCGTTTTAAAATGGGTTTAGAATATGTCAATCTAGGAAGCCAGGCAAAAACAAATAATGTGTTGGTTTGTTGTTAGCTTGTTAGCTGGGTAGCCAGATTAAATGATGACCAGATATATAGTATCTGACAACATTTTGACTGTAGCCAACCTTTATTCATTATAATTTGAAAATGAACTCATTACGATAATCATTTTCAAGGTTTAATGGCAACCTAAAAAGATCTAACTTACTGTTGTGAATCTGAGGAAATAAAAGCAGAGCATTCTGTCGGAGAAATCCAAAACTTCTTGATGCTGTCGCTGTAAGGTTACCATGACAGCGACTAAAACAACAGGGTCGAAGTTGAAAAGTTTGAAAAGTTTCTGCGACAAGGAAAACGACAGCCGCATCGACAATCTACAGACAGTCGGTCTGAATAGAAATGTAATGTTATTTTGGCCAACACTTGTTGTATTCTAATGGTCTACTGACATATAAGACTATATAGCAGCCTTTTAGGTATTACTCAACTCTGCACAAAATACATCCGCACAGGGATCGTATTATCATTCAGATGATAGCATATGGAGGGGGAAATCAGTGGTCTGAGCAAAGGTCCCCCCCCCCCCCAAGCTAACTTCCTACAATTATACACGTTTTGCCATGGGGCAAAGAGGGAAAAAAAGGCAGTTTCAGGGCTAATCTCACGCTATTTTACACATTTTGTCATGAGGTTGAGAGAATTTAGCATTTTTAAAGCTATTTTCCTGCAATTCTACACATATTGGCCATGGGGCAGAGAGAAGAAAATGCTGTTTTTATAGCTAATCTAATGCTATTCTACACATTTTGCAAAGAGGCTGAGAGAATTTAGCATTTCTAAAGCTAATTTCCTGCTATTCTAAACATTTTTGCCAAAGCTTATGACCTGTCCATATGCTAACTGTGGAGGGGCCGACCTGGGTTCGAGGCCCCCAGAGTCCGTGGGCTCCGGGAGTGTATGGTACGCCAGTGGGTGAGATACTTTCTGATAAGCGCACACATATGAAGGTTGCGCCACATTTCAAAATGCAATTGAGGGAATAACACAGCTTTTCATGTAATTACTGTTGCTATTGTGAAAGATGAGGGTCAGCTTTGTCTGAGTATAAAACATATTTCTCAACTCTCAATATTGAGCAAATGGCACCACTTTACAAATCAAATCAAATTTGATTTGTCACATACACACGGTGAGCAGATGTTAATGCGAGTGTAGCGAAATGCAGTGTGGGTTTCAGATGGTGCGCCCACGGAGCAGAGTGCACCATTTGCTGTGAATACTGGAGGTGTGCCGAGTACTGGGACAAAACTAGTATTGTAACACACATACGTCACTCTTTGACTCAAACAGTGTGAAGCGCTGTGTGCTGTAAACAACTATTGGCTAGTTATTTTACCCGTGAAGAAAATGGCCGGGGTATCGGTTGAGCCTGCTGCAAAGATTGGATGAGAACAAGCCGCTCTGCTCTCATTGCTGTTCAATCAAGTTCTTTCTTGTCATATGGTTGTTTACTGCCTGTCTACTTGGCACTGTTTAGTAGGCCTACTTTGTCTGTCCGTATAATTATCCCATTGCTGACGTCTCTCATTATGTCTTGATCCAAGCCCATGCTTGCTTGCTATTGATTTTTGCCCAGGCATGTTTACCGTGCGACAGATCATTCGGAAATAAAATGACAAAATGTGGCATACGTTTGGTTGATAACTGAATAGGACCAAGTAAGTTAATCATGTGCAATTTCATCTTTCGGGGGTCTTTTAACAATGTGTGTGTGAATGAGTGAAGGAATGTTACGATGCACTCTGAGTGATAGAGCAGTGATGCGCACTTGAGGTACAGGCTTTACCGACATTTAAATCAGATTAGAGTATCAAGTGTGATGAAAGCGATACGATTACAAATACGAGTATGACAAGATCGGGACACCCCTAGTACATCAAGTAGCCTAGCCCCACCTGTCACGCCCTGACCTTAGTTATCTTTGTTTTCTTTATTATTTTGGTTAGGTCAGGGTGTGACAAGGGGTGGTTTGTTGTGTTTTTTTGTCCTGTCTAGGGTTTTTGTATGTTTATGGGGTTGGTCACTCGTCTAGGTGCTTTGTATGTGTATGGTTGCCTAGATTGGTTCTCAATTAGGGGCAGCTGTTTATCGTCTCTGATTGGGAATCATATTTAGGGAGCCATATTCCTTGGGTAATTCGTGGGTGATTGTCTATGTATTAGTTGCCTGTGTCTGCACTTATTCTATACAGCGGCAAGTTTGTTGAAGTGTTCTTCGTTTCATTAAAATAGCAGATGTATTCACATCACGCTGCGCCGTGGTCTCATCCATACAACGAACGTGACACTACCGATGGAAGGTTTTGTAGGACATTAAATATAATGTTAGATCAATCAATAACATGGCTATCTAGCATGTTGCTGACAGTTTTATAAAATTGAACACACAGCCATAGAAAAACATTGGCAGTAGAATGACCTGTGTTGAAGAGCTCAGTGACTTTCAAAGTGGCACTGTCAGATTTCTGCCCTGCTGGACCTACCCGGGTCAACAATAAGAGCTGTTATTGTGAAGTGGAAATGTCTAGGAGCAATAACTGCTCAGCCGCAAAGTGGTAGGCCACACAAGCTCACAGAACGGCACCACTGAGTGCTGAAGCGCGTAGCGTGTAAAAATCCTCTGTCCTCAGTTGCAACACTACCGAGTTCCAAACTGCCTCTGGAAGCAACATCAGCACAACAACTGTTCGTCGGGAGCTTCATGAAATGGGTTTCTATGGCTGAGCAGCCACGCAGAAGCCTAAGATCACCATGCCAATGCCAAGCATCAGCTGGAGTAGTGTAAAGCCCGCCGTCATTGGACTGTGGAGCAGTGGAAACGTGTTCTCTTGAGTGATGTGTCACGTTTCACCATCTGGCAATCACATGGACGAATCTGTGTTTGGTGGATGCCAGGAGAAGGCTACCTGCCCAAATGCATAGTGCCAACTGTAGTTTGGTGGAGGAGGAATAATGGTCTTGGGCCATTTTTCATGGTTTGGGCTAGGCCCCTTAGTTCCAGTGAAGGAAAATCTTAAAGCTACAGCATACAATGACATTTTAGATGATTCTGTGCTTCCAACTTTGTGGCAAAAGTTTGAGGGAGGCCCTTTCCTGTTTCAGCATGACAATGCAACCATGCACAAAGCGAGGTCTATACAGAAATGGTTTGTCAAGGTCGGTGTGGAAGAACTTGACTCCTGCATAGAGCCCCGACCTCAACCCCACCCAGCACCGTTTGGGATGAATTGGAATCCCGACTGCAAACCAGGCCTAATCGCCCAACATCAGTTCCTGGCTTCACTAGTGCTCTTGTGGCTGAATGGAAGCAAGTCCCTGCAGCAATGTTCTAACATCTCACTAGATGAGTGGAGGCTTTTATAGCAGCAAAGGGTGGACCAACTCCATATTATTGCCATGACTTTGGAATGAGATATTTGACATGCAGGTGTTCACATATATTTTGACAGGTTGTACATGTTTCCATTACAGTATTGGTCAGAGACAGTTGTTGTGTCTGGCCCGTGCCCTGCTGAGGAAGTCTCGTATTCTGATTCTGGACGAGGCTACAGCTGCTGTGGACCTAGAGACAGACAGCCTGATCCAGAAAACCATACGACGAGAGTTCTCCCATTGCACTGTACTCACCATCGCACACAGACTCCACAGCATCCTGGACAGTAGCAGGTAAAACACATGCATATACACAGTATAGTCACTCCTATGGTGTCAAATGTAACACTATGTTGGGGTTTATATGGTCCCATCCCCATTTTGTGTTAAAACTACTCTGGTCATGGTGCTGATATTTTTGGAGTTAAAATTACACTAAATGGCTTTAAAAGGTATCTGTCCCAATCAACTCCAGTTATCAACACTAACTCCAGGGAGCGTATCACTCTCTTGAGGGCTAAGATAACTTCCAGTAGAGTCAATTTAACCTTCATTCTTTTAACACTGTGATTTCAACTATCCTTGATTTACTGTGTACTTAGACACACACACACACACACACACACACACACACACACACACACACACACACACACACACACACACACACACACACACACACACACACACACACACACACACACACACACACACACACACACACACACACACACACACACACACACACACACACACACACAAACTTTATGACAAGAGTTTTCTCACAGATCTTGTTGCATGGCAACTGAAACTCTGAAACAGTTGACTCTCACTCATCCTTTCCTCCCTCGTCTCCCGCTCCCTCTTCCTCCATCCCTCTCTCCCTAACACGTTCAGGGTGATGGTGCTGGATGCTGGGAAGATCGTGGAGTTTGACTCTCCCAGCACTCTCTTCAACAAACAGGGTCACTTCTATTCCATGGCAAGGGATGCTGGTATCACTACAGTGGACAGCACTGCTCTGGACAGCACTGCATTGGATAGCACTGCTCTCTGAGACGTGGGACTTGTTGTACAGTTGGTCTCAGAGAGGGCAGAATCATGCCTTAACTGCAGAGGGGATGCTAGCCCCTGGTGTTGATTGTAAAATAGAGAATGTGTTCTCAATAACTTAACGGAGGGGTATATTACAAAGCAGTATCAACAAGTTATCTGGGTAACTTTAGGAAGCTTAAGTTGAATATGGGCTATTGAGAAATATTATACCATTTCAAAAAGACTACTTCTTGTGATAAAGATGCATGCCAAATGTTATTTTTCTCATGTGTTTAATTCTGACTGATTTTATACACATTTTTGCAGCCTGTTATTGATATGAAGACTGTTTGATCTGTGAGGTGTATTTCAATGAAGGTTGGTTTGATTAAGAACGTTATATAAGCAGTGAAGGTGTCAAACTTGACTTAGGAAAAGAAAATTGATTGATTTACAAAAAGGATAATATAGTATGTGATTTAGTTTTGAAGATCAATCAAAATAAATATCATATCTTAAGGAATTCACTCTTACATTGTAAAACGAGTTGACCCCAAAACAATGGAACTACTCTTTAGTATAGACATAGTTAACAAAACAAAAAAACAATTTATAGCTAAAACCATTTAACTTCACAATGTGACCGTATGAATCAAACCAACCTTCAAAAGACCAATTACTGAAAAAAGATCCGAATGGGGCTGCTGTGTAAATGCAGCCATGTAAAACTGTGATTAGTCCGAAAAAAGATTGGATATTGAAACAAATCTGAATTGGCTTCTTAGGGTGGCTGTGTGAACAGCCATAAGGTCATGAAAAGGTGGGAAAAGGGTGGGAAATATGCTGGCCATTATTAACACTAACATGATCAATATGTAAAATGTCCTCATGGTTTTTGAAGGACACAGCTTAGAAATGCCTGAAATATTTTTGTGATGCTTTCTAACCTTGTCATAATCTCAAAACTGCTGTCAATATTCTTTTATTATGTATTTTAATATGCATCTGGAAATGCATGTGAAATGTATTCATATATTAGAAAAATATTTGATCTGCCCAATTTGAAATATTTCACGTCCTGAAAATAAATCAAATTTGCCATACATTTAAATGTAACCTCTGATTTCATATCTGCAATGAAAAAGGAAATGGTGAATCAAATGTGAAAGTAATGTAGATTGTGTGAGAGTTTATCGAGCATGTTCTAAGCTGACATATGGAATTATTTTCAGGTCATACCATGGATCATTCAGTTTTTTATTTTATTTAGAATTTTAGGACTTATTTAGTGATAAATTATTTTTATTTTTTGGGGATGAAATATTGAATTTGGCCTTGACTACTATAGGCCTTAGGGATGCAAAGAAAAACATAAATGGTAAAACAGGAGTAGGGGCAAGGTGTGCGCAATGAAAGTTCCAGAGGGATCCGTGACACTGATAGTTAGCAGCAGCAGGTCACAGTGAAATACAGTAACAGTCAAAAGTTTGGACACACCTACTCAGGGTTTTTGTTTATTTTTTACTATTTTCTACATTGTAGAATAATAGTGAATACATCCAAACTATGAAATAACACATATGGAATCATGTAGTAACCAAACAAGTCTTAAACAAATTCTTCAAAGTAGCCACCCAAACCATCTCAATTGCGGCGCAGGTCCTAATCCAGGCACTTGTCATCTCCCGTCTGGATTACTGCAACTCGCTGTTGGCTGGGCTCCCTGCCTGTGCCATTAAACCCCTACAACTCATCCAGAACGCCGCAGCCCGTCTGGTGTTCAACCTTCCCAAGTTCTCTCACGTCACCCCGCTCCTCCGCTCTCTCCACTGGCTTCCAGTTGAAGCTCGCATCCGCTACAAGACCATGGTGCTTGCCTACGGAGCTGTGAGGGGAACGGCACCTCAGTACCTCCAGGCTCTGATCAGGCCCTACACCCAAACAAGGGCACTGCGTTCATCCACCTCTGGCCTGCTCGCCTCCCTACCACTGAGGAAGTACAGTTCCCGCTCAGCCCAGTCAAAACTGTTCGCTGCTCTGGCCCCCCCAATGGTGGAACAAACTCCCTCACGACGCCAGGACAGCGGAGTCAATCACCACCTTCGGAGACACCTGAAACCCCACCTCTTTAAGGAATACCTAGGATAGGATAAGTAATCCTTCTCACCCCCCCCTTTAAGATTTAGATGCACTATTGTAAAGTGACTGTTCTACTGGATGTCATAAGGTGAATGCACCAATTTGTAAGTCGCTCTGGATAAGAGCGTCTGCTAAACGACTTAAATGTAAATGTAAATGTAATGGGTTGAGGTCAGGTGATTGTGGAGGCTGGGTCATCTGATGCAGCACTCCATCACTCTCCTTCTTGGTCAAATAGCTCTTACACAGCCTGGAGGTGTGTTGGGTCATTGTCCTGTTGAAAAACAAATGATAGTCCCATAAGTGCAAACCAGATGGGATGAAGTATCGCTGCAGAATGATGTGGAATTCCTTGAATTCTAAATAAATCACTTAGTGTCACCAGCAAAGCATCCCCCCCACCATCACACCTCCTCCTCCATGCTTCACGGTTTGAACCACACATGGGGACATCATCCATACACCTACTCTGCATCTCACAAAGTCATGGCGGTTGGAACCAAAAATCTCGATTTCCAGCGGTCTAATGTCCATTGCTCACGTTTCTTGGTGTCCTTAAGTAGTGGTCTCTTTACAGCAGTTCGACCACGAAGGCCTGATTAACGCAGTCTCTTCTGAGCAGTTTATGTTGAGATGTGTCTGTTACTTGAACTCTGTGAAGCAATTATTTGTGCTGGAATCTGAGGTGCAGTTAACTCTGATGAACTCATCCTCTGCAGCAGAGTCTTCCTTTCCTGTGGCGGTCCTCATGAGAGCCAGTTTCATCATAGCGCTTATGGTTTTTGCGACTGCACTTGTTCTGGGTAAGTAATGATGGACTGTAATGATGGACTGTCATTTTTCTTTGCTTATTTGGGCTTTTACCAGATAGGGCTATCTTCTGTATACCAACCCTACCTTGTCACAACACAACTGATTGGCTCAAAAGTATTAAGAAGGAAAGAAATTCCACAAATGAACTTTTAACAAGGCACACCTGTTAATTGAAATGCATTCCAGGTGACTGACTACCTCATGAATCTGGTTGCGAGAATGCGAAGAGTGTGCAAAGCTGTCATCAAGGCAAAGTATCTCAAATATAAAATATATTTTGATTTGTTTAACACATTTTTGGTAACTACATGATTCCATATGTGTTATTTAATAGTTTTGATGTCTTCACAGTTATTCTACAATATAAAACATTTCAATAAAGAACAACCCTTGAATGAGTAGGCGTGTCCAAACTTTTGACAGGTACTGTATATATTTTAACAAAAAATGCCATGATGGCAATGATGCAATTGAGAAGTAGCACAAAAGCCCACAACCCATGACCAATACATTTTCACCAGCAACATCGTTTTCAAAGTAGCCCAATTTTTGCAGGAAAACCGTGGACATGTTAACTCTGCTTCCAGAAGCTTTGCCTTCACACAGCCTGTCAGCCGCTCTGTGGTTTCTGCCCTGTCCTAAATCCAGCCGGTTGAACACTCCAAACAGCCTACCTGACCGCTCAGAGGCCTGCCTGGTCTTAAAACACACCGTTTTCTTTGTATCACATTGCAACCATAAAACTGGAGGGGGAAAAAAAATGCAGTATTGTTTCAGAATGTGGGGGGACATGACCCCTCTCCCCATCCCCAGTGGAAGTTGTGCCCCTGTACATAGTTACCGTAGAACACCACTGCAGTGTTAAAAAAAAGTCGTATTACACAACCTTGAGTGCACAATTACTTTTCTACAAGAGGTTACGAATGAAAACAACGAGTGACACATTGTCATAAAAAAACGTCATTTTGATAAATGTATTCATGCTATTTCATCCCTCCATGAGAATATAGTACTAACACAAATGTAGGATTGCCAGCCAAGCCGACTGTTCGTCCGTTCGATTGGCAGGTTGCTATGCAGCGCAGGCGCTGCTGATGCTCACGGTGATAGCACTATCCACGGTGCTGACTGCCATTTAGCTGGAACTGGTGGGTGGTTCTCGGTAGCATTCTCAGTTCCAGGTGCAACCTGACAGGGCCCGATGGGATCTGTCTTTTAAGAATTGATTCGGACTGGGTTCGGACTAAAAAGTTATGTCAACAAAATCCCTCATTTAATGAGACCAGTAGCGATTTTAGTAGGTAATTCTTGGTGGGGCAAACAAAAAACAAATGTTGGTGATGCATGCCAGCAAGTCACTACACAAAACAACACAAAACTAAACAATACATTAATTGCACTATAACGGTGACAAACGGTGCCCACAAACTATAAAGCTGTCCCAACAGCAGATTCCCAACAGCAGTCCCAACACCTTACCACTGCTACTCCTGGCTATCAGTGGAGCCTTGTCTGGCAACGAAACAGTTCATTCAGCCTTATTTACTGACTTATTTACTGAAAAAACATACCTGATATGGCTGACTTGCTGAAACAAATGTGGTTTCTGCTGTCAATTGAGATGTACAAACTATGGCATAAGGGGACAACAAGCGCATTAGAGGCAATCTGTAATTTAGATTAAGACATTAACGAGCGAGCTAGGACGGACGAAGTCAAAATAACTATTTGTTCAGCACTTTTCAAATGTACAGCGACACAATTCAGAACATGGGCCGTTCTTCCCTGTACACCAAGTCAGAATGGTAGGATAAATAAAGGGAGCGTATAAGCAGACAATGAAAGCTCTTACAATAATCGATGGTTACATTTCTCTAAAACAGGTTATAGGCTACATGAGCACCACAAAGTCAAAGCCTGTTTTTATCCAGATTCAAAAGATTTGCAGCCGCCTTGATGCTGTATTGAGCCTACTCAGAAGTCTCTCGTTCCACTCCCTAAGGAATTTGCTTGTAAGATCCCTCTCAAATGTCAGTTGAATGTTGAAAAATAGTTATCGCAAATTTCTGTGGATGCTCCAAATATTAATCCCAGCTCCAAAGCCATCATCAAAGTAGGCATAGCTGTTAGAGGACTGGAGTATCTATCCAAAATGCTCTACATGACGTTAGTCCATTTTTCTTCTCCAGATCGGGCGACAGTAAACTCCGTTTCCACGAAGTCTGGCAGTGGTTTCACCTTGTCCACATCCATAAAGGTTTCATTCTCTGGGTGCAAGGCACACAGGGCCTCAACAAGTTGGCTGTTTCGTTCGTTAAATCTTTCTGACATTTCTCCTAGTCCAGCATCCAGAGTGCTGAAAAAAAGGTATTTCGCACTCCCTCTCATTATCCTCATCTTGCTGGCCCATTGTTGTTTCGACCGCATATTCTTTCATAGTACGACTCACTACCCTTTGCCGTTTGCTTGGAGTGGGGTGTCCGAGTGCTTGTAATTCCTTGCAGGAATACTCCAGCCCCTCTCTGTTTTTGAACCACGCGCTACAAAATGTCAGTTGCAGGCCTCTCCTCGGGTTGATTACCTCCTATGTCGCCAGGCTGCAAGACCGTTGTGCAGATGCCTTTGCTGCTGGACTCGACAGCCTTGGCCTAGGTGATTATCGGCGGTTTAGCGGCCTTGGCCTCTGAGGCAGGCTTCTCTCCCTCCCCACCGCTTTGATCCGATGCTGCCGTTGCGAAGCAAACCTTCTAATATCCATCGTCCTATCAGCTACCTACCTAACAGTTAACCTTACCCCCCCCCCCCAAAAAAAAGTGTGGTAGTACATAACCTAAATGGTCAAATTGATCCCGCCATTCAACTGTGAAGGTCAACTGCTAAAATGTGCATGGTGTACGTATGATGCATGGAAGGCTTCCTCTGATTCAGAATCTACAGAGCGTTTATTTTTGTCATGCCACCATTTTAGTTAACCATGGATTGAAATTCATGATTGGTTGTGTATAAAATCTCCAGAATGACCTATGTTTACCTTTGAAGATGTGAAATGACATTATGCTTATCCTTGTAATTCCCATCATAACTATTTTATTATCATTATTATTTTCTTGGCCAAATAGTATATTCACAAATGTAAATTGGGTGGGAAAATGTAATATTTTTATTGAACTGTTACAATTTTATAAATCCCCCAAACTTCTGAAACATAAAAAATTGAAAAAATGATTATAAGTCATGTCTCTGAATGTCTGTTAATGTCATTACCTTGTCAAATATTAATGATGTCCTGAGTTATTACACATACACAACAAATTGGTTTGGCATGATGGAGTGGGCAGATTGGGACAGAATAGGGATACAAAACTGAGGGGCAAAATATTCCAACTAAGGAGGCAATGCCCCCTTCTGCACCCTCGTTGCTACTAACAGTTTACTGCACAACATACACTTAGCATTACTTTCTTAGCTACAGTATGCATATCTCCCTGGCATATTACATCATTTGTGCAGCAGTGTACAATACATTTTTGTACTCACCTTGTTTTGCTGTGCTCACTTGAACAGGAAGGTGGCGTGGCAATCCTTCATGGGCAAATTGTGTCATCAAAGTCTGGCATGCTCTGTATTTATGGGGCTTTCAAGACAACTGGGAACTCGGGAGAGAACAAGGTTGAACCATGATGACGTCAGTGATCTTCAGGTCGTAGCTCTAGAAAGAGGCCCGAGTTCCCGATTTACAATACCGAGTTGGTTTACCGTTCAAAACATGTTTTTTCAGTCAGAGCTCATTTTTCCCAAGTTCTCAGTTGTCTTGAACTCACAGAAGTCAGATTTCCCAGTTAACAGTTGCTTTGAGCGCAAAATAAATCATGCTGGATTGACAGCCTGACCAATGTTGAATGTTTATCATTTTAAGGCTTGAAAATAAACCATTAAACCCAGAATTGGGACCACATACACACTCCACTGAATAGCAGGCTAGTGATCGATTTGCAATGCTTGCAGTTAGCCACTGATTCCTTCCAAACCACTCATTGTTGAATTTGCGGTTTCTAACTTGTTGTGTAATGTTTATGTCCAATGTGATATTCTGGATTGTTTTTCTCATTTTGTCTGTCATAGTTGAAGTGTACCTATGATGAAAATTACAGGCCTCTCTCATTTTTTTAAATGGGAGAACTTGCACAATTGATGGCTGACTAAATACCTTTTTGCCCCACTGTATAAATATATGGATGATCAATGAAAGAGCAGCTTAGGCAAGATGCAATAGATGGTATAAAATACAGTATATACATATGAGATAAGTAATGCAAGATATGTAAACATTATTAAAGAGGCATTATTAATTAAAGTGACCAGTGATCCATTTATTAAAGTGGCCAATGATTTCAAGTCGGTATGTAGGCAGCAGCCTCTCTGTGTTAGTGATGGCTGCTTAACAGTCTGATGGCCTTGAGATAGAACCTGTTTTTCAGTCTCTCAATCCCAGCTTTGATGCACCTGTACTGACCTTCACCTTCCTGATGGTAGCGGGGTTGAACAGGCAGTGGCTCGGGTGGTTGTTGTCCTTGACAAGGATTAAAACGGACTTTCATGATCATTCATGACTGCTAGCTAAGATTTTGAAAGTATGATGTTTTTTTTAATTAATTTTTTTAGCTAAAAATGTGGGGCTCAAAACAGGTGAGGCTCTGAATGACGGGTCGCCACTGGTTGAGACTGCAAAAAAAGCTTTTTTTCACGTGACACATGCATACACCTGTGACCGACCAATAGGGTAGGGTCTGAACGTACGATAGCCAATCGTATATCACAGCAATACATTTGTTACAACAACTCCATCATACCATTATCACAGATGCGACAGCAAAATGGATGCGGAGGATATTAAAAAGAAACTTGCCACATGGGAAAGTATACTGGATGTTCGGGAAGACAAGTCAGATGTGTGGAAGTTATTTGACTTGGTTGTTGATACAACGAGAGAATCAACTGGCCACGTCAAGTGTAGAGGAAGCATGGCAGACTGAACCATCGACCAGAGGAGAACAATGCTGAAACCCTCCACTGGGGATCCTGTTTCTATGCGATAATATGTAGAAGATCCTACTTTATGCAAGTAGACAATTCATTTGAAGTAAACTTAAACGCAGAGGTCCACATGTCCTAGTAGCCTACTTCTTCTGACAATTGTTACATTTTCAGTAAGTTGGTTAATGTAGTTTTATATTCAATTATTTATATCAGTTATTCAATTTCAATTTGATTTCAGCTTGCTAGCGGCAAGACCACCAGGACTTCGACTAAAATACAGTATGTGTTCTCTTCTGTTGTTTTAATACTTAGGCCATGGACTAATTAGCCAGAACATTTCATTTGTTATTTTATTTTCAAAGTAAAAAGATTGATTGTATTTTAAGGCATGACTGGCAGTCTCTTACTTTTATATAGGCTACTATAGTACTTAGTAATAATAATAATAATATAGGAAGAACATTTTTAAAAAAATCTAACACCTGTTTGGCAGTGGCACACACGGCGAGACACCGAGATCATTGAGTGCTTTTGAAATCTGTAGCCTATCTCTGCTGCACGGTATCAGCACAATGGACAGCAATGACGTTTAGATGGGCAATTACTCTATTAATAATAATATAATATATATGCCATTTAGCAGACGCTTTTATCCAAAGCGACTTACAGTCATGTGTGCATACATTCTACGTATGGGTGGTCCCAGGGATCGAACCCACTACCCTGGCGTTACAAGCGCCATGCTCTACCAACTGAGCTACAGAAGGACCACATGCAGCCCTTACCAAATGAATGCAGAAAACTGAAAGAAGTAGTCTACTATTGTGTCATACCTGGCTCCAGGATAAAGTGACTAAAGGGGCAGTTGAAATTGCTGATGGGGCTACATTTTTCAAATGTACTCAGATTATTATATTTTTTATGCATTTTATTGCCCTGAAATTTCAGAAACATTTAATTTTTTACTTTGCATATATTTCAAATCAATACATAAATCTCACTTATAGTAGGGCAGATTTTCTTTCTAATTGATAAGATAATACTTGCCATCTCATTTGGAGATTAGATTGAGATGGCGTAGACTATTGGAGGTTTATCATTTCAGAAAAACACATTTTGAAAATGCACAGAAACCTACTGTATCTAAGTTTGAATGTTTATATTCAAACACTATAGTTGAGGCTGCCAATAAGATTATGGGATCACATTGTATTTATAAAACATGGCTTGGATATTGTTGTAATCAATGACTGTTTATGGTTGTAATCCACTATTATTTTGGTCTGAGTCCTCCAAGGATTTCAGTTGGGAATTATTTATGCCTGCTGCCATCTGCAGGCGGAGAGAGAGCAAGCGCTTTGTGTCTCCCCTCCCCTCAACAACACTCGAAGAAGACGCATGTGACAACTGTCTATTTTTTCTTTGTTGTCTTAAACATGTATGTGGTGTACACAAGCACATGATCTATAGAAAAGGTTAGAGTCTAAATGGTTATCTGAGTCATACTTACCTTTTACAATGCATTTGGAAAGTATTCAGACCCCAAATCAAAAATCAAATCAAATCAAATTGTATTTGTCACATACACATGGTTAGCAGATGTTAATGCGAGTGTAGCGAAATGCTTGTGCTTCTAGTTCCGACAATGCAGTGATAACCAACAAGTAATCTAACTAACAATTCCAAAACTACTGTCTTATACACAGTGTAAGGGGATAAGGAACATGTACATAAGGATATATGAATGAGTGATGGTACAGAGCAGCATACAGTAGATGGTATCGAGAACAGTATATACATATGAGATGAGTGTGTAGACAAAGTAAACAAAGTGGCATAGTTAAAGTGGCTAGTGATACATGTGTTACATAAGGATGCAGTCGATGTTGTAGAGTACAGTATATACATATGCATATGAGATGAATAATGTAGGGTAAGTAACATTATATAAGGTAGCATTGTTTAAAGTGGCTAGTGATATATTTACATCATTTCCCATCAATTTCCATTATTAAAATGGCTGGAGTTGGGTCAGTGTCAATGACAGTGTGTTGGCAGCAGCCACTCAATGTTAGTGGTGGCTATTTAACAGTCTGATGGCCTTGAGATAGAAGCTGTTTTTCAGTCTCTCGGTCCCAGCTTTGATGCACCTGTACTGACCTCGCCTTCTGGATGATAGCGGGGTGAACAGGCAGTGGTTCGGGTGGCTGATGTCCTTGATGATCTTTATGGCCTTCCTGTAACAACGGGTGGTGTAGGTGTCCTGGAGGGCAGGTAGTTTGCCCCCGGTGATGCGTTGTGCAGTCCTCACTACCCTCTGGAGAGCCTTACGGTTGAGGGCGGAGCAGTTGCCGTACCAGGCGGTGATACAGCCCGCCAGGATGCTCTCGATTGTGCATCTGTAGAAGTTTGTGAGTGCTTTTGGTGACAAGCCGAATTTCTTCAGCCTCCTGAGGTTGAATAGGCGCTGCTGCGCCTTCTTCACGACGCTGTCAGTGTGAGTGGACCAATTCAGTTTGTCTGTGATGTGTATGCCGAGGAACTTAAAACTAGCTACCCTCTCCACTACTGTTCCATCGATGTGGATAGGGGTGTTCCCTCTGCTGTTTCCTGAAGTCCACAATCATCTCCTTAGTTTTGTTGACGTTGAGTGTGAGGTTATTTTCCTGACACCACACTCCAAGGGCCCTCACCTCCTCCCTGTAGGCCGTCTCGTCGTTGTTGGTAATCAAGCCTACCACTGTTGTGTCGTCCGCAAACTTGATGATTGAGTTGGAGGCGTGCGTGGCCACGCAGTCGTGGGTGAACAGGGAGTACAGGAGAGGGCTCAGAACGCACCCTTGTGGGGCCCCGTGTTGAGGATCAGCGGGGAGGAGATGTTGTTGCCTACCCTCACCACCTGGGGGCGGCCCGTCAGGAAGTCCAGTACCCAGTTGCACAGGGCGGGGTCGAGACCCAGGGTCTCGAGCTTGATGACGAGCTTGGAGGGTACTATGGTGTTGAATGCCGAGCTGTAGTCGATGAACAGCATTCTCACATAGGTATTCCTCTTGTCCAGGTGGGTTAGGGCAGTGTGCAGTGTGGTTGAGATTGCATCGTCTGTGGACCTATTTGGGCGGTAAGCAAATTGGAGTGGGTCTAGGGTGTCAGGTAGGGTGGAGGTGATATGGTCCTTGACTAGTCTCTCAAAGCACTTCATGATGACGGAAGTGAGTGCTACGGGGCGGTAGTCGTTTAGCTCAGTTACCTTAGCTTTCTTGGGAACAGGAACAATGGTGGCCCTCTTGAAGCATGTGGGAACAGCAGACTGGTATAGGGATTGATTGAATATGTCCGTAAACACACCGGCCAGCTGGTCTGCGCATGCTCGGAGGGCGCGGCTGGGGATGCCGTCTGGGCCTGCAGCCTTGCGAGGGTTAACACGTTTAAATGTCTTACTCACCTCGGCTGCAGTGAAGGAGAGACTGCATGTTTCCGTTGCAGGCCGTGTCAGTGGCACTGTATTGTCCTCAAAGCGGGCAAAAAGTTATTTAGTCTGCCTGGGAGCAAGACATCCTGGTCCGTGACTGGGCTGGATTTCATCTTGTAGTCCGTGATTGACTGTAGACCCTGCCACATGCCTCTTGTGTCTGAGCCATTGAATTGAGATTCCACTTTGTCTCTGTACTGACGCTTAGCTTGTTTGATAGCCTTACGGAGGGAATAGCTGCACTGTTTGTATTCAGTCATGTTGCCAGACACCTTGCCCTGATTAAAAGCAGTGGTTCGCGCTTTCAGTTTCACGCGAATGCTGCCATCAATCCACGGTTTCTGGTTAGGGAATGTTTTTATCGTTGCTATGGGAACGACATCTTCGACGCACGTTCTAATGAACTCGCACACCGAATCAGCGTATTCGTCAATATTCCCATCTGACGCAATACGAAACATGTCCCAGTCCACATGATGTAAGCAGTCTTGGAGTGTAGAGTCAGCTTGGTCTGACCAGCGTTGGACAGACCTCAGCGTGGGAGCCTCTTGTTTTAATTTCTGTCTGTAGGCAGGGATCAGCAAAATGGAGTCGTGGTCAGCTTTTCCGAAAGGGGGGCGGGGCAGGGCCTTATATGCGTCGCGGAAGTTAGAGTAACAATGATCCAAGGTTTTACCACCCCTGGTTGCGCAATCGATATGCTGATAAAATTTAGGGAGTCTTGTTTTCAGATTGGCTTTGTTAAAATCCCCAGCTACAATGAATGCAGCCTCCGGATAAATGTTTTCCAGTTTACAAAGAGTTAAATAAAGTTCGTTCAGAGCCATCGATGTGTCTGCTTGGGGGGGGATATATACGGCTGTGATTATAATCGAAGAGAATTCTCTTGGAAGATAATGCGGTCTACATTTGATTGTGAGGAATTCTAAATCAGGTGAACAGAAGGATTTGAGTTCCTGTATGTTTCCTTCATCACACCATGTCCCGTTAGTCATGAGGCATACGCCCCCTCCACTCTTCTTACCAGATAGATGTTTGTTTCTGTCGGCGCGATGCGTGGAGAAACCCGTTGGCCATGTCTCCGTAAAGCAGAGAACGTTGCAGTCTCGGATGTCCCTCTGGAATGCCACCCTTGCTCGGATTTCATCAACCTTGTTGTCGAGAGACTGGACATTGGCAAGAAGAATACTGGGAAGTGGTGCGCGATGTGCCCTTTTTCGGAGTCTGACCAGAACACCGCCGCGTTTCCCTCTTTTTCGGAGTCGTTTCCTTCCCTTTTCACATTTTTTTAAAAACATTACAGCCTTTTCTAAAAATGCATTTAAAAAAGTATTGTCCTCATCAATCTACACACAATACCCCATAATGACAAAGCGAAAATCAGGTTTTTAGAAGGTTTTTTAAATGTATTAAAAATAAAATACAAAATACCATATTTACGTACGTTTTCAGACCCTTTGCAATGAGACTCAAATTGATCTCAGGCGCATCCTGTTTCCATTGATTATCCTTGAGATGTTTCAATAGCTTGATTGGAGTCCACCTGTGGTAAATTCAATTGATTGGACATGATTTGGAAAGGCACACACCTGTCTATATAAGGTCCCACAGTTGACAGTGCATATCAAAGCAAAAACCAAGCCATGAGGTTGAAGGAGCTCCGAGACAGGATTGTGTGGAGGCACAGATCTGGGGAAGGGTACCAAAACATTTCTGCAGCATTGAATGTCCCCAAGAACACAGTGGCCTCCATCATTCTTAAATGGAAGAAGTTTGGAACCACCAAGACTCTTCCTAGAGCTGGCCGCCCAGCCAAACTGAGCAATCGGGGGAGAAGGGCCTTGGTCAGGGAGGTGAACAAGAACCCAATGGTCACTCTAACAGAGCTCCAGAGTTCCTCTGTGGATATGGGAGAACCTTCCAGAAAGACAACCATCTCTGCAGCACTCCACCAATCAGGCCTTTATGGTAGAGCGGCCAGACGGAAGCCACTCCTCAGTAAAAGGCACATGACAGTCTGCTTGGAGTTTGCCAAAATGAACCTAAAAGACTCTCAAACCATGAGAAACAAGACTATCTGGTCTGATGAAACCAAGATTTAAGCCTTGGCCTGAATGCCAAGCGTCACGTCTGGAGGAAGCCTGGCACCATCCCTAAGGTGAAGCATGATGGTGGCAGCATCATGCTGTGGGGATGTTTTTCAGCGGCAGAGAGTGGAAAACTACTCAGGATCAAGGGAAAGATGAACGGTGCAAAGTAAAGGGAGATCCTTGATGAAAACCTGCTCCAGAGCGCTCAGGACCTCAGACTGGGATGAAGGTTTTATACCTTCCAGCAGGACAACGACTCTAAGCACACAGCCAAGACAACACAGGAATGCCTAGGAATTTCTACATTGTTGAATAATAGTGGACATCCAAACTATAAAAAACACAAATCATTTAGTAACAAAAACAGTTCAACAAATAAAAAATATCTTTAAAGTAGCCACCCTTTGCCTTGATGACAGCTTTGCACACTCTTGGTATTCTCTTAACCAGCTTCATGAGGAATGCTTTTCCAACAGTCTTGGAGTTCCCACATATGAGGAGCACTTGTTGGCTGCTTTTCCTTTGTTCTGTGGTCCAACTCATCCCAAACCATCTCAATTGGGTTGAGGTCATCTGATGCAGCATTCCATCACTCTCCTTCTTACACAGCCTGGAGGTGTGTTTTGGGACATTGAACTGTTGGAAAACAAATGATAGTCCCACTAAACGAAAACCAGATGGAACGGCGTATCGCTACAGAATGATGTTTTTTTATATTTTTTATTTCACCTTTATTTAACCAGGTAGGCTAGTTGAGAACAAGTTCTCATTTGCAACTGCGACCTGGCCAAGATAAAAGCATAGCAGTGTGAACAGACAACACAGAGTTACACATGGAATAAACAATTAACAAGTCAATAACACAGTAGAAAAAAAATGGGCAGTCTATATACAATGTGTGCAAAAGGCATGAGGAGGTAGGCGAATAATACAGTTTTGCAGATTAACACTGGAGTGATAAATGATCAGGTCATGTACAGGTAGAGATATTGGTGTGCAAAAGAGCAGAAAAATAAATAAATAAAAACAGTATAAAAAACAGTATGGGAATGAGGTAGGTGAAAATGGGTGGGCTATTTTCCTATAGACTATGTACAGCTGCAGC
Organism: Oncorhynchus gorbuscha; assembly: GCF_021184085.1. Classification (NCBI taxonomy): domain Eukaryota; kingdom Metazoa; phylum Chordata; class Actinopteri; order Salmoniformes; family Salmonidae; genus Oncorhynchus; species Oncorhynchus gorbuscha. The sequence goes on from NC_060180.1 coordinate 28,681,609, forward strand.
GATCGGTTAGCTGCTCGGATAGCTGATGTTTGAAGTTGGTGAGGGAGATAAGTCTCCAACTTCAGCGATTTTTGCAATTCGTTCCAGTCACAGGCAGCAGAGTACTGGAACGAAAGGCGGCCAAATGATGTGTTGGCTTTAGGGATGATCAGTGAGATACACCTGCTGGAGCGCGTGCTACGGATGGGTGTTGCCATCGTGACCAGTGAACTGAGATAAGGCGGAGCTTTACCTAGCATGGACTTGTAGATGACCTGGAGCCAGTGGGTCTGGCGACGAATATGTAGTGAGGGCCAGCCGACTAGAGCATACAAGTCGCAGTGGTGGGTGGTATAAGGTGCTTTAGTGACAAAACGGATGGCACTGTGATAGACTGCATCCAGTTTGCTGAGTAGAGTATTGGAAGCCATTTTGTAGATGGCTTGCTGATTAAGTGTGCCTTGAATTCTAAATAAATCAATGAGTGTCACCAGACAATCACCCCCACATCATCACAGCTCATCCTCCGTGCTTCACAATGGGAACCACACATGCAGGGACCCTCCATTCACCTACTCTGCATCTTTCAAAGGCACGCGGTTGGAACCAAAAATCTAAAATTTGGTCTCAGAGCTCTGAGCTCTGTAGACTGGTCTTCCCTGGCTGTCTGACCCTGTTGGGACCCCTGTCACCATCTAATCTTGCTAAGTCATGATTTTATTTTCTTTATTTTTCTTTAACCTTTATTTAACTAGGCAAGCCAGTTAAGAACAAATTCTTTTTTACAATGACGGTGAGCAAAGTGTTGTGTACTGACTGTGCACTATAGAGTGTTATGCGGGTGAATGAGGACCCAAAAGCGACTTGGCGAAAACAGAGTCTTTATTCCAGTAAAGGAAATAGGCAATACTCCTGGACAATCAGAGCAGAAAACAAAACATAACAAACTTAATTCCACTCGTAGTGACGAGGACAGACTGGAGACTCGACCATTAACTGTAGGTTGCCTCGGGAAGGCACCGACCGTAGCAGACTCAGACACCTGCTCACACGCTGCATCAGAGGGAAACAAGACACGACAGGGCGAGACAGAGACACAGCACGGCGAACATCATACAAGGATCCGACAGGACAGAAGTGGAAAACAAGGGGAGAAATAGGGACTCTAATCAGAAGACAAAATAGGGAACAGGTGTAAAAAGACTAAATGAGTGAGTTAGGAGAATGAGGAACAGCTGGGAGCAGGAACGGAACGATAGAGAGAGGAGAGAGAGGGAGGGGGAGAGAGAGGGATAGAAAAAGGGAACGAACCTAATAAGACCAGCAGGGGGAAACGAACAGAAGGGAAAGCATAATGACAAGACAATATATGACAAAACATGACAATAGAGGGCTGCATTCCCGCTGGATGACTGCGCAACCTACAGGTTCTTAACGAGATCATTGCTGCACGGTCTGTGGCACTGTCTGCTGGCGGGAGCTTGCGGTCAGATAGACGACTTTGGGATGAAAATATTGTATTTTTGTTATCCGACAGATTATTTGGAAATGGTCCGCTTTCTGCATTGTATTAGCCTACCTGTTGTATTAAAAACGCATTTGTTTCCCACATTATACACACATTCAGAATTCACTGCTTCTACTTCAGTAGCCTACCTCTTTTAGTTCGGCGTGAGAGTTCAAGTGTGCCTATTACATTTGGTCTCTTTGAAATAGAGTAGGCTTCCTACATAGGAGAATCATGTGGAAGTTAATTTAAATATTAAATTAACTTAATTATGATTAGACTGTAGTTTTCAATGTGAGTCGAAGTACAATCACAAAATGTAATCATCAATGAAAAGGAAAAGGCACAATGCCCGTCGCGTACAAATACCACGTGGTGCCGTGATAACTAATGTCCATTACTCGTGTGTCTTGGCCCATGCAAGTCTGTTCTTCTTATTGGTGTCCTTTACTAGTGGTTTCTGTGCAGCAATTCAACCATGAAGGCCTGATTCACGCAGTTTCCTCTGAACAGTTGATGTTGAGATGTATCTCGTACTTTAATTCTGTGAAGCATTTATTTGGGCTGCAATCTGAGGTGCAGTTTAACTCTAAGGAATGTATCCTCTGGAGCAGAGGTAACTCTGGGTCTACCTTTCCTGTGGCAGTACTCATGAGAGCCAGTTTCATCATAGCACTTCGTTTTTGTGACTGCACTTGAAGAAAATGTCAAGTTCTTGAAATTTTACGGATTGCCTGACCTTCATGTCTTAAGATGGACTGTCAATTATCTTTACTTATTTGAGCTGTTCTTACCATAATATGGACTTGGTCTTTACCAAATAGGACTATCTTCTGTATATCACCCCTAACTTGTTACCACACAAATGATTGGCACAAACACATTAAGAAGGATAAAAATACCAAAACACTTTTAACATGGCACACCTGTTACTTGAAATGCATACCAGGTGACTACCTCATGAAGCTGGTTGAGAGAATCCCAAGAGTGTGCATAGCTGTCATCAATGCAAAGGGTGGCTACTTTGATGAATCTAAAATGTAGATTTGTTTAACACTTTCTTGGTTACTACATGATTCCATATGTGTTATTTCGTTTTGATGTCTTCACTATTATTCTACAATGTAGAAAATAGTAAAAATAAAGAAAACCCTTGAATGAGTAGGTGTCAAAACTTTTGACTGGTACGTACAAGTCAACATATATATGTGTGTATATGTGTGTATTTACAGTTGAAGTTGGAAGTTTACATACACCTCAGTTTAAATGTTATTCTTGACATTTAATCCGAGTAAACATTCCCTGTCTTAGGTCAGTTAGGATCACCACCTTATTTCAGGAATGTGAAATGTCAGAATAATAGGAGAGAGAATTAGTTATTTCAGCTTTTGCATCTTCCATCACATTCCCAGTGGGACAGACGTTCACATACACTTAATTAGTATTTGGTACCATTGCCTTTAAATAGTTTCACTTGGGTCAAAAATTGTGGGTATACTTCCACAAGCTTTCCACAATAAGTTGGGTGAATTTTGGCCCATTCCTCCGACAGAGCTGGTGTAACTGAGACAGGTTTGTAGGCCTCCTTGCTCGCACACGCTTTTTCAGTTCTGCCCACACATTTTCTATAGGATTGTGATGGCCATTCCAATACATTGACTTTGTTGTCCTTAAGCCATTTTGTCACGACTTTGGAAGTATGCTCATTGTCCATTTGGAAGACCCATTTGCTGCCAAGCTTGAACTTCCTGACTGATGTCTTGAGATGTTGCTTCAATATATCCACCTTTCCAGCCCCTCCTGCAGGAAAGCACCCCACAACATGATGCTGCCACCCCACTGCTTCACGGTTGGGATGGTGTTCTTCAGCTTGCAAGCCTCCCCCCCAGTTTTATTGCTTCTTTAATCAAGTTTTTTAAGCAAGTTTTAATGACTCCAATCTAAGTGTATGTAAACTTATATGTAGGTTTACATACAGTTGAAGTCTGAAGTTTACATTTGTACAGTTGAAGTCGGAAGTTTGCATATACTTAGGTTGGAGTCATTAAAACTTGTTTAAAAAACTTGATTTAAGAAGCAATAAAAATGGTCTTCTTTAGACTAGTTGAGTATCTGGAGCATCATCATTTGTGGGTTCGATTACAGGCTCAAAATGGCCAGGAACAAAGACATTTCTTCTGAAACTCGTCAGCCTGTTCTTGTTCTGAGAAATGAAGGCTATTCTATGCGATAAATTGTCAAGAAACTGAAGATCTCATACAACGCTGTGTACTACTCTCTTCACAGAACAGCGCCGTTCATTTTTCCCTTGATCCTGACTAGTTTCCCAGTCCCTGCTACTAAAAAAGATCCCCACAGCATGATGCTGTCATGTTTCACTGTAGGGATGGTGCCAGGGTTCGTCCAGACGTGGTGAGGCATTCAGACCAAATATTAAATCTTGTTTTCATCAGACCAGAGAATCTTGTTTCTCATGGTCTGGGAGTCCTTTAGGTACCTCTTGGCAAACTCCAAGCAGGCGGTCATGTACCTTTTACTGAGGAGTGGCTTTTGTCTTGCCACTCTACCACAAAGGCCTGATTGGTGCAATGCTGCAGGTGGTTCTTCTGGAAGGCTCTCCCATCTCCACAGAGGACCTCTGGAGCTCTGAAATAGTGACCATTGGGTTCTTGGTCACCTTCCTCCATTGCCCAGTTTGGCCGGGCAGCCAGATCTAGGAAGAGTCTCGGTGGTTCCAAACATCTTCCATTTAAGAATGATGGAGGCCACTGTGTTCTTGGGAACCTTCAATGTTGCAGAATTGTTTTGGAACCTTTCCCTAGATCTGTGCCTCGACACAATCCTCTCTCGGAGCTCCTTCAACCTCATGGCTTGGTTTTTGCTTTGATATGCACTGTCAACTATGGGACCTTATATATACAGGTGTGTGCCTTTCCAAACCATGACCAATCAATTGAATTTACCACAGGTGGACTCCAATGAATTTGTAGAAACATCTCAAGGATGATCAATGGAAACAGGATGCGCTTGAGCTCAATTTCGAGTCTCACATCAAAGGGTCTGAATACTTACGTAAATATGGTATTTCTGTTTTTTCTTTTTAATACATTTGCAAAAAATTATAAAATCATTTTTTTGCTATGTCATTATGGGGTATTGTGAAATTATTTAATTTAGAATAATTTAGAAGTTTAGAAATTGTTTTATTTTATTTAGAATAAGTCGAGGGGTCTGAATACTTTCCGAAGACACTTTATCTGACTCAGTGGTTGGAGGCAATTTACACCTATACAATTTGCAGAGTTGTAACTGGAGGGCAATCTTTGTGCACTTAAAGGGATACTTCGGGATTCTGGCAATTAAGCTCTTTTTGTTTCCCCAGAGTCAGAAGAACTCATGCAAACCATTCGTACGTCTCGGCATCTAGTATGAAGGAACTTAGAGGTACTGTCCTTTCACTATTTTATCTGACTCTGGGGAACTAGATTGCCAAAAGTAATATTATCTTTTGTATATTGCTTTGGACACTACTGTTGGTGTGTGTGTGTGTGTGTGTGTGTGTGGTGTGAGTGAGTGAGTGGGTGAGTGTGTGTGTGTGTGTGAGTGTGCATGTTACCAGATATGTACATAGCCCTCTCTTATTTTAGTGCCTTAAATAAAGGCAATATTGAACCATCTCAGTATTTTCAGTACTTCATAACCCACCAGATGATTAGCTGTTTCATTCTCAATGCACAGTTTAGGAATAGGCTGTAGTCACATAGTTTGCCTGGCTTTCACTGTGAATGAAGCAAAATGATCACTAAAAACACTTCACGCACAAAGATGCATAGCAATGTGATTTGTATTGTCTCTGTACAAAATATACACATCTTACATATGCAATGCAACCAGTTGAGGCTAGCTAACTAACTACACACAGTCAGTAACAACGGGTTAGTAGATATCATTGTTCTATGACACAGTACATGGAGTATAAATGGGTTTAAATGGTGCTCAGTGCATGAAATCACCTACGGAACCTGCAAGCAGACAATCAGAGCCAGACCCCCCCCCCCACCCCCCCCAAAAAAAGATTGTGAAAACATATTCAAGTGGATTAAATGTTATTACAAGTGTTAACCGATTAATAATACACTCCAGGTAGAAGTTGGCCCAGGGATAGTTTACCAAAATTACAAAATTACATATGAGTTTATGCAGTCTATGGACAAGTTGTGGCAGCAATCCATGATTTGGCTTTGTTTCTCTGGAACTGTTTTCAAATTCAAGCATTTTAGCATTTGTGGCACAAACCTAATGCAAGTCACTGGCACCTCTATTAAGCATTTTTGCGATTCATGTCCAACTCATCTATAAGTGACTTAAGCCTTGTTTACACCTTGCGCTAACATGTGAGTTTTATGACCTGATCTATATGATCCAATCACGATGTGACCAAGGTTTGTCACATCTACACATTGTTTAAAAAAATGCCTCTTATCCGTTCAAATGTGTCTGCATTGTGACAATATTAGCTGCTGCCTCCCTCTATGCAAATTATTTGACGAATGTTCTTTCAAAATGTTATGATTTTGTTTATTTTAAGACATTTGATGATGTCATATGTCAACGGTGCAACCTGTCAAGGACTTTAGAGGCTGGTCAAATTATGATTTTAATTATTTGACCATCTGGGTCTGTTTACTCTTGATTGATATCCAGACATGTCTGCCTGACTACCTCCGGAGGTGTTCGGGAAAATCTGATCACAATCAGATCACAATGTGTCTTTAAATCATCTACACCTGGCAAAAAATGTAGGCACAATCAGAATATGGGCAGAATCAGGAAAAAGATGGCATGTTAGCACCATATATAAGTAGGGCTTTATTTGAGCTACACAATCAAGATGAGATACTTCAGGTTGATTTGTATTTGCTAATATAAGTACCATTGACTTGCATCGGATTTGTGCCACAAATGCTACAACGTCAGCATTTGGAAAAAATAGTTCAATGCCAGGTAAACAAAACCAAAGCATGGATTGTTGTCATACCTTGACCATAGACTGCTTACAGGGTAAGGAAATCAAAATTAAATGTTGTAATTTAACCAGAGTCCTAGGATCAGTTATCCTACTCAATCCTAACCTTAATGAGTATGCGGCTGTACGAATATCTGACCCTTGACCCGTTGGTTATCTACTCCCAGGAACAGGTAAAAGGGTGTAGAATATGGACGTTATTGCTTATGCCACTGTTGTAGGGCTGAAAGTGATGACGTAATTTAATGAGACAGGTATGTTATTTAACAAAAGATCAACATTCTCTTCAGAACCACAAAGGCATTTCAAACAGCCTTTTTTTAATCCCCAGTTCGAAACTTGAAGTTGGCAAAGACTTGGGAAACTGTACTATTCAGGTGACAAATCACTCTCTTACGCAGTGACACACACACAACCCAACACCCCTACACACAAAAGCATTCACATTCTATCCCTTTCCACTCTAATCTCTCTTTATCTCGTTCTCCACTTCCTCCTCTCCTCCCACATTTCACTCATGTGCCTATTTATAGCCTGATATAACTGCAGGTGGCTTTAAATACTTCTTCAGTTTGTGTGTCTGACTCTTTGGTAGAAACAGTACTGGTGTCCTCACACCCACCCACCCACCGACCCACCCACCTACCCACCTTCACGCACACACAAACACGCACACACACACTACAACACCCACGCCTGACTTTGTGTACGTAGACATGAAACAAGAAGCCTAACTTGGATACCGTATCAGGTAGAATTGTCCTCGACCTGTTGTTGCTCTTTCATGGTCGATCTAAACAGAAATGCTTTCAGTTTCCGTTGCATGATCAGTATAATGAAAGATAGGCATAATATGACGCTTTACAGTATTTGATAAGTCAGACATTTCCGTTTCAACTCCTATTCCCATGCTTCACAGCATCAGCTAGTCACCTGTAAATACGTTAAGGAGTCTACTGAAGCCTAGAGGGTCGAAGTAGCATGTTCATCAATTCAGCCCCACATTAGACTGTCTAGTAGTTCTCGACCGCAGGGTAATTGGAAGAGGTACAACAGTCAGCATATGTTAGTGTTAGTACAAAGGAGGCCATATGGAGTTGAAATTTGAATGGTTTCCTACCAGAGACAGGCATGACAAGTACGCACACGGACGCGCACACACACACGGAGCGAGGCACCTGTGGATGACTCTAGCAACAGCAGACAGGCAGACAGGCTTTGGAGTATTTCTGTATATATGTACAAGTTATTATTAGTGACATCATTATTGCGATATTCAAATCAGTCCCTTATTAAAAACAACTCAGTCTCTGTCTTCTGTTCGCAAGAAGTCTCATCCTTCAGATCATCAGTCCCTTCAGTTCCATTGTCCCTTTTCCAAGTGTCCTTTCCTCCTTTTGTCCACTAAGTGGCGGTAGTTACCTTAGTTTTAATGACAGAGGTGTCAGGGGTCCAGCTGCTCTGGTAGAAGTTGCCTCTAACCACAGATCTAGGATTAGCCACCCCCGACCCTAACCTTAACCATTAGGTGGGGACATGCAAAACTGACAATTGGTCAGTGAGTATGGGGGACTTTATCCTACATTGAGTCCAGGCAGCATGCTACAGCAGCTGTGTCAGAAATAGGAGTGTTAAAATAATACAATAGTTAACGAACCAGGGGTGTTTTCAACCAGACAAAGCACTCCAAAAGTTGCATATAGACGTAACGAATAGAGCTGACACGATTGACTCCCTATTACACAGGACAGGCAATCATATTTGTTCTACACAACACATTTCTATCTGAATGTTCTGTAACGTTTCTCACTCCTGAACCGGTCCTTGATGTGGGTGTGGATCACCAGCCCCTCTCTTCTCTATGTCTCTGGGAGAGATGAAGGGCTGGATAAAAGGAGGCACCCCCTTTTGGCTTGGAGTGAGGGCAGAGAGAAATACACACACACACACACACACACACACACACACACACACACACACACACACACACACACACACACACACACACACACACACACACACACACACACACACACACACACACACACACACACACACACACACACACACACACACACACACACACACACACACACACACACACACACACACACACACACACATGCACACACATGCGCACACACACACATGCGCACACATACAAATACACGTGCATGCCAGTGGAGGCTGCTGAGGGGAGGACGGCTCATAATAATGGCCGCTAAGGAGCATAAGTAATGGCATCAAACACATGGAAACCATGTGTTGGATGTATTTGATACCATTCCACTTATTCCGCTACAACCATCACCACAAGCCATTCCTGCCCAGTTAAGGTGCCACCAACCTCCTGTGGTGCACACTCACACACACACACCTCCCCTGTCCTCCAGCCACTTTTCTATGTCAGAGGCTCCTAGATGACGTTGTCGAACAGCAGCATGGACTGCATGATGTTCTCATCCTGAAGAGAGGGTGGGGGGGTGTAGATAGTGAAAAGGAGAGAGATAGAAATGTTAAGCATAGAGAGACAACAGGGGTAGCAAGTTTCTTGAGGCACAATTAATACCTCTCTGTTTCAGCTTTCTTTGTCAAGGGAGTCAGACTCTTTAAGATAGAGATGACAGTAAAGGTGAAGCTCAGAGGAGTCGACTCAGACAGTTTCCTCTCTGCTCACTCTCTCTCTCTCTATCAGAATTTGTTTAAAGTGCATTTTAAATGGCTCACAACCCAAAACAATGTTGGAAAATGGGTGAAAAGGGAATATAAAATGTGCAAGCAGTAACGGTCCTAAAACCAAACCTTGGGGAATGCCCTAATTAACCTGAGTGAGATCTGAGGACTCAGTGGTCAGTTACACAAATGGAACCTGTCTTACAAACAAGAACTTTCACACACTACACACACACAACCTACCTTTTGGCATGACTCGATGAACTCATCAATAGTGACCACACCATCATTATTACGATCCATTTTCTAGAAGGGAGAGAAAGGGCAGGAAAAAGGGGACAAATGTTGTTCAGTGCCCCTGGAGCAGTTTGCGGTTTGAGTACCTTGCTCAAGGGCTCGCTCTAAAGTATTGGGTTTGATAAACAGAAATTGAATGTTGACCTGGAAAAAGCTCTCCACGTGTTCCCTGGGTGCCTCGTCCTGCATACAGGGGTATGTGTACTTCCCCATCATATCATAGATAGACTTCATTATATCCATCATCTCCTACAGAGAGACAGAAAGAGAGAGAGATAGAGAGAGAGAGAGAGAGATGACACAGGGTATACCCAGCTAGCATTTGGTTCCTTGGAAGTTGGAGGAATGTATGTTTTTGGTTTCACTTTTGTGGGAATGAAGCGATACGTTTCCTGATGGGTAAAACTGAAATGACAATTGTTTTGCGGGGAGGTTCTGAGAATATTTTACTCTGGTTCCCTGAAAGTTTTCCTGGGATTATTCATTAACGCTCTGAGAATGGAAATGATAGGTTTTTGAAACTTCCTTAAAAATGTCACTGAATGTTTCAATAAGACTTTTAATAATGCTGTTATCTCATTTTGAGCTAACAGAGTTATCTGTGCTTAGAGTTAACTCAAAATGAGCTAACAGTATTATTAAAAGTCTTATTGAAACATTTAGTGACCTATTCGGTCTTCCCAGCCTGGTGCAGGTCTACATTTTTGTTTCTGGTGTCCTTTGACAGCTCTTTGGTCTTGGCCACAGTGGAGTTTGGAGTGTGACTGTTTGAGGTTGTGGACAGGTGTCTTTTATACTGATAACAAGTTCAAACAGGTGCCATTAATACAGGTAACGAGTGGACGACAGAGGAGCCTCTTAAAGAAGAATTTACAGGTCTGTGAGAGCCAGAAATCTAGCTTGTTTGTAGGTGACCAAATACTTATTTTCCACCATAATTTGCAAATAAATTCATAAAAAATCATTTTCCCCTCATTTTGTCTGTCATAGTTGAAGTGTACCTATGATGAAAATTACAGGCCTCTCTCATCCTTTTAAGTGGGAGAACTTACACAATTGGTGGCTGACTAAATACTTTGTTGGCATTGTATAGACATTGTTTTTGTCAAAATTGCTCAAGATCAATAACTTTGGTTGGGAATCATTGATGAACAGCAATATTCAAACGTTGTCTCTGATTTTCATGGAAATTTAAGTCTGGACTGAGACTGGACTACTCAGGAACACTCAGCACCTCTTGGAAAGCCATTCTAGTGTGTCTTTTTTAAAAACGTTTTTTAATTGTCCTGCTGAAAAATACAATTCTATCCCAGGGTTAGGTTTCCAGAAGACTGAGACGTTTTTTCCTCTAACTTTGTAGCTGGGCATTGCTCCATTCATTTTTAAATTTTGATCCTGACAAACTCCCCAGTCCCTGCCAGTGACAAGCATACCCATAATATACCCATAATATGATGCAGCCACCACAAAACTTGAAAATGCGTGTGTGCATCTGTGTTTGTGTGCAGCCGTGTGTGTTACCTCTTTGGTGATGCAGCCGTCTTTGTTCAGGTCGTACAGGTTGAAGGCCCAGTTTAGCCGGTCGTTTATCGTTCCTCTCAGAATGATGGACAGACCAAACACAAAATCCTGAGAAAAAAAGAGTGAAAGCCAAAGATATTGAGAGGGAGAGAAAGAGAGAGAGAAAGATTTAACATTTTTGTAAACATTCTTCATCACCCATCATACTCCATACACTTACACACCTTTTTTCCCACCACTACAAGCACATTTGGTTCCTTGGAAGTTGCGGGAACATATGTTTTCGGTTTCGCATCGGTTGTGGGAACGAAGCCATGCGCTTCCTGACTGGTAAAACTGAACATTTTTAATCGGTTCTGAGAACAGAAGTAACATGTGTCGCCCATCCCCTGGGCTATAGCATCAGCAAAGAAGATGGTGTGGCTCACTGCAATACACTATTTTCTCCCAGTGTGTCCATCAACAATGTTTCGACCCTTAGGTCGCACGTGTATGTGTGTGTGTGTCTGTATGTGTTGAGAGGAGCAGAAAGGCATTCATTCTATTTGTATACATATTCAGCTGCAGCTGCATATACAGTACGCAGACTGAGATAGTTTTTCCTCACTCAGGAAGTAGACAATAGTAAAAAATAATCTTACCTCGAAACTAACCGATCCATTCTTGTTAGTGTCAAAGGCCTCAAACAAGAAATGTGCATACGCACCCGAATCTGAACGGATAGAGACGTACAGACAACACACTTTTATTCTGTAACAAGTAGTTAGATACATCTTCAACCAAAATATCATTTCAAACAAGGCCTTGTACTGTAAGTGCCCTACTGTAAGTAGTACAGACATAATGGTTCAAAAATGGGACATCACATCAATACAAATATCACTGGTCTTAAATGTTGTTACTCTTGTTAAATGTCTCAGTTACTTTGGGGAGTAACAGATCTTTAAAATACTTAGTTTGGGTTTAGGGTTATAGGTCAGGGGTCAAAGGTTTAACGGTCATTGACTCACCTCCCTGGGGGAAGAATGTGGAGTAGATGGTTTTAAAGGACTCCTCATTCACCACTCCACTCGGACACTCCTACCAACAACACAACAGAAAGAACAGGATCAGTCAGAAGGCAAGTCTTCTGCCATCCATATACTTTTACTATTATACGTTCTTGAAAGAGGGATAAATATTTGCAGTTTTAAAGCAAATTTCATGTAATTCTACACATTTTTTCATGACTTATGACAGGTTAATATGATATCTGAGTGAGAGTGACTAACAGAAATCAATGGGGGCCCCTGGAGGTCAAATCAAATCCAATTTTATTGGTCGCAATTCACATATTTAGCAGATGTTAGTGCGGGTGTAACAAAATGCTTGTGTTCCTAGTTCCAACAGTGCTATAATATCAAACAATGCACAACAATACACACCAATCTAAGGGTAAAAGAATGGAATTAATACAAATAGAAACATTACGACAAGCAATGTAGGAGTCCGGAGGATATATATATATAGTGCCTTCAGAAAGTATTCAGACCCTTTTACTTTTTCCAAATTTTGTTAGGTTACAGCCTTATTCAATTAGTATATTTTCTGATCAATCTACACACAATACCCCATAATGACAAAGTGTAAACAAGTTTTAAGAAATGTTTGCTAATTTAACATAAATACATGATTTACATACATTGTATGTATATATATGTACAGCAATAGTTGAATAGGATGGCCTTGACTAGAATACAGTATTATACATATTAAATAAGAAAAACAGTATGTAAACATTATACAACTGACCAGTGAGTTCATGTGTATGTACATAGGGCAGCAGCCTCTAAGGTACAGGGTTGAGTAACCAGGTGATAGCCGGCTAGCGACAGTGACTAAGTTCATGGCAGGGTGCTGGGTGGAGGCTGGCTAGTTATGGCTATTTAACAGTATGATGGCCTTGAGATAAAAGCTGTTTTTCAGTCTCTCGGTCACAGCTTTGATGCACCTGTACTGACATCGCCTTCTGGATGATAGCTGGGTAACAGGCCATGGCTCAGGTGGCTGAGTTCCTTGATGATCTTTTTTGGCCTTCCTGTGACATCTGGAGCTGTAGTAGATACAATGGAGGGCAGGCAGTGTGCCTCCGGTGATGCGTTGGACAGACGAATGCTACCATCTGTCTACGGTTTTTGCTTTGGATAGGTTTTATTCTGCCATAATTACTACAAGTTTAGATAGCTGACTAGACTAATTTACCAATCTAAACCATTTTAATTGACATGGGCTAAATGAGTGACTGTCAGCAAGTGGCATATGTGTCTCGATTCAGGAAACTAGGCGTATGTCACACGTCAATTCTTCACAGGCGAGGCATTTGAACATAGGAATTTATTTTTTATCAAAATGCATTTTTTGGCAGAAATGCTTTCTAGAACATGTGAACTTTCATTAATAACAAACGTGTATTACATCTGTAAATACGAATAACATTGTTCAATTACGAGCCTAGTTGGTTTAGCCATGGAAAAAGTCAGGAACCTTCCCACTAGCCATGATTGGCTGAGATAATGGATGGGATGGTCATGCCGAGAGATGAGTTCGGATTGATTTGCCATGTAGCATGCTTCTGTCTATAACATGAGCTGCTCTGTATGTGTAGGTAATCCTTTCCAATGCAGCCTTTTTAAAGACATCATAGAGATCTCAGTGGAATTTCTAGTGGAAGCAGAGTATGATAGCTAAGGAGATGGAGAAGATGCTGGCATTTGATTGCAAATACGCAGAGGGAGTCAGAAAGAGAACACTGAAGGCTGTTGTATAAAACACCTGCCTCCGGACTACATTTTCAAACTAAGGGCAACCATGGCCTCCGTGACAGAGAAGGAGAATCGTTCATCCATGTATATGTGTAAGAGAATCTAGCTAGCTACATTCAGATATTATACATTTCTAATTCAGTCATGAAGTCATTTTCATTGCAAGTTACAGCCTAATGTTAGCTAGCAAGCTAACATTGAACCTAGTTGGTTAGCTACTTACAGATTTATGCAGGGTAGTAACGTTATGAGTTGGGATAATGGATAATTGTTTAGCTACATGCTTAACAAAAAAATATGTTATGCAGGTAACCATTTCACTGTACTGTTTACACCATCCTGTGCATGTGACAAATAAAGATTGTATTTGATATATTTTTGCTAGATTGACATGTGCTAATTTAATTTGGGTTAATTGGTGTTAAATTACACCAGTTAGGCTATTTTGTACCACCAGTTTGCTGATGTCATGCAACCTGTAGGTTTTGTATTTATACTTTTCATAATGACAGCGAAAAGGTTGACGTGAGACGACAATAGAATGCTCATGATGTCACTGCCACAACTGTCTACAGACATGTTGATAGACGTAGTATAAACCAACCATTGTTTAGTACACTACCATACTCACTCTATTTAGAACATGGTCTCACGTGAATCCTTAACCTTTTAAGGTATAGGGTGCAGCATTTTCACTTTTTGATAAATAGCGTACCCAATTTCAACTTCCTGCTACTCATGCCAGGAATATAAGATATGCATATTATTAGTAGATATGGATAGAAAACACTCTGAAATTTCTAAAACTGTTTCAATCATGTCTGTGAGTATAACAGAATTTATGTAGCAGGCGAAAACCCGAGGACTAACTGTTCAGATTTTTTTTGCCTCTGACTTCTCCCTCAGTTGTCTTTGCCAAGGGATATTTGATAGGAACCATTTTTCAGTTCCTACCACTTCCACTGGATGTCACCAGTCCACTGGATGTCACGAAGAAGAAGCACATCCTGGACCAACGTTACACTATTGAGAGTTGCGCAAGACGTAAAAAGGAGCATGGTTTGTTTACTTGCTGTATTGAATACAGATTGCTCCGTCTACAATTTGATCGATGATTAACTTCTTCGATATAGGGGGCAGACCACTTCTCAGTTCCTATGCTTCCTGGCTGATGTTTTGGTCACTTTTGAATGCTGGCGGTGCTTTCACTCTAGTGGTAGCATGAGACGGAGTCTTACAACCCACAGAAGTGGTTCAGGTAGTGTAGCTCATCCAGGATGGCACATCAATGTGAGATGTGGCAAGAAGGTTTGCTGTGTCTGTCAGCGTAGTGTCCAGAGCATGGAGGCGCTACCAGGAGACAGGGCAGTACATCAGGAGACGTGGAGGAGGCCGTAGGAGGGCAACAACCCAGCAGCAGGACCACTACCTCCGCCTTTGTGCAAGGAGGAGCAGGAGGAGCACTGCCAGGGCCCTGCAAAATGACCTCCAGCAGGCCACAAATGTGCATGTGTCTGCTCAAACGGTCAGAAACAGACACCATGAGGGTGGTATGAGGGCCCGACGTCCACAGGTGGGGGTTGTGCTTACAGCCCAACACCATGCAGGACGTTTGGCATTTGCCAGAGAACAACAAGATTGGCAAATTTGCCACGGGCGCCCTGTGCTCTTCACAGATGAAAGCAGGTTCACACTGAGCAGAGAGTCTAGAGACGCCGTGGAGAACGTTCTGCTGCCTGCAACATCCTCCAGCATGACCGGTTTGGTGGTGGGTCAGTCATGGTGTGGGGTGGCATTTCTTTGAGGGGCCGCACGTGCTCCATGTGCTCGCCAGAGGTAGCCTGACTGCCATTAGGTACCGAGATGAGATCCTCAGACCCCTTGTGAGACCATATGCTGGTGCAGTTGGCCCTGGGTTCCTCCTAATGCAAGACAATGCTAGACCTCATGTGGCTTGAGTGTGTGAGCAGTTCCTGCAAGAGGAAGGCATTGATGCTATGGACTGGCCCGCCCGTTCCCCAGACCTGAATCCAATTGAGCACATCTGGGACATCATGTTTCGCTCCATCCACCAACGCCACGTTGCACCACAGACTGTCCAGGAGTTGGCGGATGCTTTAGTCCAGGTCTGGGAGGAGATCCCTCAGGAGACCATCCGCCACCTCATCAGGAGCATGCCCAGGCATTGTAGGGAGGTCATACAGGCACGTGGAGGCCACACACACGACTGAGCCTCATTTTGACTTGTTTTAAGGACATTACATCAAAGCTGGATCAGCCTGTAGTGTGTTTTTCCACTTTCATTTTGAGTGTGACTCCAAATCCAGACCTCCATGGGTTGATAAATTTGATTTCCATTGATAATTTTTGTGTGATTCTGTTGTCAGCACATTCAACTATGTAAAGAAAAAGTATTTAATAAGAATATTTCATTCATTCAGATCTATGATGTGTTATTTTAGTGTTCCCTTTATTTTTTTGAGCAGTGTATATATATTTTACAGTGTGACTCGACTGATTGACGGATGTGCAATTTTCCCAACCCTCAGCCCCAGGTCTCTAGCCTTCCCAGATCCCCATTCCCTCTCTTCCCCGCATCCCCAAACTCACGTTCTTGAATCCCCTGTAGAGAACTTGTAGTTCCTTCTTGTTGAACTTGGTCTGCTCCTGTAGTTTGTCCAGCCCCTCTGGTCGATGGCACACAGTGGACAACTCAAAGTCATCCTCTACGCTGTCTGTGGGACAGAGAGGACTGTTAGATATACCTATAGGTCAGTGGAGGCTGGTGGGAGGAGCTATAAGAGGGCAGGTTTATTCTATTGGCTGGAGTGGAATCAGTGGAACGGAGTCAAATGTGGTTTCCATACGTTTCATATCGTTCCATTAATTCCATTCCAGCCATTACAATGAGCCGTACAGTTATTGCTCCTCCCACCAGCATCCACTGCTATAGGCTACTCCTACAAGTGCCAGCCTGGCACACCTTTTAATTGGTACGATAATTATAATGGTAAAAACACAGCCAACTAAATCAATGTTAATTATGAACTGTTGAAATATCATTACATTCATGTTAGCAGATATTAGCTTTACTTAAACATACCGTTAGATGATAAATCTCTACATTTACATTGTATTGCAATTCCCCAAAACTGAAGTGCACAAAGAAAGACAGGTAGTCGTCAAGTCGTCAATAGAAAACAAAAACATATCAACATCACACTGTGAGATTCCTGAATGTCTATGGAGAAGTTCATTTAGTAACCCGATGTGCTCATTGATGATAACTTTCAGTGAAAGTAGTGGTAAACCATCGAAACATCAGTGAAATGACAAAAGCCCTCAGATCTTCAGGCAATATGATAATATGGTCCTGACACTCAATCTCTCCCTCCCCACCCATCTCTCTCCACTCATCCCTCTCTTCTAACCTTATTACACACACAGTCAGCTGAACACAATCATGCCTCACTCCTCCTCTCCTCTTATCCCAAGATGCAAAGCAGGGCTGACTGTCTGTCCGCATCTCACTTCTCACCTTTAAACATACATCAGTCACTCACCATACCAGACAAATATACTGTAAAATACCTCCAGAACACACAGTTCAATAATACTGAGATATATCCAGATATATTGTATACAGTGTGTGTATGTGTGAGAGAGAAAGAGAGAGAGACAGAAGGTGTGTGTGTATCTGTCTGTGTCTGTGTCTGTGTCTGTGTCTGTGTCTCTGTCTGTGTGTAAGCATGCACATGTGTGTGTGCCATGTGTGTGTGTGTGACATGTGTGTTTGTTTGTGTGCGTGCATGCACGCGCGCGCGAGTGTGTGTGTGTGTAAGAGTAAGATTGCGTGTGTATGCATTTGCGGGCCCATGTGTGTATGTGTGTGTAGGGAGAGTGAAGAGTCACTTGCATTGACTGACTGAGGCAGCAACAGAAGGCGTGCAGCAGGGCAGCAGCTTGAGGAATCTCTGCTTTATAGTCTTTTTACTTTTGATGGTAGGAGTGTTACCTGTAATCACCAACCATAGCAGAGGTTAGACATAGAGCACACATAGACACACAAAGAAAGAAAAACTCACAGACGCAGGCCTGACATGCACACCCACACCCACAACCATGCACACACACACACACACACACACACACACACACACACACACACACACACACACACACACACACACACACACACACACACACACACACACACACACGCACGCACGCACGCACGCACGCACGCACGCACGCACGCACGCACGCACGCACACACACACACACACACAGCATAAGCAACATGCAACTCATTAAAGCATGCACAGCAGTCTCCCATAGTAAGGGCAACGGTTCGGTTTGCTGACCTGGCTTTTCTAGGACGGGCGTGTGCATCCATTTCAGCTGATAGCTTACATCACCATACACAGACCTCTACGGGTGAGTCATTGACAAACACAAAGAAATAATTAACACTCAGTATGAAGCCATAATTATCTTCAGTCTGAATGGACTACAGGAAACTGAGGGAAGGGCAAAAGGGTTCTTATGAGTTAAAAATCCACATTTACGTGACCTTTTCAAAGATTTCTAGGAATCAATGCAATGCAATTTCTAGGCAATTCCTAGGCTACCAGTACAATAGTTTTTGATAGACATAATGCCTCCTAGAGAAAAGCCATATGGTTAGCCTGTTGAGCTCAAGCCCAACTCTCTACTCCAGGCGTTTTCAAAGTCTGAGTCAGTGGCCTCCCTTCAGGGAACATCAATACAATAATTTCCATTATATACATGTATATATATTATATTACATTTTGTTTTAAAATATATAGTTGCAATGAAACTGTTAGAAAACAGCTTTTATTTTATATTTCTTTGGACACAACTTAATGAACATGCAGCATGCTTTAAATCAATAAATGTGCTTTCAAAATATACAGTTAATTCAGTCTAAAAACGTATAGTTGTTGTTTATTTCACAAAGTATGTCATTGCCCTTTTAAAACGCTGTTGCACCTTTAAGAGCTCTGCGACAAATTCTGGTTGTATGCATTTTTTTAACGATGCCATGCAAGCAATTTTAGGAATTGTGAAATAAATGTGGTAGCACTGGAAAGCTGGAATACCCCTCATTTTAAATGGAGCCACCAAACTGCTTTAAAATGTGTGTTTTCCCTGCGATTGTAATGAGAAACAGGTCTAATATTTATTCATTATTAGAGCACCGAATACAGTTATGCTGAATCCCAAACCAGTCCCTCGGCCCTACATTTGCACGTTCACGCGCAGCCCCGCTATATGTGGGTGTCCAAAAGCTGAGGGCGTAAAAATGATCAAGGGTGTAGGGGCTAATTAGAACCTCCAATAGCCTATTTGACCAAGCCAGCAAGGCTGCAGGCTCCAAAGAAAAGTGGTATCCCAACATGCACTGCAAAATGTTTGGAGTTTGTGCAATTTCATACAGAAGAATGGAGAGGTGGGTGTAATTCTCTGACGTGTGTTAAATAACCCCCAAAATAAATGTTTCACTGTTAATGAGGTTAATATCTTGTGTAATTTAAATGTGGAACATCAATAACAACATTCACAGTTTGGGTAGGTTACTTTCTAAATGTAATCCATTACAGTAACTAGTAACCCCCTGGTGAGGCGCGCCTCACACTTTGAAAACATCTGTGTTAGATCAACATTCAGCAGGACCTTGATCAAACGACTCAAACCCAACCAGTCCTCACATTTGAACAGATCAGAATTCAACCACTAGAACTCATCTATCAGAACTCGTCCACCAGAACTCCAAAGTCATCCATCAGAACTCCAGGACTCATCCTTCAGAAGTCATCCAACAGAATTAATTCATCAGAACTCATTCATCAGAACTCATCCACCAGAAATCAGCTCATGTTACTCACTACGCACCCTCAACCCACTGACCACACAAACAGCACAAGTACAACTCAAGTTGGAACCAAGAATAATCACAGTGCAATTCGAAGACACAATCTGTAAGAATCAGACCTGGTACTGTCAGAGCGAAGTCATACTGTATCCCTGTGTGTTCTAAAGGTTAAGGCAGAGAGAAGAAGAGAGCACCTGCATCTCCGAAGTAACAGCAACTTCACTACTTCTAGTAGATCTCCAGATGGTGGAGGGATGAAGGCCATGATACAGACCAGTATTGTATGACCTGTAACTATACCAATAAATTAACACACCTCTGAATGAACACACGCATGCGCACACACACACACAGGTTGACAGAATCCCTATTATGTACTAAGGACAAGCTGTTGATCTGCTGACCGTGTCACTCCCTGTCTTCCCCATAAGCTTTCTGTCCCACCCCCTACAGGTATGCTGCCAAAATAGGCAGTACGAGGTTAGAGATTGGAGCAAAATGTACTGACACACACCCACCCACACAGTGTGTGTGTGTTTGATCTGACCCACGCAGGGACATCAAAGCCATTATGGCCACCAGGGCTGAGTCAATCACACACTGCTCTATCCCTAGCCAAAATGCATGTACTCACACGCACGCACACACACACGGTGACATTATTCCCTACATAATTTTTTTTTCATCAAATTTGTTTTTGAGGAGAGATCAGCTTTAACATTGCAGATAGATTGAAGCTTCCATCAGCGCAATTGTCTGCATCACTTGCAATCCCCCATATATAATATATATATATATATATATATATATACACACTGTACATACTGTACCAGTCAAACGTTTGGACACACCTAATACTCATTTAATTTTTTATCTTTATTTTGAAATGTTGAAAATCATTAGTTCCTTTCCTCCGGTAAACCTACACCATACGCTCTGTCTCCCCAATAACCTTTTACTCCTTCACCTGCCGGGGTCAAAAAAAAGACAAAGAAAGGAAATGTAGGGCGCGCTTAAGTAGAGGCCCTGCAGAAGGTACTGAAGTCTGTTGGTTTGTCCCCCACCACACAGTACTTCTTGACTTATCCACTTTGTTAACAGGTTAACATGATACATCTGTTTTTGCTTCCTTCTCCCTGGCTGACAGATGAGGTAGTTCACAGGCCCCATTTTCTGCAGCACCTGGTAGGGACTACCCCATGTGGCCAGGAATTTACATTCCGTCATGGGTACTGACACCATAACCCGATCCTCTGGGGCGAACTCTCGGGTTGAACGAGACGGTTGTCGACTTGACTCTGCTGTAAATGTTGCTTCAATGGGCATTACATGGTTTATTCTATGTGTTCTATGACAGGGTTCTGGGGGCTGGGCTGTTGTTCCCAGTTCTCCTTTGTTACATCTAACAATCCACTGGGCCTGTGGGAAAACAGTAGCTCAAATGGGGGAAAACCAGTGGATGCCTGGGGTACTTCTCCTATAGCAAACATCAAAAACGTCAGCAGCTGGTCCCAGTTTTGCCGAATCCCGCTCCGTGGTCCATCTGAGCATGGATTTCAGGGTTCTATTGAATCTCTCGACTAGGCCGTCGGTCTGTGGGTGATATACAGAAGTGCAGGGTTGTTTGATTTGAAGCAATTTACATAAATCTTTCATCACCTTAGACATGAACACCATACCTGGGTCCATCAGGATCTATCGGGTAAACCTACCCTGCAGAACATCTGTAGCAGTTCTCTGACAATGCTCTAGGTGTTGGCACTGCGCAAGGGAATAGCCTCTGGATACCTGGTGGCATAATCCACTACGACCAGTAGATGTTGAAAACCTTTTGCAGACCGTGATAATGGTTCAATTAAATCCCTAGCAATTCTATCGAAGGGCGTGTCTATCATTGGCAACGGGATTAAGGAATTGTGTCAATCAGGAAGGGGTGAGGTTCTCTGACAGTCAGGACACACCTGACAATATCTTACCGCATACACCCCGGCCAGAAAAAGCGTTGTAACACCCGTTCTTGTGTTTCTCTCCGTAAATGTCCTCCCAACATGTGGTTATGGGCCAGGTTCAGCACTGTCACATGAAACGGGGTTGGAACCAACAGCTGACACTGTGATGTCATTGGACTTTTTGGTATAAGAGATTGTTCCTCATGGAAAATGGGGAAAGGTGAGTACATTAGCATGATTTACAGGTACACCATCTATTACCTTGACATTCTGTCTGGCGTTCTGTAGTGTGGGGTCTTCTATCTGAGCAGTACCAAACCTTCCCCTATACTGTGTTAACTCAGGAGGAAAAATCTGATGGGCATAAGAATTTCCAGGCCCCTCGGCCTGTGCTTCCTGTTCCTCCTCTTCCACCATTTATGGCCTATTTATCCACACTGGGTTTCCTGCCTTTTCGTCGTGTCCTTCCCCTCTTCTTCCAGGAGAACTCTAGTGTCGGCTACAGGAGTCGGGCAGGTAAGTACCAATTTGTTAACTTTCCTTTCATAGGTCAGATAGTTCTTTGGTAGCGGTTTTTCTTTTCTTTTCACTGGAAAATGTAAATATCGCCTGGCATGCCCTATTATCTGGCACTGCCATCTCCTTCGTCCTGTAGTTCTTTCCACAATTCTTGAAAATATGGACAGTCGTGACCTAGTAGCACGGGATATGGTAGGTTCTCAATCAATCCTAGGTTAACTCTGAACTGCACTCTGGTGGTGTTAATCTCTACATCTGAGTTTGGGTAGGTTTTGGTGTCCCCGTGAACACAGGTGATGTCCCTGGTTGGAGAGGCAGTCCTCTGCGGCTGGGATAATAGTGATGGTCTGATGAGGGAGACCATGCTCCCGGAGTCTAGACGAGCATCTACTTCTTCTTCCCTTGGACCTGTACCCAACTGAGGTGTGGTGGGTAGC
This sequence comes from Oncorhynchus gorbuscha, assembly GCF_021184085.1. Lineage (NCBI taxonomy): Eukaryota > Metazoa > Chordata > Actinopteri > Salmoniformes > Salmonidae > Oncorhynchus > Oncorhynchus gorbuscha. Next base: position 28,704,214 of record NC_060180.1, read on the forward strand.
GGTGGGCTTGGACATGGGCTGAAATGACATGGCAGTGGTATAGATTGGAAATGTGGAACAGCATAGGTTCCTCCTTCTTGGGACAGTGCCATGTGATCTGTCCTATTTTGCGACAGTGGTATAGCACTCCCAGGTGTCGGTATCAACCCATCTATTCCTCACCTTTGCTTCAGGTTGGAAACCCTGGTCCTGGCACCCACATTCCCCATCCGCTCTTTGGATTCTTCCTTTCCAAACCCGGGGAGTCTGCAGGTGAGATTTCTTGCTTCCTCCTTTGAGGCCTCCTTTTTCCTGGGTGGTTCTGTCCAGACGACTGGGTTTGAGCAGTTTGTCAGTTGCTCGACACCTCTCAATGAGGTCCACCACTCTGTCTGCTGTGGTGGGACTGCCCTGGCTGACAACCTTCTTTAGCTCGTAAGGTAAGGCCATGTAGTGGTCAATCACTATTCTTTCCACAATGCCCCCAGTACTGAGGGTTGCGGGCTCCAGCCATTTCTTTGCTAGGTGAACCAGGTCAAATATCTGTGACCTGGGTGCCTTCTCGGGTTGATACGTCCAAGTATGTAAGCGCTGGGCCCACTGTATATATATATATATATATATATATATATACAGTGGGGAGAACAATTATTTGATACACTACCGATTTTGCAGGTTTTACTACTTACAAAGCATGTAGAGGTCTGTATTTTTAAAAATCATAAGTACACTTCAACTGTGAGAGACTGAATCTAAAACAAAAATACAGAAAATCACATTGTATGAATTTTAAGTAAAAATTCCTTTTTAAGGAATTAATTTTCCGCCTCTTCCATTTTTGAAGTAATGCTGCAATTAGTTGGTTGTCATTTTTGGTAGAGCAGATAATTCCTTATATTGTTAGCTGCATGTGTGGCATAACTCCACCAGTCCTATTTATGATATCATTTACAAAGACTATAACTTCATTTTTATAATGTTCTTTTTTTTAATCAAATAGTATATTTGAGTTTAACCACATTATTTGTTGTATTATTTTTCTGTCTTTTCTGGTGGATTCAACTAAAATTGCACCCAACTTTTAAAACAGCTTGTTTTAAAATAGCAATATTTTGAAGATTATTTAATTTTCAATTAACCAAAAGTCACAAGTTTTAATCTGAATAAAGGGAAGATGGCCATTCTTGAACATGGGGATGACTAATCTGCTAAAGAACCAGTTTGGATTTAAGTATAACATTTGTTTGACTGAGTCCTTAAGTTTTTGCAAATTCATATTCCTTGCATAAATAGGACCATTTAATTTTGTCTGGCTTGCCATTCCAAATAAAATTGAATATTTGGGTGATGGTTGCTGATAATGGGCCTCTGTACACCTATGTAGATATTCCATAAAAAAATCAGCCGTTTCCAGCTACAATAGTCATTTACAACATTAACAATGTTTACACTGGACTTCTGATCGATTTGATGTAATTTTAGTAGACAAAATAAATGTGCTTTTCTTTCAAAAACAAGGAGATTTCTAAGTGACCCCAAACTTTTGAACGGTAGTGTACATTCCAATTACAAGGACAAGCAATTGATGAAATTAACCTTAACATCTCAAATGAACGAATGTCCGGAAAGCAATTGTTTTGTGTCGTTTCGGCTAGCTCTGCCTTGTGTTCCCTCGAGGGCACCTATACACGAACTATGTTTTGGAAAAACGTGTCTGCTATTACCCTCAAACGGCTGTAAACCATGGCCAACTAACCATCTAGGAATCTGTCCATTAGTAATATAAAGTATAGGCAGCTCATTAGGCACAGAGAAGAGTGAGAGAGGAAAAATAGATGTAGACACAAGCTAGGTCATCTAATTGGTGACATATTTTCATGCAAATTTTCTAAAATCTGCATAAAAAAAAACATTTTCCCACCAGAGATGTGTTTCTATCAAACTGACTCGTGGCAGATAAAAGGCTGTGCGTGACGAGGTAGTGCACATAAAAATACTTTTTGCGAAAAGCATTTTCAACTCTACTGATTGTTTTCTCATAAAAAAAATGTGGGTTATATAGTGAGTGTGCCCACTCTGAAATTGGAAAGTGCGCTCTAGCCACAGCGCTATCTTCTCACTGTTGGCTAAGAGCACACGTATAGTTTATATATGAAGAGATTATTATTATTGTCAAAATTCAGCCATTCATCGATTATCATGTGTTATGACATAAGACCCACGATAGTTATTGGAACGGAGCGTCAAACTCATCACCTTGCACTTTCACCACCCTGTGAAGTTCCGAAATAATTTATTTCATCTGTAGCCTAATAAACTGCATGCTTTCCTGACGAGTCATAGTGGCAGGACCACACAACATGTCATTTACTTCAATATGATGATTAATATATCAATATTTGCACATAAAAGCATTTCCATCAATATTTCTCACATAATTAATTTTCCAGATACAAAAAGATCCCACCTTGTCTAGCGTATTTTGTTTAGTCGACATTTGGAAAGTGTACCGAAAAATGTACGCAAGCTCGATTTGACACCCAATGACCTGAATTACAGCCATTGAAGTCCACCATTTATCAGACAGATTAAGGATTGAGTCATCTTGCCATACATAGACATCTCTCCCACACCCTAACCCTCTCCCTAACCTCAAGCCCCTCTGTACCCAGCCCATAACCTTGCCTCTTCTCCCTGTCCCTAACCCCCCCACCCTTCCTGTCCTTTAACTAACTCTGTCCCATGTTTCATACCCAGCCCTCAGCCCCCTGTATCTTACCTCCGGAGGAGAAATCGATGAGCCCCAGGAAGTGCATCAGTTTGATGGAGCTACAGACCACCAGGAGTATCCCCACTGTCTGCAACCCCTCCATCTCCCACACCTCACGGAAAAAAATAAACTGCATCTTGACACACTGTCCCAGAGATGGAGAGATCTCTCCTTTCCCTCTATCGTTCTCTCGTTCTCTCTGTCTGTCCGTGTCAATCCAAGAGAGGCCCCCTTAGCTCAGAACCCCTCCGGTCCCCCAGTCGCATTTATATCACTCTGTCCACCTGTTCTCTCTCTCTTGTTCAGTCTCCCACTATCTGCCAGTAAAAAGTCATGGCACGTCCACTAAGGTCAGAAGTGACGACGATGTTGAGACAAAATCCCTCTATCCCCTCTCTCCTGTCTGTGGTAGATAGTATTGACAGTATAGAGTTCACTGTCCGTTTTAGCTGCCCTGTCAAGAACAGCTCACAGGTGGTTGTTAGTCAAAGCCTTAATGCCTCAGGGGGCACAGAGAAGGTTCTCCGTAACTCAGCCACCCTCCGATTGGACCTGTCAGCCAGCCTCGTCAACTATCATCAAGCGTCCGTAAGTCCAGATAACAATTGTTAAAAGTTAGACGAACACTCCAACGCCATTAACCAGAGTCGAGAGGTGATTATAGTCCACTGTAGTTCTAAGGTATATCTAAGGTGTATTATTTTACTCTCACATCCTATTCGTCTACCTATAACCGTTTCTTTCTGTCATTCTGTTTGTTTCCCTTCCCTCCCTCTCTCCATCCCCTCCTGCTCAGTCCCTCCTAGTGTGTAATTGGGTAAGTGGCATGAGTTTGGATAGAGGTAAGGAAGAGCTAGGAGAGAAGGATGAAAGAAGGAGGAGAGCTGGGAGAAGGGGAGAGAGGGAGGACAGAAGAAGGAGGAGAGGGGAAGAGGGAGGAGAGAAGAGACAGGATAGCGGACTGAGGAGGGAGGAGAGGAGGGAAGGAAAGCAGAGAGATCACTTCAGAAATACGGTGAGTCTGTGAGGAAAGGGGTGGAATGGGGGAGTGAGGAGAGAGACCGACATGCTCAAGGATGTGGCTCTCTTTACTATGGGTGCTTCCCTTTCACCTACACAAACACACATACACACTTGCAGGCCTGTATGTCCCAGTGAGCTGTAGTGTGTGTCATTGAGTGAAATATCCAGGTGTATCATGTCTTTGTGCCAGTAAGATGCCAGGCCTCAGGTTGTTTAGCTTGGCACCTGATACACGGATGCAGTAATAACACCACAACACCCAACTAACCAAAAACTGTCACCAAACCAACAGTTAACCAGAATGACATACCAACCACAGTGTACCTTACCCAGCCAAACTAAGCAGAGACTGACAAACTAACCACAGTTAAACTAAACAGTCAAGGATAGAGTAAGTGGCCAAAACTTAACCAAACCAAACCAAACCAAAACAAATTCAACCAACACCAAATGACTCAACTAACCAGGACATCTATTGCTGTACACTGAATCCTAAAAAAAAGGTGCCTGACTTTAACAGCAGAAAGAGAAATACATTATGTCACAACCGTTTAGATACACGATATGGGACACTATCAACAAGTGGAAATACAATCTCAGTGAGAGCGATGGAACTGGGGAGGAAGAGTAAAAATGTACAAGGGATAAGATGGAAAGTGGTTTGCGGGACAGGGGTGTGTGTGCGTGGGTGTGTGCATGCACATTTGTGTGCATGTGTGAGTGTTCTCAATGCATTTACAATAATAATAAGGGACCAGGTGAAAAAAGGGGGAAATAGAGGGGGGAAACAGAGAGTTGAGAAAGGGGGTAGAAGAGTAAGGAGGACCGGTCTGCCAGCTCAGTGATTAATGCTCCACAGGCTGTATTGGAACTAAGCTCCTCAGCAACAGCACCTAGTGATCACTTAACACTCAGCCACACCAACGAGCAACTGAGGGCTCCAAGATTCAGTCCCTGCTAAATCAGATAACCTTGGCCAACACACACACACACACACACACACACACACACACACACACACACACACACACACACACACACACACACACACACACACACACACACACACACACACACACACACACACACACACACACACACACACACACACACACACACACACACACACACACACACACACACACACACACAGCCCTATTGGAGAGCAAACAGTGTGGTGTCTTAAGCTAATCAGCCAGACTATGTATTAGTTATGATGAGGGATACTTTGCCTGCAGCCAGCCAGACAGAATAATTGAAACACCTCCAGATTTAGACTTCTATCTGTGCAATTATCCCTCTCAAAGATAATAAGCTAATTAAAATGTCTAGGTGTGTGTGTGTGTGTGTGTGTGTGTGTGTGTGTGTGTGTGTGTGTGTGTGTGTGTGTGTGTGTGTGTGTGTGTGTGTGTGTGTGTGTGTGTGTGTGTGTGTGTGTGTGTGCACGTGCGTGCGTGTGTGTATAGGTGAGAGACAGAGAGGGACATTGACGAACGGTGCTCAAAATACAGTAATGAGTTCCAAATTACTGTAAATGAAAGGCGCGATCAATTTCCATAGATCATTAGCTTTAGGTATTTTTAAATAGGGATCTAGGACAAAATAGATGAATTACATTAACTTGGCCCTTTTGGCATGAACTGCATAAACTGACAAAATCTGATTACAAAGTAGGATAAAAATCTTCACTGTATTCATAACAGAAACATGCACCACACCCGCGCACAGACAGGCACAGAGGCACTCGGCTGGCAGCATTGAAAAATCTGCTTTGAGGAAGTTCTGCCTTTTTAGAGTCACGTAATCAAAGATGTGTCAAAGTCTTCTTTCTTGGGCAAAATTCAACATTGACTGGGGAATTCTTCTGATCAAATGATGTTCTTTGTTGCTCACGCAATTGTAATTGTGCATAATTCATTTGCCATGACAATCAATAATGAATTCATGATTGGAATCCACTAATGCTCCACAAGAGGGCAGCGTTGTGTAAATCAAATGGAGCATTGTCATTAACATTTGTATGCAACAGTGATTTGTCAGTCTAACTTCTACCTCGTTTTTTTCCTGCCTGCCTGCCTGCCTGTCTGTCTGACTGCATCTCTGGCTGCCTTGCCTGTCTGTCTCTTCTCTCCCTTTCTGGAACAGTCCTTCATTCAGATTATGACTGCACAGACAAACAGTGGGAAGACAATTAAGGATCAGAGGCTATAAGAAAACCATGTGCACGCACGCAGGCACACAGGTACGCTCGTACAGCACAGTACAGCACAGTATGGCTTATACTGAAACAATTTCCTCGTGTTATGTTGGTGTTAACGGTTATGATGATGATTATCATCAACGTCATAACCGTTATCTATAGCAGTGTTGTATAAAAATCAGCAGTAACTATGATACAGTCTGAAGTGGTGAAGTCAATTGAGGTCAACAGATCATGTCTGTAAAGCACTCCTTCCTTTCATCGCTCTCCTCACTTCCAAGTGTGTGTGTGTGTGTGTGTGTGTGTGTGTGTGTGTGTGTGTGTGTGTGTGTGTGTGTGTGTGTGTGTGTGTGTGTGTGTGTGTGTGTGTGTGTGTGTGTGTGTGTGTGTGTGTGTGTGTGTGTGTGTGTTTATATATGTTTGTGTGTTTGCATATACGTGTGTGTGCATTTATATATATATATATATATGTCAAATCAAATCAAAGGTGGCAAGTTCGATATCCCCGAGCTGACAAGGTACAAATCTGTCGTTCTGCCCCTGAACAGGCAGTTAACCCACTGTTCCTAGGCCGTCATTGAAAATAAGAATTTGTTCTTAACTGACTTGCCTAGTTAAATAAAGGTAAAATAAATAAATAAAAATCAAATTGTATTTGTCACATACACATGGTTAGCAGATGTTAATGCGAGTGTAGCGAAATGCTTGTGCTTCTAGTTCCGACAATGCAGTAATAACCAACAAGTAATCTAGCTAACAATTCCAAAACTACTACCTTATAGACACAAGAGTAAGGGGATAAAGAATATGTACATAAAGATATATGAATGAGTGATGGTGTCATGCAGGTGAATGAGGACCCAAAAGCGACTTGGCGAAAACAGAGTCTTTAATCCAGTAAAGTAATTCTACAAACATAAGACATAATTCCACTCGTAATGACGAGAACAGACTGGAGACTCGATCAAGAACTGCAGGTTGCCTCGGGAAGGCACTTGAACCTAGCAGACTCAGACACCTGCTCTCCACGCAGCATCTGAGGGAAACACGACACGACAGGGCGATACACAGACACAGCACGGTGAACAATAGACAAGGATCCGACAGGACAGGAACGGAAAACAAGGGAAGAAATAGGGACTCTAATCAGGGGAAAAGATAAGGAACAGGTGTGGGAAGACTAAATGATTGATTAGGGGAATAGGAACAGCTGGGAGCAGGAACGGAACGATAGAGAGAAGAGAGAGAGGAAGGGAGAGAGAAAAAGGGGAACGAACCTAATAAGACCAGCAGGGGGAAACGAACAGAAGGGAAAGCATAATGACAAGACAATATATGACAAAACATGACAGTACCCCCCCCACTCACCGAGCGCCTCCTGGCGCTCTCGAGGAGGAATCCTGGCGGCAACGGAGGAAATCATCAATGAGTGAACGGTCCAGCACGTCCCGAGACGGAACCCAACTCCTCTCCTCAGGACCGTAACCCTCCCAATCCACTAAGTATTGGTGACCCCGTCCCCGAGAACGCATGTCCATGATCCTACGTACCTTGTAAATAGGTGCGCTCTCGACAAGGACGGGAGGGGGGGGGAGGGAAGACGAACGGGGGTGCGAAGAAAGGGCTTGACACAGGAGACATGGAAGACAGGATGGACGCGACGAAGATGTCGCGGAAGAAGCAGTCGCACAGCGACAGGATTGACGACCTGGGAGACACGGAACGGACCAATGAACCGCGGAGTCAACTTACGAGAAGCTGTCGTAAGAGGAAGGTTGCGAGTGGAAAGCCACACTCTCTGGCCGCAACAATACCTAGGACTCTTAATCCTGCGTTTATTGGCGGCTCTCACAGTCTGTGCCCTGTAACGGCAAAGTGCAGACCTCACCCTCCTCCAGGTGCGCTCACAACGTTGGACAAACGCTTGAGCGGAGGGAACGCTGGACTCGGCAAGCTGGGAAGAGAACAGAGGAGGCTGGTAACCCAGAATACTCTGAAACGGAGATAACCCGGTAGCAGACGAAGGAAGCGAGTTGTGAGCGTATTCTGCCCAGGGGAGCTGTTCTGCCCAAGACGCAGGGTTTCTGAAAGAAAGGCTGCGTAGTATGCGACCAATCGTCTGATTGGCCCTCTCTGCTTGACCGTTAGACTGGGGATGAAACCCGGAAGAGAGACTGACGGACGCACCAATCAAACGACAGAACTCCCTCCAAAACTGTGACGTGAATTGCGGGCCTCTGTCTGAAACGGCGTCTAACGGGAGTCCATGAATTCTGAACACATTCTCGATGATGATTTGTGCCGTCTCCTTAGCGGAAGGAAGTTTAGCGAGGGGAATGAATGTGCCGCCTTAGAGAACCTATCGACAACCGTAAGAATCACAGTCTTCCCCGCAGACAAAGGCAGACCGGTAATGAAGTCTAGGGCGATGTGAGACCATGGTCGAGAAGGAATGGGGAGCGGTCTGAGACGACCGGCAGGAGGAGAGTTACCCGACTTAGTCTGCGCGCAGTCCGAACAAGCAGCCACGAAACGGCGCGTGTCACGCTCCTGAGTCGGCCACCAAAAGCGCTGGCGAATAGACGCAAGAGTGCCTCGAACACCGGGATGACCAGCTAACTTGGCAGAGTGAGCCCACTGAAGAACAGCCAGACGAGTGGAAACAGGAACGAAAAGGAGGTTACTAGGACAAGCGCGCGGCGACGCAGTGTGCGTGAGTGCTTGCTTAACCTGTCTTTCAATTCCCCAGACTGTCAACCCGACAACACGCCCATAAGGAAGAATCCCCTCGGGATCAGTAGAAGCCACAGAAGAACTAAACAGACGGGATAAGGCATCAGGCTTGGTGTTTTTGCTACCCGGACGGTAAGAAATCACAAACTCGAAACGAGCGAAAAACAACGCCCAACGAGCTTGACGGGCATTAAGTCGTTTGGCAGAACGGATGTACTCAAGGTTCTTATGGTCTGTCCAAACGACAAAGGAACGGTCGCCCCCTCCAACCACTGTCGCCATTCGCCTAGGGCTAAGCGGATGGCGAGCAGTTCGCGGTTACCCACATCATAGTTGCGTTCAGATGGCGACAGGCGATGAGAAAATAAGCGCAAGGATGAACCTTATCGTCAGACTGGAAGCGCTGGGATAGAATGGCTCCCACGCCTACCTCTGAAGCGTCAACCTCGACAATGAATTGTCTAGTGACGTCAGGAGTAACGAGGATAGGAGCGGACGTAAAACGTTCTTTTAGAAGATCAAAAGCTCCCTGGGCGGAACCGGACCACTTAAAACACGTCTTGACAGAAGTAAGAGCTGTGAGAGGGGCAGCAACTTGACCGAAATTACGAATGAAACGCCGATAGAAATTAGCGAAACCTAAAAAGCGCTGCAACTCGACACGTGACCTTGGAACGGGCCAATCACTGACAGCTTGGACCTTAGCGGAATTCATCTGAATGCCTTCAGCGGAAATAACGGAACCGAGAAAAGTAACGGAGGAGACATGAAAAGAGCACTTCTCAGCCTTCACGTAGAGACAATTCTCTAAAAGGCGCTGTAGAACACGTCGAACGTGCTGAACATGAATCTCGAGTGACGGTGAAAAAATCAGGATATCGTCAAGATAGACAAAAACAAAGATGTTCAGCATGTCTCTCAGAACATCATTAACTAATGCCTGAAAAACAGCTGGCGCATTGGCGAGACCAAACGGCAGAACCCGGTACTCAAAATGCCCTAACGGAGTGTTAAACGCCGTTTTCCACTCATCCCCCTCTCTGATGCGCACGAGATGGTAAGCGTTACGAAGGTCCAACTTAGTAAAGCACCTGGCTCCCTGCAGAATCTCGAAGGCTGATGACATAAGGGGAAGCGGATAACGATTCTTAACCGTTATGTCATTCAGCCCTCGATAATCCACGCAGGGGCGCAGAGTACCGTCCTTTTTCTTAACAAAAAGAACCCCGCCCCGGCCGGAGAGGAAGAAGGCACTATGGTACCGGCGTCAAGAGACACAGATAAATAATCCTCGAGAGCCTTACGTTCGGGAGCCGACAGAGAGTATAGTCTACCCCGAGGGGGAGTGGTCCCCGGAAGGAGATCAATACTACAATCATACGACCAGTGAGGAGGAAGGGAGTTGGCTCGGGACCGACTGAAGACCGTGCGCAGATCATGATATTCCTCCGGCACTCCTGTCAAATCGCCAGGTTCCTCTTGAGAAGTGGGGACAGAAGAAATGGGAGGGATGGCAGACATTAAACACTTCACATGACAAGAAACGTTCCAGGATAGGATAGAATTACTAGACCAATTAATAGAAGGATTATGACATACTAGCCAGGGATGACCCAAAACAACAGGTGTAAAAGGTGAACGAAAAATCAAAAAAGAAAGTCTCACTGTGGTTACCAGATACTGTGAGAGTTAAAGGTAGTGTCTCAAATCTGATACTGGGAAGATGACTACCATCTAAGGCAAACATGGGCGTAGGCTTGTCTAACTGTCTGAAAGGAATGTCATGTTTCCGAGCCCATGCTTCGTCCATGAAACAACCCTCAGCCCCCGAGTCAATCAAGGCACTGCATGTAGCACCCGAACCGGTCCAGCGTAGATGGACCGACATAGTAGTACAGTATCTAGATGAAGAGACCTGAGTAGTAGCGCTCACCAGTAGCCCTCCGCTTACTGATGAGCTCTGGCCTTTACTGGACATGAATTGACAAAATGTCCATCAAATCCGCAATAGAGGCACAGGCGGTTGGTGATCCTCCGTTCCCTCTCCTTAGTCGAGATGCGAATACCTCCCAGCTGCATGGGCTCAGTCTCTGAGCCAGAGGAGGGAGATGGTTGCGATGCGGAGCAGGGAAACACCGTTGACGCGAGCTCTCTTCCACGAGCTTGGTGACGAAGATCTACCCGTCGTTCTATGCGGATGGCGAGAGCAATCAAAGAGTCCACACTGGAGGGAACCTCCCGAGAGAGAATCTCATCCTTGACCACTGCGTGGAGTCCCTCCAGAAAACGAGCGAGCAGCGCCGGCTCGTTCCAGTCACTAGAGGCAGCAAGAGTGCGAAACTCTATAGAGTAATCCGTTATGGATCGATCACCTTGGCATAGGGAAGCCAGGGCCCTAGAAGCCTCCCTACCAAAAACTGAACGGTCAAAAACCCGAATCATCTCCTCTTTAAAGTTCTGGTAATTGTTTGAACAATCAGCCCTTGCCTCCCAGATAGCTGTGCCCCACTCTCGAGCCCGGCCAGTAAGGAGTGAAATGACGTAAGCAACCCGAGCTCTCTCGCTAGAGTATGTGTTGGGTTGGAGAGAGAACACAATATCACACTGGGTGAGAAAGGAGCGGCACTCCGTGGGCTGCCCGGAGTAGCAAGGTGGGTTATTAACCCTAGGTTCCGGAGGCTCGGCAGGCCAGGAAGTAACAGGTGGCACGAGACGAAGACTCTGGAACTGTCCAGAGAGGTCGGAAACCTGAGCGGACAGGTTCTCCACGGCATGGCGAGCAGCAGACAATTCCTGCTCGTGTCTGCCGAGCATGGCTCCTTGGATCTCGACGGCAGTGTTACGAACGTCTGTAGTCGCTGGGTCCATTCTTTGGTCGGATCCTTCTGTCATGCAGGTGAATGAGGACCCAAAAGCGACTTGGCAAAAACAGAGTCTTTAATCCAGTAAAGTAATTCTACAAACATAAGACATAATTCCACTCGTAATGACGAGAACAGACTGGAGACTCGATCAAGAACTGCAGGTTGCCTCGGGAAGGCACTTGAACCTAGCAGACTCAGACACCTGCTCTCTACGCAGCATCTGAGGGAAACACGACACGACAGGGCGATACACAGACACAGCACGGTGAACAATAGACAAGGATCCGACAGGACAGGAACGGAAAACAAGGGAAGAAATAGGGACTCTAATCAGGGGAAAAGATAAGGAACAGGTGTGGGAAGACTAAATGATTGATTAGGGGAATAGGAACAGCTGGGAGTAGGAACGGAATGATAGAGAGAAGAGAGAGAGGAAGGGAGAGAGAAAAAGGGGAACGAACCTAATAAGACCAGCAGGGGGAAACGAACAGAAGGGAAAGCATAATGACAAGACAATATATGACAAAACATGACAGATGGTACAGAGCGGCATAGGCAAGATACAGTAGATGGTATTGAGTACAGTATATACATATGAGATGAGTATGTAAACAAAGTGGCATAGTTAAAGTGGCTAGTGATACATGTATTACATAAGGATGCAGTCGATGATATAGAGTACAGTACGACACTTTATTAGAGAGAACACAATACAACACTTTATTAGACTAAATTATTAATAAAAAAGTAGTTAAATCATATACAGTAGCTCTGATACCTAAGACCTTAAGCTATTAAAAAAATATATATACACTATATATACAGTTGAAGTCGGAAGTTTACATACACCTTAGCCAACTACATTTAAACTCAGTTTTTCACAATTCCTGACATTTAATAATTTAATAAAAAGTATCTGTCTTAGGTCAGTTAGGATCACCAATTTATTTTAAGAATGTGAAATGTCAGATTAATAGTAGAGAGAATGATTTGTTTCAGCATTTATTTATTTCATCACATTCCCAGTGGGTCAGAAGTTTACATACACTCAATTAGTTTTTGGTAGCATTGCCTTTAAATTGTTATATATACACACATACACTGCTCAAAAAAATAAAGGGAACACTTAAACAACACAATGTAACTCCAAGTCAATCACACTTCTGTGAAATCCAACTGTCCAGGAGACCATCCGCCACCTCATCAGGAGCAAGCCCAGGCGTTGTAGGGAGGTCATACAGGCACGTGGAGGCGACACATACTACTGAGCCTCATTTTGACTTGTTTTAAGGACATTACATCAAAGTTGGATCAGCCTGTAGTGTGGTTTTCCACTTTAATTTTGAGTGTGACTCGAAATCCATACCTCAATGGGTTGATAAATTTGATTTCCATTGATAATTTTCGTGTGATTTTGTTGTCAGCACATTCAACTATGTAAAGAAAAAAGTATTTAATAAGAATATTTCATTCATTCAGATCTAGGATGTGATATTTTAGTGTTCCCTTAATTTTTTTGAGCAGTGTATATACTGTACCAGTGAAAAGTTTGGACACACCTACTCATTCAAGGGTTTTTCTTTATTTTTTCTACATTGTAGAATATTAGTGAAGAAATTAAAACTATGAAATAACACATATGGAATCATGTAGTAACCAAAAAAGGGTTTAACAGGTAGTTAAAATCATCAGTCGCAAAAATCATCAGGGGCTGTGATGAAACGGGCTCTCCTTTCTCACAGGAAAGGAAGACCCAGAGTTACCTCTGCTGCAAAGCATAGGTTCATTAGAGATACCAGCCTCAAAAATTGGAGCCCAAATAAATGCTTGACAGAGTTCAAGTAACAGACACATCTCAACATCAACTGTTTAGAGGAGACTGCGTGAATCAGGCCTTCATGGTCAAATTGCTGCACAGAAGCCACCACTAAAGGACACCAATGAGAAGAAGAGACTTGCTTAGGCCAAGAAACCTGAGCAATGGACATGAGAGTGGTGGAAATCTGCCCTTAGGTCTGATGAGTCCAAATTTGAGAGTTTTGGTTTTAACCACTGTGTCTTTGTGAGACGGCGAGTAGCTGAACGGAGGATCTGAACGGTTTCCACTGTGAAGCATGGATGTGAAGGTATGATGGTGTGGGGGTGCTTTTCTGGTGGCACTGTCTCTGATTTATATATAATTCATGGCACACTTAACCAGCATGGCTATCACAGCATTCTGCAGCGACGTGCCACCCCATCTGGTTTGCTCTTAGTGGGACTATGATTTGTTTTACAACAGAACAATGGCCCAACACAACTCCCAACACACCTCCAGGCTGTGTAAGGGCTCTTTGACCTAGAAGGAAAGTGATGGAGTGTGGCATCAGATGACCTGACCTCAACAATCACCCGACCACAATCCAATTGAGATGGTTCGGAATGAGTTGGACAGACACAGCAGGGGTTCAAACTGTAGAACCCAGTTCCTACAATTGAAAATAAACATGGATTTTTATCAAAAAACGATGGTATGATTTTTCTCTGGGACCCTCAGGATGACAAATCAGAGCAAGATTACTGAATGTAAGTACATTATTTATACCTTCAAACCAGTTGCTGTGATAAAAGGCAACTGGTTTGATACATTCATACATACATTGTTGTTATGTACTCTCCTCAAATAGCATGGTATTGTTTTCACTGTAATAGCTACAGTGAAAGTTAGATTAACAAGAATGTTAGCTTTCTCCAGGACATGTCTATGTCAGTTGGCTGTCACTTACAACGTCATTCTAGTCACATTAGCGCACGTTAGCAACAACCATCCCGGTATTGGAACACTGATCCTGTAGATATCAGAGAACACACTAAAAACATAAAGCAAGTACTTCTTTGTACTTTGAGGCGCTATGCCCTTTTAGGGCTTTTAAGTTCCTCCTCCTCCCCTAACGTAGCAAAAATGTGTGGATTAAGTCCTTATAAATGCATTGGAGAAAGACTGCCACTTCAATACTGTGGTCAGTGGTCAGTCTGATGTCCTCCCAGCTTCCCCGTCCCTATCCCTTGCATAGAGCCCATCTTCACTCTCACAAAAAAATTGGACCTTAACTATAATGGCAAACAAGGAATAGTAATAACTCTCATAATTTGTCCAGAACTCTTATTCATAAATACAATTACATTGTAGTATAAATAAATACTTCTTTCCCAAGCCAAGCTCCCAGTTTTCCTCACCCCTTTACCCCCCCCCCCTCCTCAAGGCAAGTTTGTCCCACCCTCCCATCCTTGCCCACCCAAGTCAAACCCCCCATGTTTTGCCTCCCTCCCCTCTTCTCAGACACATTTACACCCATTCATACGTCAACTTTCTCGTCCATTCTCCTTCATCCACATACAACATAAACCAACATAAATATATACAGTATATCACAAAAGTGACCTGTCAGTATGAGGGAGTGTGAGAGCGATGACACCAAATTTAACACACCTGCTCCCCATTCACACCTGAGACCTTGTAACACTAACGAGTCACATGACACCGGGGAGGGAAAATGGCTAATTGGGCCCAATTTGGACATTTTCACCTAGGGGTGTACTCACTTTTGTTGCCAGCGGTTTAGACATTAATGGCTGTGTGTTGAGTTATTTTGAGGGGACAGAACATTGACACTGTTATACAAGCTGTAAACTTACTACTTTACATTGTAGCAAAGTGTAATTTCTTCAGTGTTGTCACATGAAAAGATATACTCAAATCTTTACAAAAATGTGAGGGGTATATTCACTTTTGTGATATACTGTACATCCACACACCCATTCTCTCCCATCCTCTTACACCTATTAATATTCACTCTTCTTCCCACTCCCATTTATATGCACAACACTGGAGGCTGCTGAGGCTGTTGTCTGGCTTCTACAAACGTATAACCAGGTTTGTGGGTACAATGTTGATACATTCATGCGCCTCACACTGTTTCCCATTCTACAGACTTGGGTCAATAATGTCTAATATCTGACAGAACATTAAAGTTGTATTTACAGTTTTTTAAAATAGTTTTCTTTCACAATCGCTAGGACCCATTTCTCTATACTTAGGTCACTTTTTCAAAACTCTTCACACAGTTCTCCTAAAACTAAAACTACCAAAACACTTCATACATGTCTCAAATCAACTCATTCTTCCACAACACTAGCAAAGGTTGTCATCCAACAAGCACGCTTTGTCACTCATGAAGCAATGACCTAAAAAACACTAACAACAGGTAGCATTACACAATGTTTTCTTTTGTAAAATGTCTTTACAAAACAAGAATGACACCTCTCTACTGTTTAGCATTCACTGCAGTTTATTATGTTACAGGAATGAATCAGACATGATGCAATATGCTTCAATATGTTTTATGTTATTTTTTGGCATTGAGTGATTCCAAAATACAGTCATTTGTGTATACACCATCTACCGATACAGATACAGTAGCAATGCTAGTCAACCCTGTCTTCTGCATTTGACCACAGGTTCTCATCCACATCACATCTTGGGCAATACACCTAGGAAATCATATTTTGACATGCCTGGTCCATCCCTGGCAATCTTCTGCAGATATGTCCAGGCATCCAGCATTCATTGCGTCCAAGAGGGACATTTGATCATGTGGATGGCGGTCATAAACCTTCCACCTCCATGAGTAAAATAAATCCTCTATGGGGTTGAGGAATGGAAAGTAAGGTGGAAGGAAAAGTGACACCATCCTGAGATGGGCTGCAAACCACTCTGTGACTGTACGGGAGTGGTGAAATGCCACATTGTCCCATACAATTACAAACGTTGGCCGATTTCGCCTCACTGCAACCTTTTCCTCAACTGGCACAACCCTTCCATAGAGGTCATCCAGGAATGAAATGAGACGCTCGGTGTTGTACGGCCCAATTAGCGGTTTGTGTAACAGCAATATCCTCTGATGGATGTTGGCACCCCTCTGGCCCGGGATATCCACTGTGGCTCTTTTCCCAATCACATCCCTTCCTTGCCGCCGTGTTTTGGTCAAGTTGAAACCAGCCTCTACCACAAAGATGAATATGTGGGGTGTTTTCGTGGCTTCAATCTCCATGACTCTCTATAATAAATCCACAATGAAGCATAAGAGTTAGGCTATTACGGTAATTTATATTATACCTAAAAACATGCCATTTTGTGCCTCTGCCCTGTTTGGTTTTTGTTCAAAACCAGTTCTGTATTTTATAGTCATATTACCTGGACATATTGGTTTCTGAGTTGCTTGACTCGTTCAGAGTTCCCCTCAAAGGGAACAGGGTACAACTGCTTCATCCTGACTTGATGTTGTTTCAGGACTCTAGAAATAGCTGTTATGCTTACATTGTGATTATTTCCAAATGTAATGTTGTCTACCGACACTCTGTCCCGAAGATCTGTGAGTTTTATACCATTGTTTCTGATGACCATATCAACGATTGCAGTTTCCTGCACAGCAGTGAAAGTCCTACCTCTCCCACCTGTGAGAGGTAACCATTGGGTCCTAAGCAGAAATATAAAAACAATTACACACAAGTGAGTTTGGAGGCTGTGCTCAATAGACTTCTGTAATGTGCAGTTCAGTCAGATGCCCTTGCAGAATGCACATCTTACCTGTTGTTTTGCCGGAAATTTCTCACAATAGATGGCACTGTTGAGCGTTGCAGATTTGGCTGCACTCTCAGACCAGCCTCTCTCATTGATAGACCATGATTTACTATATGATCAATTATAGTAGCCCTTATCTCACCTGAGACTACAGCTCTTGATCTTCCTCTCAGTCTTCTTCGTACCCCTCTCCCTCTTCCTCTCCCAGCCACTCTTCTTCCTCTGTCAGCCACTTCTCTATCTCTGGCTGGGTCCATGTTTACATTACAGTACAGCATTATTTATTCCTAAGATGTCCCCTTTTGTATAGATGACATTTTAAGACTAACACCTGGGTTGGTGTTCAGCTACAATGGGAATCAGCTGTGGTTGGTCTAATTGTTGTGATAGTATTTCATTTTTTAGATTTGGAATATATTTCAATACGGTATTACTGTAGAAATGTAGCAAATTGTTGTCTTATTCAATTTTGGGTTATGTTAGGTTTTGAACTTAAGTTTAACAGTTTTGAAAAATTGGCCTGTAGGTACATAGAGTTTTGGTGGTGGTTGTGTCTGAGTGAGAAAATAATTCAAGGAAATTTGAAAGACGTAGTCATTGAATGCATTTTGTGACAAAGCAATGAAAAATGATCATAGTTTAGCCCACATAGACTGCTGTTGTGCTCAATGTGTGAAGAGTGACCTAAGTATTGAGAAATGTGTCCTAGCGATTGTAAAAAGAAAAAAGAAAACTGTAAATGAATGCCCGTGAAAGGCTTTCTCCTGCTGCATATTTGAACTGTATATGTGTGTTTGATATTTAAAGTCCCACTACTAGCCAGAGACGTCTTCTGTCTCTCTGTCTGTCCTCCCACATCGTAGAGTGAGAGGAAATGATGCCAGTTTAAAAATCTACATCTAACATTAAACACTGGCAGAAGATAACGTAACAGCATTTTACCTGCAGAGTTGAAGGGAGATATTACTTGTAATTATAATGAATTATAGCTGAGTGCAAATATACACCCCCGTGTTAACAGACAAGATAGTGAAACAGTCAGATATTAAGTTATGCATTTATGCCGTAGTGAGAGTCGTGAGAGAAATCCACGAGTTAAAATAACAGCAGTCACAATGCCCAAGTGATATGCAACTAAAGAGCACCATGCATGGTGTAGATCTAGCATGCACTTATGCTGGATTACGTGCACACACACACACACACACACACCAAACCAGGTCGCTCAAGATTCTCTTCAAAATTGGATGTCCATCCACGTCCCGAGGATGTCAGGCGATCTCTTCTAAACCCACCACTAGGGGCAAAGGTATACGCTATTACCATAGAGTAGGCTTGGGTTTTGCTAGGGTGTTGTGAACGGGGATGGTGGATGGGAGTAATAATTGAGCTCTAGCTACGAGGGTTACATGTTCAATCACAGTGCTAGACACTCAATTTAAGTGTTTTGGTTTGAACCCTATCCCAAACCTAAACCCTTAAGGTAACCATTCTGAATGAATGCCTAAATTTAACCAGGCGCACGGTACTTTGCCAGGAGGCTCAACCAACTGACCGTGGCAACGCAGGGTGTCAAAAGCATCTTTGATATTTGGAAACTTCCTATACCCTCACAATTTTCCTCAGAGTACAAATAAGCAATAAATACACTTCTGCCCACTGACATTCAAGGAGTGGGAAGAGAAGGAGATTATGAGGGAGGGAGGGAGGGAGGGAGGAGATGCTGAGGAGGAAGGAATGAGAGGTCCAGTGGCTATGTGCCCAGGATAAGGTTAAAGGTACAGAGAAATAAAATGAGACAGAGTGAGAGAGAGAGAGACAAGAGAGAGAACAGAGAAGGAGGGAGAGGGGGTAGAGAGAGATGAATAGAACATCCTCTCAGAGTAATGAGTTATCAGGAGAAGAGTTGAAGGTCAGCTCACTTAGTGTGTGTGTGTGTGTGTGTGTGTGTGTGTGTGTGTGTGTGTGTGTGTGTGTGTGTGTGTGTGTGTGTGTGTGTGTGTGTGTGTGTGTGTGTGTGTGTGTGTGTGTGTGTGTGTGTGTGTGTGTGTGTGCATGTGTTATTATGGACCTGCAGCTCCCTGACAGCAGAGCAACAGGGTGTCAATACCACATGTTCTCTAATTCACTGACATAACCACAGTACAGGATGCCACACGCACACACGCACGTCCGTAGGATCGACATGGGGCTAAAGGTTGATTTGGGGCTAAAGGATGATTTGGAAAGGAACATCACACAAGTTAATGTATTATACCTCTACTTCACCTGACGAAAATCCCTGGGATCAAAATGTTGGGAGCATATATAGTGTGCAGGCCTTTTCTTTATTTTTGTATGTATACTTTATTAGCCCAGCAGGTTTTTGTATGACTTCTACTTCCGGCGCCGACAGAGATGGCCGCCTCGCTTCGCGTTCCTAGGAAACTATGCAGTTTTTTGTTTTTTTTACGTGTTATTTCTTACATTAGTACCCCAGGTCATCTTAGGTTTCATTACATACAGTCGAGAAGAACTACGGAATATAAGATCAGCGTCAACTCACCATCAGTACGACCAAGAATATGTTTTTCGCGACGCGGATCCTGTGTTCTGCTTTCAAACAGGACAGCGGAATGGATCCCATGCAGCGACCCCAAAAACCGACTCCGAAAAAGAGGGAAACGAGGCGGTCTTCTGGTCAGACTCCGGAGACGGGCACACCGTGCACCACTCCCTAGCATTCTTCTTGCCAATGTCCAGTCTCTTGACAACAAGGTTGATGAAATCCGAGCAAGGGTAGCATTCCAGAGGGACATCAGAGACTGTAACGTTCTTTGCTTCACGGAAACATGGCTCACTGGAGAGACGCTATCCGAGGCGGTGCAGCCAACGGGTTTCTCCACGCATCGCGCCGACAGAAACAGACATCTTTCTGGTAAGAAGAGGGGCGGGGGCGTATGCCTTATGGCTAACGAGACATGGTGTGATGAAAGAAACATACAGGAACTCAAATCCTTCTGTTCACCTGATTTAGAATTCCTCACAATCAAATGTAGACCGCATTATCTACCAAGAGAATTCTCTTCGATTATAATCACAGCCGTATATATCCCCCCCCAAGCAGACACATCGATGGCTCTGAAAGAACTTGATTTATCTCTTTGCAAACTGGAAACCATTTATCCGGAGGCTGCATTCATTGTTGCTGGGGATTTTAACAAGGCTAATCTGAAAACAAGACTCCCTAAATTTTAAATTAAATATCGATTGCGCAACCAGGGGTGGAAAAACCTTGGATCATTGTTACTCTAACTTCCGCAACGCATATAAGGCCCTGCCCCGCCCCCCTTTCGGAAAAGCTGACCACGACTCCATTTTGTTGATCCCTGCCTACAGACAGAAACTAAAACAAGAGGCTCCCACGCTGAGGTCTGTCCAACGCTGGTCCGACCAAGCTGACTCCACACTCCAAGACTGCTTCCATCACGTGGACTGGGATATGTTTCGTATTGCGTCAGATAACAATATTGACGAATACGCTGATTCGGTGTGCGAGTTCATTAGAATGTGCGTTGAAGATGTCGTTCCCATAGCAACGATTAAAACATTCCCAAACCAGAAACCGTGGATTGATGGCAGCATTCGCGTGAAACTGAAAGCGCGAACCACTGCTTTTAATCAGGGCAAGGTTTCTGGTAACATGACCGAAAACAAACAGTGCAGCTATTCCCTTCGCAAGGCTATCAAACAAGCTAAGCGTCAGTACAGAGACAAAGTAGAATCTCATTTCAACGGCTCAGACACAAGAAGCATGTGGCAGGGTCTACAGTCAATCACGGACTACAAGAAGAAATCCAGCCCAATCACGGACCAGGATGTCTTGCTCCCAGGCAGACTAAATAACTTTTTTTGCCCGCTTCGAGGACAATACAGTGCCACTGACACGGCCTGCAACGAAAACATGCGGTCTCTCCTTCACTACAGCCGAGGTGAGTAAGACATTTAAATGTGTTAACCCTCGCAAGGCTGCAGGCCCAGACGGCATCCCCAGCCGCGCCCTCAGAGCTTGCGCAGACCAGCTGGCCGGTGTGTTTACGGACATATTCAATCAATCCCTATACCAGTCTGCTGTTCCCACATGCTTCAAGAGGGCCACCATTGTTTCTGTTCCCAAGAAAGCTAAGGTAACTGAGCTAAAGGACTACCGCCCCGTACCCTGGGTCTCGACCCCGCCCTGTGCAACTGGGTACTGGACTTCCTGACGGGCTGACCCCCAGGTGGTGAGGGTAGGCAACAACATCTCCTCCCCGCTGATCCTCAACACTGGGGCCCCACAAGGGTGCGTTCTGAGCCCTCTCCTGTACTCCCTGTTCACCCACGACTGCGTGGCCACGCACGCCTCCAACTCAATCATCAAGTTTGCGGACGACACAACAGTGGTAGGCTTGATTAACAACAACGACGAGACGGCCTACAGGGAGGAGGTGAGGGCCCTCAAAGTGTGGTGTCAGGAAAATAACCTCACACTCAACGTCAACAAAACTAAGGAGATGATTGTGGACTTCAGGAAACAGCAGAGGGAACGCCCCCCTAATCACATCGATGGAACAGTAGTGGAGAGGGTAGCAAGTTTTAAGTTCCTCAGCATACACATCACAGACAAACTGAATTGGTCCATTCACACAGACAGCATCGCGAAGAAGGCGCAGCAGCGCCTCTTCAACCTCAGGAGGCAGAAGAAATTCGGCTTGTCACCAAAAGCACTCACAAACTTCTACAGATGCACAATCGAGAGCATCCTGGCGGGCTGTATCACCGCCTGGTACGGCAACTGCTCCGCCCTCAACCGTAAGGCTCTCCAGAGGGTACTGAGGTCTGCACAACGCATCACCGGGGGGCAAACTACCTGCCCTCCAGGACACCTACACCACCCGATGTTACAGGAAGGCCATAAAGATCATCAAGGACATCAACCACCCGAGCCACTGCCTGTTCACCCCGCTATCATCCAGAAGGCGAGGTCAGTACAGGTGCATCAAATCTGGGACCGAGAGACTGAAGAACAGCTTCTATCTCAAGGCCATCAGACTGTTAAACAGCCACCACTAACATTGAGTGGCTGCTGCCAACACACTGACACTGACACTGACTCAACTCCAGCCACTTTAATAATGGGAATTGATGGGAAATGATGTAAATATATCACTAGCCACTTTAAACAATGCTACCTTATATAATGTTACTTACCCTACATTATTCATCTCATATGCATACGTATATACTGTACTCTATATCATCGACTGCATCCTTATGTAATACATGTATCACTAGCCACTTTAACTATGCCACTTTGTTTGCATACTCATCTCATATGTATATACTGTACACGATACCATCTACTGTATCTTGCCTATGCTGCTCTGTACCATCACTCATTCATATATCCTTATGTACATATTCCTTATCCCCTTACACTGTGTATAAGAAAGTAGTTTTGGGAATTGTTAGTTAGATTACTTGTTGGTTATTAATGCATTGTCGGAACTAGAAGCACAAGCATTTCGCTACACTCGCATTAACATCTGCTAACCATGTATATGTGACAAATAACATTTGATTTGATTTGATGACCACAAACCTTTTTTCTACAGTGCATTTAGAACGTTTTCAGTGCCTTTGACTTTTCCCACATTTTGTCATATTATTTTGCCTTATTCTAAAATGGATGACATCCTATACATTCCTCATCAATCTCAACACAATACCCCACAATGACAAAGTGAATATAGGTTTTAAGAATTTTGTCTGCAGCATTGAAAGTCCCCAAAAACACCTCCATCATTCTTAAATGGAAGAGGTTTGGAACTACCAAGACTCTTCCTAGAGCGGGCTGCCCAGCCAAACTAAGCAATCAAGGGAGAAGGGCCTTGGTCAGGGAGGTGACCAAGAACCCGATGGTGCCTCTGACAGAGCTCTAAAGTTCATCAGTGGAGAAGGGAAAACCTTCCAGAAGGACAACAATCTCTGCAGCACTCCACCAATCAGGCCTTCATGGTAGAGGGACCAGACGGAAGTGACGACTACTCAGTTAAAGGCACATAAAAGGAACTATTTGGTTTGAATGCCAAGCGTCACGTCTGGAAGAAACCTGGCACTATCCCTACGGTGAAGCATGGTGTTGTTAGCATCGTGTTGCGGGGATGTTTTTCAGCGGCAGGTACTGGGAGACTAGTCAGGATCGAGGGAAAGATGAATGGAGCTATGTACAAAGAGATCCTTGATGCTCAGGACCTCAGACTGGGGTGAAGGTTTAACTTCCAACAGGCCAACCGACCCTAAGCACACAGCCAAGACAACGCAGGAGCGGCTTCGGAACAAGTCTCTGAATGTCATTGAGTGGCCCAGCCAGAGCCCGGACTTGAACCTGATCGAACATCTCTGGAGAGACCTGAAAATAGCTGAGCAGTGACGGTCCCCATCCAACCTGACAGAGCTTGAGAGGATCTGCATAGAATAATGGGAGAAACTCCCAAATACAGGTGTGGCAAGCTTGTAGATTCATACCCAAGAAGACTCTGTAATCGCTGCCAAAGGTGCTTCAACAAAATACTGGGTAAAGGGTCTGAATACTTATGTAAATATGATATTTCAGTTTAGTCCTTTTTATCACATTTGCTAAAATTTCTAAAAACCTATTTTTGCTTTGTCATTATGAGGTATTGTATGTAGATTGATGAGGGGAAAAAACAATTTAATAAATTTTAGAAAAAGTTTGTAATGTAACATTTGTTCCAAATGAACTTTACCTCTACTCTCCAATTATACACTACCGTTCAAAAGTTTGGGGTCACTTTGAAATGTCCTTGTTTTTTAAATAAAAGCCCATTTTGCCCATTAAAATAATATCATATTGATCAGAAATACAGTGTAGACATTGTTAATTATGTAAATGACTATTGTAGCTGGAAACAGAATATTTGTAAGGGAATATCTACATAGGCGTACAGATGCCCATTATCAGCAACCATCACTCCTGTGTTCCAATGGCACGTTGTGTTAGCTAATCCAAGTTTATAATTTTAAAAGGCTAATTGATCATTAGAAAACCCTTTTGCAATTATGTTAGCACAGCTGAAAACTGGAGCATCATCATTTGTGAGTTCAATTACAAATTCAAAATGGCCAGAAACAAAGAACTTTCTTCTGAAACTCGTCAGCCTATTTTTGTTCTGAGAAATGAAGGCTGTTCCATGTGAGAAATTGCTAAGAAACTGAAGATCTCGTAAAACGCTTTGTACTACTCCCTTCACAGAACAGTGCAAACTGGCTCTAACCACAATAAAAAGAGGAGTGGGAGGCCCCGGTGCACAACCAAGCTAGAGGACAAGTACATTAGAGTGTCTAGTTTGAGAAATTAGACGCCTCACAAGTCCTCAACTGGCAGCTTCATTAAATTAGTACCCTCAAAACACTCAACGTCAACAGTGAAGAGGCGACTCCGGGATGCTGGCGTTCTAGGCAGAGTTCCTCTGTCCAGTGTTTGTATTCTTTTCCCCATCTTAATCTTTTATTATTTTTGGGCAGTCTGAGATATGGCTTTTTCTTTGCAACTCTACCTAGAAGGCCAGCAGCCGGGAGTCGCCTCTTCACCGTTGACGTTGAGACTGGTGTTTTGCGGGTACTATTTAATGAACCTGCCAGTCCTGCAATTAGATCTGTTGCTGTTTAAATAATGAAATAGAAACACATACATGGATGTTCTATTCTATGAGGTGTACTTTATATTTCTGTAAAAGGGATAAATGGTCTACAATAGTACCACTGACCTCCATACCTTCCTGCTATTTTACACATTTTGCCATGAGGCTGAAATAATTCTACACATTCTGCTATCATATGCTATCTTTTTTGGGGGTTGGGGGCTCCCTGAAGGTTGGGGGCACGCTCCCTGCGTGCCAGTTCGCGTAATCCGGCCCTGAGGTTAAATATCATTTTCCATACAGTATTTGACTATAACTTGACAAGCATCATTTTAAAAATAATTTGTAACCAATGGGAGGTTGTGATCATGTTGTGAAATATGTCCGACTTAAATTTTCTGTGAAAATACTGTAAAAACATAGCACGGTGTAGTATACCATTTCTGCACCAATGCACCATTGTACAAGATCACCTTCTCTATGTGACTTGTCAATGGATACAGTATTGCCTGTATCTCTGCTTGAAATGTATCAGTTTACAGTGTATCAATGAGTGGAATATATTGTTATATGAAACCCAGGTATTTCAGCAGTGCATTGTACACTACACTATAATTCAAAATGGTATCACATCGAGTGACTCCTTCCACTTTGTCCTAATGAAGCACACTGGCTGATGGAGAATGATGTATTTAATGCCACATCCATTAATGATTTGGTTTTTACCTTCCAACATACATTTCTGTCATTTTGATACATTTATGAGGTAAACTTATATAATTGTACAGTTAGTCAGCATACATGAAAACAGAAAACATGAAACACACTTGCTTTTTCCATGACATAGACTGACCAGGTAATTCCAGGTGAAAGCTATGATCTCTTATTGATGCATCTTGTTTTAAATCCACTTCAATCAGTGCAGATGAAGGGGAGGAGACAGGTTAATAAGCCCTGAGACAATCACGACATGGATTGTGTAAGTCTGCCATTTAGAAGGTGAATGGGGCAAAATAAATGATTTAAGTGCCTTTGAACACTGCAACTTTCCACTTTCCACTGGGATTCTCTGCCTCTAACCCTATTACAGGGGCTGAGTCACTGGCTTACTGGTGCTCTTTCCTAGGAGGGGTGCGTCACTTGAGTGGGTTGAGTCACTGATGTGATCTTCCTGTCTCGGTTGGCGCCCCCCCCTTGGGTTGTGCCGTGGCGGAGATGGTAAGTTGGTGGTTGAAGATATCCCTCTAGTGGTGTGGGGGCTGTGCTTTGGCAAAGTGGGTGGGGTTATATCCTTCCTGTTTGGCCCTGTCCGGGGGTATCATCGGATGGGGCCACAGTGTCTCCTGAGTGTGCCAGAGAGCAGAATAACTGATAAATTTACGAACGCTCAACACCCATTGATTATGGCCGGTGTCAGTAAACGTCGGCAAAAAACTTTATGAAATTGTTGCCAGCAGCACAGTTAGTCACCAACGCTCTGGATAGCATGAAAATAGCCTAAGCAGCTCGGCTAGGGCGAGTAAAATGGTCAGAGTGGGGTGTTCTCTCATTATGTGTCTGGAAGTAGCTAGCTAGTAGCCAATGTTAGCCAGTTAGCTCGGGTGCTTGACTGCGGTTGTGAGGTCGAACGTTCAGATCAACCCTACTCATCGGTCAGAGCGTCTGGTGTGTGCTCTGAACGCTTCTAGAGCGACACGTTTAGAATTTACGAATGGACAATCTGTCTGCACAGTTGCAGTCACCAACACTCTAGAGAACTTAACAGCCTAACCAGCTCTGCTAGGGCGAGAAATGTTCAGTGAGCTGTTCTGTCACAAACATACTTTCCCATTGTTCCTCAACTGCAGTGTATGATATACCATTTTGTAGCGCTGCGTCTCAACTTTTATCCAAGATAAAAAACACAATTTCACATTTTCCTACATAAAGAGCGATTTGAGCCGGTCGGTCCCATATGTTCCCATACACACAATCCTTTTCTTTAAATAAAACGATAAAGCAACGAGCTTCCTACCTCTTCTCTGACCTGCTGAATACTGTAATGAGTAAATATCATATCACCTTGATGAACTGCCAACAGGACACACACGTACACACACACGTACACACGTACACATGTACACACGTACACACACACGTACACGTACACGTACACACGTACACACGTACACACACACGCACACGTACACACGTACACACGTACACACGTACACAGGCACACACGCACACACACACACACACACACACACACGCACACAAGTACACACACACATATTGAAGTACTTTTTGGAGATGCCCCTTTCCAAGGATTTTTCAAGGATCTGGTCAGATCTGCCAAAGCCTAATGCACTATAGAGAGAGGCTGCTTATTCAATCACTCTGAGTGGGCCAATCCTGGCACAAGGATTGGAGAAGGAGAGTTCTATAGAACTTAACTTTTGTTCCACAGATGATGAACCAGCTGGCACACCTTGAACACCTGGTACTGTCCAACAGACATAGAGATTGTGTGTGTGTGTGTGTGTGTGTGTGTGTGTGTGTGTGTGTGTGTGTGTGTGTGTGTGTGTGTGTGTGTGTGCGCGCGTGTCTGTGTGTGAGTGTGTGTGTGCGTGTCTGTGTCTGTGTGTGTGTGTGTGTCTGTGTGTGTGTGTGCATGCGTGCGTGCGTGCGTGTGTGTGTATGTGTGTGCGTGTCTGTGTGTGTGTGTGCTTGTGCGTGTATGTGTGTGCGTGTCTGTGTGTGTGTGTGCGTGCTTGTGCGTGTGTGTGTGTGCGTGTCTGTGTGTGAGTGCGTGTGTGTATATGCTTTCTATACTTGTGAGAAGTCCTCAAAAGAATAGTAAACCAACTAAAATCCAGAGAAGTGAGGACATTTTGCCGGTCCTCACTTGCAAAAGGTCTATTTTAGGTTTAGGGTTAGAACTATGGTTAGGGTTAGGATTAATATTAGGGTTAGGTTTAGCGGTTAAGGTTAGGGTAAAGGTTAGGGTAAAGATTAGGGTTAGGTTTAGGGTTAGAACTATGGTTAGGGTTAGAACTATGGTTAGGGTTAGGGTTAAAATGAGGGTTAGGTTTAGCGGTTAAGTTTAGGGTAAAGGTTAGGGTTAGGTTTAGGGTTAGGGAAAATAGGATTAGGGATGTGAATCAATTGGCAGTCCCCAAAAAGTCCTCACATGTATAATAAGACATAGTTGTGTGTTTGACAGTCGTCTATCTATACAGCTCTTTAACTGCATCTAAAATGATTATGTCAGATATCCATTGCTAAATTAACGATCAAGTATTCTTCATAACAATTCAGCTGAGTACTAAGAGTGCTTGACAGACAGCCATAAAATGAGAAGGCAACTTCAGTGAATTTAGTAGAAGTGCAAACTTTCATAGGAAGAGGCGACCCCTGGAATTACAACAGGCCAGAAACCCAGTCATTGTCTTATTGTCTGAGAGGAGGGCACCCTGGGCATCTGCGATAAGAGTGTGTGTGTGTATGTGTGTGTGTTGGTGAGATTAGAATATTTCACAGCGTCACTCCGAGTGAGAGCAGATGAAAGTACTAACAGGGTGCGAGAGAAAGGTAAGGGCCATTCAAACGTCTGATTAAAAACAACACACTGGGTAACCCTCACACTGTACATATCTTTGTCATAAGACTGACTCGCCTTTGACACCATTTCAAGCCGGGACTCAAACAAACCGCATTGCCCCGACATCGCATAGCAGTTGACTGGAATAGTTGGTGCAGTGCGATTTACTTATTATTATCCACAGCCCAACAGTTATGGACGATCTACCATTTGGGAAACACAATCCCAAAAGCCCTTTCCCCCTTTAAAACACACCGAAGCTGAGTTTCCCTCAGTAAGACAAGAGCCAGAGCACTCAGCCACTCTCTCCATAGTGCTATTGATTAAAGGATAAAAGCTCATATCAGCAGAGGAGGGGAGTGAGGGATGAGGGGAAAAGAGAATATCAGAGAGTCCCTCACACAAAGTTATAGTTCATATGGTATGGTTTGTGTGTGTGTGTGTGTGTGTGTGTGTGTGTGTGTGTGTGTGTGTGTGTGTGTGTGTGTGTGTGTGTGTGTGTGTGTGTGTGTGTGTGTGTGTGTGTGTGTGTGTGTGTGTGTGTGTGTGTGTGACAGTAAGTTCCGTCAGTAAGCCAACTCCTTAGCCATAGACTAAGAGGCTACCTCAGGACAGAAGCAATGCGGAGAACAGAGGCTCTCACACACACACACACACACACACACACACACACACACACACACACACACACACACACACACACACACACACACACACACACACACACACACACACACACACACACACACACACACACACACACACACACACACACACACACACACACACACTCCGTCCGTTACCTTCCCATCTTACAACTTCAAAGAGTCCAAACTGCTCCAGAACTTTGACGAACAGTCCCATCAGCACCAGGACAGCTATCATCTCCAACCCATCCAAACTCAACATCCTGGGGACACGATCTCATCGAACTTGGCCCAGGCCCACCCAGACCCAGTCCTTATGCCGGAATAGACCTATATCTTGTGCATCTTTCCCCAGACAGAGCAGTCCCTCAGAACCAAGCTGGGTCAACCAGATTCAAGATGGGTACATCCAATGTAACCCAACCCAACCCCCTTCCCCCTGAGAGCGAGAGTGAGAGACAATACTGGATCAGTCCCGGACTACAATCCGGTAAAGACTCCCCCTGCCTCCTCCAACATTCCCTTCTTCCTTTTCTTTCTGCCCCCTTTTTTTGTCCTCCAACCCCTGTTCGAGTAAAGGAATCCAGGGGAAAGTGCTGTCTCCTAATCCTTTGGCTGTGGTTGTGTGTGTGTGAAGGAGAGTTAGAGTGACAGAGTGTGGGAGATGCAGGAGACAGAGGGAGAAAGAGGGAAGGAAGGAAGGGAGAGATAGAGTAGGTGGGAGGCAGGAGAGTATGTGTGAGAGAGAGAGAGAGAGAGAGAGAGAGAGAGAGAGAGAGAGAGAGAGAGAGAGAGAGAGAGAGAGAGAGAGAGAGAGAGAGAGAGAGAGAGAGAGAGAGAGAGAGAGAGAGAGGGGAAAGGGAGGTATGCCCATTCACCTTCATTGATTTACCTTTTGTGGTTTCCATGGTAACTGGCTGAGAATGTTTGGGAGACCCGAACTCCAGAACAGGCGTGACAACAGAACTAAATCTGTCTTGCTTATACATGAGTAATTAACAAGTGAATGTATTTAATTTCTACGATAATTTTGTGGGAAAGAATTGCTGTATTTCGAATTCCACCCCACAGAATAAAGTACCGTACCGTATCTTTGGAGAGCCAAAAACCTTTGACCACATGGTGCATGGTGATTCTTATACTGTAAGTAATGCAAGATAGGCTACAGCCTGTCATTTCCAATGGGAGCAAATGAATGATAGAGGCCAGAACAAGCAAGGAGGTGTGCAGATCCGAACATGCACTTGCGATTTCCTATTGGCGCGTTCTAGCATGTATTTGCATATTTCTGAACGCTTGCTCTGCGAAGTGCGTGTGTGCAATAACTCAATTCACCCTTGCAGTCCTAAACAACACTATTTTGAGAAACTTTGGCAAAGGGTTAAGTCTACCAAACACCCTGTTCGAAACAGATTGTAGTTTGGGGAACAGAAAACAGTATTGAGAGCAGAATGTTGGCCAAAATACATCTCTCTTCATCTTCTCCCACTGCCGGCCACTGGCTTCCTCTCATCACATTATTTGGTGTTGAGTGGAAATGCCAACCAGATGCTTCAGAGTTATACATCAGGCGAAACATCTGGCTCATTGCTCTACCTGTGCTATTGCTGTTCCTGGCTTATACTTTGAAGCGTGCCTTGTAAGAGGCTATGTGTGTTGCACCCAGGAGTGAAAATGCTGTACCAATTGAACTGCTCTGTGGTTAAGGTCGCCCCAACATGCACTATAAGACAGCAAGTCTTACACCTTAAATGGTTGAGCATTTTGCCATGCCCTTTTGGTGTGTTTTACACTGTAGTCTCTGCCAGTTTGAAAGCCTTTGTTAAGGTCTCTAGAAGAGCAAGTGATATAAAAACACCAAAAATTCGTTAATATGCTGTAATGTGTAAACACTTTACCTACAGCCAACCTTCCTGCACCAATTCCTTCTGATTACAGTAAAATACTGTGAAATACAAACCCCTACCCTCAATTTACTTGAATGAATTCATCTAATAATTCATTCATTCTGATTGCCGTAACTATAACTGGATTTATTTCCTACAATAATAACGCAGTCAATTTCACGGTAATGTATTTCTGTGTGTCATTACACAGTACTTGCTTTGATACCGTATTTACAGTACATTACAATTTCACTTCAGAATGAGCTGCCTGTAAATAACAGTCAAATTCACGGAAGCCTATGGTGTCTTCAGTACACCTCTACCCACATAATGAATGCAATATTTCGTTAGGCTGCATGAACACCAGCACAAAATCCCTTCAGTAGTAGCTTTAGGAGGGACAGCAAGAGATGGATCTGGGCAGAGGAAACAATTAGATGGAGGAACACTGGTAAAAACAACAACAACTAATGACTTAGACTCTGATGTTTAAACCCAAAAACAATGGATCACAAAGATGGACCCAATCACAGGGAGGTAGAGAAAGACCAAAACCCAGTTCATTTAAAACCAGAGTACTATTTCACTACATGACAAGAGGGAGCGAGGGCTGAAGGGAGACACTGCAGGACGACAAAGATTTGAAAGAAAGAAAAGAGGAAAAGAGAAACGAAACGGCCAGTCCTCCCCACTTGTGAGTGTCACTCTAGTTGAATGATGTCTGTCGTCTCTCTCCGAGATAGACTTGGCTGCCTTCTGTATTCACAAAGCATGGGGAAAGAGGTCTGTGTTCCACGGTGTATTCATTTGGTACCCGTCCCTTTTCCCATGCTTTTCAACGCAAGGCTAACTGATACAACCGGTCTCCACTAGCAATGCTACAGTGTCCAAAAAGCTATCCAGGAGATTCTGAACATTGTTAAATATGATGTGTTGATGTGTTTGATACCGTTCCATTCATTCCATTCCTACCATTACAATGAGACCATCTTCCTATAGCTCCTCCCACCAGCCTCCTCCGACACACACGCATAGACACGCACATTAAGCTTGGCTACCTCGCTCGGGCAATGAACAGACACTTAACCATTAGTAGGAGTGATGACTGGTCAGGGTCAGACCGCAACGCCGTCATTACCCTGATGAGATGTGGATGTAGTAGACATTACCACTGCAGTACCATTAACCTAATCTCCATTTCGCCTTTGAATGATATTAGAATAAGCCAGGACTCCCCTACTCTTTTGATCAGTGCCATGGGATCTTCAGTGACCACAGAGAGTCAGCGCCTCAGCTTCATTTTGCGACGGGTAACGATTTCAAATGCACCGCCGTTTATTCCAAATGAGCTATTGGAGCGCGAGTTATTGCGCTTTGGGAAGTTCGCCAGTTCAATTAAGTTTGTCCTGTTGGGTTGTAAACCCCAGGCATTGAAACAGGTTATGTCATTTCTGCGACAGGTGTTTATGTTTTTGGACTCACCGGAGCAGACTTTAGAGTTATCGTTTAAAATCAAGTATGACAATAGAATGTATATGGCTTATGCTAGTACGGGTAGTCAACAGTGTTTTGAGTGTGGGTATGTTGGTAATAAGCGACATGCTTGCCCGAAAAGGGAGAAGGCAGAAAGAGGGGCGCAGGTGGTCATTGTAATGCCTGGGCCCTCTGATGTAGGGAGAGGTGGACCGACAGAGGTAGAGCAGCCAAAAGCGCCTGTTGATGAGGAACAAGTTATTTGTGTTGAGGGCACAGAGTTGCAACTTGTATGAGAGGGAAATGTTATGCAGCAGAAAAGTATTGTTGTAGAAGGTAAGGATGTATCTGAAGAGCCAGTTCCTCAGACTGGTGAGCAGGTGCCCAGTACGAGTGCTGGGGTAAAGGAGGGGGTTCATGTGGAGCTAGGCTCCCAGGTAGTGGAGGAGGTGCCCAGTACAAGTGCTGGGGTAAAGGGGGGGGTTGATGTGGAACTAGGCTCCCAGGTAGTGGAGGAGATGCCCACTATGAGTAACGGGGTACAGGAGGGTTTTCATGTGGAGCTAGGCTCCCAGGGAGTGGAGGAGATGCCCACTACGAGTAATGGGGTACAGGAGGGTTTTCATGTGGAGCTAGGCTCCCAGGTAGTGGAGGAGATGCCCACTACAAGTGCGGTGGGGTTAGACCAATTGAATGAGAAGAAGCGGTTTCGCTTGAGGAAATGTATTACTGCTGTTGCAGCAGCAAAAGGTGGTGGGAAACGTGGTCAGGTTAATAAGAGAAGATTAAAACAATGATGATGATCATGCTTCATAGGGCGTCTTTTTTTCTCTTTTGGTTTCTCTGTGGTTTCTTCTGCTTTTCTTTTCTCTTTTCTACATGGAGGTACTAAGGGTTGATTCTCTCAATATTAATGGGGGAAGGGACAGGAATAATATTGGGTATTAGAAGTAATAAAACTTCTTCAGTGGTCCTTCTGTAGCTCAGTTGGTAGAGCATGGTGCTTGTAACGCCAGGGTAGTGGGTTCGATCCCCGGGACCACCCATACGTAGAATGTATGCACACATGACTGTAAGTCGCTTTGGATAAAAGCGTCTGCTAAATGGCATATATTATTATATTATTAAAACAGAAAAGGCTTAATGTAGTTTTCCTACAGGAGACACATAGTGATGAGGAAAATGAGGTTGACTTGTGTATGTGGTGGGAGGGGCAGCATATAATCAGACATGATACTAATTTCAGTGCTTGGGTGGCAATCTAGTTTTCCTCAGGTTTAGGGGTGACTGTGGTATCTACAACAGAGATTGCCAAGGGTCGGGTTTTATTGGTCAAGGTGGATGTTATGTTTTTTTTATGTTTATGCTCCTAATGAGGGTACAGAGCCTATTGCTGTATTTGATCAAATAAAGGAAACCTTAAAATAGTGTGACCAAGAGGGGTGTATGGTTTTAGGGGGTGACTGGAACTGTACAGTGGATGTTACTGTTGATAGCACCGCTGAAGAACCTCACCTGCGGTCAGCCACTTGCCTGTCTGGCCTATTAACTGAGTTTGAGCGTTCTGATGTGTGGAGAGTAAGAAATGCAAAAGTTAGGCAGTACACATGGCTAAAAATTAATGAAGGTCATGTCAGTACAGCAAGGTTAGACAAGTTGTATGTATCTGAGCAATACTGTAGTAGGGTTGGAAAGTGTGCCATTACTCCTGTGGGTTTCTCTGATCATCATATTGCGTAATTATCGTATTTCGCCGTCCTAACGTAGTCTTCACTAGCCAGCTAGCTAACGTCCACTGATTAGCTGCACTGGAGAAACTATTACACTCAACTGAACGACTTGATTAGTGTAGTGTTAGCTAGCTACATAGCTGTCTTTGCTGTCTTCGTATCCAAGATAATTGTGTAGTTTAGAGTGTGTAGTCTTAGAGTGATTATCTTGATTTACCGAGGTTAGCTAGCCAGCTATTTGTCGTCCTTAACGTAGGAGACTCTGCAAGCTAGCCAACAGCTAGCCAACAGCTAGCCAACGTCTTCTGAATAGACTCAACAACCCGGTCGCATTCACAGGTAGTATCACATTTTCATTTTATTTCATTACAGTATAACGGTTTGATTTGTTTGATCGTAGCTAGCTACATAGCTAGCTACATAGCCGTCTTTGTATCAAAGATAATTGTGTAGTCTAGAGCGATTTTCTAGGTTAGCTAGCCAGCTATTGTCGTTCTTTTAACGCAACGTAACGTAAACAACACTACTAGCTAGCCAGCTAGCCCCCGAATAGCAGCACTGTTGAAACTATTACACTCAACGGAACGACTTGATTAGTGTAGTGTCAACAACGCACCCACTGCCAGCTAGCCTACTTCAGCAGTACTGTATCATTTTAATCATTTTAGTCAATAAGATTCTTGCTACGTAAGCTTAACTTTCTGAACATTCGAGACGTGTAGTCCACTTGTCATTCCAATTTCCTTTGCATTAGCGTAGCCTCTTCTGTAGCCTGTCAACTATGTGTCTGTCTATCCCTGTTCTCTCCTCTCTGCACAGACCATACAAACGCTCCACACCGCGTGGCCGCGGCCACCCTAATCTGGTGGTCCCAGCGCACACGACCCACGTGGAGTTCCAGGTCTCCGGTAGCCTCTGGAACTGCCGATCTGCGGCCAACAAGGCAGAGTTCATCTCAGCCTATGCCTCCCTCCAGTCCCTCGACTTCTTGGCACTGACGGAAACATGGATCACCACAGACAACACTGCTACTCCTACTGCTCTCTCTTCGTCCGCCCACGTGTTCTCGCACACCCCGAGAGCTTCTGGTCAGCGGTGTGGTGGCACCGGGATCCTCATCTCTCCCAAGTGGTCATTCTCTCTTTCTCCCCTTACCCATCTGTCTATCGCCTCCTTTGAATTCCATGCTGTCACAGTTACCAGCCCTTTCAAGCTTAACATCCTTATCATTTATCGCCCTCCAGGTTCCCTCGGAGAGTTCATCAATGAGCTTGATGCCTTGATAAGCTCCTTTCCTGAGGACGGCTCACCTCTCACAGTTCTGGGCGACTTTAACCTCCCCACGTCTACCTTTGACTCATTCCTCTCTGCCTCCTTCTTTCCACTCCTCTCCTCTTTTGACCTCACCCTCTCACCTTCCCCCCTACTCACAAGGCAGGCAATACGCTCGACCTCATCTTTACTAGATGCTGTTCTTCCACTAACCTCATTGCAACTCCCCTCCAAGTCTCCGACCACTACCTTGTATCCTTTTCCCTCTCGCTCTCATCCAACACCTCCCACACTGCCCCTACTCGGATGGTATCGCGCCGTCCCAACCTTCGCTCTCTCTCCCCCGCTACTCTCTCCTCTTCCATCCTATCATCTCTTCCCTCTGCTCAAACCTTCTCCAACCTATCTCCTGATTCTGCCTCCTCAACCCTCCTCTCCTCCCTCTCTGCATCCTTTGACTCTCTATGTCCCCTATCCTCCAGGCCGGCTCGGTCCTCCCCTCCCGCTCCGTGGCTCGACGACTCATTGCGAGCTCACAGAACAGGGCTCCGGGCAGCCGAGAGGAAATGGAGGAAAACTCGCCTCCCTGCGGACCTGGCATCCTTTCACTCCCTCCTCTCTACATTTTCCTCCTCTGTCTCTGCTGCTAAAGCCACTTTCTACCACTCTAAATTCCAAGCATCTGCCTCTAACCCTAGGAAGCTCTTTGACACCTTCTCCTCCCTCCTGTATCCCCCCCCCTCCTCCCTCTCTGCAGATGACTTCGTCAACCATTTTGAAAAGAAGGTCGACGACATCCGATCCTCGTTTGCTAAGTCAAACGACACCGCTGGTTCTGCTCACACTGCCCTACCCTGTGCTCTGACCTCTTTCTCCCCTCTCTCTCCAGATGAAATCTCGCGTCTTGTGACGGCCGGCCGCCCAACAACCTGCCCGCTTGACTCTATCCCCTCCTCTCTTCTCCAGACCATTTCCGGAGACCTTCTCCCTTACCTCACCTCACTCATCAACTCATCCCTGACCGCTGGCTACGTCCCTTCCGTCTTCAAGTGAATGAGAGTTGCACCCCTTCTGAAAAAACCTACACTCGATCCCTCCGATGTCAACAATTACAGACCAGTATCCTTTCTTTCTTTTCTCTCCAAAACTCTTGAACGTGCCGTCCTTGGCCAGCTCTCCCGCTATCTCTCTCTGAATGACCTTCTTGATCCAAATCAGTCAGGTTTCAAGACTAGTCATTCAACTGAGACTGCTCTCCTCTGTATCACGGAGGCGCTCCGCACTGCTAAAGCTAACTCTCTCTCCTCTGCTCTCATCCTTCTAGATCTATCGGCTGCCTTCGATACTGTGAACCATCAGATCCTCCTCTCCACCCTCTCCGAGTTGGGCATCTCCGGCGCGGCCCACGCTTGGATTGCGTCCTACCTGACAGGTCGCTCCTACCAGGTGGCGTGGCGAGAATCTGTCTCCTCACCACGCGCTCTCACCACTGGTGTCCCCCAGGGCTCTGTTCTAGGCCCTCTCCTATTCTCGCTATACACCAAGTCACTTGGCTCTGTCATAACCTCACATGGTCTCTCCTATCATTGCTATGCAGACGACACACAATTAATCTTCTCCTTTCCCCCTTCTGATGACCAGGTGGCGAATCGCATCTCTGCATGTCTGGCAGACATATCAGTGTGGATGACGGATCACCACCTCAAGCTGAACCTCGGCAAGACGGAGCTGCTTTTCCTCCCGGGGAAGGACTGCCCGTTCCATGATCTCGCCATCACGGTTGACAACTCCATTGTGTCCTCCTCTCAGAGCGCTAAGAACCTTGGCGTGATCCTGGACAACACCCTGTCGTTCTCAACCAACATCAAGGCGGTGGCCCGTTCCTGTAGGTTCATGCTCTACAACATCCGCAGAGTACGACCCTGCCTCACACAGGAAGCGGCGCAGGTCCTAATCCAGGCACTTGTCATCTCCCGTCTGGATTACTGCAACTCGCTGTTGGCTGGGCTCCCTGCCTGTGCCATTAAACCCCTTCAACTCATCCAGAACGCCGCAGCCCGTCTGGTGTTCAACCTTCCCAAGTTCTCTCACGTCACCCCGCTCCTCCGTTCTCTCCACTGGCTTCCAGTTGAAGCTCGCATCCGCTACAAGACCATGGTGCTTGCCTACGGAGCTGTGAGGGGAACGGCACCTCAGTACCTCCAGGCTCTGATCAGGCCCTACACCCAAACAAGGGCACTGCGTTCATCCACCTCTGGCCTGCTCGCCTCCCTACCACTGAGGAAGTACAGCTCCCGCTCAGCCCAGTCAAAGCTGTTTGCTGCTCTGGCCCCCCAATGGTGGAACAAACTCCCTCACGACGCCAGGACAGCGGAGTCAATCACCACCTTCCGGAGACACCTGAAACCCCACCTCTTTAAGGAATACCTAGGATAGGATAAGTAATCCCTCTCACCCCCCCCTTTAAGATTTAGATGCACTATTGTAAAGTGACTGTTCCACTTCATGTCATAAGGTGAATGCACCAATTTGTAAGTCGCTCTGGATAAGAGCGTCTGCTAAATGACTTAAATGTAAATGTAAATATTGTTACTGTTGATATTCACTTGTCCTGTCCACGAAGGTCATCACCTTACTGGTATTTTAATGTTAAATTGTTACATGATGTCATGTTTTGGGAAAGGTTTTTGTTGTTTTGGGAAAAATGGAGCGTTACAAAAGGGAATTTTGAGTCCTTGAGACAATGGTGGGAGGTTGGGGAGGCCCAAATACGATTATTTTGTCAATAGTGTACTGCTTTGTCTCAAGTTGAAGTTAAAGAGACTATCAAGGCCCTTTAACAGGACATCAAGTGTATTGAATTAAACTGCTCACTCAGAACGACCCTGGACGAGTCATGAGCTTACAGGACAAGAGACATGAACTGAGGTCGTTTCTGCATGAAAGAGTGAAGGGTGCCTTGATTAGGTCTCGTTTCGCTTCCCTCGAGGATGTGGATGCTCCTAGCGTTTAAAAAAAACCTAGGACAGTCGACATTGCAATGTAAACAGATGGTCTGCCTTCGTCTCCCTGATGGGAAGGTGAC
Organism: Oncorhynchus gorbuscha; assembly: GCF_021184085.1. NCBI lineage: Eukaryota > Metazoa > Chordata > Actinopteri > Salmoniformes > Salmonidae > Oncorhynchus > Oncorhynchus gorbuscha. The sequence continues at coordinate 28,742,761 of NC_060180.1, forward strand.
CACAGATGACAGTGAAATGTGTCAACATGCCGTGGATTTCTACTCGGCCCTCTATAAGGCAGAGGATTGTGACTCTCTGTGTACTGAACAGTTGTTACACGGTCTTCTTCAATTGGGACCTGAGCAGAGAGTCGCATTGGACTCTGGCATTGATGGTTTATCTGAGTTTTATAAGCACTTTTGGGGGTCTATTGGGGAATATTTTTATGAAGTGGTGTGTGAATCCTTTCATGAGGGTTCTCTTCCTGTATCCTGTCAACGTTCGGTGCTTTCACTGTTGCCAAAAAAGGGGGATTTGGCTCTCGTAAAAAATTGGAGACCTGTTGCTTTGCTGTGCGCATAATACATAATTGTTTCTAAATGTCTCTCGAACAGGTTGAAAGAGTATCTGGGATTGTTGGTCCACAAGGACCAGTCCTACTGTGTACCTGATCGCTCTATCGTTGATAACTTGTTTCTGATAAGAGATGTTTTAGACATTTGTAAACTGTCTGTCGTAAATGTGGGTTTACTTTCTTTGGATCAGGAGAAGGCTTTTGATCGTGTGGACCACCAGTACTTGTTTAAAACAATGAAAGCCTTTGGGTTTGGGGACGTTTTTTTGTCTTGGATGAATTTACTGTATGCTGGGGCCTCGTGTATGGTGAAGATGGGAGGTGGTTTGCCCCATCCCTGTCCAAAGGGGCATCAGGCAGGGATGCCCAATTTCAGAGCAGTTATATAGTCTGGCGATTGAACCAATGCTTTGTTTTTTAAGAGCGGAACTTACTGGTTTCTCTGTGCCAGGTGTAATGAAGGGTCCCACGATAGCACTGTCTGCGTATGCAGATGACGAGACAGTTTTTATTACAGGGCGTGAGGATGTTAAGGTTCTCTTAAACTCTTTAAAAGTGTATGAGGGGGCCTCCTCAGATAGAGTCAATTGGGGAAAGAGTGAAGCGCCGTGGGCAGGTCAGCTTCAGATGGGGTCTGCTCCATGGTTACCAGGGGGGCTTCAGTGGGGCAGAGATGGGATGAAGACATTGTTTTTGTTTCTAGGCTCTGATGTCTTTCATAAAAAGAACTGGGAGAGTGTATTGGAGAAGGTGTGTGCCAGACTGTCAAGATGGAAATGGTTGCTGCCCCAGCTGTCTTATAGGGGAAGGGTCCTGGTAGCTAATAATCTTGCTGCTTCTACCCTGTAACACAGACTAATGATTTTGCAGCCACCAAAGGGTCTGACACAAGAGCTTCAGAGGACCCTTGTCAATTTCTTCTGGTCTGGACAACACTGGATTAAAGCTGCAGCCCTGTACCTGCCACTGTACGAGGGTGTGCAAGGCCTGGTGGACATTTCCTCTAGAATCATGGCTTTCCGGCTTCAAGCAGCCCAGAGATTGTTGTACAGAGACAGTTCTAGCTGGGTCGAAACAGCCTACACATTGATGAGGAGAGCGGGCTGTTTGGGCTTAGACAAGCACCTTTTCCTCTTAAAGCTCGAGGGGGGTGATTTGCCTGTCCTGACTCAATTTTCTGAGTCTGTTAGGCAGTCTTGGAGAGTCCTTGTCAAGTCCCATAAGGCCTGCACGCCACCAGGGATGTGGCTTTTTGAAGAGCCTATTTTTCACAACATTGCCATCCAGTCCCGTATTCTGGTTTCAGCTAGCCTACATTCATACCTGTTAGGCGTGGGGTGTACCAAGCTGGGTCATCTGATGCAGAGCAGGAGCAGATCGGTGGAGGAGCTGGGAGAAAGAGCGGGGATGCGATCATCTCGCCTACTGAGGAAGGTCGTCGCTGAGGTCTGCGACTCCTTGCCAGTGCTTCATCTGCAGTATGTGACTGATACTTCCAATTCTGATCGGTGGAAGGAGAGTCTGGATTATGTGTTCCCTGTACTGATTGTTAGTGCTGCGATGGGGGCATTCGAGGAGGACGTGGGAATGCTGCTTTCCTTTGATACCCCGGAGCTGGGGGAGTTCAAGGAGGTGGGAAAGAAGGCCATGTACAGAATATGTATAAAGGTGTCCCATGCCTCTTCCCTGGAAGGGGTAAAATCGATGAGGAAGGCGGGTGTGCTTGGTCCAGGTGTCTCTCCAAAAGGCTGTTGGTGATCATTATACAAACTGCCTATTGATAAGAGGACAGCTGACCTCCAATGGAGGATAATAAATGGAGCTGTAGCCACCAACATACACCTGGACCCTATTTATGCTGCAGTAGTTTATGTGTCGGGGGGCTAGGGTCAGTTTGTTATATCTGGAGTACTTCTCCTGTCCTATTCGGTGTCCTGTGTGAATCTAAGTTTGCGTTCTCTAATTCTCTCCTTCTCTCTTTCTTTCTCTCTCTCTCTCAGAGGACCTGAGCCCTAGGACCATGCCTCAGGACTACCTGACATGATGACTCCTTGCTGTCCCCAGTCCACCTGGCCGTACTGCTGCTCCAGTTTCAACTGTTCTGCCTTATTATTATTCGACCATGCTGGTCATTTATGAACATTTGAACATCTTGGCCATGTTCTGTTATAATCTCCACCCGGCACAGCCAGAAGAGGACTGGCCACCCCACAAAGCCTGGTTCCTCTCTAGGTTTCTTCCTAGGTTTTGGCCTTTCTAGGGAGTTTTTCCCAGCCGCCGTGATTCTACACCTGCATTGCTTGCTGTTTGGGGTTTTAGGTTGGGTTTCTGTACAGCACTTTGGGTTTGACAACAAAACAAACACTATGTTGTAACCGGTTCCTCCAACGGATGTTGACAGTAATGCATATGTCTGTATTGAGCACAGGCTATTTTCAGAAACATACTTCCTGTCAATACACACGCACAAACGCTAGAATTGTCATTGGCCTGAAAATTTGAGCGCTGTCCAACCTAGCCCGACCATAACCTGAGTCCGACAAATCAGACATTTGATCAGCCTGAAAAATAAGAAATGATGAAATGCGCATAACAGCACACTTCACCAGTGAGATACATTGACCGGTGAGAACAATGTGACATAGGCATCAGTGGAGTGAGGAGACGAGCAATCATGTTTTCTAATCAAAGTGAGCAGAGGAAACTCAACAGCTGTTGAACGTGTCAGGCTTTATAAAAACCTCCATAGCTTCAGAAGTTAGACAGATCTAGCTGCTCTTGCCTGTTTTAGAGTTTTTGTTCAAAGGGATACTTTGTGATTTTGGCAATGAAGCCCTTTATCTAATTCCAGATGAACTCACAGATAACATTTTTATGTCTCTGAATCCAGTATGAAGGAACTTAGAGGTAGTTTCGGGATCTAATGCTAACTAGCGTTAATCGCAATGACTGGATGTCTATGGTATCTACTAGCATGCTAGCAGTTTACCATAGACTTCCTATCATTGCGCTAATGGCAGTTAGCAATTGCGTTAACGCTAGTTAGCAACTTCCTTCAAATTGCACGCAGAGACATACAAATGGTATCCATGAGATCATCGGACTCTAAGAAAGTAAGTAAATGGCTTCATTGCCAAAATCCTGAAGTATCCCTTTAAAACAGATTCCACAATCCAATCCGATATCAATTGCGCTCCAAGCCTCACGCAACTGCAACATGATGGACAAAGCTATTTCATTTCATTTATGCTTTTAGTTTGTAGTTTTTTTTGTCTTTGCTGTAACAAAGGCTTTGTTTGAAAAAAAAACTGGGATTTCTTAAAATGTTTTTACTTTTGTTTACATGGTTCCAAACGGTCAAAGAAATCAACGTTAGCCATGTATAATTAGCCGTGTATAATCTATCTACCCAACATCGAGCTGTGAGTGTGCCCTCTCATAGCTGTCATTAACGTCACTTGGGCCTACCTCAATGTATCTCAATCAATCACGAAATCATACAGCATTGGAGTCATTCATGGCACAACAAAGGGAGCCTTGAATAATTAAACAATAGACTATTTAATGCATTTGGATAATCGCTCAAAAGCCCTGTGTTTCGAATGCATTTTTCATTCCGAAATAACTGCATCCAGTTTACGCCTGATTAGGAGAACATTTGGATCAGTTACATGTCTACTTTCCATAGTTTACCACGTCCAGCAGAGCACACTAGCAGGGCAGTCATAGGGAAGATCCCGAGAAAGCACTAGTAATAGGTGCGCAGACACACACACACACACACGCGCACGCACACACATTATTCTCTGGAGGCATGTTTGTTAAAGATTCTTCTTCTCGTGGATGTATTGATGAGGTGTCATACTGTATATAGGGAAGGATGAGAGGAGAAAAAAGAAAACAAGGGAAGGAACCACAGAGAATGAGAGAGAAACAGAGACAGGTAAAGAGAAATGACCCATGTGGAGTGACTAAGGCCTGATGATATTGTGTCAGCGAGAGAACGACAACGAGAGGAGAAGAAAAACAATCCCTACTGTATTACCTCCAGCATCTCTTTTCTCCTGCAGTATTCTTCACCTCATTCTAGCTGTCAGCAGGTAAATTGGCCTCGTCGATGTGTTATATAGTTGTATTATCACCTCTCCTCCCTCCTCCTCCTCCTCCCTCTCTCTTTTGCTCCCCTCTTCTCCTCTCCTCTCCTCTGCTCTCTTCTCCTCCTCCTCTCCTCTGCTCTCTTCTCCTCTCCTCTCCTCTGCTCTCTTCTCCTCTCCTCTCCTCTGCTCTCTTCTCCTCTCCTCTCCTCTGCTCTCTTCTCCTCCTCCTCTCCTCTGCTCTCTTCTCCTCCTCCTCTCCACCCCTCCTCTTTAGCTCTCAATATATCTCCTCCCTAAACCCCCATGCACGCACGCAGGCGCACACAAACACACCCACCCACACACCCACACCCACACACACACAGTTGCTATTTAATTATCCATCCCAGCAAGTAAGACGAGGAGGAAAGACACATTAGTCTCAGTGCCCTCATAAAGATTACCTTAGAGAGATCATCTAACTAGTGCTAAACAACACACAGCTTTCATTTAGCCCTATCACGTACCCTCCACACAGTAATGCTGCTATCCAATACACTCACTAATCTGTCAGGGCGAGGTCTGACGGCAGAGGGGAGTGGGAGGCAGAGAGAAGAGGACACACAGGCACAACTAACAAAGACCGTTAGAAACACATGCACAAACACCCCCCCCCCCCACACACACACCAAGCCTATCAAAAGCACAGTCCAGTATAAGTGAAGAAACTTTTCTGTGTGTTTAAAAAGTATACATATATATTGTCATGTTTGTCATTTATTATCATGTCTTGTCCCTGTGCTCCCCATTCTATTCGTTTCCCTCTGCTGGTCTTATTAGGTTCTTTCCCTCTTTCTATCCCTCTCTCTCCCCCTCCCTCTCTCACTCTCTCGCTCTCTCTTCTCTCTTTCGTTCCGTTCCTGCTCCCAGCTGTTCCTATTCCCCTAATCATCATTTAGTCTTCCCACACCTGTTCCCGATCCTTTCCCCTGATTGGAGTCCCTATTTATTCCTTTGTGTTCCGTTCCTGTCCTGTCGGTTCCTTGTTTAGAATTCACCGTGCTGTGATTGTGTATCGCCCTGTCCTGTCGTGTTTTTGCTGTGATTGTGTATCGCCCTGTCCTGTCGTGTTTTTTGCCTTCATCAGATGCTGCGTGTGAGCAGGTGTCTCTGTCAACTACGGCCTGCGCCTACCCGAAGCGACCTGCAGTCTGTGGCCGCTTCTCCTGTTATTCCTCTCTACAGACTAGAGGATTTCTGTTATTCCCTGTTTGGACTTGAATAAACTCTGTTTCTGTTAAGTCGCTTTTGGGTCCTCTTTCACCTGCATGACAGAAGGAACCGACCAAGGAATGGACCCAGCGACTTCAGACGCTCGTTACACTGCCGTCGAGATCCAAGGAGCCATGCTCGGCAGACACGAGCAGGAATTGTCTGCTGCTCGCCATGCCGTGGAGAACCTGGCCACTCAGGTTTCCGACCTCTCTGGACAGTTCCAGAGTCTACGTCTCGTGCCACCTGTTACTTCCTGGCCTGCCGAGCCTCCAGAACCTAGGGTTAATAACCCACCTTGCTACTCCGGGCAGCCCACTGAGTGCCGCTCCTTTCTCACGCAGTGTGAGATTGTGTTCTCTCTCCAACCCAACACATACTCTAGAGAGAGAGCTCGGGTTGCTTACGTCATTTCACTCCTTACTGGCCGGGCTCGAGAATGGGGCACAGCTATCTGGGAGGCAAGGGCTGATTGCTCTAACAAGTTCCAGAACTTTAAAGAGGAGATGATTCGGGTTTTTGACCGTTCAGTTTTTGGTGGGGAGGCTTCTAGGGCCCTGGCTTCCTTATGCCAAGGTGAACGGTCCATAACGGATTATTCTATTGAGTTTCGCACTCTTGCTGCCTCTAGTGAGTGGAACGAGCCGGCGCTGCTCGCTCGTTTTCTGGAGGGACTCCACGCAGTGGTTAAGGATGAGATTCTCTCCCGGGAGGTTCCTTCAGATGTGGACTCTTTGATTGCTCTCGCCATCCGCATAGAACGACGGGTAGATCTTCGTCACCGGGCTCGTGGAAGAGAGCTCGCATCAACGGTGTTTCCCTGCTCCGCATCGCAACCATCTCCCTCCTCTGGCTTTGAGACTGAGCCCATGCAGCTGGGAGGGATTCGCATCTCGACTAAGGAGAGGGAACGGAGGATCACCAACCGCCTGTGCCTCTATTGCGGAGTTGCTGGACATTTTGTTAATTCATGTCCAGTAAAAGCCAGAGCTCATCTGTAAGCGGAGGGCTACAGGTGAGCGCAACTACTCAAGTCTCTCCATCAAAATCCTGTACTACTTTGTCGGTCCATCTACGCTGGACCGGTTCGGGTGCTACATGTAGTGCCTTGATAGACTCTGGGGCTGAGGGTTGTTTCATGGACGAAGCATGGGTTCGGAAACATGACATTCCTTTCAGAGAGTTAGAGAAGCCTACGCCCATGTTCGCCTTAGATGGTAGTCATCTTCCCAGTATCAGATTTGAGACACTACCTTTAACCCTCACAGTATCTGGTAACCACAGTGAGACTATTTCTTTTTTGATTTTCCGTTCACCGTTTACACCTGTTGTTTTGGGTCATCCCTGGCTAGTATGTCATAATCCTTCTATTAATTGGTCTAGTAATTCTATCCTATCCTGGAACGTTTCTTGTCATGTGAAGTGTTTAATGTCTGCCATCCCTCCCGTTTCTTCTGTCCCTACTTCTCAGGAGGAACCTGGCGATTTGACAGGAGTGCCGGAGGAATATCATGATCTGCGCACGGTCTTCAGTCGGTCCCGAGCCAACTCCCTTCCTCCTCACCGGTCGTATGATTGTAGTATTGATCTCCTTCCGGGGACCACTCCTCCTCGAGGTAGACTATACTCTCTGTCGGCTCCCGAACGTAAGGCTCTCGAGGATTATTTGTCTGTGTCTCTTGACGCCGGTACCATAGTGCCTTCTTCCTCTCCGGCCGGGGCGGGGTTCTTTTTGTTAAGAAGAAGGACGGTACTCTGCGCCCCTGCGTGGATTATCGAGGGCTGAATGACATAACGGTTAAGAATCGTTATCCGCTTCCCCTTATGTCATCAGCCTTCGAGATTCTGCAGGGAGCCAAGTGCTTTACTAAGTTGGACCTTCGTAACGCTTACCATCTCGTGCGCATCAGAGAGGGGGACGAGTGGAAAACGGCGTTTAACACTCCGTTAGGGCATTTTGAGTACCGGGTTCTGCCGTTCGGTCTCGCCAATGCGCCAGCTGTTTTTCAGGCATTAGTTAATGATGTTCTGAGAGACATGCTGAACATCTTTGTTTTTGTCTATCTTGACGATATCCTGATTTTTTCTCCGTCACTCGAGATTCATGTTCAGCACGTTCGACGTGTTCTACAGCGCCTTTTAGAGAATTGTCTCTACGTAAAGGCTGAGAAGTGCTCTTTTCATGTCTCCTCCGTTACTTTTCTCGGTTCCGTTATTTCCGCTGAAGGCATTCAGATGGATTCCGCTAAGGTCCAAGCTGTCAGTGATTGGCCCGTTCCAAGGTCACGTGTCGAGTTGCAGCGCTTTTTAGGTTTCGCTAATTTCTATCGGCGTTTCATTCGTAATTTCGGTCAAGTTGCTGCCCCTCTCACAGCTCTTACTTCTGTCAAGACGTGTTTTAAGTGGTCCGGTTCCGCCCAGGGAGCTTTTGATCTTCTAAAAGAACGTTTTACGTCCGCTCCTATCCTCGTTACTCCTGACGTCACTAGACAATTCATTGTCGAGGTTGACGCTTCAGAGGTAGGCGTGGGAGCCATTCTATCCCAGCGCTTCCAGTCTGACGATAAGGTTCATCCTTGCGCTTATTTTTCTCATCGCCTGTCGCCATCTGAGCGCAACTATGATGTGGGTAACCGTGAACTGCTCGCCATCCGCTTAGCCCTAGGCGAATGGCGACAGTGGTTGGAGGGGGCGACCGTTCCTTTTGTCGTTTGGACAGACCATAAGAACCTTGAGTACATCCGTTCTGCCAAACGACTTAATGCCCGTCAAGCTCGTTGGGCGTTGTTTTTCGCTCGTTTCGAGTTTGTGATTTCTTACCGTCCGGGTAGCAAGAACACCAAGCCTGATGCCTTATCCCGTCTGTTTAGTTCTTCTGTGGCTTCTACTGATCCCGAGGGGATTCTTCCTTATGGGCGTGTTGTCGGGTTAACAGTCTGGGAATTGAAAGACAGGTTAAGCAAGCACTCACGCACACTGCGTCGCCGCGCTTGTCCTAGTAACCTCCTTTTCGTTCCTGTTTCCACTCGTCTGGCTGTTCTTCAGTGGGCTCACTCTGCCAAGTTAGCTGGTCATCCCGGTGTTCGAGGCACTCTTGCGTCTATTCGCCAGCGCTTTTGGTGGCCGACTCAGGAGCGTGACACGCGCCGTTTCGTGGCTGCTTGTTCGGACTGCGCGCAGACTAAGTCGGGTAACTCTCCTCCTGCCGGTCGTCTCAGACCGCTCCCCATTCCTTCTCGACCATGGTCTCACATCGCCTTAGACTTCATTACCGGTCTGCCTTTGTCTGCGGGGAAGACTGTGATTCTTACGGTTGTCGATAGGTTCTCTAAGGCGGCACATTTCATTCCCCTCGCTAAACTTCCTTCCGCTAAGGAGACGGCACAAATCATTATTGAGAATGTATTCAGAATTCATGGCCTTCCGTTAGACGCCGTTTCAGACAGAGGCCCGCAATTCACGTCACAGTTTTGGAGGGAGTTCTGTCGTTTGATTGGTGCGTCCGTCAGTCTCTCTTCCGGGTTTCATCCCCAGTCTAACGGTCAAGCAGAGAGGGCCAATCAGACGATTGGTCGCATACTACGCAGCCTTTCTTTCAGAAACCCTGCGTCTTGGGCAGAACAGCTCCCCTGGGCAGAATACGCTCACAATTCGCTTCCTTCGTCTGCTACCGGGTTATCTCCGTTTCAGAGTAGTCTGGGTTACCAGCCTCCTCTGTTCTCATCCCAGCTTGCCGAGTCCAGCGTTCCCTCCGCTCAAGCGTTTGTCCAACGTTGTGAGCGCACCTGGAGGAGGGTGAGGTCTGCACTTTGCCGTTACAGGGCACAGACGGTGAGAGCCGCCAATAAACGCAGGATTAAGAGTCCAAGGTATTGTTGCGGCCAGAGAGTGTGGCTTTCCACTCGCAACCTTCCTCTTACGACAGCTTCTCGTAAGTTGACTCCGCGGTTCATTGGTCCGTTCCGTGTCTCCCAGGTCGTCAATCCTGTCGCTGTGCGACTGCTTCTTCCGCGACATCTTCGTCGCGTCCATCCTGTCTTCCATGTCTCCTGTGTTAAGCCCTTTCTTCGCACCCCGTTCGTCTTCCCTCCCCCTCCCGTCCTTGTCGAGAGCGCACCTATTTACAAGGTACATAAGATCATGGACATGCGTTCTCGGGGACGGGGTCACCAATACTTAGTGGATTGGGAGGGTTACGGTCCTGAGGAGAGGAGTTGGGTTCCGTCTCGGGACGTGCTGGACCGTTCACTCATCGATGATTTCCTCCGTTGCCGCCAGGATTCCTCCTCGAGTGCGCCAGGAGGCGCTCGGTGAGTGGGGGGTACTGTCATGTTTGTCATTTATTATCATGTCTTGTCCCTGTGCTCCCCATTCTATTCGTTTCCCTCTGCTGGTCTTATTAGGTTCTTTCCCTCTTTCTATCCCTCTCTCTCCCCCTCCCTCTCTCACTCTCTCGCTCTCTCTTCTCTCTTTCGTTCCGTTCCTGCTCCCAGCTGTTCCTATTCCCCTAATCATCATTTAGTCTTCCCACACCTGTTCCCGATCCTTTCCCCTGATTGGAGTCCCTATTTATTCCTTTGTGTTCCGTTCCTGTCCTGTCGGTTCCTTGTTTAGAATTCACCGTGCTGTGATTGTGTATCGCCCTGTCCTGTCGTGTTTTTGCTGTGATTGTGTATCGCCCTGTCCTGTCGTGTTTTTTGCCTTCATCAGATGCTGCGTGTGAGCAGGTGTCTCTGTCAACTACGGCCTGCGCCTACCCGAAGCGACCTGCAGTCTGTGGCCGCTTCTCCTGTTATTCCTCTCTACAGACTAGAGGATTTCTGTTATTCCCTGTTTGGACTTGAATAAACTCTGTTTCTGTTAAGTCGCTTTTGGGTCCTCTTTCACCTGCATGACATATATATTCTAGAGCGCTCTGAAGCGTTAGTAGTAAATGTGATAGAAGAACAGGCAGGGCTGGCGCTGTTCCTATTGTTATTTCCGAGGCGTGTGGGGGGCTGCTGTACACACAAACTGAGCTGTGGTGGGATATTTTAAACGACTGAGCTCCATTCCATACTCACTCCACTCCATTTCCTTTTAGACATATTGCCAACCTCTTTCTCTATTTCTCGCTCTCTCTGTGTCTCTCTCACACACACGCGGACACGCTCACATGCAGATGCACTCAATGCCCTTCCTCCCTATCCATTCATTCTCAATGCCCTTCCTCCCCTATCCATTCATTCTCAATGCCCTTCCTTCCCTATCCATTAATTCTCAATGCCCTTCCTCCCTATCCATTAATTCTCAATGCCCTTCCTCCCCTATCCATTCATTCTCAATGCCCTTCCTTCCCTATCCATTTCTTCTCAATGCCCTTCCTCGCCTATCCATTCCTTCTCAATGCCCTTCCTCCCTATCCATTAATTCTCAATGCCCTTCCGTCCCTATCCATTCATTCTCAATGCACTTCCGTCCCTATCCATTCATTCTCAATGCCCTTCCTCCCTATCCATTCATTCTCAATGCCCTTCCGTCCCTATCCATTCATTCTCAATGCCCTTCCTCCCTATCCATTCATTCTCAATGCCCTTCCTCCCCTATCCATTCATTCTCAATGCCCTTCCTTCCCTATCCATTAATTCTCAATGCCCTTCCTCCCTATCCATTTCTTCTCAATGCCCTTCCTCCCCTATCCATTCCTTCTCAATGCCCTTCCTCCCTATCCATTCATTCTCAATGCCCTTCCGTCCCTATCCATTCATTCTCAATGCCCTTCCTTACCTATACATTCTTTCTCAATGCCCTTCCTCCCTATCCATTCATTCTCAATGCCCTTCCTCCCCTATCCATTCATTCTCAATGCCCTTCCACCCCTATCAATTAATTCCCAATGCCCTTCCACCCCTATCAATTCATTCTCAATGCCCTTCCTTACCTATACATTCTTTCTCAATGCCCTTCCTCCCTATCCATTCATTCTCAATGCCCTTCCTCCCCTATCCATTCATTCTCAATGCCCTTCCTCCCTATCCATTCATTCTCAATGCCCTTCCTCCCTATCCATTCATTCTCAATGCCCTTCCTCCCCTATCCATTCATTCTCAATGCCCTTCCTTCCCTATCCATTCATTCTCAATGCCCTTCCTCCCCTATCAATTCATTATCAATGCCCTTCCTTCCCTATCCATTCATTCTCAATGCCCTTCCTCCCTATCCATTCATTCTCAATGCCCTTGCTTCCCTATCCATTCATTCTCAATGCCCTTCCTCCCTATACATTCATTCTCAATGCCCTTCCACCCCTATCCATTCATTCTCAATGCCCTTCCTTCCCTATCCATTCATTCTCAATGCCCTTCCTTCTCTATCCATTCATTCTCAATGCCCTTCCTCCCCTATCCATTCATTCTCAATGCCCTTCCTCCCTATCCATTCATTCTCAATGCCCTTCCTCCCCTATCCATTCATTCTCAATGCCCTTCCACCCCTATCAATGCATTCCCAATGCCCTTCCACCCCTATCAATTCATTCTCAATGCCCTTCCTTACCTATACATTCTTTCTCAATGCCCTTCCTCCCTATCCATTCATTCTCAATGCCCTTCCTCCCCTATCCATTCATTCTCAATGCCCTTCCTCCCTATCCATTTCTTCTCAATGCCCTTCCTCCCCTATCCATTCCTTCTCAATGCCCTTCCTCCCTATCCATTCATTCTCAATGCCCTTCCGTCCCTATCCATTCATTCTCAATGCCCTTCCTTACCTATACATTCTTTCTCAATGCCCTTCCTCCCTATCCATTCATTCTCAATGCCCTTCCTCCCCTATCCATTCATTCTCAATGCCCTTCCTCCCTATCCATTCATTCTCAATGCCCTTCCTCCCTATCCATTCATTCTCAATGCCCTTCCTCCCTATCCATTCATTCTCAATGCCCTTCCTTCCCTATCCATTCATTCTCAATGCCCTTCCTCCCCTATCAATTCATTCTCAATGCCCTTCCTTCCCTATCCATTCATTCTCAATGCCCTTCCTCCCTATCCATTCATTCTCAATGCCCTTGCTTCCCTATCCATTCATTCTCAATGCCCTTCCTCCCTATACATTCATTCTCAATGCCCTTCCACCCCTATCCATTCATTCTCAATGCCCTTCCTTCCCTATCCATTCATTCTCAATGCCCTTCCTTCTCTATCCATTCATTCTCAATGCCCTTCCTTCCCTATCCATTCATTCTCAATGCCCTTCCTTCTCTATCCATTCATTCTCAATGCCCTTCCTCCCTATACATTCATTCTCAATGCCCTTCCACCCCTATCCATTCATTCTCAATGCCCTTCCTTCCCTATCCATTCATTCTCAATGCCCTTCCTTCCCTATCCATTCATTATCAATGCCCTTCCTCCCCTATCCATTCATTCTCAATGCCCTTCCTTCCCTATCCATTCATTCTCAATGCCCTTCCACACCTATCCATTCATTCTCAATGCCCTTCCTTCCCTATACATTCATTCTCAATGCCCTTCCTCCCCTTCCATTCATTCGCAATGCCCTTCCTTCTCTATCCATTCATTCTCAATGCCCTTCCTTCCCTATACATTCTTTCTCAATGCCCTTCCTCCCTATCCATTCATTCTCAATGCCCTTCCTTCCCTATCCATTCATTCTCAATGCCCTTCCTTCTCTATACATTCATTCTCAATGCCCTTCCACCCCTATCCATTCATTCTCAATTCCCTTCCACCCCTATCCATTCATTCTCAATGCCCTTCCTTCCCTATCCATTCATTCTCAATGCCCTTCCACCCCTATCCATTCATTCTCAATTCCCTTCCACCCCTATCCATTCATTCTCAATGCCCTTCCTTCCCTATCCATTCATTCTCAATGCCCTTCCTCCCTATCCATTCATTCTCAATTCCCTTCCACCCCTATCCATTCATTCTCAATTCCCTTCCACCCCTATCCATTCATTCTCAATGCCCTTCCTCCCCTATCCATTCATTATCAATGCCCTTCCTTCCCTATCCATTCATTCTCAATGCCTTTCCTTCCCTATCAATTCATTCTCAATGCCCTTCCCTATCATTCATTCTCAATGCCCTTCCTCCCCTATCCATTAATTCTCAATGCCCTTCCTCCCTATCCATTCATTCTCAATGCCCTTGCTTCCCTATCCATTCATTGTCAATGCCCTTTCTTCCCTATCCATTCATTCTCAATGCCCTTCCTTCTCTATCCATTCTTTCTCAATGCCCTTCCTCCCTATACATTCATTCTCAATGCCCTTCCACCCCTATCCATTAATTCTCAATGCCCTTAATTCCCTATCCATTAATTCTCAATGCCCTTCCTTCTCTATACATTCATTCACAATGCCCTTCCTTTTCTATACATTCATTCTCAATGCCCTTCCACCCCTATCCATTCATTCTCAATGGCCTTCCTTCTCTATACATTCATTCTCAATGCCCTTCCTTCTCTATACATTCATTCTCAATGCCCTTCCACCCCTATCCATTCATTCTCAATGCCCTTCCTTCCCTATCCATTCATTATCAATGCCCTTCCTCCCCTATCCATTCATTCTCAATGCCCTTCCTTCCCTATCCATTCATTCTCAATGCCCTTCCACACCTATCCATTCATTCTCAATGCCCTTCCTTCCCTATACATTCATTCTCAATGCCCTTCCTTCCCTATACATTCTTTCTCAATGCCCTTCCTCCCTATCCATTCATTCTCAATGCCCTTCCTTCCCTATCCATTCATTATCAATGCCCTTCCTTCTCTATACATTCATTCTCAATGCCCTTCCACCCCTATCCATTCATTCTCAATGCCCTTCCACCCCTATCCATTCATTCTCAATGCCCTTCCTTCCCTATCCATTCATTCTCAATGCCCTTCCTCCTCTATCCATTCATTCTCAATGCCCTTCCTTCCCTATCCATTCATTCTCAATGCCCTTCCACACCTATCCATTCATTCTCAATGCCCTTCCTTCCCTATACATTCCTTCTCAATGCCCTTCCTCCCCTATCCATTCATTCGCAATGCCCTTCCTTCTCTATCCATTCATTGTCAATCAATGCCCTTCCTTCCCTATACATTCTTTCTCAATGCCCTTCCTCCCTATCCATTAATTCTCAATGCCCTTCCTCCCCTATCCATTCATTCTCAATACCCTTCCTCCCTATCCATTCATTCTCAATGCCCTTCCTCCCTATCCATTCATTCTCAATGCCCTTCCACCCCTATCCATTCATTCTCAATGCCCTTCCTTCCCTATCCATTCATTCTCAATGCCCTTCCTCCCTATCCATTCATTCTCAATTCCCTTCCACCCCTATCCATTCATTCTCAATGCCCTTCCTTCCCTATCCATTCATTCTCAATGACCTTCCTTCCCTATACATTCATTCTCAATGCCCTTCCTCCCTATCCATTCATTCTCAATGCCCTTCCTTCCCTATCCATTCATTCTCAATGCCCTTCCTTCCCTATTCATTCATTCTCAATACCCTTCCTCCCCTATCCATTCATTATCAATGCCCTTCCTTCCCTATCCATTCATTCTCAATGCCTTTCCTTCCCTATCAATTCATTCTCAATGCCCTTCCTCCCTATCCATTCATTCTCAATGCCCTTCCTCACTATCCATTAATTCTCAATGCCCTTCCTCCCTATCCATTCATTCTCAATGCCCTTGCTTCCCTATCCATTCATTGTCAATGCCCTTCCTTCCCTATCCATTCATTCTCAATGCCCTTCCTTCTCTATCCATTCATTCTCAATGCCCTTCCTCCCTATACATTCATTCTCAATGCCCTTCCACCCCTATCCATTAATTCTCAATGCCCTTAATTCCCTATCCATTAATTCTCAATGCCCTTCCTTCTCTATACATTCATTCTCAATGCCCTTCCTTCTCTATACATTCATTCTCAATGCCCTTCCACCCCTATCCATTCATTCTCAATGCCCTTCCACCCCTATCCATTCATTCTCAATGCCCTTCCTCCCTATACATTCATTCTTAATGCCCTTCCTTCCCTATCCATTCATTCTCAATGCCTTTCCTTCCCTATCAATTCATTCTCAATGCCCTTCCTTCCCTATCCATTCATTATCAATGCCCTTCCTTCTCTATACATTCATTCTCAATGCCCTTCCACCCCTATCCATTCATTCTCAATGCCCTTCCACCCCTATCCATTCATTCTCAATGCCCTTCCTTCCCTATCCATTCATTCTCAATGCCCTTCCTCCTCTATCCATTCATTCTCAATGCCCTTCCTTCCCTATCCATTCATTCTCAATGCCCTTCCACACCTATCCATTCATTCTCAATGCCCTTCCTTCCCTATACATTCCTTCTCAATGCCCTTCCTCCCCTATCCATTCATTCGCAATGCCCTTCCTTCTCTATCCATTCATTGTCAATCAATGCCCTTCCTTCCCTATACATTCCTTCTCAATGCCCTTCCTCCCCTATCCATTCATTCGCAATGCCCTTCCTTCTCTATCCATTCATTGTCAATCAATGCCCTTCCTTCCCTATACATTCTTTCTCAATGCCCTTCCTCCCTATCCATTCATTCTCAATGCCCTTCCTTCCCTATCCATTCATTATCAATGCCCTTCTTTCTCTATACATTCATTCTCAATGCCCTTCCACCCCTATCCATTCATTCTCAATGCCCTTCCACCCCTATCCATTCATTCTCAATGCCCTTCCTTCCCTATCCATTCATTCTCAATGCCCTTCCTCCTCTATCCATTCATTCTCAATGCCCTTCCTTCCCTATCCATTCATTCGCAATGCCCTTCCTTCTCTATCCATTCATTGTCAATCAATGCCCTTCCTTCCCTATACATTCTTTCTCAATGCCCTTCCTCCCTATCCATTAATTCTCAATGCCCTTCCTCCCCTATCCATTCATTCTCAATGCCCTTCCTCCCTATCCATTCATTCTCAATGCCCTTCCTCCCTATCCATTCATTCTCAATGCCCTTCCTTCCCTATCCATTCATTCTCAATGCCCTTCCTCCCTATCCATTCATTCTCAATTCCCTTCCACCCCTATCCATTCATTCTCAATGCCCTTCCTTCCCTATCCATTCATTCTCAATGACCTTCCTTCCCTATACATTCATTCTCAATGCCCTTCCTCCCTATCCATTCATTCTCAATGCCCTTCCTTCCCTATCCATTCATTCTCAATGCCCTTCCTTCCCTATTCATTCATTCTCAATACCCTTCCTCCCCTATCCATTCATTATCAATGCCCTTCCTTCCCTATCCATTCATTCTCAATGCCCTTCCTTCCCTATCCATTCATTCTCAATGCCCTTCCTCCCTATCCATTCATTCTCAATTCCCTTCCACCCCTATCCATTCATTCTCAATGCCCTTCCTTCCCTATCCATTCATTCTCAATGCCCTTCCTTCCCTATTCATTCATTCTCAATGCCCTTCCTCCCCTATCCATTCATTCTCAATGCCCTTCCTTCCCTATTCATTCATTCTCAATGGCCTTCCTTCCCTATCCATTCATTCTCAATGTTCTTCCTTCCCTATCCATTCATTCTCAATGCCCTTCCTCCCCTATCCATTCATTCTCGCCGAGGCCATACATCTACATCATACATCTGCTAAGTTATTCATCGAGCAGGTTGTTTATCATTTATCACGTGAAACAGGCCTCATTTCTGCTGTAGAGACACAGACAGTCTAGTCTCTATAGTCTTCATTATCTGTGCTAAAAATCTTTCAGCTAAAATAGGCCACCTAGTGGGCGGAGAGAGTAAAAACAACACCCAAAAGACAATTGTTGAATATGGAATAGGACTATTCTTCAAGATAAGATTTAGGGCATACTTGTGCGTGCGTGCACACACGCACACACACGCACACACACACACACGCACGCACGCACGCACGCACGCACGCACGCACGCACGCACGCACGCACGCACGCACGCACGCACGCACGCACGCACGCACACACACACACACACACACACACACACACACACACACACACACACACACACACACACACACACACACACACACACACACACACACACACACACACACACACGTGGTGGAGCTAGACTCACCCTTTCCAAACAGCAGATAAGATAGAGGGAATAGAGCCATGATGATTACAGCATAGAGACCTCCCATCGCCTCCTCTGGGAGGCTTGGAAACTTTAATGACCTGACAAGCATAGACAACACGGTATGTGTGTGAGCGAACAAGTGTGTGTTTGAATGTGTGTGTGTGAGGAGGTTATATTCTGACCTACTGCCACACCCAAAGTGTCCACTCCCTTCTAAACAAGAACACACAAACACAAACACACCCATCCCTGTACCATCACCTGTGTTCATTATGTGTGACCTAATTTCAGTTCTAGAAATGGTTTACCAGAACCTAGCCAGTGTTTACGGCTATACTGTAGGTGCGTTGTATGCTATTGTCATGTACTGTATGTGTGTAAGCTATTGAGAGCTTTTTGTGCTTTTGTGCCTGCTAGACATTGACATTTTGTTATTGTGAAGTTACAGTGTTGTTTGCCGCTGTCATTCCCTGTGGCAAGGGTCAACAGGTGTGGACAAAAAACAGTCTCTCTCTCTCTCTCTCTCTCTCTCTCTCTCTCTCTCTCTCTCTCTCTCTCTCTCTCTCTCTCTCTCTCTCTCTCTCTCTCTCTCTCTCTCTCTCTCTCTCTCTCTCTCTCTCTCTCTCTCTCGCTCTCTCTCTCTCTCTCTCTCTCGCTCTCTCCCGTGTGTGTGTAGATATGATCAAACACCCTTGCATACAGTGTGACAGGTTCACGGTTTGAAAATTTTGGGAGCTCTCTATAAAACTCTGGGTGAATGCATTCGACTGGGAACCTGGAGTGAGACAGAATAAACAGAACGGAGAGAGAGAGAGAGAGAGAGAGAGAGAGAGAGAGAGAGAGAGAGAGAGAGAGAGAGAGAGAGAGAGAGAGAGAGAGAGAGAGAGAGAGAGAGAGAGAGAGTGAGTGAGTGAGTGAGTGAGAGAGAGAGAGAGAGAGAGAGAGAGAGAGTGAGTGAGTGAGTGAGTGAGTGAGTGAGTGAGTGAGTGAGAGAGAGAGAGAGAGAGAGAGAGAGAGAGAGAGAGAGAGAGAGAGAGAGAGAGAGAGAGAGAGAGAGAGAGAGAGAGAGACCGTTAATCTGACTGTTAATCTGGGCTCTGACCTTTAATCTAAAAAAAACCTGAATATATTGATATTCCAAAAAATGTCCAGATATCAGGATGACAAATATAAATTATATTTGGACACAGTTCTATTAGAACACATCAAACACTACACGTATCTAGAACTAAATATCAGCAATGAGCTGAGAGACAAAGCAAGAAGAGCATTCTATGCCATTAAAAGGAACATTAAAATCGAAATTACAATCTGGCACAGAATTTTCCAATCAGTTATAGAACCAATTGCTCTATATGGCTGCAAAGTATGTGGTCCACTGTCTAATAATGAGTTTACCAAATGGGACAAACATCCAATCAAAATACTGCATGCAAAGTTTTGCTAGACTGCCTCAAGACATCACTCAGACAATCTGGCCCTACCAAATCATCACAAAGCAAAAATAAAAATATATCACCTATTGGAAAGACACCATAAAAATCTAAGTAAACTTCAATGCTATTTGACAGACAGTACATGGTGGCAGACTATCTGACCACTGTGACTGATATAAAACTGAAAACACTGACGAGGTACAAACTCAGTGAGCACAGTCTGGCAAAAGAGAACCTTCGTCACAGGAAAACCTGGCTGCCCAGATAGGACAGGTTGTGCTCACTCTGCTCCAAGGGAGAGGTAGAGACAGAGCTGCATTTCCTATTACATTGTGACAAATACTCAGACCTAAGAGAATTTCCCCAAATTATCATTCAGTACAACGAATTTGAAACTATAAAAATGAAAATTTATTGGGTGAAAAGCCTAAATGTGCAGTTTTGTCAGTCAAATATGTGTCCTCCTGCCACAACCTGAGGGACAGCCAGTGAAAAGTGCAATGTAATGTCAATAATATTTCACATTTAGTTTTGTTTTGGCTTTCATAACATGTCATGTGGCTTCTCAGTCATGTCGAGACTGGTCTACTACTATTGTTTAATGTATTTTCTCAATTGCTAAAACACAATTACTGAAACCTTGCTCAATTTCCTGAAAACATTCAACACAAACCTCATCTTCATGCACTATTTACATAACCTCTGACTCCTCTTGCAAAATGAAACATTTGCCTCAAAACAGTTTTCACCTGTGTTCAAAATCAAACGCTGCTCTCAAATCATAAACAAAGTGATCAAAATGATATACACTCTCAAGCAGTCAGTAAACAATACACCGAAAAATAGAAAACACATTGTTCAAAACATATGATTCTCAGGGAGAAGTACATTTTAAATAAATGTTTAAATTGTCCTTTGACGAACAAAAACATGTTCTATCATAGTAGGTCAAAATTGATCAGAAAATACTTCTCTGCTTTGCTCTTTGCAATTTTGTTTTTTATTCTTCCTCCTCCTTGTACTCCTATTTTTACAGTACTGTACCCTGCATCTCACAAACTTGTCCTTTGTCTCTGTGATACTGTAATTCTTGTTCTTTGTTGATATGAACCTGCAACCAGTCAAAATCTATTGAGCAGTCAATACTGTTAATAAATGGAGAGCACAATGTTCAGGGCCATACAATTCATCCATTGTACAGTATACAGCCTACAATGCACTGTACTACAGTATCCATTCTCAGACTTTCTCCTTCCCACCTTCAACAACCTGTTTGCTCTCTGAACTGGCTTATATTGGTTGGGTCGCATCATTTGAAACAGGTTAAATCCATTTTGAGTGGTTGTGTTCAATCAATGACATATGTTCTCTATTTGTATTTGATTGTTGCCACTTGTGTTTACCAGTATGGATGACATGTGCATTTGAGTGCAGAATGTGTTTTGAGAATGAGAATGTGTTTAGAGTTTTGCTGTGAGATCTGCAAATAGTGTTTTATCATGTGAAATGGTTTAAGGTATTGACAACATACTGCATAATTAGCTAAATCAGTCCAGGCAACTGAGAACTTTGTTCAGCCAATGGGTTTTAGTGTTTTAGCAAATGAGAAAAACTGTAATATTGTTGATGTAGTTGCTGTTAATGGTAATACCATTTCCACTACTACTATTGTTGCTGTTGTTGCTGTTGGTCCCACCCTTCTTGCTTTATGTATACTTTGACAATGTAAGTAATTTAACTTGCCATGTCAATAAAGTCTATTTAATTTAATTGAGAGAGAGAGAGAGAGAGAGAGAGAGAGAGAGAGAGAGAGAGAGAGAGAGAGAGAGAGAGAGAGAGAGAGAGAAAAGTGAAAGATAAACTGAAAGAAAGACAGAAAGAGAGAGCAGTAAACTAAAATAATAGTCAGGGAATAAAGCAGAGACACCTCATATATTAGTGATGTTGGTACTCTCCTCAGAGAGAGGAAGACCTAGGTCTCTCACACACACACACACACACACACACACACACACACACACACACACACACACACACACACACACACACACACACACACACACACACACACACACACACACACACACACACACACACACACACACACACACACACACACACACACACACACACACACACACACACACACACACAGAGACCACTCAAAACTGACTTTGTGAGCTGTTCCCTACAGGCTTGCAACTCTCTCACTATCTCACTGAACACTCTTTCTGTCTTTCTCATTGACAGGGACTCATATCTGTACAAAAAAGGTTTATTTAATTTAAAACGTGCAAACTCACAGACTCCTTACCAGCACATCCTGGATGCATGTACGTTCATTATACAGACACTAGCGGGCTGTGTAGTCGGTAGTAGAATAATATGCAGACACACTGGGGGAGGGGGGGTCGTGCATGTGTGCCTGCCTACGTTCCTGAGTGCGTGCATGCGTGTGTATTTGTGCGTAGACGGCAGTGCTGCATTTATATGTGTGATTGATGACACAGAGTTTTGTCTAAAAACAATCCTGTAACATCAACCAGAGGACAAAACAACCTATCCACAAACGCCTGAATACACAATAGGGCTCTCGGTCTTTACAGATATTATTGGATTAAATCAGAAAGTTCAGGAATTCAGAAAGGATGGAACAGTTCACACACACACAGGCACACATACAAACACACACGAACACACACAAACACACACGCACGCACGCACACACACACGTTAGTATTCCATAGGAGTGTTTCAAACAGTTCTCAGAAGACGTCAAGTGTAAAATCACCAGAAAACTGTTCCTGCTTCCTCATCCTGCCCCTCCATCACCACTGAGGTACTCTGGGACTGGGTAAATGTAAATGTGTCAGTTTCTCAGGTTAGGAAGAGAACAGATAAATAAGAACCCATAAGAACAAATTAATTATTTCAATCATTTCATTTTTGTTGTTTTTCACCCACAAACATTACGTAAAAAGGCCTGTTTCCAAGCGATTTTCTGTTTTCTGTGCAACTAGAACCAAAAACTCGAGATCGCCTTTACTTCACGCGTACAAAGCGCTCACTCGCCCTCCATTTGTCAAATTTGACCATAACTATATCCTCCTGATTCCTTCTGATGAAATCCCTAAGTGGTTTCCTTCCTCTCCGGCAAATGAGGAACGACACCTGTATCTTTGTCGTAACTGGATGTATTGATACACCATCCAAAGTGTAACTTCACCATGCTTTACCCATCTACCAATAGGTGCCCTTCTATGCGAGGAAATGGAAAACCTCCCTGGACTTGAGAACCTTACATATAATTGTATGTGTGGGGTACAGAGTTGCATGGACTCACTCTGTGTTTAGTCATGTTAAACACTATGCAACTTATTATGTGACTTGTTAAGCAAACTTGTGACCCGATTCAGGAAACTAGGTGTATGTCATTGGTCATTACTTCACAGGAGAGCCGTTTGAACGTAACAAAAGAAATTGGGATCAAAATGATTTTTTTTGCAGAAATGCCTTTACAAACAAGTGAACTTTCATGCGCCTTAATAACAAACGTGTATGCCGTCTGTAAATACGAATAAAACTGTTAAATTACCAGCCTAGTTGGTTTAGCCACAGAACAAGCGGGCAACCTTCCCGCTAGCCATTATTGGCTGAGATAATGAGTGGGCTGGACATGCTGAGAGATGTGTAGATAATCCTGTCTATAGCGGCTTAAAATAAAATGTATTGTGTATTAAAACTGCTTAAGAGTTGCTCTCCACTTTCTGGAGGACTGAGTTTTGAAATCACTGGAATTCGAGTATTGAGGAGATTGAGGAAACACCTGTCCCAGGATTACATATTCAAAATAAGGGCAACCATGGCGTAAAACGGGAAAGATAGTCTAGCTAGCTACATTTTCAGATATTACACATTTCTAATTTTGACAGAAAAAAACATTTGCTTGGCTAGCTATAGCCTAATGTTAGCTAGCTTGTCATGTTTTGTCATTAATTATCATGTCTTGTCCCTGTGCTTCCCCTTCTATTCGTTTCCCTCTGCTGGTCTTATTAGGTTCTTTCCCTCTTTCTATCCCTCTCTCTCCCCCTCCCTCTCTCACTCTCTCGCTCTCTCTTCTCTCTATCGTTCCGTTCCTGCTCCCAGCTGTTCCTATTCCCCTAATCATCATTTAGTCTTCCCACACCTGTTCCCGATCCTTTTCCCTGATTAGAGTCCCTATTTCTCTCCTTGTTTTCCGTACCTGCCCTGTCGGATCCTCATCTATAATTCACCGTGCTGTGTCTATGTTTTGCCCTGTCGTGTCGTGTTTCCCTCAGATGCTGCGTGGTGAGCAGGTGTCTGAGTCTGCTAGGTTCAAGTGCCTTCCCGAGGCAACCTGCAGTTCTCGATCAAGTCTCCAGTCTGTTCTCGTCTTTACGAGTAGTATTATGCTTTTTGTTTTGTAAAGTTTCTTACTGGATTAAAAACTCTGTTTTCGCCAAGTCGCTTTTGGGTCCTCATTCACCTGCATAACAGAAGGATCCGACCAAGGAATGGACCCAGCGACTACAGAGGCTCGTAACACTGCCGTCGAGATCCAAGGAGCCATGCTCGGCAGACACGAGCAGGAATTGTCTGCTGCTCGCCATGCCGTGGAGAACCTGGCCGCTCAGGTTTCCGACCTCTCTGGACAGTTCCAGAGTCTTCGTCTCGTGCCACCTGTTACTTCCTGGCCTGCCGAGCCTCCAGAACCTAGGGTTAATAACCCACCTTGCTACTCCGGGCAGCCCACTGAGTGCCGCTCCTTTCTCACCCAGTGTGAGATTGTGTTCTCTCTCCAACCCAACACATACTCTAGAGAGAGAGCTCGGGTTGCTTACGTCATTTCACTCCTTACTGGCCGGGCCCGAGAGTGGGGCACAGCTATCTGGGTGGCAAGGGCTGATTGTTCTAACAATTACCAGAACTTTAAAGAGGAGATGATTCGGGTTTTTGACCGTTCAGTTTTTGGTGGGGAGGCTTCTAGGGCCCTGGCTTCCCTATGCCAAGGTGATCGATCCATAACGGATTACTCTATAGAGTTTCGTACTCTTGCTGCCTCTAGTGACTGGAATGAGCCGGCGCTGCTCGCTCGTTTT
The DNA here is from genome assembly GCF_021184085.1 of Oncorhynchus gorbuscha. Taxonomy (NCBI): domain Eukaryota; kingdom Metazoa; phylum Chordata; class Actinopteri; order Salmoniformes; family Salmonidae; genus Oncorhynchus; species Oncorhynchus gorbuscha. The sequence goes on from NC_060180.1 coordinate 28,767,117, forward strand.
CTGGAGGGACTCCACACAGTGGTCAAAGATGAGATTCTCTCTCGGGAGGTTCCTTCCAGTGTGGACTCTTTGATTGCTCTCGCCATCCGCATAGAACGACGGGTAGATCTTCGTCACCAGGCTCGTGGAAGAGAGTTCGCATCAACGGTGTTTCCCTGCTCCGCATCGCAACCATCTCCCTCCTCTGGCTCTGAGACTGAGCCCATGCAGCTGGGAGGGATTCGCATCTCGACTAAGGAGAGGGAACGGAGGATCACCAACCGCCTGTGCCTCTATTGCGGATTTGATGGACATTTTGTTAATTCATGTCCAGTAAGAGGCCAGAGCCCATCAGTAAGCGGAGGGCTACTGGTGAGCGCTACTACTCAGGTCTCTTCATCTAGATCCTGTACTACTATGTCGGTCCATCTACGCTGGACCGGTTCGGGTGCTACATGCAGTGCCTTGATTGACTCTGGGGCTGAGGGTTGTTTCATGGACGAAGCATGGGTTCGGAAACATAACATTCCTTTCAGACAGTTAGACAAGCCTACGCCCATGTTTGCCTTAGATGGTAGTCATCTTCCCAGTATCAGATTTGAGACACTACCTTTAACTCTCACAGTATCTGGTAACCACAGTGAGACTATTTCTTTTTTGATTTTTCGTTCACCTTTCACACCTGTTGTTTTGGGTCATCCCTGGCTAGTATGTCATAATCCTTCTATTAATTGGTCTTGTAATTCTATCCTATCCTGGAACGTATCTTGTCATGTGAAGTGCTTAATGTCTGCCATCCCTCCCATTTCTTCTGTCCCCACTTCTCAGGAGGAACCTGGCGATTTGACAGGAGTGCCGGAGGAATATCATGATCTGCGCACGGTCTTCAGTCGGTCCCGAGCCAACTCCCTTCCTCCTCACCGGTCGTATGATTGTAGTATTGATCTCCTTCCGGGGACCACTCCTCCTCGGGGTAGACTATACTCTCTGTCGGCTCCCGAACGTAAGGCTCTCGAGGATTATTTATCTGTGTCTCTTGACGCCGGTACCATAGTGCCTTCTTCCTCTCCGGCCGGGGCGGGGTTCTTTTTTGTTAAGAAGAAGGACGGTACTCTGCGTCCCTGCGTGGATTATCGAGGGCTGAATGACATAACGGTTAAGAATCGTTATCCGCTTCCCCTTATGTCATCAGCCTTCGAGATTCTGCAGGGAGCCAGGTGCTTTACTAAGTTGGACCTTCGTAACGCTTACCATCTCGTGCGCATCAGAGAGGGGGACGAGTGGAAAACGGCGTTTAACACTCCGTTAGGGCATTTTGAGTACCGGGTTCTGCCGTTTGGTCTCGCCAATGCGCCAGCTGTTTTTCAGGCATTAGTTAATGATGTTCTGAGAGACATGCTGAACATCTTTGTTTTTGTCTATCTTGACGATATCCTGATTTTTTCACCGTCACTCGAGATTCATGTTCAGCACGTTCGACGTGTTCTACAGCGCCTTTTAGAGAATTGTCTCTACTTAAAGGCTGAGAAGTGCTCTTTTCATGTCTCCTCCGTTACTTTTCTCGGTTCCGTTATTTCCGCTGAAGGCATTCAGATGGATTCCGCTAAGGTCCAAGCTGTCAGTGAATGGCCCGTTCCAAGGTCACGTGTCGAGTTGCAGCGCTTTTTAGGTTTCGCTAATTTCTATCGGCGTTTCATTCGTAATTTCGGTCAAGTTGCTGCCCCTCTCACAGCTCTTACTTCTGTCAAGACGTGTTTTAAGTGGTCCGGTTCCGCCCAGGGAGCTTTTGATCTTCTAAAAGAACGTTTTACGTCCGCTCCTATCCTCGTTACTCCTGACGTCACTAGACAATTCATTGTCGAGGTTGACGCTTCAGAGGTAGGCGTGGGAGCCATTCTATCCCAGCGCTTCCAGTCTGACGATAAGGTTCATCCTTGCGCTTATTTTTCTCATCGCCTGTCGCCATCTGAGCGCAACTATGATGTGGGTAACCGTGAACTGCTCGCCATCCGCTTAGCCCTAGGCGAATGGCGACAGTGGTTGGAGGGGGCGACCGTTCCTTTTGTCGTTTGGACAGACCATAAGAACCTTGAGTACATCCGTTCTGCCAAACGACTTAATGCCCGTCAAGCTCGTTGGGCGTTGTTTTTCGCTCGTTTCGAGTTTGTGATTTCTTACCGTCCGGGTAGCAAGAACACCAAGCCTGATGCCTTATCCCGTCTGTTTAGTTCTTCTGTGGCTTCTACTGATCCCGAGGGGATTCTTCCTTATGGGCGTGTTGTCGGGTTGACAGTCTGGGGAATTGAAAGACAGGTTAAGCAAGCACTCACGCACACTGCGTCGCCGCGCGCTTGTCCTAGTAACCTCCTTTTCGTTCCTGTTTCCACTCGTCTGGCTGTTCTTCAGTGGGCTCACTCTGCCAAGTTAGCTGGTCATCCCGGTGTTCGAGGCACTCTTGCGTCTATTCGCCAGCGCTTTTGGTGGCCGACTCAGGAGCGTGACACGCGCCGTTTCGTGGCTGCTTGTTCGGACTGCGCGCAGACTAAGTCGGGTAACTCTCCTCCTGCCGGTCGTCTCAGACCGCTCCCCATTCCTTCTCGACCATGGTCTCACATCGCCCTAGACTTCATTACCGGTCTGCCTTTGTCTGCGGGGAAGACTGTGATTCTTACGGTTGTCGATAGGTTCTCTAAGGCGGCACATTTCATTCCCCTCGCTAAACTTCCTTCCGCTAAGGAGACGGCACAAATCATTATCGAGAATGTGTTCAGAATTCATGGCCTCCCGTTAGACGCCGTTTCAGACAGAGGCCCGCAATTCACGTCACAGTTTTGGAGGGAGTTCTGTCGTTTGATTGGTGCGTCCGTCAGTCTCTCTTCCGGGTTTCATCCCCAGTCTAACGGTCAAGCAGAGAGGGCCAATCAGACGATTGGTCGCATACTACGCAGCCTTTCTTTCAGAAACCCTGCGTCTTGGGCAGAACAGCTCCCCTGGGCAGAATACGCTCACAACTCGCTTCCTTCGTCTTCTACCGGGTTATCTCCGTTTCAGAGTAGTCTGGGTTACCAGCCTCCTCTGTTCTCATCCCAGCTTGCCGAGTCCAGCGTTCCCTCCGCTCAAGCGTTTGTCCAACGTTGTGAGCGCACCTGGAGGAGGGTGAGGTCTGCACTTTGCCGCTACAGGGCACAGACTGTGAGAGCCGCCAATAAACGCAGGATTAAGAGTCCAAGGTATTGTTGCGGCCAGAGAGTGTGGCTTTCCACTCGCAACCTTCCTCTTACGACAGCTTCTCGTAAGTTGACTCCGCGTTCATTGGTCCGTTCCGTGTCTCCCAGGTCGTCAATCCTGTCGCTGTGCGACTGCTTCTTCCGCGACATCTTCGTCGCGTCCATCCTGTCTTCCATGTCTCCTGTGTCAAGCCCTTTCTTCGCACCCCCGTTCGTCTTCCCTCCCCCCTCCCGTCCTTGTCGAGAGCGCACCTATTTACAAGGTACATAAGATCATGGACATGCGTTCTCGGGGACGGGGTCACCAATACTTAGTGGATTGGGAGGGTTACGGTCCTGAGGAGAGGAGTTGGGTTCCGTCTCGGGACGTGCTGGACCGTTCACTCATTGATGATTTCCTCCGTTGCCGCCAGGATTCCTCCTCGAGTGCGCCAGGAGGCGCTCGGTGAGTGGGGGGTACTGTCATGTTTTGTCATTAATTATCATGTCTTGTCCCTGTGCTTCCCCTTCTATTCGTTTCCCTCTGCTGGTCTTATTAGGTTCTTTCCCTCTTTCTATCCCTCTCTCTCCCCCTCCCTCTCTCACTCTCTCGCTCTCTCTTCTCTCTATCGTTCCGTTCCTGCTCCCAGCTGTTCCTATTCCCCTAATCATCATTTAGTCTTCCCACACCTGTTCCCGATCCTTTTCCCTGATTAGAGTCCCTATTTCTCTCCTTGTTTTCCGTACCTGCCCTGTCGGATCCTCATCTATAATTCACCGTGCTGTGTCTATGTTTTGCCCTGTCGTGTCGTGTTTCCCTCAGATGCTGCGTGGTGAGCAGGTGTCTGAGTCTGCTAGGTTCAAGTGCCTTCCCGAGGCAACCTGCAGTTCTCGATCAAGTCTCCAGTCTGTTCTCGTCTTTACGAGTAGTATTATGCTTTTTGTTTTGTAAAGTTTCTTACTGGATTAAAAACTCTGTTTTCGCCAAGTCGCTTTTGGGTCCTCATTCACCTGCATAACATAGCTAACATTGAACCTGGTTGGTTAGTCCACTTGCAGATTTATGCAGGGTAGTGACGTAATGAGTTGTGATTATGTTTCATTGTTTACCTAGCTAGCTAGCTACATGTCTTAACAAAATACTCCGCTATGCAAATAACCATTTCGGGTGTGTTCGTAAATTCAGTCTGGCCATCTACTCCAATTTCAGAGCACTCTGGTCTGAGTGTGCCAGAGATCGCAGAATAACTGATGAATTTACGAACGCTAAACACGCGTTGCTGGCTGGCGTCAGCAATTGTTGGCATAAAAGTGGAATTAAATTGTTGCCAACAGCCCAGTTGCAGTCACTGACGCTCTGGATAACATAACAGCCTAACCAGCTCTCCTAGGGTGAGTAAATTTGTCAGAGTGAGGTGTTCTCTCATTATGTGTCTGGATGTCGCTATCAAGCTAGCCAATATTAAACAGTTAGCTCGGGTGCTTGACTGCTGTTGTTAGGGCAGAATGTTCGGATCAAACCTATTAATCGGCTAGAGCATCAGGTGTGCGCTCTGAACGCGACACTGCAACACTGTTGCAGTCACCAGCGCTCTGGATAACATAACTGCCTAACCAGTTCTGCTAGGGTGAATAATGTTCCGTGAGCTGTTTGTTCTCTCTCACTTAGATGTCTGGAAGTAGCTAGCAAGTTAGCTTGGGTGCTTGACTGCTGTTGTTAGTACATTCGGATCAACCCTTAAAGAGATGGGTGGGGCTAAAACTTAAGAGGGTGTGAACAATGCTGACCGGATAAAGACAAAGAAGGGCTCTCCAACAGTAGTACCAAAACATTCAAGGGCTATTTTACAAGTTTATCAACTGCCAAAGCAAAATTACATTATCATTGTTCCTCAACTGTACTGTATGATATACGACATTGTAGCTCTGAGTCTCTACTTTTATCCAATGTAAAAAACACAATTCAAATTTTGCTAAATAAGACCGATTTGAGCCGGTTGGTCACATTTGTACTCCTGAACGTATTTAGGCTTGCCATAAAAAAATGAGTTGAATACTTGTTGACACAAGTGCCGCTTTTCATTTTTTATTACATAAATACAACATAATTCCACTTTGACATTATGGGGTGTTGTGTGTAGGCCAGTGAAAAAAAATCTCAATTTAATACATTTTAAATTCAGGATGTAACACAACAAAATGTGGAATACATCAAGGGGTGTGAAAACTTTCTGAAGGCACTGTAGTTGTGGAGGGTCACACAGGCCTTCACAATGGTCTCATCTTTCTCTGGGGCAACCCCAAGGACTCGTCCCAGGATCCTCCATCTCGCAGCAAGGATGCCAAAGCAGTTCTCTAAAATGATTCTGCCACTTGAGTGACGGTAATTGCAGATCTTCTTGGCATCATCAAGGCCAGAAGAACCTATGAATAAAAGAAGAATGTCAGTGTTGAAAAGTAACATGAAGGCCATTAAATATGTACAGTAACTAGTACTTGACTTGGGCAGGAGCTCACCGGAGCTGAATACCGACACTTAACCTTTTCTACTGCTTAATTATGCTCCAGTTCCTCTTATTGAATATTAGCTCAAAAGCATTGTGGATGTATTGCACCTAAATATAAACAGTACCCACACCCAAAATGAGTACCAGTACCTATTTTAAGTCAAGCACTGACTGTAACAACTGTCTATATTTTGGACTGCACTTTTATGTGAGTCATATCATTACAACATTACAAATTGTTTTCACATAATTTACAATATCTTACCTGGTTATGGTCAAATCATGTTGACCTTCAGAGGGAATACCTCGTCTCCATGAAGAAATATGGGCTTTGTGTTTGGGTCCCTGGCAAAGACTCTGGCCTTGGAAGTGGCAGCTGGCCTGCAATGAGTTCCGGATCCGAACTTGCTTCGTGAGAAGATTCCCTCATCTCCCTCCTGATGAAATCCGCCCACGTCGACCATGGTGAAGTGGTACTTTACATCGCAGACTGCCATCTGGGCCATTGAGAAATAGCCCTTGAGTTGTAGTACTTGCTGCCCGAGTTTGCCGGAGCTCAGATCCGAATACACCGAATGGTGACAGTCAACCTTTCATCAGCACTTAGGGGCAAGATTTCTCTCGTGTGAGATGTGAGTGACAAGCCACTGAAGCAAGTTGTCTTATCTTGCAGCCGACATCTGTAAGTATTGAAAATGTCTTTCCCCGTCAATGCTTCACATAGGTCGGACAAGAGACATATTCTCCATCATGCCGTCTTGAAGTGTTCAGTGGACGAACATGCCATTTTCTTCCTCGTTTGTTTTTATTTCTCACAAGTAGTAAGAGCTCTTCCAATTTGGAGGCAGACATGTTTGCTTCTGCTTCTGCTTCTGAAGCTAGTTAAATACTTAAAGTAGAGTTGAAAGCATAGAACAGCAGACGTGTAGCTAGTTAGATAGTATTTATAAACAGGCATATAACACTGGATCTGGAAGTTCAAATGACATTGCTAGCTAGTCAAAAAGAGTGCCTTGGTCCCTCTTGCTTGGAAATCTACTTTGGCACCCCAAAACCCTAGTGGACAGACACTAAACAACGCGGACTTCCTCTAGCTAAGTTAGCTAGCTAAATTGCTAATGTCACAGCCAACGACAATATAGCCAATAACAACTAGCTACTTAGCAGACGTGTTATGTGGATTTCACATAAGATGCAGGGGTAAGAAATTGCACAGTGCTGTTTTGACTAAAGCAAGCTAATGCAACCTGGTCAGCAAAGGAGGACAAATGTAAGCCGCAAAAAAGGTGAGGACAAACTTCTATCAGACTTTATATTTAACAACATTGTTTACTTTGAAAAAAATAAGGTTTGATTGATTTAGAGATTGTTACACATTCCCAAATATGTTGCATGACAGTTGTGTGAATAGCATGCAAAAACGTAATAATTGAATAATTGAATGTCTCAGTAAGACCAGTCTGCAACACCCGTATACTTGAGAGTGGAGTAAAGCAGACTTTGAATGTGAGTTAGTCCCAAAAAGACATGGACTGACAAACATAGTTCCAACATCTTACTATTTTCTCAAGGATTTTTGTATAGAACCTTAGCTACTACACCACCCTAACTCCTCCGACTCCACTGACTCATTCCTTCGAAATGCAGCTGCAAACCGATATTGGACTGAACAGAGAAGCATCGATCGTCAGACAGGCCAGACAGAGCATCAGAGAGGGACGCAAAGAAAAGTGAATGCGGTGTCGTCGGAGATGGGATAGTTCATAAGTGTGTACCAATTTGTTCACCCAACTTACAAAATAACACATTGGTTTCCTTACCCTGTAAGCAGTCTAGCGACATGGTATGACAATTTATCCTTTGGTTTAGTTTTCCTGGAGCTGTTTCAACAACAAAAAATCCCATTCAAATCACGGGACCGTTATTAGCATTTTTCCGCGCATCATGACGTGTTTATTAGGATAACCTAGGGTCTATTGTATTTCACAGGCCATAGTCGAATTAATGAACTCTCTGCTGGAGAAAGGCAGCGCTTTGAGGAGGCTACAGAAAACATGATGTCTGAGGTGGAGACATACCCAGAAGACCCCAACTTGTTTTTCGTGAGATCCCCACCCTAGTGCCCACTTGAGTTCGAGGACTTAATCGCATCAGTAGACCAGAGAAGGGCCAAGTGAGGGGTACACTCTTAGAAAAAAAGGTGCTATTTGAACCTTGAAGAGAAACTGTCACGTTCTGTCCATCGTTCGTATGTGTTTTCCTTGTTTTAGTGTTGGTCAGGACGTGAGCTGGGTGGGCATTCTATGTTGTGTGTCTGTTTTGTCTATTTCTATGTTTGGCCTGATATGGTTCTCAATCAGATGCAGGTGTTAGTCATTGTCTCTGATTGGGAACCATATTTAGGTAGCCTGTTTTGTGTTGGGTTTTGTGGGTGATTGTTCCTGTCTCTGTGTTTTGCACCAGATAGGGCTGTTTTTGGTTTTCCACGTTCATTGTTTTGTAGTGTTCATGTTTATCCGTTTTTGATTAAACATGAGTCAATATAACCACGCTGCGTTTTGGTCCTCCTCTACTTCACCACAGGAAAACCCTGACAGAAACCCTTTGAAGAACCCTTTTTGGTTGAAGGTAGAACTGATGTCATGACCTTGACAAACTTTACTTGAGTTGACTGATGACCATGAAAACACACAAGACTGATGGCTGTAACAATGGTGAGGTGTGAGTGTCAAGAGAACAACCTGTATCATTGTCTTTAGTGTCAGCACTTCTCAGCAAGTAGAGGGGATGTCACCGACAGGACACAGAAGTACTCAGGATCTGTAGTGCCCATTGAGTGGTTTTCACACTTTCTGTCACGTCAGAAAGAGTATTTTGAGTGAGCACAGATACCAGTCTTTAGAGTAACAGTTAAAAGTTTGGACACCACTCTCACCAAGGGCAAACCAGATGGGATGGCGTATCGCTGCAGAATGCTGTGGTAGCCATGCTGGTTAAGTGGGCCTTGAATTCTAAATAAATCACCGATAGTGTCACCAGCAAAGCACCCCCACACCGTAACACCTCCTCCTCCTCCATCTGTTCACCTACTCTGCGTCTCACAAAGACATGGCAGTTGGAACCAAAAATCTCAAATTTGGACTCATCATTCCAAAGATCAGATTTCCACCACTACCTTGTCACAACACAACTGATAAGCTCAAACTCATTCAGAAGGAAAGAAATGACACAAATGAACTTTTATTGAGGCACACCTGTTAATTGAAATGCACCTCATGGAGCTGGTTGAGAGAATACCAAGAGTGTGAAAAGCTGTCATCAAGACAAAGGGTGGCTACTTTGAAGAATCTCAAATATAAAATACATTTTGAGTTGTTTAACACTTTTTTGGTTACTACATGACACTATACAGTATGTGATATTTCATAGTTTTGATGTCTTCACTATCATTCTACAATGTAGAAAATAGTAAAATAATGAAAAACCCTTGAATGAGTAGGTGTATCCAAACTTTTTACTGGTACTGTACATCTTCAGAGAGGTCAGGAAGTGACAAGACCTGCCCGCCTGCCCTAATAAACCATTGGCAACCGCCAGACCTTAACCCGCAAATACAGAAAATGCATTTTGGTAGGCTATTTGTTAGTCCACTTATCTATAATTAGATACACGCAGCTTCTCTTCTGTCATTACTTGTTGCCCTAGAAGTCTAAATAAACCATTGCTCACCAGAATACTACTAATAAATTATAGAATGAATGCTTCAATCTCTTCTCCGTCGTATCTGCTTCTCTTGCGGAGCAAGTACGTTTAGAGACCGGACAGAAAACGCAAGAGCAAAAAAAAAAAAAAACGGGAAAAATTTTCTGTTTGAAAGGTTGAAAGGAAATTTAAAGCTGTGAAAATGACCCAATATGTTTCTGATAAGATTTCAGTTCAGCTTGGATGCATATTTCAGCTAATTGGTTGAAATACTATCAGATTATATGTTGCAAATAAAAACGGTCCCTACACAGACTGTCCCTATTACACATTCACAATTTCTTAAGATGCGGAAAGAAAGAAATCCTATTTCTCCACTCCTGTCCCTGAGTCAAAATCTAAGTTCGGTGTATCATTTTACTGCAGGAAATGCGGAATTCTGCAGGAGTTAACAGCCTGTTATATTACATAATGTGAGAGTTTATGGACCTACAGTCAGTGTCCAGATTTCGGGTCCTATTCCATTTAACCCATCTGAACAGTACAATTCCCTTGACGTGCCATATGTAAAGTCCCCGTCTTCTGAATGTCATCACACATAACATTCTGCAATCATCCTCTTTTACCACTTCACCAAATCCTTCCCCAAAAATTAGACGACTGTTCTGGCCCTATTTTGAATTCTCCATTTTTCTTATTGAATTAAACTCCAACATTGTCATTTTTTGCCAAAATGGCTCAACATGAACTTTTTCTGCCCAAGTTCCCAAAAGCATTTGGCGATTGGCATGTATTTGGCATGCATACAGTTAGGTCCCTAAAGCTTAGGTTAATCAAATCAAATGTTATTTGTCACATACGCCAAATGCAACAGGTTTACTTACTACAAGCCCTTACGCACTAATTCCAGATAAAAACAATGAACGTAAAAACTCAATGTCGTGCACAAGAATTACAGGTTACAAGCCAACTAAATCACCCATCCCCCATCATCACAGGCACAAGGAAACCATCAGAGCCGGCAAGAGAACTGCATCACCACTATCTGGCGTCAACTGCATCATCATCTGGCAACACCTGGCATCACCATCATCACCCATCAACTAACACAGTTTAGGAGCCTGAGATTGCTGATCTACTGAGGGAGTCCTGCTCTAGCCTATGAACATGTCATCCTATCCTTTGTTTTGTTCTGTGTGATGTGTGTCGCACAGGCCTGCTATGTTTATGTTTTAACACGCTGTGTCATCGGTCCCGAGAAAGAGTGAGAGAGAGAAAGAGAGGGGTGTGCTGCCTGTGAGAGAGACATGACTCCTGAGAAACTTTAAGTGACAGAACCAGTCTGAAGATAGTGGCAGAACTCGTCATGTTCATTTAGCACATGCAACAGAAGTTTTAACCAAAATGAGCTCTTCTATTTGTGACTGACCACCTGGATTTGGTCTTATGTAGTAGCATTTACACTTCTGTTTAATACATTGGATAAAAGTAGAGACTCAGGGCTACAAAATGGTATATCATACACTGCATTTGACAAAACAATGGGAAAGCAATTCTGATTTGAAAGTTGATGAGCTTGAAAACGCACTTTCGAAAAAAAACGTCTTTCAATGTTTTGGTACTACTATTGGAGAGCCACTCTTTGTCTACACCCATTCAGCATTGTTCACACCCTCTTAAGCCTTAGCCCCACCCAAGGGTTGATCTGTGCGTTCTGTACTAACTTGCCAGCTACTTCCAGACCTGTAAGAGAGAGAGAACAGCTCACTGAACATTACTCGCCATAGCAGAGATGGTTAGGCTGGTATGTTATCCAGTGCGTTGGTGACTGCAACCGTGCTGGCAGATTGTCCGTTTGTAACCTCGAATTCAGAGTGCACAATGGACGCTACGGTCAATAAGTGGGGTTGTTTCAAAAGCTCTGACCTCACAACAACAGTCAAGCACCCAAGCTAACTGGCTAACATTGGCTAGCTACTTCCAGACACATAATGAGAGAACACCCCACTCTGACCATTTTACTCTCCCTAGCAGAGGTAGTTAGGCTGTTTTCATGTTATCCAGAGCATTGGTGACTGTAACTGTGTTGCTGGCAACAACTGAATTACATTTTGTTGCCGACGTCAACAGGTTTGGATTGTTCAATATTCCATCAGATATTCTGCACTCTGGCTAAGACGAGAGTCTTTTGTTAAGAAATGTATCTAGATAGCTAGCTAGGTAAACAATGAATCCCAACACATGATGTAACGTTAGTTAGCGAGCCAGCCAGCTAACATTAGCTTGTCAGCTAACAGTACACTAACTTGAAATTAAAATAATTTGTCAAAATTAGAGTGGAGTCTTTTGTTACGACATGTAGCTTTCTAGCTAGCTAAACAATGGGCCGTAATCACAACTCACAACGTTACTACAATGCATGAATCTGCAGGTAGCTAACCAACCAGGTTCTATGGCTATAACTAGTCAAGCAAATGTGTCTGAGATACGAAGAATAAGATCATACACAATGTTAGCTAGCGACCCAGCCAGAAAATGTTAGCTAGCTAACAGTACTCTTTAACTAGCTAACAGTACACATTTACTTGACATTAGGTTTATGCATTTTTACTAAGCGATATATATATTTTTTAAAGCAGCGTTTGACAACATTACCTAGACATACTGACCATCTCCAATAGACAGAAGCGTGCTATATGGCAGACCAATCCAAACTCATCTTTCGGCATGTCCATCTCACGCATTATGTCAGCCAATCATGGCTAGTGGGAAGGTTGCTGACTTTTTCTATGGTTAAACCAATTAGGCTCGTAATTAACCATTTTATTTGTATTTACAGATGGCATACAAGTTTGATATTAAGGCACATGAAAGTGCACATGTTCGAGAAGGAATTTCTGCCAAAAAACACACTTTTAAGAAAAATAAAAAAAATGTTAAAGTTCAAACAGCTCTCCTAGGAAGTTTTGACTTGCGTCATACGCCTAGTTTCCTGAATCGGGTCACATTTGAGAGGTTCAGGTTGTTCCTCGTGGTTTCAGTATGTTTTCTTCCGTTTGGTGCCTAATGAACACAGCCCTATTTATCTTAAAGCCCATCAGTGTCATATGAGTTTGAGACTATGTCATGTATTGTCATGTTATGTCTTGTTCCTGTTCTTTCTCTTCACTTCGTTTCCTCCTGCTGGTCGTATTAGGTTACCTTCTCTTCCTTTCCTTCCCCCAGCTGTTCCTCATCTCCTCTAACTACCTTGTTTACCCTCTCCCACCTGTGCCCTTTTTTCCCTCTGATTAGGTCTCTATTTCTCTCTCTGTTTCTGCTTCTGTCTTTGTCAGATTCTCGTTTGCTTCACCCTTGTCCCGTCCTGTCGTAATCTGCCTCTTCATCAGATGCTACGTGTGATCAGGTACCTCTGTCCTCTACAACCCGCGCCTACCCGGAGAGACCAGCAGTCTGTTGCCGCTAACCCTGCTATTCTCCTCTGCTGCTAGAAGGGGACTCTCCTGTAAAGATCAGAGGACTTTATGATTTATTTGTCGCCCTCTCTGCGGGTTGTCTATTTTGTCAATCGATACATCTGAAGAGTATCTATGTCTTCACTGTGTTTGGACATTAAAAGACTCTGTTTCTGTTAAACCGCTTTTGGGTCCTCACTCACCTGCATAACAGACTAAGTGAAAACCTCTTTACAAACAATAAGTCTGGTTGAGCTGTGTTAGTATTCCACTGACAACCCAACCTCTGAATGCAACCCCCAACTTCTGAATGCAATCACTAGCATTTAAACAACGTGAACGTTTTGAGACAGATTTCAAATCTATTGAGTATTCAGATGGTTGGATGAGAGTGAAATGAAAAAGGCTTGACTTGATGTAGAAGGAGATAAATGATAAGGAGCTCAATTAAGTGTCTTAATTGAGAAACATCCTTCCCTCTTCCATACACATTCTGTCCATTTCTCTCTCTCTCTCAATTTAAATTCAATTTGCTATAATAATTGCCAAAGCTTTCTTTGGAGATTTACAGTATTAACATAATTAACATAATAATGATCATTATTGTCAGTAACAACAATAATCAAGGATCAAAATAACCAACACATTGAACAATAACAATAAGCATAGAGGACTTGTGCAGGTTGATTGGTCTGTCAGACACGGTTCCTCATCTTATGCCAGGGAGCAATGTAGTGCTCTCGCTCTCTCCCCACAGCTCCCTCTCTCACCTCACTTTGTTTGTTAACATCTATCTTTTTCCATTTCTCTATTCCCACCTTTCACATGGTCTTCTCTTCCCTTGTCTCTTGCCCTCTCCAATACCTCTCCCTAACTTCAACTCCCCCTCCTGCTTTCTCTCTGCAGTACTCAGTAGGAGTCATAGTGAGAGTGTTTCAAGGTCATCTCTCTCCAAGATCTCGTCTCGCTAGCTGACTGGAGTAGACAAGCAATTCCCACAAGCTAGTCACACACTTTTACCGGTCTAGAAACACTCGCATACACACAGGCGCACACATGCACACACACACAAACAAGGGACGCAGGCAGGCACACACACAACGACTGTGTGTGTGTGTTTGAGTGTGTCTGTTCGGAAGATCCTGCTTCTAGAGGTCAAATTTGGGCCACACGCACGGACAAACATGCACGCATATAGGTTAATCTTGGCTACAAACCCAAAGTTAATCCAAATCTAATGGAAGAGAGAGACAGGGAACGAGGTGTGTGTGTGTGTGAATGGAGAGATCCCTCAGGCGTTTAATAGCTATAGTTAGACTAGATTTATTCACCGCTGTGATAGCTATAGTTAGATTACATTTATCCACCTGCCATAGTAGGACGTCACACACACACACACACACACACACACACACACACACACACACACACACACACACACACACACACACACACACACACACACACACACACACACACACACACACACACACACACACACACACACACACACACACACACACACTGAAGAACACGTCATAGGTTTAGCTGTTACTTTAAGCTTTCTAAGCTTCTAATGACTAAAGATCTGTGTGAAAAGACACTGATTAGAAAATGTATTATTTACCAAAATACTACTAACAATGTCCATGAAATCATGAGCTAGTCATTATGTTAAAAAAGTGTATTTTCTGACTGTCGATTATGGATGATGTGCAGGTGTGTGGTTGCGTTCGAGTTGGTGCGCACGCGTACATGCATACTTGTGTGTTTGGACAGAAGGAAAGGAGGAGATGAAGGGAGGAGAGGAAGCGAATGTAGAAGTGAGAAGCGTTTCATAGAATGAGAAAGAGATTGAAGATTGAGAGGAGCGAAAGAGGAGATGATAAGGAGGACAGGAGTAGAAGAAGAGGGAAAACATGGCGAAGAAGAGTACAGAGGTGAAGGGCGATGAACGGAATGTGATCGTTACGTACAGCCCCTGTCATTCTCTAGGTGTAGTACACTGTATATACAGTAGAGACACAGTCTAATAGCTCCCAGAAAAGCCTGGTGATATATGCCTGTAATTATTTATTGCTAATCGGTCTCAATAAGAGATATAGGCTTGCGTTTCAACACCCAGAATGAGACTGGGGACAGAGAGGGAAAGAGGGGAGAGCGCAAGGTATATTTTTATACGCACAATCAATGTGGGGTTGAGCAGAAAGGTCAGGAGAGAGGAGACAGCTACTTCACACATTCTGATGACGGGGCAAATGTGCAAAAGAGAGAAAGAAATGGAGAGCTCTGCATATTTCAGCACCACAGACCTGGATAGAGCTCTTTAGAGAGCACCAGGGACAGGGATAGGGATAGAGCTGTTTTAAGAGTAAAGCCTCTTATTTCAGCACCACGGACAGGGATAAAGCTGTTTAGGGCTAGAGCACTCATTGTTTCAGCATCACAGACAGGGCTAGAGCTGTTTAAGGATAGAGCTCTCCTTGCTTCAGCACCAAAGACAGGGATAGAGAGAGTAAACAAAACATACAAACTAAAAGCACACACACACACACACACACAGACACACAGTGTGCTGCACCTCCCATTCACACAGGGCCAACAGCTGGTGGTGCTTGAAGAGGCTGGCATCTACTCTTTCTCCTAAATGCCTAGAGAATTTCAGTCACACAACCACGTGTGTGTGTGTGTGTGTTTTTCCCAAGCTCATAAATTCTCAAAGGGGAAGTAGAGGGGGGAGGGAAAGGAAGGAGAGAGGGGGAGAAAGAGAGAGATGCATACGACAGCCATGGGAGAGACAGAAAAAGGCAGGGACAGATCATTAAGCATCTTGAAATTATCACTCTCTCTCTTTCCATTTCTCTGCTCTCACGCACGCATGCCTGCACGCACCCACACGCACACACACACACACACACACACACACACACACACACACACACACACACACACACACACACACACACACACACACACACACACACACACACACACACACACACACACACACACACACACACACACACACACACACACACACACACACACACACACACACACACACACACACAAACACAGATAATGATCAATGAGGCAAGGGTTCTATCCCCCTATTCCCCCTGGAAACCATTAGTACATCAACATCTGAATTTTGGAAACATTTAGAGAGAGCTCTACAGTATGTGCAGACTTTAGGTTCAGCCGTGGTCCTAAAGCAACACCCGATTCACCAATATAATCATAAAGACTGTGATTAGTGTAATAAGGTAGTTAGTGAAGGGCTAGCAATAAAGCCTGAACACCCTATAGCTCACCAGTACCATGAATGAAAGAATACACTCCTCCATTCTCTTCTCTCATCATCTTTCTCTTTTGTCATTTCCTCTCCTCCTCACCCTGTCCTCCCGTATCCATTCATCTCCTTCTGTGCCAGAGAGATCCCTTCATATTCTAAATGGGATGTAATGTTTTGCAGGTCCCCAGGACATTGGGAGGAGCAGTCAAACTGTATTAAAAAATACAATAAAAAAATCTAAACAAATGCCTAGACCTGGGATTGAACCGCCTATGGAGCAGGGGCTCACCGCTTCGACCACTGCGCAATCCATCCGAAATGTGTTAGGCCAGTCTTAATTCATGGCTAAACTTAACCATGGAGTTGTTTTTCTGTTTTATTCCCATCCCAAAGCTTAATCCTTCATTTAACAAATCAGAATTAATGGCTGAACTTAATTAACCATATCCCAAACCTTAATCCGTAATTTAACCAATCAGAATGAAACCCTGAACTGTTAATCCAATCGGAAATAGTTTTTGAATCTAACTCGAGTTGTTTTTTGTTTGAACCCTATCCAAAACCTTAACGCTTAACCCAGTAGAAGGAATCCATTAACTAAACCGTAGGGTTGTTTCTGTGAGCCTAAACTGTCTAGACCTCATGTGGGAGCTGTGTGCCTAAATGGGTCTTTCTATAAATAATGGGGCAAATGTGTGACATTGGGGTAAACATTTCTAAATGGTTTGAAACACATGCAGTTCCACATGTGTACTTAAGAGGAATTAGAAGTGAACATATGCAAATTGGCCCATAACTCCACCTATACAACAACGTAGGCCTAGGCGTGTCTGATCTGACAGTTGCTCCAGGCATCTAGCCAAAGCATTCACGAGAGATAACCACTATGTCCCCCTCAAAAACGAAATTGGATTTCCAGAAAAAGGAAAGAAAGGAAACTCACTACGAGGAAAAAAATAATTTGAGTGGTAAGTCAGTGCAGACGGCTTGCCGAACTGAGTAGCCTAGCTAGCCAATATAGCTAGCTTGATAGCTTGCTAGCTACAGGTAGCTGCCTACCGTGGACTCACTCAGCTCGGGCAGAGCAGTAATTACTAACATGATGATGATGAGCCACCACTAACAGCTATGGCTAGCTATTATTTAGATATTATTATAACTGTATTCCCCAATATTTGCGTGATATTTGTTAGCTAGCTAGACTAAAATTGAAACCTAACATGTAGCCTCCCTATCCATACTGTAGATGCTACTACTACTACTACTACTGCTATAGACAAAAATACCGACATGTGTCTATTACCTGAAGTTGAAACAGAGGACCTTGGAGGTGAGGCAGTTGTTTTGTAGCAGCAGCAGAATTACACACTTAAACACGTATTCTATTTGATATGTTTACTATTAAATAGTATTAGTATAGAGCAGCAGAAGCTTATAGTTAGCACATTTAAAAACACATATTGTTCAGTATGTTATTTAATCTGAAACATTCTGATTTCTATGTTAGGGTCCCGGTAGGTTTTTTTTCTTGGCAACGCCGCTGCCTAGGACTATACATACTTTGGTTCATACAGACATTGGCAAGTCAAATTGAATAGCATTAATCTCATCATTTGAATATCAACGTCGCTGTTTTTATTATGAGAAGTAACCAAAAACCAGGTTCCTTTGTTAAAGGAAGGATTTCTACGGAAAACCAAGTTTTGAAGTTTAATAACCACATGTGGTTTTACCGCAAGAGAGTAGCACAACACCCTACAATTGAAGTGGCGGGAAACAAACAACAGTTGCCACATCTCTCACAAAAAAAAGGATACAAAAATGTAATCACAGATAATTATGAGGGAGCAGGAGAACTTTTCAAGCACCAAATTGAGGAAATTTACTTTCATTTCTGAGCTCCAAACTCATGTTCAAGAAGGCTACTTCAAGCCCCTTGTATTGTTTCCCTCTAGAGTTGATGTCTGTGTAACGGCGTTCGTCCGTTGAATGAAGAAAGTCGGACCGAAATGCAGCGTGTTGGTTACTCAAGCCTTTAATGAATGAAAACGCGGTACATGAAATAACTGAAACTAAATACAAAAACAACAGACCGGAACGTGAAACTAATTACAGCCTATCTGGTGACTACAACACAGAGACAGGTACAAACACTCACGAAATACAAAGCGAACTCAGGCTACCTAAATACGGTACCCAATCAGAGACAACGATAAGCACCTGACTCTAATTGAGAATCGCCTCAGGCAGCCAAGCCTATACCACACCCCTAATCAGCCGCGATCCCAAATAATACAAACCCCAATACGAAACACAACATATAAACCCATGTCACACCCTGGCCTACCCAAACATATAACAAAACACAAAATACAATGACCAAGGCGTGACAGTCCGCGCCTCACGGAAATCCAATTAGCATAATAAAACAAATCTTCATCAAAATCTGTCTCTTTAAGCTACATATATCTGTTGTTTTTTTTTACATGGGCTGCATATCAATCCACCGCATCCGTCAATGGCGGCCTTCCGCATTTGCGGTGGAAGGTGGCCGAGCTACAGCTGTTTGTCAGACCATGAGACATCCCAAACATCGTTCTTGTCACAAAAACAAAAACAGCCTACTAACTAATATGACCGCTCTATGGAAAGATGAGACTCTCACAAACACGATGGTGTTCTTCGTTTTGCTCTGCGACCCCCAAAAGGGGGTGGAACCATTTGATATTTGATTATATTTTATTAGGATCTATTTTAGTCCTCATTTTGACTAATCTTTCAAGAGTCCTTAAACATTAAAATACAATATATAATACAATCATTTTCACATATAACACACATATAACACACAAACAAACATAATACACTGACATATTGACCAGATAATTACTCTAACAGTCTGAAAAGATGGATTGATTCCTTCATCTATCATAGTCCCGCACAACCTCCCAATTTATAATATTTAAATGGTTCTAAAGTATTGTTTGAATTTATATATTGAAAGGTTTCTGTTTTTTGTCTCTTTTCTGTCTAGATAACACATAGATGGTGGACAATCTATTCCTAGTATTTACTGAATATCTGTCTCTTACCAGCTGAATACTGTTGTGAATAGAGTTTGGCTGTTTTAAATGGTGTACATTGTGAAATAAAATAAGCATGTCTTTTTTCAATTATCTTGTTGATTTAATGACCAACCAAGAGCATTGAGCATGACTACAACAGAAGAACCGTATCTCCACCTCTCCAATCATTGTTGTCCAATCTGCAGCCTCCTAATTTAACTTGCTGATGCATTTCTCCAGAACACAGAACAGTAGTTCACCTGACTCCCAATTAATGCTTGGGCTGTTTGCTTAAGAATCTTTCCCTGTAAATAATTATTTATCCTTCTGTTCATGCATGTATTGTTTTTATACATAGATTAGTTATTTGAGACAACAATGATAGGCAGTTGTCTAGCTACACCCCTAGTAGTGTGGTTTCTGTCAGTTCCTCAATTTGTACTTCCCCCCATACTTAATTGTATCCCATCCTGTGTTGGCCTTTTCCTGGTGGAACATAGCAGCGTAACCTTGGTTTTCGTGGTGTTCAAAACAAGTTTGTTCCAGGAAAACCCGCTCCCTGATATTTCCCAGATCTACTTGTAGAGCTTGCTGTATATGTGGAACCGATTGTCTTGCTGTATGAACTGTAATATCATCTACAAATATAGTAGCTTGAGTTTCAGATAAGGCACAAGGAAGATTGTTGGTATATATTAAGTAAAGAAGTGGCCCAAGGCAGCTGCCCTGTGGTATTCCACAGTTTAAAGCACAAGGGAAGAAAACGACCCATTGATCTAGGTGAACTGTTTCCTGTAAGTTATATATGACTGTGCCCAATTCAATGCTGCCTTCTTAAACCCATAATGCAATAATTTTGTCTTTTTTTTCATGATCCACTAAATCAAATGCACTAAAATCTAAAAATAGTACACCCACAAACCTGCCATTATCCATAGCATTGAGCCACTGGTCAGTCATGTCAACCAATGCAGTAGTAGTGGAATGTTTTTTTTGTGATAAGCTTGCTGATTGGCTGTAATCAGATTATTCTTTTACATGTACTCCCATACTTGTCTACTCATAATACCGTCCAATATCTTACTGAGTGAAGGGAGTTCACTAATTGGTTGACTATTGGCAGTAGTAATGGGTTCTTTGCTGTCTTTCTGGATTGGACACAGTTTCGCATGCTTCCATACATTTGCAAATGTCCCCTTTTCCAGTGACCAATTAAACATGTATTTCGGTGAAGCTGCAATCTGGGGAGCAGCATAGCGATCTTTTCCATAAAATTATAACCCGTATATTTACCGTCGGGTAATAACTTCAATAGCTTTAATAGCTCATATACTGACACCATTTCTAGACTGAAAGGGAAAGTTGTTTTTTTGCTCAAAATATGATCATCATTCCATTGGACAATAGCTTGTTTGGAAGAATGGGTGTTTACATTATTGCTCAGTAAATAAAAGTTCTTTGTAAAAAGAAATCTGCAAAATGATTGACAAAATCAGCTGGTTTTGTTATTGTTCTCCTGTCAACATCCACACTAGATGGGCATGATGAAATAGATGTACCAAGTAAGCCCTTAACTGTATCTCATACCTTTTTAAAAAGCATTATTGTAAAATCACATTTTTTTCCCTTCGATTTAATTTAACTGCATAATTACGTCGTGTTCTATAATTCTGTTAATCAATTTCTAGTTTAGATTTGGCTGCTAAGACTTTTGCGATATTTTTTTTTAGAAAATGCCTCACCCAGTTCAACATCAGTCCATGGAGATGGACGAGCCCCGACTGTACTCTTTCTTACTGGGGCATGATGGGCCATTACCTCAGTGAGCAAATCAATAAAACATTCTGTAGCATGATTTAAATCATCCTCTAGATAAATCAGCTCCCAGGGTATAGCAGCCAATTCATTTTGAAATAGCTCATGATTAAACGTTTTACAATTTCTCTTGACCACAATCCTTTGGGAGTTTCTTTGGAACCTTGGTGTTCGTGGTTATGTTCACAATATTAGGGTCTGTCCAGCCCACTGGCATTGATCTGGCTTTTAAGCATTGCAATGGTATATTACAGAAGATCAGATCAATGCACGTGTCCGAACGGTGACCCAACTTAGTTGATGATCTAGTAGTATCATTAACCATTTGTTTCAAACCACAGCTCTCGGCATATCTCATTAATTGAGTTCTATTTCAATTATCGTGATCCTTCCAATTTATATTAAAATTACCCAAGATAAATACATCTCTGTTACTATCTGTGGCCTGGTCAAACCCAGTGCATAAGTCATCCAGATAGGACACCTTAGAGCTAGGAGGTCTATATACACACATCCTACCAATATGGGTGCCTGGTGAGGCAGATGTACTTGAGCCCATAGTGCCTCTATTTGATATACATTAAGGTCATCCCACCTCTTAAAAGGTATGTGATTCTGAATGTACAGTGCTACACCCCCACCATTCCTATTCCTGTCCCTTCTCAGTAGACTATATCCATGAATGTTCATTTGCCCATCATTTACAGATGCATCCAAATGTGTCTGGGTCAAAGCTAAAAATATGAATAGTATTTATGTTGACCAAGTTAAAAACCCTCATGTATTTTGTTAGGAATGCTACATACATTAACCTGAGCTATATGCAACCCTTTCCTTGTCAAGTGAAGATCAAAAGAGCATGAATTCATTATAGTTGAAGTTGTCAACATACACTACAACACACAAACTCAGATTTGAACATTGGATTAAAATAGCCAGTTAGTTTCTCTAGACCCTTACAGTTACAAGTTACCTGTCCAAAATTGAAAATCAGTCATGTAGCTTTTGGATTACCCAAACTCAGTAACATTATCTGATTACATTCTGTTACTTTTAGATTACTTTCCACTTAAGAGGCATTAAAAGAAGACAACAATGTATGTTACCAATTGAACGACATCTATTGCAGGGTAAATCCATGTTAAAGTTTACATAGCCAGGGATATATGGATGTTACATTTGACTCTATGGGTTGGTTATGTAGGCTTCTTGTAACCCATCACTCTACTGCATATAATAATACGATAACATTTTATCTTTACATTAAAAACCAAAGTATATCAGAATTCCAGTCATTCCAATAAATGTTATACCCCTTGATCTTCAAGAATAGGACTTGGAAATATGGAAGTATACTGTCAATTAGTCAAATTGTTTTACCTGAGCATGATCTCAAAACTAAGGACTTATTAGCCAGCTCTACTCTGTTGTTTGCGATTTTATTGTCACGGAGGACTGATTGGGCTCATTGACTTGAGTTGAAAGATGAATGTGACGCTCATGGAATGGCATGCTTTGCCAAGACTGTGAAAAGCTGTCATCAAGGCAAAAGGTGGTTACTTTGGAGAAAATAAAATACATTTTGATTTGTTTAACACTTTTTTGTTTACTAAATGATTCCTTGTGTTAGTTCATCGTTTTGATGTCTTCACTATTATTCTACAATGTGGGAAATAGTAAGAAAAATAAAGAAAACCCCTTTAATGAGTAGGTGTGTCCAAACCTTTGACTGGTACTGTATATATTATTTGTAAGTCCAAAAATAGATGTAGCAACTATAGATTGTCCCTTTTAAGTCTATCAAACGTGTCCAAGTTTGAGCATGTTTCCATTGGGCCTATGGATTTTTTTTTATCAGAATGAATTCAATTCAGCAACAAAAGCCACACTTTTATTCCACAGGCTGGGATCCACACTATGCAGCTGTTACAAGAGCGCATTTTTCACTGACTTTCCACTGGATTAAAAAACAATGATTGATAGGCAGCTGAAACTTCTTGAATTCAACCATTATTGGATTCAATACAGATTTAGATTTGTGAACAGCGATCCACAACAACCAAGGCGCAAGTTGCTAAATGAGAGAGCAGCAGTGTGATTCACATCAATAACAAGTTATGGCTGTATCGCTGTAAACTACACCCCTACTATCATCCTTACCTCCAAGCGCTTATTCCAAGCGTTTATTTAATCTTTGGATGCCGACAGCAGTCGCACCATTGGAAGGCATAGCTTGGACTGTAGCCAACAAAAGGATATTCCTGCTCTTTTCCCATGATCCATCAAAAACATTTTGTGTGTGATCATAATGGTCTCTGACTTGTGGTCAGACTCGCTCAGGTGGAACAAACTTAAACTTGAGCCTTTTAAATGCTGATTTGAATGTCATTGAGAAAACGGAGAAGTGTCAAAGATTTTTTTTCCCGCCAACATCCGTTCTGAATTTCAAGTCATCCTCGAAGTAATCATCTAGTTTTTCAAAAGTATCGGTAATCTGATTACAATATTTCTGATGGTAACGTAACGGATTACAGTTACCTTTTTTTTGTAATCCCTTACATGTAACGGATTACATGTAATCCATTCCTCCCCAACCCTAATCACCAAGGAGACTCAACGCTTTTCCTTCATGATGGGATACAGTTTTTTCTCCTTTCACTGATCTCCGTGTGGAAGTGATCATTCATTCCAAAATCAGTGTGTCTGAGTCTCTGCTCCTGCTCTTTGCCATTTCCTTTTGCTTAAAATGTTCAAAACATGGAATAAAAGCCCAGTGTCCTATTCCCAGAGGCCTTACCCATTCTATGGACTCTGGAGGAAGTGACATTATGCACGACATCCTGCTAACAACTAACCGAGACCCCAAAAAGGGGGGTGGAACCGTCTGAATTCAGTATCACTGATCTGCCTACCTCTGTCTGTAGCGTCCAAACAGTCTGGGCTACACGCTAATACAATTTGCTCTAGGAAGCCCACATTTCCATCGCATGTTCGATCACAACAGCTGTTTGTCTCTTGACTGTCACTCAGAAAATTCCTTTTGGATCAGATGATGATGTGTGAAAATAACACAGCATAACTAATCATCTGGACACCACATGTGCATCCAACAACTATTATTGAAGAACCGCATTAATTACAGTATCGATTTAGGTTTTAATTATCGAATTAAGGTTACTCTTTCGGTTAGAGGCATTCGATTTCGCAATGCATACATTATTTGGGATTTGTTTGCCCATGAAAACGAAACTGTTTTCAAGGAGACTTGAAATGTTACACTGCATTTCTGAGATCTTTACACAAAGAAAGCTAGATCCAGGATTCTTACAGGGATGAAGTTCAATGTCTAATTTAATTGATTAATGCTTAATATATAATATAATGACAATTTACACTGCCAGAAATGCAAGGACAGAAAATTAATCAACTCTTGAATTTTATTGAACATATGTTTGATCCCCCTTATATGTGACTCGTTTCAGGAAACTAGTCGTAATGTCGCACGTCACTACTTCACAGGAGTAGCATTTTAACATACATTTTTTATCAAAATGTGTTTTGGGGTAGAAATGCCTTCTGGAACATGTGACCTTTCATGTGCCTTAATAACAAACTTATATTCCATCCATAAATACGAATATAATTGTTAAATTACGAGCTTAGTTGGTTTAGCCACGGAAAAAGACAGGAACCTTTCCACTAGCCATGATTGGCTGAGATAATGGTTGGGCTGGACATGCTGGGAGATGAGTTTGGAATGTTCTGCCATGTAGCATGCTTCTGTCTATAACGTGAGCTGTTCAGTATGTGTTGACAGTCCTTTCTACTGCACCATTTATGAAAGATATAACATTAGCCATTGAGTACTACAAATGTTTTACTACTTTTATCGAAAACATTGATGCCTTGAATTTAGCAGGCGGTATCGACAGATCCGTTGGAAAAAGTGACGGGCTACTTTCTGCACACGCCACAAACAAGATGTACCTTTAAACAAAAAAAAGTGGTTCCAGTCTGCCGTGAAGCGTTAATCAATGTTTAAGGGTAAGAGTCTAGCTACATTTTCTAACTTTGTCAGAAAGTAGTTTATTTTATTATTATTATTATTATTGTATTTTACCCCCTTTTTTCTCCCCAATTTCTATGATGTCTCATCGCTGCAACTCCCCAACGGGCTCGGGAGGTGAAGGTCGAGTCTAGCGTCCTCCGAAACAGGACCCGCCAAACGACGCTTCTTAACGCCCACCTGCTTAACCCAGAAGCCAGCCACACCACTGTGTCGGCAGAAAAACCGTTAAACTAATGACCAAGGTCAGCCTGCAGTCACCGGCCTGCCACAAGGGGTCTCTAGAGCGCGATGAGCCAAGTAAAGCCCCGCAGGCCAAACCCTCCCCTAACCCAGACGACGCTGGGCCAATTGTGCATCGCCCTATGGGACTCCCAATAATGGCCAATTGTGACACAGCCCTGGAACAAACCCGGATATGTAGTGACGCCCCTAGCACTGCAATGCCGTGCCTTAGTCCGCTGTGCCACTCTGGAGGCCCAGAAAGTTGTTTTTACTGCAAGATAAAGCGTACTGTTAGTTGGCTAGCAAACGTTAGCTTGCTGGCTTGCTAGCTAACATTACGTGTATGATCTGTGTAGCAATATTATTTGAATCAGAAACCCATTTGTATTGCTAGTTATAGCCTAATGTTAGCTAGCTTACATTGAACTTAGTTTGTTAGCTTTACCTGCAGACTCATACTACAGTTAAGACAATGTTTGTATTGGTAGTAGTATGAGTAGTATGAGTTGGGATTTTGCCGGTTCATTGTTTACCTAGTTAGCTAAATAAAATACCAAAAGCTACCAAAAGACTCCATCTCGGCCAGATTATTACATGACCCATCAAATTAGCCAGGTGTGTCTGGGGTTGATTACGGCCATCTATTGTATTTCATGAAATGTGAACATGTCTAGACAATAGTGACCCATCCACTTCGCTAGATGTGGCTGGGGGGGTGGTTATATAATTTCCTTCACATGACCCATCAATTTAGACAAGTGTGTCGGGTAAGCGTCAACTAACAATGATAAAATATTTATAAAATATTTTTATCCGGACACTTCCTGTTTTTGACATTGCTACTATGCAAGTAACCACTTCACTGTACCATTTACACCTTCTGTATCCTCTGCATGTGACAAATAAACTTTTATTTGTCATAGCGTGTGTTTACCACATGGCCTCAGATATGAATCCTTAAAGAGATGGGCGGGGCTAAGGCTTAAAAGGGTGTGAACGATGCTGAATGGGTGTAGACAAAGAAGAGCTCTCCAGTAGATGTACCAAAATATTCAATAGCCATTTTCTAAAAGTGGAGTTAAAGTTTAACACATTTTCAAATCAGAATTACTTTCCCATTGTTCAACAGCTGGAGTGTTCCTCAACTTTTATCCAATGTAAAAAACACAATTTCAAATTTTGCTACATAAGACTGAATCGAGGCGGTCGGTCACATATCTTAATGTAACGGGGGGAAAATAAATTACTATATTATTATCAATGACTTATCAACAGCTGTAATGACTTGTCCAGTGTAGGAAATCCTCACAGGTACCCTAGTTTATAAAAAAACAATACAGGACCTTGGGACATGAAGTCAGTTTACTATAAAAAAATAGACGTTTACTATAGGACGTCAATAAATTACATGAAACTGTGATATATTGTTGTCTGTGCATACTTCATCTCAGCTCTCTCTTCCTTCTCCTATCCTCCCCTTTCCCCATTTTTCGTACTTTTCATCATGTCATCTCTTTCTCTCTTATCCTATCCTCCCTTCTCAGCTCACTCCTTATTTCTCCTCTCCTTCCCTAACCTTTCTCCTCTTCTTTCGGACATGTACACGATGTCTCTTTTATCTGTTCTCCTCTCTTCCCCCTCCTCCCAGGCAGACTGCTGTTAATTGGAATCCATTTTTAGTGTGTGTGAGGTGTGTGTGAGAGTGCGTATTTTCGGTGGGTGTGTGAGAGGTGTGTGTGTGTCGATGATGGATGAAGGTGATGTTTCACAGCTTTCTCGTAAGGGAGGAGGGGAAAGAGGGAGGGAAAGGGGGGGAGGGGGGGAAGGTGGGAAGGGAGACGAAGGGATGGAGGGTGGTAGACAAGGACACATGCTGTGAGACCTTCTACTTCTGATGGCCCAAAAGCACAGAGTGGAGAGTCAGTGTGTGTGATAGAGAATACACATTTGCAATGTAACCTCAAAGACAAATGGAGACATTTGTCGTAACTGTAGGCAACAGAGATCACCGAATGTGCTGGCCTTTTAATTATGCTTTGCCATCTGTTAGCTGTAAGCCAAACTGCGCAAAAGTGAAATTGAAACTAACCTTGATTTTAAGTTTAGGCATTCATTCCGAGCTCCTCAGGAAGTTTAGGCATTGGATTACATTTTTGCAATAATTCTGATTGGTTAGGGATAAACGGGAACTGCACCCACTGATTTAGCCTCGTTTTTTGGCTTGCAACCTCAGGAAATGCTGGCGGCCCTGACAGAAGCCATACGTGAGTTGGCTTGGGGGTGTGGTTTGATGTGGGTGCATCTTGGGTGTGCCATTGTCACCACCAAGACACACCCATCTGTCAGAACCTTGCCCGCAGATATTTCCCACCACTCAATCACAACAAACAAACCCCACAAAGGTTGAATTCAACACCTACAGGCAGATGTATTTTGTGTGATGCCGGAGGAAGTTTTGAATAGGTCAGTAGCCTACAGAGTAATATAAGAAGGCAATTGTTGAATTCATGTAGATATTCTAAACTAAGTGTTTTGATAACTTTCAATTGTAGTAACAGGTCCAACTATTTACATAATTACCATAGAAGCAGTGTTCTGCTAATACAACAATGTATATACAGATACTTTGCCTATCAACATTTTGCCTGGTGGAAATGGGGCTATCTTGGCAAACATGTCAGGGTGGTCATAACTTCCTGTGTGGTCTGTTATCAACAGGAGTTCCCTAATCCTGAATGAATTATACACCGGGTTTCTCCCTCCCCATATTGACTGATACCATTCAATTCAATAATAAAAAAAGACAATACAAGTCAAAGTTATGTCTAGTAAAATTGTAATGCAGAGTGCCAGGTCTCTCTCCATTCAGAGACAACATTATCAAGCCCGTCTCTCAGTCTGGACTTCATCGCATCTTGCAAGTCTCCATGTGCTGGCTCAATACATGTTTCTGTGAACACATAAACACATAGTCATTGTTCCATTACCAATGGCAGTTAGGATATGTAATATCTGAAACACAAACAGGTAGTATGATAATGTTTGAACAGGTCAGATAATAGCTACTCAATTATAGACTCCCCATCAAACGACCGAGGCTGTCGTCTGGCAATAACATCTACAGATCTCTCCATCTGTATAAATAGGCAGAGTATATCAGTTACTCATGGATTGAAAGGGTGTTGCAAATACTGGACATTTCTGCTGTACTGTATCATTACTAGTCACCTTCAGTTCCACATTGTGGATGTGTTGAGTGCCAGGTCTCTCTCCATTCAGAGACGTCAGTATCAAGCCTCTGTCGGTCAGAACTACATCACATCATCTTGCAAGTCTCCAAGTGCTGGTTCCATAGATGCATCTGTGAACACATACACACAGTCACTGTTCTATTACCAATGGCAGGATAAGTGATATTGGACATACAAACATATACTATGTTGAAGTTTGAACAGGTCAAACTAAACCTACCTAATCCCGGTCTCCCCATTGACGACCATTGGTGAGCAGGCAAGGGGTGAAGCTGGAGGTGAGGTCTTTGCCAGCGCCACATTGATGGGCATGGCAGCATAGATCAGCTTCTGGCCCCTCATCAAACATGCTGGTCGGTCACACACAAACACACACACACAGAGCACTGATTATATTATCAATGGTGGTTATGATTAGCATGGTGGAACCAACCTGATTGCTGCATTCACCTTTCTATTTCACTTCAGATATCAAAGAATGGAAAACGCAGCGATCAGGCTGATTGCACCAGGCAAAGTTATAAAGGTGAATTGGGACAGGAACTAGAAACTGTTTTGACCTTTAACCAGGTCAAATGTCACCAACCTGATTCAAGTGTCCTCCCTGCTCCATTTACAGCTCACAGTGAGGGCATGCCTGCGTGATGTTGAGGGTCCCCTTGCTAGTCTTCTCTATGTTACATGTGCGGCTGCCAACTGGAGAATGGAGCTGGAGAACGAAGGGGGGAGACCCCGACTCATTCCCTGGAGAACGGAGCTGTTCTCAACCCAACCAGCCGTGGAGATACGTCACTCGCCGCGGAAGTCGAAGAAAGCGTCCTCTGATAACGAGGATCTGTTTGGAGATTGTGAGCCCGGACCTGACACAGACCAGAAACGTCTTTGACGCCCCGGATCCAGATGTTCCTGCGTATTCGTCCTCTGTTCTGTCTCCCTCTCTGGTGGCTTCTACCTCGGGTTCAGATCCTCGGAGCTCCCACCCTCACCAGACCGTGAGGCTGCCTGAGAGACCGGCCCATTTAACATCGCCAGCTGTCATCATAGGCAGCTCTATGGTGAGAAACATCTCGGTCCCCAAGGCAAAAACTCTGTGCTACCCAGGAGCATGAGTACAGGACATAAGAAGGCTGTTTCCGACTGTTCTATGATAGATGCCGGGAGCTGACACTGTCGTAAACCTATGTGGGGTCAAACGACATCAGGAGGCCGAGCTCGGAACATCTGAAAATGTATTTTAACCTCTTCAACCTATGGGGGCGCTAGGTCATTATTGGATAAAAAGACGTGCCCGTTTTAAGCGCAATATTTTGTCATGAAAAGATGCTCGACTATGCATGGAATTGACAGCCTTGGAAAAACAAAGCTCTGATGTTTCCAAAACTGCAAAGATATTATCTGTGAGTGCCCCAGAACTAATGCTACAGGCGAAACCAAGATGAAGTTTCATACTGGAAATGCCCCAGATTCTGAAGGCGCTGTGTTCCAATGTCTCCTTATATGGCTGTCAATGCGCCAGGAATGAGCCTGCCCTTTGTGTCGTTTCTCCAAGGTGTCTGCAGCATTGTGACGTGTTTGTAGGCATATCATTGGAAGATTGACCATAAGAGACTACATTTACCTGGTGTCCCGCCCGGTGTCCTGTGTCGAAATTATTGCGTAATCTGTAGGTCCATGCGCGTTCCTTTTCTTCAGAAGAGAAAGTCAACTGCCACGAAGGATTTTATCGTCGATAGATATGTGAAAAACACCTTGAGGATTGATTCTAAACATCGGTTTGCCATGTTTCTGTCGATATTATGGAGTTAATTTTGAAAAAAAGTTTGCATTTTAATGACTTAATATTTTTTGTGATGAACAAAACGGCTGAAAGACAGGCATAATCCTATGCTAGGCTATCAATACTGTTACACAAATGCTTGTTTAGCTATGGTTCAAAAGCATATTTTGAAAATCTGAGATGACAGTGTTGTTAAAACAAAAGGCTAAGCTTGAGAGCAAATAGATTAATTTCATTTCATTTGCGATTTTCATGAATAGTTAACGTTGTGTTATGCTAATGAGCTTGAGGCTGTAGTCACGATACCGGATCTGGGATGGCTCGACGCAAGAAGTTAAAGAACTGCTTTTAGCAGTCATCTTAAGGATGACGCAGAATACAGTCCCCATGCAGGAACATCACTCAGCGGAATTTCAGAGCGCCACCTATAGTTTTTGATAAAACTCAATCTTTCATTAAACTTTCATTAAAATACACATTCAAGGTAGTGAATTAAAGCTACACTCGTTGTGAATCTATCCACCAAGTCAGATTTGTAAAATGCTTATCGGCGAAAGCATGAGAAGCTATTATCTGATAGCATGTACCCCAAAAAAATACTGCAACGTCACCTAACACGACAGATTTTGAGGTAGCCGGCGCTACCCAAAACGCAGAAATAAAATATAAAACATTCATTACCTTTGACGAGCTTCTTTCTTGGCACTCCTAGATGTCCCATAAACATCACTGTTGGGTCTTTTTTCCGATTAAATCGGTCCATATATAGCCTAGATATCGATCTATGAAGACTGTGTAATCAAGGAAAAAACTGAGTTTGATAACGCAACATCATTTTTTTAAATTAAAAAAGTCGACGATAAACTTTCACAAAACACTTCGAAATACTTTTGTAATGAAACTTTAGGTATTAGTAAACGTTAATAAGCGATCAAATTGATCACGAGGCGATGTATATTTTATAGCTGTACGTCTGGAAATAATGTCCGGGTAAATCTCAACCAAAATATCCGGTCGGAGACCGGAAGAACTGCGCTGCCTTGTGTCTTTTTGACCAAGAAACAAATAGTAGGCAAATGACAAGACTGTTGACATCGTGTGGAAGCTGTAGGTATTGCAACCTCGGCCCCATTTATTATGGTTCACGTTTAACAATTGGTTGAAGTGGCGCATGGATATATTTTCCCATTTTCAGTGATCAGATTTTCCTGCACTTTTCGATGAAACACACGTTCTGTTATAGTCACAGCCGTGATTTAACCAGTTTTATAAACGTCTGAGTGTTTTCTATCCACACATACTAATCATATGCATATACTATATTCCTTGCATGAGTAGCAGGGCGCTGAAATGTTGCGCAATTTTTAACAAAAAGCTGCGAAAATTCGCATGAGCCCTAACAGGTTTTAAAAGACGAAAAACTGACAATCATTTCAGGTCCAGTACCATCGTTGGGCCGCGGGTGTGAAAGATTCTGCAGGCTACTGGCATTACACATCGGGCTAAAACATTATTTTAGCTCTGCTGGAGTCACATTTATAGATAACTTTGACACCTTCTGGAAACAGACGATACTCTACAGGAATGACGGACTCCATCCAAATCATCTTGGCTCCTGGACTCTGGAAACAATTACTTATCAATGACCCAAGACCAGCTCAGTTAACCCCTACCATTGTGACAATGAGTCTTCATAATGCTGCATCAAATGTACATTATGCTAGGGGCGTTGGCAGACACAATGTAAGTAACTTCATTTATGTCCCCCTAATTCCCCCGAATACCTCTGTTGATCCTACAGTTATTGTATGCAGTAATCATGAGCCTTTGAACCAGAGTTACACTGTTACACTGAGGCGGTGTACCCTAGTAGGAAGACCACTTTGCGCAGCTCACCCTGCACCCAGCTCCAATATGAATAACATGAGCAAGCCTGCCTTTCTAGCATGATCAAATGATATGGTTCATAACCAGCAGCATCTCGACAATACACAAACCTGTATGAGCTTCGACCTAACTAAGTTGTATTGAGGTAGTTAACTAGCTAGTTATCGAGCTTGTTATCTAGCTAGTTACGCTAACATTAGCTAAAATGTTAGCTAGCCTGCCTTGCGTTATCAAAGATAGCTAACTATACAACCAGCAATAATGTTATTTAACGTCGTTAGCTAAGATTGAAATTGAAATTATTCAAGTAAGGTAGTGTTACTGGTACAGACCTGGGGACCAATGATCTCCAACCACATATTCTGCATGATAGGGTCCTTCAGCAGGGCATGCAAACCATAGTTGGCTGTGCATCCTGCTGGAAGCATGCGTTGTCGAACTGGAGCCGGCTTGATCAATCCATATAGGGCTTACCAGTCTCAAACGGTCGTGATCCTTTGAACGTGCTTAGGTGCATGAAACAACGGAGCCCTATTCAATGAAGGGAAGCTAAGTGGGTGGAGGGGCGATTTGCACTTGGAGTTTGGCAAAAGGGGGCATGAATTGTTAAAAATGATTGAAATCCAAACCCAACCTCCATTTACTTGTTGTGACGTACACAGGTTCCAAACTA
Organism: Oncorhynchus gorbuscha; assembly: GCF_021184085.1. Classification (NCBI taxonomy): domain Eukaryota; kingdom Metazoa; phylum Chordata; class Actinopteri; order Salmoniformes; family Salmonidae; genus Oncorhynchus; species Oncorhynchus gorbuscha. The sequence continues at coordinate 28,800,020 of NC_060180.1, forward strand.
CATTTTAGACGAGACTAACTTTATGACCAAAATTGTCCTACTCAAAAAAGTTCTGGGACACTGTAAAGTCCATGGAGAATAAGAGCACCTCCTCCCAGTTGCCCACTGCACTGAGGCTAGGAAACACTGTCATCACCGATAAATCCACTATAATTGAGAATTTCAATCAGCATTTTTCTACGGCTGGCCATGCTTTCCACCTGGCTACCCCTACCCTGATCAACAGCCCTCCACCCCCCACAGCAACTCGCCCAAGCCTTCCCATTTCTCCTTCACTCAAATCCAGATAAAAAAAATCTGGACCCCTACAAATCAGCCGGGCTAGATAATCTGGACCATCTCGTTCTGAAATTATCTGCCGAAATTGTTACAACCCCTATTACTAGCCTGTTCAACCTCTCTTTGGTATCGTCTGAGATTCCCAAGGATTGGAAAGCTGCCGTGGTCATCCCCTTCATCAAAGGTGGAGACACTCTAGACCCAAACGGCTCCAGACCTATATCTATCCTACCCTGCCTTTCTAAGGTCTTTGAATGCCAAGTTAACAAACAGATTACTGACTATTTCGAATCCTACCAAACCTTCTCGGCTATGTAATCTGGTTTCAGAGCTGGTCATGGGTGCACCTCAGCCACGCTCAAGGTCCTAAACGATATCAGAATCACCATCGATAAGAGACGTTACTGTGCAGCCGTATTCATCAGCCTGGCCATGGCTTTCGACTCTGTCAATAACCACATTCTTATCCGCAGACTCAACAGCCTTAGTTTCTCAAACGATTGCCTCGCCTGGTTCACCAACTACTTCTCAGATAGAGTTCAGTTTGCCAAATCGGAGGGCCTGTTGTCCGGACCTCTGGCAGTCTCTATGGGGGTGCCACAGGGTTCAATTCTCGAGCCGACTCTCTTCTCTGTATACATCAATGATGTCGCTCTTGCTGCTGGTGATTTTCTAATCCACCTCTACGCAGACAACACCATTCTGTATACCTCTGGCCCTTCTTTGGACACTGTCTTAATTAACCTCCAGACGAGCTTCAATGCCATACAACTCTCCTTCCGTGGCCTCCAACTGCTCTTAAATGCAAGTAAACTAAATGCATGCTCTTCAACCGATCGCTGCCCGCACCTGCCCGCCCGTCTAGGATCACTAATCTGGACGGTTCTGACTTAGAATATGTGGACAACTACAAACACCTAGGTGTCTGGTTAGACTGTAAACTCTCCTTCCAGACTCAAATTAAGCATCTCCAATCCAACCCATCTCCAACCCTCGTAAAACTGACCATACTACCGATCCTCAACTTCGGCGATGTCATTTACAAAATAGCCTTACAAAATAACACTCTACTCAACAAATTGTATGCAGTCTATCACAGTGCCATCCGTTTTTGTTATGCTGGTGAATGAGGACCCAAAAGCGACTTGGCGAAAACAGAGTCTTTATTCCAGTAAAGGATATAAGCAATACTCCTGGACAATCAGAGCAGAAAACAAAACATAAAAAACTTAATTCCACTCGTAGTGACGAGGACAGACTGGAGACTCGACCATTAACTGTAGGTTGCCTCGGGAAGGCACCGACCGTAGCAGACTCAGACACCTGCTCACACGCAGCATCTGAGGGAAACAAGACACGACAGGGCGAGACAAAGACACAGCACGGCGAACATCATACAAGGATCCGACAGGACAGAAACGGAAAACAAGGGGAGAAATAGGGACTCTAATCAGAGGACAAGATAGGGAACAGGTGTGAAAAGACTAAATGATTGAGTAGGAGAATGAGGAACAGCTGGGAGCAGGAACGGAACGATAGAGAGAGGAGAGAGAGGGAGGGAGAGAGAAAAAGGGAACGAACCTAATAAGACCAGCAGGGGGAAACGAACAGAAGGGAAAGCATAATGACAAGACAATATAAGACAAAACATGACAGTTTTGTCACCAAAGCCCCATATTCTTCCCACCATTGCAACCTGTACGCTCTCGTTGGCTGCCCCTCGCTTCATACTCGTCGCCAAACCCACTGGCTCCAGGTCATCAACAAGTCTCTGCTAGGTCGAGCCCCGCCTTATCTCAGCTCACTGGTCACCATAACAGCACCCACCCGTAGCACGCACTCCAGCAGGTATATCTCTCTGGTCACACCCCAAAGCCAATTCCTCATTTGGCCGCCTTTCGTTCCAGTTCTCTGCTGCCAATGACTGGAACGAATTGCAAAAATCACTGAAGCTGGAAATTCATCTCTCCCTCATTAGCTTTAAGCACCAGCTGCCAGAGCAGCTCACAGATCACTGCACCTATACATAGCCCATCTGTAAATAGCCCATCCAACTACCTCATCCCCAAACTGTATTTATTTATTTATCTTGCTCCTTTGCACCCCAGTATCTCTACTTGCACATTCATCTTCTGCACATCTACCATTCCAGTGTTTAATTGCTATATTGTAATTACTTTGCCACCATGGCCTATTTATTGTCTTACCCCCCTTATCCTACCTCATTTGCACATACTGTATATATACTTTTTCTACTGTATTATTGACTGTATGTTTGTTTATTCCATGTGTAACTCTGTGTTGTTGAATGTGTCGAACTGCTTTGCTTTATCTTGGCCAAGTCGCAGTTGTAAATGAGAACTTGTTCTCAACTAGCCTACCTGGTTAAATAAAGGTGAAATAATATTTAAAAAAACATCTATTCTTATGTGCAAGTGTGCGTGTGAGGTGAGAGCAGGAGGTGTCAGTGAGCGACAGAGGGGCTATAGATTTAGAAAGGGAATAAATTCAATTATGGGTGAGAAAATGAGTGAGAATCTTCACAAATCTACGTCTGGAGGGAGAAAAAGTGTGTCCTTAAAATTGGATGTGATCTTTCAGTGGTGTCCAACGCAGCCATTTTGATCTCAATATCAAATTAGTTCTGGGTAGCAATTAAAGCCAGCACTCAGTAAGTGCAAATAAAATAATACATTTTACATTTTGGTTTACATCTTTACATTTTGCAGCTGATTTCTCAGCCAGGCGACGTGATGACCTAGGGGTTGAGTGTAGCCATGATGAAATCTCCAGGCCCACATTCTACTTGAGTGACATGTGCAGTCCCCAGACCTCAACCCAAAAGAGAATATCTTGGATGAGATAGAACGGGCTGTTCGCAGCATGAATGTACCGCCTTACAATCTGCAGAAACTCCATGATCCCAACGCGTCAGACCAGCATCCCTGTGGAATGTTTCCGAACACCTTGTAGAATGCCCTGAAGAATTCTGGCTGTTCTGGAGGAAGAAAGGGAAGTCCGACCCGGTACTAGATCTGTGTACCTAATAAACTATCCAGTGAGTATAAGCTTGCTACTATAACTTTAGGTGTACTTAAATGATCAACTGTAAATAAAACACTGGTCCTCATTGGACAATATCCTATTTTTTTAAAACACTATACAACAATGATTAAATTATATAAGACTTGTGGAAATATTGTAAAGTAATAAGCAAAGTGGTAGTAACCACCGCTGACAAGCAATGTTGGAACTTCAGTCATATTGACTAGCCTGCCAATCCAATCCTCTCGGATCTATACAAGCGGAAAGAGGGGTTTGTTTTTGGACCGGGCCCTAGATCCATCTCTATCCAACCCCCAAGCGACACTCTGGCCATCACAAACCTGTCACCATGGCTGGGATCCATCTCGAACCAACCCACAGTCCTCACTCTGGCCTCCATCCTCCAGGCTTTGTTCTGGCCTCATGCTGGGTCCTGATATTGCCTATTATACAGTCATATCAGAGCTTTACACACATGCACACACACACACACACAGCGACACAACACACAGCTGAGTGTCTCCTCTATTCTCTCTGAAGAAAAAGATAGATGCACAGGGAGTCCCACTATGAAGATATGAGGTTTGTTTTGAATGATTTCTCCTTATGGAAGTAAACATTTCCTCTCCTGTGGAGACTATTAATAACACATGCTGGGATAAAATGCTACAGTCCGTTAGTCATTTCACAAAAACAGCTCTTCAGTGCTTTTCACGTAACCCAGCGTATGGTTTATTCATGGTCTATTATATGTTGACAGTTTGTATCCATTCAGTAAAGAAGAGAAACTTGACGGGTCGACCGAAGCGGGAGAGATGGGCAGGAAGAGAAAGAGAGCGGCGCAGAAGGTGACGTCATCAATATTATACTATGATAATATAGGCTTATTGCTGCATTAAAAGTCAGATAAGGTTATCTTTAAAACCATCCGGGATATAAACCCTTATCGAAGTGCATCCAGGTTGAAAAAGGAATGACTGAAATAGGTCTAACACAGGTCTCTTTTTGTTTCCATTCACATCTCTGTGGAGTCTTCAGTAATTGGATCATCTATTCACAATGCACCTAAAATAGGTACAGTTCGAACATGCAGACAGAGAGAAGTCTTGTGCTGTGCTGTGTGTGTGTGTGTGTGTGTGTGTGTGTGTGTGTGTGTGTGTGTGTGTGTGTGTGTGTGTGTGTGTGTGTGTGTGTGTGTGTGTGTGTGTGTGTGTGTGTGTGTGTGTGTGTGTGTGTGTGTGTGTGTGTGTGGATAAGTATAGCACCATATGGGCTGTGTAATCAGAGGTCATTAATAAGGAGTGTGTGTATTATCATTCCCAGGAGACTGAGGAATGAACCCTCGGGTTTCCTTTAGCACCGTGTCACTCTCTGACTGATAGCTGCTACTGGTCGACTCCCTGTGTTGCTGTGTTGCCTACATCTCTACCACGGTTTGTGCTTCTTCTCCTCCCCTCCCTATCCTATATCCCTTCCATCACCACAGTGAGGGGCTTTGTGTGTGCGTGTGTGTGTGTCCGTGTGTGTGTCTGTACAGCATGTGTGTGTGTCTGCGTATGATGTGTGTGTGTCTGTGTATGTTGTGTGTGTGTGTGTGTGTGTGTGTGTGTGTGTGTGTGTGTGTGTGTGTGTGTGTGTGTGTGTGTGTGTGTGTGTGTGTGTGTGTGTGTGTGTGTGTGTGTGTGTGTGTGTGTGTGTGTGTGTGTACGTGCATGCTTTGCCGTGCATGTGTACTTTGTCTCCAGTAAATTAGTTTGCTATCAGTCAGCCCTGTTCTCTATGGTCCTGATTCCGACCCGAGTTAAGCGTGCGTACATTTTTATTAACTTTTCTCTCTATGCGTTATTCTGACCTGGAATTTAAGCATGATAATAGTGTGCTATTGACCTGCTATTTGTTTTGGATTGAATACATGAAGGTGTGTCTACAGATATGTCATAATCTGACCAACTTGAAACCCATTAATAAGGTATAGCTGTAACGGGATTCGTCCTCCTCTGACGAGGAGTATGAGAGATCAGACCAATACGTGGTACGTGTTCGTCATGTTTTAATGAACAAAATCACTGAACACGAAAATACAAAATAACAAATTGAAAGACAGAAACGAAAAGCGAAACAGTTCCGTGTGGAACACATAGACACAGAAAACAATCACCCACGAAACACAATAGAAAACAGGCTCCCTAAATATGGTTCTCAATCAGGGACAACGATTGACAGCTGCCTCTGACTGAGAACCATACCAGGCCAAACACAGAAATAGCAAATCATAGAAAAACTAACATAGGCAACCCACCCAACTCACGCCCTGACCATACTAAAACAAAGACATAACAAAATAACTAAGGTCAGAACGTGACAGTAGCGAACCTATCGTTTCCGAACCTACCCGTTTCCAAGTGGACATTTGTTCCTTTAGAAATAGCACCATTCTCCATGCACTGTAATTTACAACTTGATAGGAGCTATTGATAAGATCTCGGTAAATGAGTCATCCATTTGGAGAAGGGAATTGTACATGTAAATTACACTTGTTTTTAGTTCTATTTGACCTCATAATTGCTGGTGACAACTGTGAAACCAGTCATATGGCAGAAATCTGAAGCATATTAACAATCAACTTTCCCACAGTAAAGTTTAAGAAATGCTATGCCATTGTGCAGAATTTAAATGACATGTACAACCTTTTAACTTGAAGGGATGGGCACTCTCGAATGTCTTCATTGTAGGCTACTCTGACTTTCTCTGTTTCCTATTTCTATCGTGTTAAATACCACTATCAGTATCGACCGTCAGTAGGCCTAACAACCACACATATTACACTGACAATTTACTGTTCGTTCCCTTCAGTTGGTAAAGCCTACATTATCATTCCATTTAATTACATTGTTTCGTTTAACTTCATTTGTTTCTTCTGTAAATGCCGTCATGGCCATGTGGTTTTTGAAGATCATTAGGAACAGTTGATAATATAGATATTTTTTAAACGTGTAGGCTACCTAAATCATTAAGGAGCAGAGCGGAGACCAAGCCGTAACAGTTTAAACCCGACACACGGCACAACACTTGGCTCTGTCATCGCACAGTTCCATGGTTAGCACAGGCAATAGACAATTGCCTACTATTATAATTCTATATACTTCCTACATTGCCATCAGTGGGGGCTGCTGAGGGGAGGACGGCTCATAATAATGGCTCGGAAGGAGTTCAGGGAATGACGTCAAATGGAAACCAGGTGTTTGATGTCGTTGATGCCATTCCACCAGTTCTGCTCCAGCCGTTGCCACGAGCCCGTTGTCCTCCATTAAGGTGCCACCAAAAACTCCTGTGATTATTGAACAGCTGAATGTGGCAATTTTCATAATAAATCAAAACAAACTGTATGTCTTTCATGAACATATTTTGTGTGTCAAGGAGATGGTGTTGAAATGGCGACGTATAGGCCCATACTTAGATGGCACGACACATGCTGTAGCTCAGTTGGTAGAACATGGCGCTTGTAACGCCAGGGTAGTGGGTTCGATCCCCGGGACCACCCATACATAGAATGTATGCACACATGACTGTAAGTCGCTTTGGATAAAAGCGTCTGCTAAATGGCATATATTATTATTATTATTATTACATGCTTAACTCAGGTCGGAATCGGCCCCTACCTGAAGCTAATGAGAGACAAAACACAACAAAAAGACAAGGCTCATACCCTTCCATCGGAGAATAACAGATTAGCCGTCTGGCAAAACAACAAGGCAATAGAATATGTGCTTCTGTTACTTACTCTGCAGGCATCGATTATAGCTATATTAGAGGTGCTTCATTGAACTGGTAGTGAGTAACCTCGCTTGAGACCTGAAAGACTTGTGTCAGCTCTCTGAGCTAATGCCTAGGCGTTTAGCTCAGCTGGTTACCATGTAATGATCAGATATAGGCCGAGGATTGCCTGAATATTTGGTATCTTACCATTCAGAGAATGACACAACCCAATGAATATCTTATCAGACAGACAACACAAAATGAGAGAGAGAGAGAGAGAGAGAGAGATTCGCCGGATAGTGCTTCATGCCTGTTAGTCAAAGTAGAGATAGTTACACAACAATATAACGGAGCCCTAGTGCAGAGAGGAGAACACACACACCTGAGAAATCAGGTCTTTGCTGTGCAAGCCAGTTTAATTATAGCTTTACCAGACAGAGTTAATTATCACAGTTAGAGTTATCTCCCTCCCTTCATCCTTCTCTCTCTCCCTCAGACATGGTGGAAGGCAGAAAAACCACATTTGGTTCACTCTCCTAATCATTTCATGTGGGATCCCTATGGCTTGCTCAAACGGTGTGACATTAAAAGTGGTCCCCTACAATGAATGTTCACAAAAGGCATTGTTTTGAACTCATTTGTACTGAACTGTGGGCCTACAGATTTTCATCCTTCCCTTCTAATCAGGGACTGGAGGTCTACAAATGGTGTATCCATCTAGTCTGTCTGTTAGCTGGGCACTTTGACATTAGCATGTCCTGAAATGCCACGATAACGAAATACAAACGACGATGGACTTTGATGAAATCATGGCAAAGGCCTACTATTAGCTAGCTCCTATACACAGAGGACCACATTCACCTCTCTCTCTCTCTCTCTCTCTATTTTCTACATCCCCCTCTCCATCTCCACACCCTTCTCTCTTTGTCACCCTCCTCTTCCTGGAACAGACACGCAGGAACTGGTTGTCATGGAAACCTCGCTCTCTGGGTAAACTTACGGAAATACACATGAACACACATACGCACGCACGCACGCACGCACACACACACACACACACACACACAGTATTTAATAAATACTTAATGCATATGATGATTATAAGACCACTGACTTACTGGACACTATAGTATTTCTTTATGCATAGTGTTTCTGATAGCAGCTCTGCTGCGTTTGAGTGTGTGTGTGTGTGTGTGTGTGTGTGTGTGTGTGTGTGTGTGTGTGTGTGTGTGTGTGTGTGTGTGTGTGTGTGTGTGTGTGTGTGTGTGTGTGTGTGTGTGTGTGTGTGTGTGTGTGTGTGTGTGTGTGTGTGTGTGTACGCACTTGCTTTCTGAATATGAACATGTTCCTCTAGATGTCAAAGTCTAATGAGAGAAAGAAAGAAAGAGTAATGACAGAGGATGCAATAAGTACCTTGTCAAGTAGATCAATAAAATAAGCGTATCACAGTAACCCACTGAACAGGTCAACTATACTGGTATCATATCATTGCTCAACAGTTTGTAGGGGATGATTGTCTTTTAATTCTGCTGAGGAAAGAGGGTGATTCAGATAGTAAAAAGCTTAAATATCGAGAGAGGGAGTGAAAACAAGAGGGGAGCGAGAGAGTGATTCATGAAAAACAAAAGAAAGTTGACTCAGTCTTCCTTTCATTCTGTACTGAACAAATTTATAAACGCAACATGTAAAAATTTCTAATATTTAACTGAGTTCCAATTCATATGAAGATATCAGTCAATTGAAATAAACGAATTAGGCCCTAATCTATGGATTTCACAGAACCCTTAAAAACTAAATGGGCCTCACAATGGACCTCTCATCACGGTATTTCTGTGCATTCAAATTGCCATCAATAAAATGCAATTGTGTTCATTAGCTGTACCGTACCATAACGCCACCGCCACCATGGGGCACTCTGTCCACAAATTTGACATCAGCAAACCGCTCGCCCGCATGATGCCCTTAACGTGGTCTGCGGTTGTGTGGCCGGTTGGACATAATTCTTTAAAACGACGTTGGAGCTGGTTTATGGTAGAGAAATGAACATAAAATTATCTGCATGCCAATTGCACGCTCCCTCAGAACTTGAGACATCTGTGGCATTGTATTGTGTGACAAAACTGCACATTTTGGGAGTGGCCTTTCATTGTCCCCAGCACAATGTGCAGCTGTGTAATGATCTTGCTGTTTAATCAGCTTCTTGATATGCCACACCTGTCAGGTGGGTGGATTATTTTTGCAAAAGGGGAAACGCTCACTAACAGGGATGTAAAAAAATGTGGGATCTTTTATTTCAGCTCATGAAACATGGGACCAACACTTTACATGTTGTGTTTAGATTCTTGTTCAGTGTACAGTACATTCACAGCTCAATTAATTTAATAATCACCATGTAATCTCCATGCACAGAGAGTCTCTCTCTCTCTCTCTAACACACAAACACACACACACACACCAGTGACCGTGACCCCATTATCCAGAGGGTGTCTCAGATTATTAAAAAAGTAACATTTACAATTCAGACATTCGTATAATACACACTCGTACGTATGTATGAAATAGGACAAAAATAAGCACCCGCACACGTACATTTACCGTATCCACACACACACACACACACACACAC